>NC_087462.1:23503834-24125481 GCF_036321535.1 Camelus dromedarius
CATGTTGTATTACGTGTATCATTCATTCTTAAGGCCCCATAATATTCCACTGATATGTACACCACATTTGATTCATCTGTTCATCCTCAGTGGACATTTGGGTTGTTTCCATCTTTTGGCTGTTGTGAATAATGCTGCTGTGGTTGGTGTTCAGGTGTCTTTTCTATCTTTTATTTTTTATATATATACATATATATATGTATACATGTATATATATGTATATATGTATATGTGTGTGTATATATATATATAGTCTTTTTGATTTGTCTTAAAAAATCTTTCAAATTTTGTTCTTTTAATTCCATTGCTACCGCCTTAGTTTAGGTTCTAGTCATCTTGCATATACACTATTTGGTAATCTCTGGTCTCCTCTCTGTTTCCTCTTAAATATGTCATTCAGAGGTCAAGGAGATTATCTTTCTAAGATGCAGAACTGATCCTGTGGTTCCAGAGTTTAAATGAGGTTCAGTGCCAACTGGATAATGGTCAAGTTCTTAACATGGCCTCTGAGGTCTTTCTGGTCTGGCCACTGCTACCTGCTTAGTGTTTTGAATTTCTAGTTCCCAGTTCTTTCATTTGTTTTATTCATTCATTTAAGGGTCCTAGGCCCTCATATTGGAATTCTCTCAACAATCTGTTAACATTTAAAATTTTGCTCAGGTATCCTATTTGTCTTCCAATTAATGATTTTCACTTTTTAAAAAGCATATTTTTGTGTTATTGCAATTATCATGCTGTTTTACCATAATCTATTTATACTGTATATTTCTTACCCATCAGGCAGTGAGTTCTTTTCTGTCCTCTGTGTAGTCCTGGTACATCATGAATGTTCAGTCTGTGTTAGTTGAATTAAGAGAATGATTTACTTTTCAAATTTATTTTAAGAATCTCTATATAGGTGCAAATGTATCTTGACAATTTTAATCCCCCCTTTTTAGGTGATTTATTGAACTATTTAGTAGGTAGAGAGTAAGGAGTTCAGTTTTTTCACAGAACTTTTTTTAAAAATGTGCAACAACACAAAAAATTTAACCAGGTTGTAATTTTATTATTAAGCTATATTTTTATAGAAAAAGCCATTTAATCTAAAGTTTTATGATAGCTCATAGGTACTTTTCGTTCTTTGGTTGTATAGTTTTGAAATTAGCATTTATAAATAAGTTGCCATAGAAATTTACTTGAAATTTTGGCTACTCTTAAAATAACTGCAGGGTCAGGAGTTCTGAAAGTATTCACAGCCTCTATACTTGTCCTAAAGTTCAGTTTATAAATTTCTCCTTTCTTTTTGTTCTTTCCTTTTCCTTTTTCCTTTCTTTTTTTTTTTCTTTTTTTTTCATTTTGAAGGAAATAAGCTTTTCCTAATTTTTCAGAGATGTTTGGATTCTTGTTTGTTTTGAAACAGGATATGGTTATTGTAAGGGAATTCAGTGAGTAAAAATGAATCTTTACATGAGATGATTTCCTTTTCTGAAAAGAGGCAAATCATACTCTGTGTGGCCCTGACTACATTTCTTTTCTTTTCTGTTTGTTTTTTTTTTAATTGAAGTATAGTTGGTTTGCAATGTGTGTTAATCCGACTACATTTCTTTTGTGACATTTTTTACTGGTATGAAAAATGCTAAAGTGGTAAGTGTATGGAAGATACATATACTTAGTAAAGTTGATTTTAATATTTTCCAGATGAGATTTGTATTATTTTTGGTAATTATTTGCACAGAACCTTGGACAACCAAGAAACTGTAAAATACTGGATTTCTTTTTGTTTCTGCTGTTGAGATTTCTTTTTTCTTTTCTTAGCTTCTGTATTTTGAAATATCAAGTTCCACTTTCTCTGCAAAACCAGTGTTTCACTCTGAATTTGCCCTCTCTGAAGTCATTGGACATACTACTTTGTCTGTAAAGTGGGGATTATGCTACTTACTTCTTAGAGTTGGTTCTTGCGAAGAATACACAGCAAGCACCTAGCGTAGTAGCTTGCCCAGATTCTCAGTGCCATAATGTGAGTGCATCATACTTGGCATAGTGTTGAGACATTTCTTCCTTTTCATATTTTAGCAGAGTGTTTTTAAGGGTTTGTTTGGTGGTTAGTTCTTATTGATTACTACATTTGTGGTGCTGTAGCTTATGATATACCCTTTGTAACGTCTGATAATTAGAGTATAAAACTTTATAGACAGATGGTAAAAGGAGCTTAGTTGGCTGTTATATTAATTTGTTCTATGATTAGCTAATCAACCTCTAAGTGGTTTGGAATATATAGCGTATTGCCAGACCAAACCGTTGAATTCTTTCATTAAACTCTTAACCATTTTCTTGCCACATGAATTGAAATTGAAACTTCACCTTCTGGCTGGCCTACATCAATCACATTTTCTTGTTCTGTAGATTTTATAGGTTGTTGATTTTTATTTTATTTGTTTTTTGAGGTTAAAAGAGACTTCTGTGGCAACAGTGATATGGCTGTTCTCTTGATGATGAGTAGTCATCTTTTTAAAGTAATGACACCGTGGTTTTTATTTTTCTCTAGTTTCTAACCGGAGGCCCTATCGACAGTACTACGTGGAGGCCTTTGGAGACCCTTCTGAGAGAGCCTGGGTGGCAGGAAAAGCAATCGTCATGTTCGAAGGCAGACATCAATTTGAAGAGCTACCTGTCCTTAGAAGAAGAGGGAAGCAGAAAGAAAAAGGATATAGGCATAAGGTATTAGTATTATTATTTTTTTTTTTTTAAAGAAAGCCTCTCAAATTATCTCCTTGGGGAAGGGTAGGGAAGAGGGAATGGAGGGTGTACAGGATCAATCAAAGGAAGAAGTATTACATTTTTGAAATGTAAGTTATTTTCTTTAGTAGTTGGATGTTGGTGAGAAAATTGGTAGGAAGCAAGGTTTTTTGCAAGGCTAGCCTTCCAAATATTTATGCTCAAGTTTCTGAGAAATGATTTCAGCTACCTCTTGCCTCGTCACTTAGATGTAAAGCAGCGTGACCAGTCGTCTTCGGTTGTATCTGATGTGAGAAGAAAATAGCCATCAGATGAAATACTCTACTCCTCACTCTGGGTTAATTATTTCTCTTAAAAATGAGAAAGATAAGGCTTTAAACATTTTTGTTATGTTTGTTGTTTTGACTTTGTTGTATGTGGTTAATGCTTAAGGTTGCAGTTTCAAACCTGGTTATGTTTTAATAAAAAACACTGTATTTTTGTTTCATTTGCTTGATGTTGTGTTACAGTATACAGCTGAGTATAATTTTGGCTTATTTCTTTTGTTATTCCTCTATAGTCAGTTCTAGAAGGTAAAATAATTCCTCTTATGTTGGTATTTCATACTTCTATGTACAAATACTTTTTAACTGTTTCATAAAAATTATAACCGGGATAGTTTAGAGTCAGAATGCAGTCCCTGCTGTTTTTAACTTGAGTTTCTTCATCTCTGAAACTAACGTTGATAATACGTACCTTGTAGAACTATTGTGAATATTAGAAATAAATATTTAATATGTTATAAGGCTGATGCTCTGAGACAGCTAGTATGTGCTGTTGTGAGGATACCGGAGGCCAACTGCATCCTTTCTAATCCTTTGGGCAGTTGATGGTGGGGAGGTGTCAGTTTTTGTGTCCAGCCTTTAGCTGTGTAGGTTAACCCCCTTTTCAGAGGAGTGCACTAGGGCTTTCAGGTTGGAAAATTGATTACTATGGTTGTAGTCAGAGAATTAATGGATGTGTGTTTTTATGTAAAATAAACCAGATGATCGGTTTATTGCTTTATAAGAGAAGGCTACCCATCTAGTGACCTGATTTTTACATGCTCAGCAGAACATCTTTTTCATAAGTATTTAAGTGTTTGTGAATACAAATTGATAGTTAGAACCTTGGCTATTATCTATTACATGAAGCCAGGGAGAGAGTAAGAGTCTGAAAAATTAGGTTTATTTCACAGAGCCTCCATATTCTCACGCTGTGAGGAAGTCAAGAAAAGAGCATGTGTAGTTTGTTACATATCAAGGGTGTATTGGTGTCTCTGGACCACATGATTAAGCCCAGGAGACTGCTTAGTTATAATCCAGATTGTACATAATGTGTATAGAAGAATCTTGACTAGCCAAGGCCCTGGTGATAACTAGAGTTTCAAATTTCAGTTCTTCTAGGGCAGGTCTGACCTGTTCATTTCTCCAGTCCTAGTTTTCCCACATTCATCTTCTTTAGCCTTTTGCTTTTTCTCTTTTATGCCACTGAGCAAGTGCTTGGCCTTTGTAAACCAGGAAGAAAATAAACCTTTATTCTAAGGTTTGGGAAGGTAAGTAGGAATGGTCTGGTTATTCCTTGATTTAGTAATGTAATGTAGTCTGATTTATGGTCTACTCTTTTGTGCTTTTAATGGCAGGGAGAATGAGGGGCTTGTAAGATCAGTCTTTCTCCAGTGATAGATCTCAGTGGTAGAAGTAGTGCTGAGAATCCCCATTCGTTAAGCTCTGAGTGAGCTGTGAGTGTTAACCACCTTCTGGTCCCGTAAAAGTTCCTTGAAGAAGTACGAGGCTTAGAAAAGCTTTTGATTTGAGAGGTGTTCACTTATCTCCCTGTTTCCCCTTCCATTTCTTAGGTAAGTGATCATCTTTTCCTCTTTCTAATTTAAGGTTCCTCAGAAAATTTTGAGTAAGTGGGAAGCCAGTGTTGGTCTTGCTGAGCAGTATGATGTTCCCAAAGGGTCGAAGAACCGAAAATGTGTCACCAGTTCGATCAAGCTGGACAGTGAGGAGGATATGCCATTTGAGGACTGTACAAACGATCCTGAATCAGAACATGACCTGTTGCTTAATGGCTGCTTGAAATCTCTGGCTTTTGACTCTGAACATTCTGCAGATGAGAAGGAAAAACCTTGTGCTAAGTCTCGAGCCAGAAAGAGCTCTGATAATCCAAAAAGGACTAGTGTGAAAAAGGGTCACATGCAATTTGAAACACATAAAGAAGAACGGAGGGGAAAGATTCCAGAGAACCTTGGCCTGAACTTTATTTCTGCAGATGTGTCTGATAAGCAAGCCTCTAATGAACTTTCCAGGATAGCAAACAGCCTCACAGGGTCCAGCACTGCCCCAGCAAGTTTCCTATTTTCTTCTTGTACAAAAAACACTGCAAAGAAAGAATTTGAGACTTCAAATTGTGACTCTTTACTGGGCTTATCTGAGGGTGCCTTGATCTCTAAACGTTCTGGGGAGAAGAAGAAACTCCAACGAGGTCTGGTATGTAGTTCAGAATTGCAGCTCTGCTACATTGGAGCAGGTGACGAAGAAAAGCGAAGTGATTCCATTAGTATCTGTACCACTTCTGATGATGGGAGCAGTGATCTGGATCCCGTAGATCATAGTTCAGAGTCTCATAACTGTGTCATTGAAATTACAGATGCCTTTGATAGAACAGAGAACATGTTACCTGTGCAGAAAAATGAAAAGGTAAAGTATTCTAGGTATACTGCTACAAACACTAAGATAAAAGGCAAGCAGAAGTCCCTTGTTACTAATTCACATACAGACCATTTAATGGATTGTACCAAGACAGCAGAGCCTGGAACTGAGACGTCTCAGGTTAATCTCCCCGATCTTAAAGTGTCAACTCTTGTCCGAAAGTCCCCATTGGATTTTAGAAATGATGGTCTTTCTCCAAAATTCAGCACACCGTCAAGCATTTCCAGTGAGAACTCACTAATGAAAGGTGGGGCTACAAATCAAACTCTGTTACATTCAAAAAACAAGCAGCCCAAGATCCGAAGCATCAAGTGCAAACATAAAGAAAATCCAGTTGTGGTAGACCCTCCTGTTGCAAATGAGGACTGCAACTTGAAATGCTGCTCTTCTGATACCAAAGGCTCTCCTTTGGCCAGCATTTCCAAAAGTGCGAAAGTGGATGGGCTAAAACTACTGAGCAACATGCATGAGAAAACCAGGGATTCGAGTGACATAGAAACAGCAGTGGTGAAACACGTTCTGTCAGAGTTGAAGGAGCTCTCTTATAGATCCTTAGGTGAAGATGTCAGTGACTCTGGAACATCAAAGCCATCAAAACCATTACTTTTTTCTTCTGCCTCTGCTCAGAATCATATACCCATTGAACCAGACTACAAATTTAGTACATTGCTAATGATGCTGAAAGACATGCATGATAGTAAGACCAAGGAGCAACGGTTAATGACTGCTCAAAATTTGGTCTCTTATCGGAGTCCTGGTCTTGGGGACTGTTCTACCAGTAGTCCTGTAGGGGCTTCTAAGGTCTTGGTTTCAGGAGGCTCCACTCACAATTCAGAAAAAAATGGAGATGGCGCTCAGGATCCAGTCCGTCCTAGCCCTACTGCGGGTGACTCTACACTGTCTGGGGACCTATCTACGTCCCTCCCTAGCTTAATGTCCGATAAAAGAGACCTTCCTCCTTCTGGCAAAAATCGTTCAAACTGTGTCACTAGGCGCAATTGTGGGCGATCAAAGCCATCATCCAAATTACGAGATGGTTTTGCAAACCAGATGGGAAAGAACACAGTGAACCGTAAAGCCTTAAAGACAGAGCGCAAAAGAAAACTGCACCGTCTCCCAGCTGTAGCTCTTGAGGCTGCATTGCAGGGAGTCAGAGAGAGTAAGGGTTCAGAGAATGGCTCCTCCAGAGGTGAGGCAGAAGACCCTGGTAAAGAAGAACCCCTTAAATTAATGGGCCATTTAATAACTGAGGATGGTGCCCAATTTTCCAGTGTTAATTTTGACAATAAAGTAAACCAGTCTGATCCTGGTAAAATTCCTGAAAAAGGCTCCTCTTTTGAAAACAGAAAAGGCCCAGAGCTGGACTCTGAAATGAACAGTGAGAATGAAGAACCCAATAATGTAAATCAAGTGGTGCCTAAAAAGCGGTGGCAGCGTATAAACCAAAGGCGCACTAAACCTCGTAAGCGCACTAACAGATTTAGGGAGAAAGAAAACTCTGAGGGTGCCTTTGGGGTCTTGCTTCCTGCTGACCCTGTAAAGAAGGGAGATGAGTTCCCAGAGCAGAGACCTCCTCCTTCATCAAACATACTAGAGGGTGCACTGACAGATCCAAATCATGCTGGCTGCTTAAATTCAGCTGGGTTGAATGTTTGTGATAAATCCAGTGCCAGCATTGAAGAGATGGGAAAGGAGCCAGGAATTCCCAGTTTGACTCCTCAGCCTGAGCTCCCTGAACCAGGTAAGGACTCCTGACTGTGAAAGAAAGGGATTAGAGGAAATAATAATAGTGATGCCCTTCTGAAGTTGGTCTGTTTTCATGGAAGCCCTAAGTATAAGTTGGGAGGGAAGGATTCTCACTTGAAGTAAAGAAAGGGCTTTATGTAGAAGGGTCTGAATTTTGAAGACCAGGTTTCCATATATTTTCAGAAATTGTTTTTACCAAGAAGTTTTTTTTTCTTTTTTCTTTTGCTTTTAGTAAGTCTCAAGAACATTTTGTTCCTGCTCACCATTTCCTACCTTTTATTTTTATTTTTTGGGGGGTTAGTTAGGTTTATATATTTATTTTTCTTGATGGAGGTACCAGAAATTGAACCCAGGACCTCACGCATGCTAGTAGGCATACACTTTGCCACTGAGCTATACCCTCCCCCCCTATTTCCTACCTTTTAAAATCTATGAACTTCTGGGAACTTAATCTGGTATTGTAGATATTTGAGAGGCTCTGAGCCTAAGGTTTAAATCTAGTTGTTAGTCTACAGAAAGCAAATAGATTTTATTGAATATTAGGTTCTCTTGGACTACAACTTAAGGAAGATCTACTTGTTAAGTAGACAAAGGGGACGTGTGCTTTTGAAAAATTGAAAGTATTCCGTAGTACTTATTTCAAGGCCTTAGATGTCTTGCATCCCTTCTGGAATGAGGTTGTTTGAGAATAGTTTTTAAAAATCTGAAGTACCAGGGTACTTAGCAGCAGAAGGAAAATGGCAGAAGTCTTAAAAGATATTAATGTTACACAATATTGTTATTGATGATAAAACTGATGTTCCTTAAACATGGTTTTCTCAATGTTGTTTACCGTAGTTGATTCTGTTTTCTAACAGCTTTGTTGGAATATAATTCACATACTAGAGAATTCACCTTTTAAAGGTTTATACTTCAGTGGTTTTTAGTATACTCACAGACCATAAGCATGATTAATTTTGGAATATTTGCATCACCCCAGAGAGAAACTTTGGTCCCTTTATCAATCTCCCTTCATTTCTCCCCAATCTATAGATTTGCCTATCCTGTACGTGACATACAAATGGAATCATGATTTATGTGGTACTTTTGTGTTCGGTTCTTTTACTTAGCATATATCAGTACTTTATTTTTATTGTAGAAAAAACACATGAATTTACCCTCTGAACAAGTTTAAGTATACATTACCATATTAACTATATGCACATTGTTGTACAACACCATTTATTGAAGAGACTATTTTGTCCCCATTGTATAGTCTTAGCGCCCGTGTCAAAGGTACTTTGACCAGACACGTAAGGGTTGATTTCTGGGCTCTCTGCTCTGCTTCATTGAGCTATGTTTGTCTTTATGGTAATACATTGTTTTCATTACTGTAGCTTTGTACTGTTTGAAAACAGAATGTGTGAGACCTCTACCTTTGTATCTTTCTGTTGACTGTTCGGGGTCCTTTGAGATTTCATGTGAATTTTAGAGGGTTGTTTTTTGTTTTTTTTTTTTCCTCTCGCCTATTTCTGCAAAAAATGCTGCTGGGATTTTAATAGAACAGTGAATCTGAAGATCACTTTTGAGTAGTGTGGACATTTTTAAAACATTAAGTCTTTGAATCCATGAACACAGTATATCTTTCCATTTATTTGTGTCTTTAATTTCTTTCAGCAATGTTTTAAGTTTCAGTGCCCAAATCTTTCACATCCTTGGTTAAGTTTGTTCCTAAGTATTTTATTCTTTTTTTATGCTGTTGTAAGTGAGATTGTTTTCTTAATTTCCTTTTTAAATTGTTTATTAGTGTATAGAAACACAACTGATTTTTTTCAATGTTGATTTTTCTGTTTTGCAGCTTTACTGAATTCATTTATTATTCATACAGGGTTTTTTTGTGGAATCTATAAGATTTTCTATGTAGGAGATCATGTCGTCTATGAACAGAGATCATTTTACTTTTTCCTTTCCAGTTTGGATGCCTTTTATTTCTAATTCTTGCCTAATTGCTCTGGCTTGGACTTCTAGTATTATGTTAATTGAAAGTGGCAAGAATGTGCATCCTAGCCTTGATCCTGATCTTAGAGGAAAAGCTTTTAGTTTTTCACCATTGCTGTGGAATTCTCATGTATTACCTTTATTATGTTTAGATAATTTTCTTTTACCTTGCTTGAGTGTTTTTATCAGGAAAAAGTGTTGAATTTTGTCAAGCTGTTTTCTGCATCAGTTGAGATGATCATGTGATTTCTTCCTTCATTCTTTTATTTGTTTTTTAAAATTTTTTGAGTAAAAATAGATTTATTTAGAGAGGGCACTCCATACACAGTACAGGCCGTCTCAGAACGCAAGAGAAAGGCCATGAGGCATAGGGGGTGGGTGGTTAAAGTAGAAATAGATACACACTCCACAGAGTGCAGACTGTCTCAGGAGGTGAGGGAGCAAGACGTGTTGTGTTACATTGATTTTTGTTTGTTGAACCATCCTTCCATCTGAGGGATGAGTTCCACTTGGTCATAGTGTATAATCGTTTTTATGTGCTACTGTTGATTTCAGTTTGCTGCTTTGTTGAGGATATTCACATTAGTGTTCATATGGGATATTAGTCTGTATTTTTTTTTTAAGTATATTTGTCTGGCTTTGGTATCAGAGTAATGGTTACCTCATAAAATGAATTTGGAAATGTCCCCTCCTCTCCAGTTTTTTTTTTTGAAGAATTTGAGATGGTTTGGCTTTAATTGTTTTTTAAATGCTTGGTAGATTTCTACGATGAAGCCATTTGATCCTGGGCTATTCTTTCTTGGGAGGTCTATTTGTTTTTACTGTCTGTCTGCCTGTTTGTTTGTTTGTTTGTTTGTTTCATTTACTGGGGATAGAATCCAGGAACTCATGCATGCTAACCATGTGCTCTCACTGAGCTATACCTTCCCTTTTGGAAGGTTTTTAATGTCTGATTTAATCTCCCATTTGGGTTTTCTGTTTTTAATGATTGAATCTGGGTAGTTTATCCAATTCTTCTAGCATATCCAATTTGTTGGCATGTAATTGTTCATAGTAGCCTCTTAAAATTCTCTGTTGTTCCTGTGGCTTCAGTTGAAATGTCTTCGCTAATTTCTGGTTTTAGTTACTTGTTTCTCTCCTACCCCTCCCCTCCTCCACCATCTTTTTGTAAAAACGTCTTGGTTTTGTTGATACATATTTTTTAAATTCTCTATTTTGTTTATTTCTGGTCTAATATTTATTACTTCCTTTTGTTAAGTTCAAGTTTAGTTTGTTCTTTTTCTTGTTCTTTGAGTGTAAATTTAGGTTGCTGGTGTGAGATCTTTCTTTTTCTTGATGTAGGCACTTCCTGCTACAAACTTCCCGCCTAGGGCTTCTTTTGCTAAATCCCATAAGTTTTGGGGTATTGTGTTATTGCTTCCATTTGTCTCAGAGTATGTTCTAATTTGGGGGTGGGAGGGGTTTCTTCTCTGACCCCATTGGTTGTTCAGGCGTGTTAATTTCCACACTTTTGTGAGTGTTTTGTTTTCCAGCTGCTATTCATTTCTAATTTTATTCCATTGTGATTGGAAAAGACACTTGGTATGATTTCAGTCTTTTAAAATTTAAGACTTATTTTGTGTTCTATTATGTGATCTGTCCTGGAAAATGTTGCCTGTGTACTTAAGAATGTAAGGTTGAGTGTTCTGTATTTGTCTGTTAGGTCAAGTTGGTTTGTAATGATGCTCAAGTTCTCTGTTTTCATATTGATCTTCTGTCTGGTTGTTCTCTTCAGTATTGAAAGCTAAATATTAAACTCTACTATTGTTTTACTGTCTATTTTTGCTGTCCGTTCTGTAAGTGTTTGCTTCATATATTTGAGGGCTCTGATGTTTTGTACATATTTATTTTTGATTGTTTATGATTGTTACCTTCTAAGATATGTTTATAATTGTTTATTTTCCTGCTGAATTGATTCTTTTATCATTATACAATGTCCTTATTTGTCTCTAGTGATAGTTTTGGCTCATCTGTTTTGTCTAATAAGCCACCTCTGCTCTCATATGTATATAATATCTTTTTAATCCTTTCAATTTCATCTGTGTGTGTCTTTACATCTAAGGTGATGTATCTTATAGACAGAATATAGTTGCATCTTGTTTTTTCAGTCCATTTAGCCACCCATGTCTTTTGATGGAGTTTAACCCATTTACATTTAAAGTAATTATTGACAGGGAAGCACTTATTATTGTCATTTTGTTAATTATTTTCTGTGTTGCAGCTAATTTGTCCCTCTCTCTCTCTTGCAGCCTTCCTTTGTATTTCTCGCTCTTTTTTTTTTTTTTTTTTTGGTATTGATATACTTTGATTCCTTTCTCATTTTATCTTTTGTAGGCATTTTCTTTGTGGTTGTCATAGGGCTTACATGAAACATAGCAATCTATTTTAAGCTGATAACAATGTAACTTCAATTGTATATAAAAACTCCACATTTTTATATTTCCCCATTCCCAATTTGTTGTTGGTGACACAAATTACATCTTTATATATTGTGTATTGAGTAACATAGTTTTGTAGTTACAGTTATTTCTTATGGTTTTGTCTTTTAAATTCAATACCAGACTTAAAAGTGCTTTTTGCACCACCATGATAGTATTACAGCATTGTGTTGGTCAGTATCAGCTATTTTTATATGCCTTGGGGTTGCTGTCTAATATCCTTTTGTTTTAGAAAGTATTTCAACTTCATTTTTGAAGGGCAGTTTCACCAGATACAGTATTGTTGGTTGGAAATTTTAATTTTAGTACTTTGAATATATCATACCACATCCGGCCTATAAGGTTTTCATTGATAATCTGATGTGAATTCCCTTGTTCTTGACTAGTTGCTTTTCTCACTGCTTTCAAGATTCTCTGTCTTTTGACAGTTTATGTGTCAGTGTGGGCCTCTGAGTTCATCCTGGTTGGAGATCTTGAGCTTCTGATTTTGGGTGTCCCATTTCCTCTTTCAGATTTGGGAAGTTTTGGGTCATCATTTATTCTTAGTCATACTCTTTGCTTCATTCTTTTTTCTTTTTGTTCCTCTGACTTGATAATTTCAAATGACTTACTTGTGTTTGAGTTTGCTGATTCTGTCCTGTGCTTAAATCCGTTGTTGAACCTTTTTAGTTAATTTTTTCAATTCATTTATTGTATTCTTTAGTTCCAGAATTTCTGTTTGGTTCCTTTTTATAGTTTCTCTCTTGTTGATATTCTCAATTGTTTGGGTTGCTTTTTACATGATTTGTTTTAGTTATCTGTGTTCTCTTGTAGATTTACGGAGCTTCTTTAAGACAATTATTTTGAATTCTTTGATGATTCATAAATCTGTTACTTTGCGGTTACATTTTGGAAATTTATTTTGAAGTGTTGGGCCATGTTTCCTTATTTCTTCACTTACTTTGTGATTTTTGTTTCCCCCTGAGTTTTATGCATTTGAATAAACAACCACTTTTCTCAGTCTTTATAGACTGGCTTTATACAGAGCAAGACTTACCAGTCAGCTTTGCTAGAGATTCTGGGGACCTCTGCAGGTTAGCTGTTGCTCCTGCATCGAGCTTTCTTGTTTTAATTCTCTGTGGCCTCTAGCTATCTGAAGCACACTGGCTCTCCATCAGCTCCCAGAAGCAGACAAGACAGATAACTAGTCCCTTGGGCAGTTTTCTAAAAATTGATTTGCCAGATGCTCCCTCATCTCTCTCCCTTTGTAGAGAGAAGCCAGGAGTTGAGTGCCTTTTCCCAATCTTAGCAAACCACACTGGCCTGTCTGTGTTGCAGGCCCTCTGGCTCCACAGCATGCTGCCCACTCTCTCCGATGTTTTCAGTGCCCAGGAGTCCACACTGTGGGCTCTGTTAGTGCTCCCAGTCAGGTTAGACAAAAACCTGCCCCTTGGGCAGCCCTATGAAAAGGTGGAATGTTGGGCATAACCCCCGACCCCCAGCCATGAGGAGGAGCTCAGCTGTGCTTGCTTTGGGAGTGGTAACATCAGATAAGGTGAATTGGCTCTTTTAATCCATTTCAGGGCTATTCTTGGCTTTACACTTGCCCTGGGGTACTGTAATTTCTTAACTGGTTTCTAGTGTACTCAGAAAGATATATTGATGCATGTATTATTAGTTTGGTATCTCTGAGAGAAATAATGTGGGGACTTTCTGTGCTGTCTTCTTGCTGTTGTCTACTCTTGCTTTGTCTCTTAATGCCAAATAATATTCCAGTGTATGAATAAGCCATATTTTATTTATTCTTTCATCAATTGATTGACATTTGGATTGTTCCTGTTCCCTGACCTTTATGAATAATGCTGTTATGAACATTCACGTGCAGTGTTCTGTATGGTTATGTTTTTATTCCCATTGGGTATATACCTGGGAGTAGAATTCCTGGGTCATTTGGTAATTACATGTATTAAGTTTTGAGGAACTTCCAGAGTATTTTGCAAAGGTGTCTATTTATTTTTTGGGTGGAGGTAATTAGGTTTATTTATTTATTTTAATGGAGGTACTGGGGATTGAACATGCATGCCAAGTACACACTCTACCGGTGAGCTATACCCTCCCCCCTTCCTTTGCTTATTTTTAATTGAGCTATCTGTCTTTTTACTTTAAGAATTCTTTACACATCCATTATTCATTTGCACATACTTTCTCCCATTTTGTGGGTTTACCTTTTACATTATTGATCATATATTTCTAAGCACAAACATTCTTAATTTTGATAAAGTCTGGTTTGTCTACTTTTTTCTTTGGTTGCTTATTCTTTTGGTGTCATCTCTAAGTAACCATTGCCTAATCTAGTTGTCTCAGCACCAATTGTGGGAAAGGGTATTCTTTCCCCCACTGAAAGGTCTTGGCACCCTATTTGAAAATCATTTGACCATAAATGTGATGATTCTTTTCTGGGCCTTCAATTCTTTTTTTATTGATATGAAAGTCTATCTTTATGCCAGTACCACAAAGTCTTAATTACTCAGTCTTTGTAGTAATTAATTATTGTAGCTTTGAAAAGTGCAAGTCCTCCAACTTTATCCTTTTTCAAGATCATTTTGGCTCCTGGATTTTTTGGATCTCTGTATTAATTTTAGGAGCATTTTGCCAGTTTCCGCAAAAAAGCCAGCTGAGGTTTTGAAAGGGGTTGTGCTGAATCTGTAGGTTAGTTGGGGCAGTGTTGTCATTGTAACAATGTTAAATTTTCCAAACTAAGAACAAGGGACGCCTTTCCATTAATTTAGGTTGTCTTTCATCTCTTTCAATGATGTTTTGTAGTTTTCAGTATACTAGGCTTTTGCTTCTTTTGTTCATCTTATTTGTAAGTATTTTATCCTTTAAGTATTTTAGCCTTTTTTGATGCTATTGTAAGTAAAATTGTTTTCTTAATTTCCTTAGATTTCTCACTGCTAATATATAGAAATACAGTTGATTTTTGTATATTGATTTTGTATGTTACAACTTTCCCGAACTCATTTTTTAGCTCTAGTCATTTTATTGTGATTTCCTTAGGATTTTTTTATGTATATGATCATGTCATCAGCCAAAAGAGATAGTTTTGCTTCATCCTTTCTAATCTGGGTGTCTTTTATTTCTTTTTCTTGCCTAATTGCCCTAGCTAGAGCCTCCAGTGCATTGTTGAGAATTAGTAGAGTGAACAGACATCCTTGTCTTGTTCTGATCTTAGGGGTAAAGCACCCGGTTTTTCACCATTTAACTATGATGTTAACTGGGATTTTGATAGATGGTCTTTCAGGTTGAGAAAGCTCCCTCTTGTATGTATTTAGTCTGTCAGGTATTTTTTTCTGTGCTTATTGAGATAATCATTCCTATTTGGCTCCTTTATTCTGCTAACATGATGTATTAATTACAATTGATTGATTTTCTTTTCATGGGGGCTTGAATTTTCCTGGCCCACCAGGCTGCAAATCCACAGGAGGACCAGTCACAATTTCTCAAGGACTTTTTTTCCCTCCTGCTCCCCTTCTACTTTGTGCCAAGACACCTTTTCTGTCATCTCCTGGAGGTTGGGACATGCTTTACTTCTGTTTTACTCTAACTCTGAGGCCCTAGTTTAGTCTTTAAACTTCTGCCTCCTGTTTTAATAGGATCACCAAAAAGCCCTCAGGACAAAAATCAGTTTGAGTGCTCTAATTTCCCAGGGTTATTACTTGCTGTTAGGTTTTGGTCTGTAGTTCTTTATAGTTTTGTCAGTGCTTTGCTTCTTTTAAGATAGTTTTTTTTTTTTTTAAGATAGTTTTAAAAACACTTTATACAGCATTTTAATTTGTTTTCAACAGGAGATTTGGACTGAGGAACTTGCCATTATTATGAAGACTTGTTTGGGTTTTAGCCTCCCCCCACCTTGCCCCCCTTTAAATCCTTTTGTCTCTGAGGTCCCAGAACTAGGGGAGCAGGGGTATGACAGGGGCTGATAATCTATATGGGAGGAGGGATGTTGTTGTTAGTACTCTAGTTTTCTGGGAAAATTCACCATTTTGAAGAAGAAAAGAAAACTTGATAATTCAGTCTTAAAGAGACTTTTTTTTTAAAATTAAATAACTTTATTCAGGGTATAATTTACATACCATAAAATCCACACACTTTTCAGCATATAAGCAGATGATTTTTAGTAAATTTCCTGAGTTGTACAACAATTTCCATAAATCCATTTTAGAATATTTCCACCATCCCCATAAGATCCCTCTATCCCATTTGCAGTTTTCTCTGTTTGTACTCATTGTGATAGGCAACCACTAATCTAGTCTCTATAGTTTGCCTTTTCTGGAAATTTCATATTAATGGAATCATACAATATGTGATCTTTTGTGTCCTGCTCTTTTAGCATAATGTTTGTGTGGTTTGTCCATATTGTGACACATATCAGTATTTTGTTTGTTTTGGCTGTGTGTCCAGCCACATGTGTAGTAGGTACCCATGTCCCAGGTGCCGCATGCACTCCTTACTCCCAGGGTGCTTCTCACTTTGAGCATCCTACCTTGTGCCTTGTCCCTTGGATACCCCATGTCCTGTGCGTCCTGTGCGTCCTGTGCCTGGGCACCTCAACTTTCTGTGAATCCTATGCCAGAAAACCCCACATCCAGGTGCCCGTGCCTGGAACACCCAACTTTTCCACTCCCTGTGTCTTAGAGACCCTTATATTCTGTGCACCTAACAACTTGGGCACCCTGGCCTCAGACATGAGTGGCTTTGCTCACTTGTGCCCTCTGCCTCTCCCACTCCATCCCTGCCCTTGCCGTCCTTGTGTGGGGGCCCTGTGCCTTGTCGTGTCCCCACCTTGCACTGACTGCCCCCTGGGTGCTGCCCTCCTCCACCCTCGGGGCTCCAGTGCTCTGAATCCTTTGCCTCAGGCCTAGTGCCTTTAGTCCGGAGTATCCTGCTCCAGGCTCGTTAGTTCCTGTGTGCTGAGCCAGACCCTGTAACATGTGTGAGGTGAGACAAGAGCTGATGGTGGGCAATTAAAAAATACATATACATATATTGTTCTTTTTTATTGTTGAATAGTATTCCAATGTATGGACATACCACCTTTTACTTATCCACTCATCAGTTAGTGAACATTTGAGGTTGTTCCAATTTTGGGGGTATTTTATTATCTGAGCTGAGATGTGTACATGCTGTAGCCTGGGGCTATTGCTAGACTTGTCCTGTATGAACAGTTTATCTCCATTCTGCACAGGAGGTCCTGGTTCTGTGCTAGGCATTGATGTCTTTTGCCAAGTGTTACATTTGGTGTATACTACCACTTAGTATCTTTTGGCTCCTATTCAGTTTCATGTTTGCTGTGTATGATGTACTGAGGTTTGCACCATCTACACTGTAATTTTGTAGCTTTTACTGTTTTCTTTCAGTATTCAAAAGGTCATATTCTTCTTTTGTTCCTGGAATTCTTTACCTTAACTTGGCAACCATTTTATTTGGTCTCTGTAATTTTGCCTTTTCTAGAATGTTACATAGTTGGAATCATACAGTATATAGACTTCTCAGATTGGCTTTTTTTTCATTCGATAATATGCATTTATGGTTCCTCGATGTCTTTTCATGGCTTTGATAGCTCATTTCTTTTTATTGCTGAGTAATATTCCATTGTCTGGATGTACCACAGTTTATTTATCCATTCACCTACATCTTGGTTGCTTTCAAGTTTTGACAGTTATAAATAAAGCTGCTATAAAAATTCATGTGCCATAAAAATTCATGTGCTGCCATAGAAATTTTGTGTGGACGTAAGTTTTCACTTCCTTTTACATTAACTTTAAATAAATTAAGTGATGTATTACTATTTACTAATATGAAATTACAGCAGTTAGAATTAGTAAAAACGAATTATTTTCCACAACTTATCTTAATGAAGGTTTTGTGGCTTGTTTCCATGTGTGCTAAGGAGTAAGAGTCTTTGCCAAGCTTGTTTTGGCTGTGACCTTTTTGTTTTGGTCTCAACTTTTGTGATCCTTTTGTTGAGAGAACACCAGTATTACCACATTCAGTAATTCAAAGAAAAACAGTATGATGCTTTCAACCATAAAACATTACAAGAGCTTCTCCCACCCGAAAGCAAGTACCCAAAATTCTATATTTTTATCTTCTTTTCTGTCTTTGGCATTCATGGCAAATTTTTTTTTTTTACATCATTGAGATAATGGTATACATGTAATTAATTACATAATTTTGATGTTTCTAACATGAAATGCACTGTGGCCATAATGTGATGTGTAAAATGTTTTTGAAACTTGTGTTAGTGCTGATCAGTAAATATTTTATCTGAATATTCATCCAGTATTCTGCATAATCCAGAGAGATGCTGTTTAAAATGTTAATTCATGGTGTATTTTGTGAATTTACCTGATTTAGAATCTGTATTTTAACGTTAGCTCTGTCACACTAGTTTCAATTTAATCTTTTCCTTACGATCGGATGGGTTGTGGGTGTGGATAGAGCAACAAAAAGTCTCCTTCCTCCCAACTTTTGCATAGGATAAACCATAGCAAATCTTTGTAGCTTCTAAGAGCTTAAGCCAGAACGTTTTTGAGAGTTTTCTATCTCTTTACCTTTGGGAGTGCAGGGATGGCTGCATGAAAACGTTGGGTTTTCCTCTAACCTTTTGGTTAATACTGAACATGTTTCTCGTCTTTTAGCTGTGCGGACAGAGAAGAAACGCCTTAGGAAGCCAAGCAAGTGGCTTCTGGAATATACAGAAGAATATGATCAAATATTTGCCCCTAAGAAAAAACAAAAGAAAGTACAGGAACAGGTGCACAAGGTATGTTCCAGCATTTCAACAACCTTTCGTCAGTCCCTTGAGGATACCGTAATTTTGCCTTCAGTGTCATATTTTATCTTTGTGGGATAATAATTTCCTTCGCTGGGATCTTGTTTTTCAGTTTTTTGCCTCCAGCTTCTGGCATAGTACTTAGCCAGTTATACAGGAAATGTATAAATGAATCTATGTACTCTGTGTGTGTATGTAATATACTTTCCCCCATTGCTTTCAAAATGTGTTTTAAGGATTTGGGAATATTGCTATGGTAAAATGTTTAATAAAGAATACAGGATATAAAAAATAATAGTATGATCCAGTGTTATAATACCTTATTTGCTTTATTTTTATTTATTTATTAAAATTTTTATTTATTTTTGGGGGTGGTAATTAGGTTTATTTATTGACATATATTTTAGTGGAGATCTTGGGGATTAAACCCAGGACCGCGTGCATGCTAAGCATGCGCTCTATCACTCTGTACCCACCCCACCATTTGCTTTATTTAAACTCAAAATATTTTAAAGTTAATTAGAGATAGGAGGGAGCCAGGATGGTGGAGTAGAGAGACTCCCACAAATACACCAAGAATTACATCTACAAACCCGTTGAACCACACAGAACAGCTTCTGAACTCTGGCAGAGTGCCTCTCATTTTGAAATACTGGAGGATTCTCACACAATCCAGTAAACAACGAGTTTATACTATATAACACAGGCAACTATATTCAGTACCTTGCAGTAACCTATGGTGAAAAAGAATATGAAAACAAATTATGTATGTTCCTATATGAGTGAAGTATTGTGCTGTACACCAGAGATTGACACAACATTGTAAGCTGACTATACTTAAAAAAATTTTTTTTAATTAAAAAAATAAAGCAAATTAGAGACATTTTGACTTGATATCCCTAAATAACACGTACCTCTAAAAAACGTTTTTCTTCATAACCAATTTTAACATGGTCACATCTAATAAGATCATTTTATCTAATAACAAATCCATGTTCCTATTTCCCCAGTTATTTCCTAACCTTAACATTTAGTCTATCCAAATCAAGGTCCAGTCTAGGACTACACATTTTATGTAGTTGTTAAATTTCTTAAATCACTTTAAATGGAGGAAAGCCCCCCCTCCCTTTGTATGGCCCTATCTAAGTACTGAGTGACACATTTAGAGTATCTGCCCTCTAGATTTTTGTGATTGTTTTGTTATAGGTGTCACTAAGCTTGTTTATTTGCCCTCAGTGTTCCCTGTTAAGTGGTAGTTACAACTAACAATTTGATTGATTCAAGTTGAAACATTCTGGCTGGATTACATCGTAGGTGTCGTATACTGCGTGGCACTGGGAGGTATTAACATCCAGCAGTTGGTGGTGGATTCCTCTCTTTTGAGTTACGTTTTACCTCTTTTGATCAAGCAGCATGTGCGTACTTTGATTCTAGAAGTATGTTCTATACCCAGTCAGCCATTTCCCTGATGCTTTTGAAAAATAGCAATTGAAGATTCTTGTCTGTATCAATAATTTCATTCAGGGTTACAAAATGAAGTCTTCCAGATTTTATTATTTCTTCTACTTCTCATTTTATTGTCCTGAAGTACATGAAAGGTGGAATAAGAGTTTATTTCTTTCTCATTAATTTACCAACTTAACATTAGGAGCTTTATTATTAGCTGCTTTTATCGATGACATGTTAGGGAATCTTTTTTTTTTTTTTTTTTTTTAGGATTATCACTATAGCTTTAGTGAATTTTTATAGCTGCTTTTATGTCTGGTTTATAGCAGTTAGCATAATGTTGTCTTCAAGTTTCATCCATTTGTAGAATGTCAGAATTTCGTTCCTTTTCAAGTGCTTTGTTGTTTTTGACGCTCAAATTACACCAACTTTGGCCCATGGATTCTACTTTTATTTTTTGCTCTTAGGTAAGTTCCCGCTGTGAAGAGGAAAGCCTTTTAGCCCGATGTCGATCTAGTGCTCAGAACAAGCAGGTGGAAGAGAATTCTTTGATTTCAACCAAAGAAGAGCCTCCAGTTCTTGAAAGGGAGGCTCCATTTTTGGAAGGGCCCTTGGCTCAGTCAGAACTTGGAGGTGGACATGCTGAGTTGCCACAGCTGACCTTGTCTGTGCCTGTGGTTCCAGAAGTCTCTCCCCGGCCTGCCCTTGAGTCTGAGGAATTGCTAGTTAAAACACCAGGTAAGATGGGGATGGGTCTCAATATGTAAGTAGATATAATTAGAGGAAGCGGAAGACTTCAGTATGTTTTGATTGAAAGTCGACAGTGTATCTCTGTACCACAAAAAACCCCCCTTTCATCCTGGGAAATCCCTAAAGTACTGGCTAATAGGACGTAGTTCATGACCTTGAACTGGTGGTACACTGTCAAGAAGACATAATATATAAAAGTATTCTCCTTACTCCATTGTTCCTCTTCCTGATTGTTGGTCAACCCCGGATTACAGGGTTTTTGGGAGGGACGCTGCTTACTAATGGAGTAAACACATAAAATTTCACTTCAGATATTGACTTCATCAATTTTTGTGCAACTTGGGAAGTTGTTTTAAGCTCTGAACTTGTTTCCTCTGTGTAAAATGGAAACTGTAAGGTAATAATGTACAATGAAATTTACCTGACACATAGTAAGCAGCTAAGTGTAAATATTCCCTTGAAGTTAATAACCAGTTTCTTTTCACTTTGTAATTCTTTAAATACCTGTTACCTGGTGAGAATTAGGTTTAAACATACTGTCTCTAATTTCACCATCTGATAATTGAGTGTTGTAGTCAGCCAGGGACAATTTTGGATGTAACTTTTTTATATGCCCAATGGTAGTTTGTGAGGCTATTCCTTATAAAGCTATCCCAATTGTGTTTAATCAAATAAGGCAGAATCAAAGAGAATAATAAAGATAATTACCGTCTCATTACTCCCCATGTGCCAAACTCTATGATTAGGCTCTTTTATATCATTCTTAAGAGCATTCTTACAAAGTAAGTAAGTGTCTTTTACTTATTTAGAAGCAGAACAAAAATTCTAATCCTGGTCCATTTATGCCCAGAATTTAGACTCTACCTCACTTCTCCTTCTTTCATTCTTACCACCAATTAGTTGCTTTAAAGGCAGTTCTACCCTTTTGAGTTCTCCCTTAGTTCTTTTGTGATTAAAAAAAACACATATGTATTTTTTGTAAGTCTTCACATACACACTTCCATTAACTAATATTTTAGAATAGATAAATTCCTACCCTGTCCCTTCCCACAAAATGATAAGAAGAACATTAAAACGTGACCAATTTTTGCATGATGTATAGAATTTTTTTAAATTAGCTTGTGCCCAGTTTCTGAATCACCTAATGAAAAGATATGTGCATTTCAGGAAATTATGAAAGTAAGCGTCAGAGAAAGCCAACTAAGAAACTTCTTGAATCCAATGATTTAGACCCTGGATTTATGCCCAAGAAAGGGGATCTTGGTCTTACTAAAAAGGTATGTTATTTCAGTCAATTCTAAAATAGGGTTGAACCCAGGAAATAGGGGGTCTTAAAAACAAACCTTATTGTAATGCTTAACATCAATGCACATATACTTAGAAATTACAGAATGTCAGAGCATATTTGGTTGGTCTGATCCTATATTAAGAGGCCATTTTGCATTTTTGTGGGCATGTGTATATTTGGTTTTAGGTTTTCTTTTCAAAGGCAAATGAAAAAAGCTTTTAAGATTGAGTAAAGTTGGGGGGATGGTATAGCTCAGTGGTAGAGTGCATGCGTAACATGCACGAGGTCCTGGGTTCAATCCCCAGTACCTCCATCAAAAAATAAAAAATAAGCCTAATTACCTCCCCCTGAACAAAATTTTTTTAAAAAAGTAAATAAAAAGATTGAGTAAAGTTGTGTTCATTTTTTTTCCTCTGGGTTCAAAACTTTTCTTACCTGATTTCTGCTTTACATCTGTCTCTGCAAACCACTAATCTGTTCTTACCCCATTGCTCTCTTTGCATAACACCTCAGAAAAGAGCCAGCTTAAGGCAGAAACATTTGATCTTAAGTTCTGCAAACTTGGTTTTCATTAGCCAAGAAGGCATCATTAAATAGTAGTTGGAAATAGAAAATTATTTTCTAATTCTGTAATAGACAATAGCTGGGTGTTGATTCCTTAGGACACGTTCTTCTCCCTTTACATCCGAGGAGTAACTCAGGGTATATGTTAGAAATTCAGTTGTAGGATGTGCACAGATGTCCTATTTAAAAAACTTTTTTTATTTAAAGAAAAAAATGTGGAATATAATCAAATCAGAAACACATTGAGTTTTTTGCATTCTTTTCTTTAGCTATAAAAAACTTCTATCCTTTAATCCTATATTAAAGCCCATAGTTTTTGTTTTTGTTAGATATTCACCCATCTGGATTTGTGCGTAAATGTAAAATTTAACTTGTATATTTATACCTTATTAAAAATCACATTATGTACTTTTAACTCTTTTATTCTTCTAAGAGCTGCTTTGTGACATGGGCTTTTCAGTTATTCTTAGGCTCATCTCTTGCCCTCTGAAATCTCTACAGTTTGTACAGTCTTCAGTGACAGTGTGTCTCCAGCTTACTCTCCTCTCATTTTAGCTTACACTCCAGTAGGGCCGTGATAATCTCCGTCTGCTGTGCTTTCTCTTCTGGCTTTGTTTTATTCAAATCTTAGCCACTCTGCAAGATTGTTGGAAGAGGTAGATGGGAAGGACCAGGGAAACTGGGATTCAGTTGAATGTTCTGAGCGTGGAAGTGACATTTGCAATCAGATGATAAATTTAGTAGCATTGTAAGGTGAGTCATAGGAGGCTGTTGCCTTACTGCTGGAGGTGAGGTGATGATACAGGTCAGTGAAAGTAAGAACTCAGGACAGTTAAGTGAATGATATCCCCTCTCCCCCAGTTTTATGGAGCTATAATTGGCGTATATAAGTGACTGATTTGAAGGAGTAAGATGATTCTTCAATGGTTTTGAGACTGACTTGCAAAAATAGTGTTAATTTGTATCACCTTGCTCTGTCAAATGTAGTTTTCTAATCTGAAATTTAATTTGTCATGTTTCTAGGTTATTTTTTTTCCCTAAG
Source organism: Camelus dromedarius (assembly GCF_036321535.1). Lineage (NCBI taxonomy): Eukaryota > Metazoa > Chordata > Mammalia > Artiodactyla > Camelidae > Camelus > Camelus dromedarius. The sequence continues at coordinate 23,527,392 of NC_087462.1, forward strand.
AGGATAAAAAGCATGATTTAGTTTATATACTTAATTTTAATTTATATAGACAAATGTATCTCAGAATTCCTTTCTTTTTTAAAGTTGAGATTTAATTCACACAAATAAAAAAGCACAGATCTTAACTGTTCTGTTTGATGGCTCTAGACAATTATATATACCATGTAAGTACCCAAACTAAGTATGCATTATATCCATCACCCCTGAAAGTTCTCTTTTGCCCCTCTTCATTCAGTTTCCCATTCTCATCACTTCCAGAGGCAACGCTTTCTAACTTCTGTTACCATAGATTACTTTTGCTTCTTCTTGGATGTTGTATATATTTGTTTTTGTTAACTGGCTTCTTTTATTGAACCCATGTATTTGCAATACATATCCACAAGGGTGCTATTTCAGTAGTTCATTTCCCTTTATTGCTGAGTAGTGTTCCAAGTACAGTTTGCTTATCCTTTCTCTTGTTGATACACGCTTGAGTGTTTTCATTTTGGGGCTGTTAGTCATAAGGCTGGTATGAGTAGTCTCTCTGAGGGTTTGTGTGTGTGTGTGTGTGTGTACTTATATTTTCAGTTCTCTTGATGTAAATACTTAAGGCTGAGATTGCTGGCTCATGAATATTTGTATTTTAAAGAAACTGCAACACTTCTCCGAAGTGCTTGTACAACTTCACACTCCCATCAGCAGTGTATCAGAGTTTCAGTTGCTCCACATCTTTAATAGCATTTGGTTTTCAGTCATTTTAAATTTTGCCGTTCTGGTGGCTATGAAATTATCCCTAATTATGTTTTTCATTTGTATTTCCCTAATGGTTGATGAATTTGAACTCCTTAGTATGTGCTTACTGGTCATTCCTGTATCTTGTAAAACAACTGTTCAAGCACACATACATATATATATTTAAAATTAAAAACGTTTTTTTGGCGGGCTAGGTAATTAGGTTTATTTATTTAATTATTTAAATGGAGATGCTGGGAATTGAACCCAGGACCCTGTGTATGCTAAGCACACACTCTACCACTGAATTATACTCTCCCAACTAAGCACACGCATTTTTGATTGGGCTATTCATCTTTTTTATGGTTGCCTTTTGTTTTTTGTGGGGGAAGGTAATTAGGTTTATTTTGTTTATTTGTTTAATGGAGGTACTGGGGGTTGAACCCAGGACCTCTCTATCACTGAGCTATACCCTCCCCGTTATGGTTGCTTTTTAAGACTGCTTTTTATATTTGGGATATGAGTCCTTTGTCATGTATATGTACAATAAATATTTTTTCCCAGTCTGATGCATGCCTACTCATTTTCTTAGTTGTGTCTTTAATGAGAAGGAAATTTTTAAAGTTATTTTTCTTTTATGATTTATATTTTGTGCTTATTTGAAGAAATCTTTGCCTACTGATGGACACAAAGATGTGCTTCCTCTGTTTGCTTTTAGGAGTTTTATGGTTTTGATTTTATGTACAGGTCTTCATGTTTTGAGATGGAATTTTGAAGCGAATGCCCAATTGCTTTAGTACCGTTTGTTAAGTATCTAATAACTATCGAACTCTTTTATATTATTGGCCTCTTCAAGCATTATTAACTGTCACTTTTGAATTTTAGCTTTTTTCATAAAGAGATAGGCATCAAATTTGGCACTTGAACAAGAGAAAATCAGGATTATCAGTGATGACTAGAACCAGACTCTGGAGAAGAGTGACATCTTTTCTATTTTAGAAGTCAGTTCTGCTGTCTGACATAGTCACCCTCACACAGTTAAGGTCCTGGGTACTCTGAGGTATATTTTGTCATAACGTTGAAACCATGATTCAGTTCCACCTTGGGACTACACCATGGGTTACCAGACAAGCTACCCTACCTGCTGATGGGTCAGTCAGTGGGTTAGAGAAAGAGGAATTTTCTGTTGAGGTAGTGGTACCTTAAGAGTGCGCTGGCTTGATGTATATCCACACCAGATTATGCAAAAGTAAGTTACCAGCATCTTTGTCGTGTCCTCCAAGGCACTTACATTGTTTGTGGTCTTTTATTCTAAGCAGAGCAGATGGATTTTTATTCCTGTAGTGTGATTTTTGCTTGGGTGTATGTGCTGTTATTTCTGTTTTAACTTACAAAATTGATGACATCAGAAGTGAGCATGTTTTTTGAATTGTTCTCTGACTAGTTTTGGGAACATTCGAATTGTTTTTGTGCCACAGCTTTTGGATGAGTGTTACAGAATGAACTATAAATTGGTTATCTAAATAATATAGATGGTGTTTTTCTTTAAGTTATGCAAATCTGTTTTGTGGGTTCGTCCACCAGTCTTTTGATCTGTTTAACTAGATACCTAACACTTGCTCCTTCATTTTCTTTGACTTTGTCAGACTCTGATCTACATTGAGCATGAGTTAAGTTGTGTTCTTCTGATTTATTAATGTATATAATGAGCATTCAGAAGTTCACAGTTGCATTTTATCTTGTTTTGACCTCAGACTTCGGGAACTTTATAGCAAGAATAGCATTCATTATACACTGAATTTTGTTTTACAGTCATGGTGAAGAATATTATTCTTGTGGAAGATATTTTCTTGAAATAGAACTAATTCATACAAACGTTAGTACCAGGGAAATAAAATGTGTAATGAATTACTCTTGATGTTTAAATGTTTTTAGTTTCAGTGTTGCTTTAATTTATATTGATCTATAGCCACTTAGGAAGGCATTCATGATTCAGAGCTTTTTAACATTTAGCATTAATCAAATAAGTAAGTCTGTAAAATCCAGTGACTATAAATATAAGGAAGGTAGATTTTCAGTACAGGGTGTTGTGGAATAGAACTGAGCTGGTGGGTCTCTGAATACATACCTTTTCTCTTCCCCAGTACAGCGTTTTGTGTCTGCTTTATATATTGGGAGTCTCTGGATAAGCTCCCTCTTTAACACCCCCCATCCCTAAAGGAGTGTGTGGTGTTTACCTGTACTGTTACCATACTGTTCCTTTAATTATCAAAACCAGCCAGGATTCTGTATGTATGGCAATAGATAGTTTAACTTTTGGTACATAATTTAAAGGGTTTGTTTTCTATTCCTCTGTAAACCATGATGCTTTTTACTTACTTGTAGTGTTATGAAGGTGGTCACTTGGAGAATAACATTACTGAATCATGTGCTGCATCTCGTTCTAAAGAGTTTGGTGGAGGTGAGTATTTTTGAGATTTAAAAAATGTATTGCAAATGTTAAGTGTGAAGTATCTTGTCAGTTAATGAGAAAAGTTGCTAAGCAAGATCAGTGAGCTTGCACGTTCTAAGACTTGTTTGCGCAATATATGCTTTCTGAAGCTACACATGACACTAGAAAATTGTATTGTCATTTCCAGCTTTATGCTAAAATTAGTTAAATGGAATTAGAATCACGTTAGCGTTAAGGAAATGTTAGCCACAGTAGAGAAAAGTCAGCTGCTTAATGTTCTTACTAGATAATTTTCCAAACTGTGTTGTTACTTTCTTGGCTTTGATTCAATGTTTATTTCTACAGGACAGAAAATACAGAATCTGGGTTCAGGGGGAAGTTACAAATCATCTGAACCAGTCTTTTGTAGTCTTAGTTTCTTTTATCACATTTGTGACCTTTGGTCAGTGAGCGTATGCTTGGAAAGGAGAGCTTACATTTGAGCCTAGTCCAATGTGGTTGCTTCTTAAGGCCTTGGGAATCTTCTAGATTAAATTGGAATCTCTCTCCTGGAAATTCTGTTTCTTCTTGGTTCTGCCCAGAGGAGGAATGGGCAGCCTTTCATTGAGTAACAGACATAATAATCATAATACTCTGCTCTACCAGACTCTTTGCTTAAGGACTGTTGCTTCTAATCTATCTAAGCATTACAGAGTTAAGATGTTATTCATATTATCCCTATTTTGTAGAAGAAACATGAAGGTGAAAGAGGTTAGCAGGGTTAGGGAACTAAATCCAGACCTGGCTAAATTCATTGCCATACTGCCGTCTCTTAATCCACTCCACATTTTTCTCCAATTGTTTTCACGACCGTAATTTTGTCTACCATTGCCATTTATTGATTGGTGTCATTCCTGAAACATTAGCCTAGAGCTGAGCACACTGCATACATATGGTCTACCAGCAAAGGGTACCATGGGGAGAATGTATTTCACGTGGTCTTAAATGCACACTTATTTAAATGTGATCTGTGATTATTAAGTTGTTTAGCAAGTAAATCTAGCAATGAGTTAGCTTATTTTAACCTTGTGTGCAATTATAATATAGGTTGGTCAATTTGTTTGCTTGCTTAAAAAAAAATCTGTTGTCAGAACATCAGTTCTTTCCCGGTACTTTTTGTACTTCAGTTTTTTGTAAAGCCTACAACTTGCACTTCATCCTTTGTGAATTTCATCTAAATGTTTCAACTTTTGAGAATTTTGGGCCTTGATTCTGCCACAATATTAACTCTTAATTAGTTGCAGGCTGTCGGCAGCTTTGATAGCAGAACTTCTCCATCTTAACAGGTAGTTCAAGAAGAGAGCACAGAGGCAGTCTCCTAGCGTCTGACTTTCATGTTGATACTTAGCCAAAATATCCTGGAACATTTTATCAAATACTTCTTTAGATTCCTCCTGATGTTTTCTTTAACAAAGAGTTGAACTGTGTATAATAGAAACTGAGGGAGAGATTAGATTCCATTTTCTAAATATGTCAGAGTAGATGAGGCATCTGTTTTATGTTGTTAGATGTTCGTGATCACGGTACCTCTGCAGGAACGTCATTTGGGCCAGTACACACATTCGGGGAGGGGGGTGTTCTCCCCTTCCTGTAAGCCAGGTTATCGGTATTTCAGCTTTTTGTCTTAACCCTTAAGTCGTACAGCGATACAGTTTATTGTCTTTAATCTTGGAGGCCTGGCTGCTAAATGCATTTTCTCCTCATCTGTAGGATAATAAAGTCTTTTCATGAACTAGAAAGTCCTTTATTTCAATTATATAAAATGAAATTGCTTTAATAACCAGTACATTTACCATTTAATCCACACGAGGCAGAATTTATATATGTGTGTAGCTATTTCCCCTACCAGTTATATACTCATAGGTAAGTCTCTTTTTCCCTCTGACCTTGTTTTTCTCATTTACAAAGTTGGAGAATTAAGCACGTTTTAAGATTGGTTTTTATTGTGTCATTCCATAGTTCTGTGAGGTCCCTTTAGTCGAGGATAGGAGTTCTTGGACATGCGCATGATGAGCTAGCAGGTAACACCTGTTTTCCTGTCACAGGCACTACAAGGCTATTTGATAAACCAAGGAAGCGAAAACGACAGAGGCATGCTACAGCCAAGATGCATTATAAAAAAATGAAAAATGACGACTCATCAAAGGAAACTCCAGGCTCCGAGGTATTACTCAGTTCTTCATCTTTTGCCCTTCCAGAACGAAGCTGCTTTTCACAGTAGAGGACACATTCCTCTTTCCCTTGAGTTTACCTAAAAATAGTCTTCTCTTGAAACAGCCGGTAGTGATAAGGAATTCTGGAGGAAAAGTAGAGCCAGATCCTAGTAGAAATAAGTCCAAGCACTTACGGCAACTGTGGGTATGACCCTTTTGAAAGATCCCATCCATTGCTCTAGGTGTCAGATGAAACATGTAACTGTTTCATCACCAAAAAAGCAGTGTAGAGCAACAGCACGACCCAAAAGGAACATTCATGATGCTCTGAACCAAATACATTATTTATCTGAAAGTTTAAAGATAAAAAATAGAGGCTATGAAGTTATAAAAGCAGAAACCAATAAGAAACATTATGTAAGACACCAAAATAGAAGAGTGCTGAAGTTTAGTAAAAATTCTCTTACTTAATATTAACTCTCTTGGCAAATTTCAGGTGTTCGGTACAGCATTATTAACTATAGTCACCATGCTGTAAAACGAGAGAGCACAATATCAAGGAACCATATGATCTGAATGAACTTGGATATTGCTCTTTAAAGGTTGCGCCTGCTGCGATTAGGGGGCAAAGTCATTTGCTTATTTGAGACCGTCAACTGCTTAATTTTAGAGTAATGTTTGTGAACAGCGTCTTTTAGGAAACAAAGATAGAGTAAAGCCATTTTCTTGCAGAGCATCAGTGCAGTCACTGATGCTGTCTGTCGCTTTCCAACTCAGGTTAAAAGAGAATTAGAGTAAGTCAGGTCAGAATCACATATTAGGATACAGTGTTTCTTTCCAGGACAATTTGAATAGAATGCCCAAGGAAGGCATTATTTAGGAAACTCTGATCTTGGAAGGACAAATAAGTAATCAAATAAACTTAAGAATGTTTTCTCTCCCTTAGTGAAACCTTAAAATGGAACAGCTCAAAAAGTTCCAGTGGAACAGCCTCAGAGCAGTTAGTGGCAGGGCATGAGGCGCCCACTACCCGCCCAATCACAGCAGGGTTAGAACTAACATTGCATGCAGTCCGCCCGCGTGATTGGCTGAACATCTGTAAGTGCTTAATGGCTAGACAAATAGCAGCCCAGAGGGAGGGGGTCACATGGAGGAGACATCAATAATACAGATGTGGGACATTATTTTTTCTCTGCAAGGGAGAACTGATGACACACAGGACAGCTGCGAGCCCCAAGGAGACCATCGAGGAAGGCATAGAAAATGAGCACGGGATGCCTGCGTCTAAAAAGCTGCAGGGTGAACGAGGAGGAGGAGCTGCACTCAAGGAGAATGTTTGTCAGGTAGAGAATGTTTGCCCGCTTGCATTTTGACTGCATGCTTATCTTTTAAGAGAAGCACTCTATCTCCTGATGACCCAGTCATGGTTAGAATAAAAATTTTCTTGGATTCCAGTGGACTCACTTCCCTTTAAGGATTCAACTCTTTCTCTCTCCCCACAAAAAGAGGAAAGAAGAGAAAAACTGAGTGTTCATGAATGGTCTGCCCTTTTTGCCCATGAGTAGATGCCCTGAAGTAGTCTGAGAAAGAAGAGGTGGATCTGTGGTTGCTCAAAGATATTTTTCCTGCACCTCTCATGGTGTGAGAATCTTTGGGTTTCTATGGAATTTTTCAAGGGTGATTTTCACTTTGAGATTTTTGTTTGTTTTGCATTAAAGTAGTGACTTTGAGAACTTACCACCTCTACTTTTCTGTTTATTATAAACATTTATACAATGTTTACTATGTGTCACGTGTTTTTCCAGTCACTTCAGAAATATATCATTTAGTTATCATAACAGTCTCATAAGATAACCATTATTATCCTCATTTTCTAGATAAGGAAACTGAGGCACAAGGAGGTTAAATAGCTTGCTTGTAGTCACTCAGTGAAGCCAGGATTCAAATCCAAGCAATATGGGTTTACAGTCTTAACCACTATGTTGTCTTGCTTCTCTGTGAAATGTGACTCCACTTTAATGTTAAAGAGCCTTTATCTTACTTGAGAGTAGAGTCAGTTAAATGGATGCTTTGGTTATGGTCTTGATTTACCTTTGTCAGTTCTTAAAACTTGGCATATAAAAAGTTGAAAATGTTTTTTTTTTTCCTCCTAACTGAAACAGCTAAAAAATAAAATAACCCCAGGCCCAGAATGTTACTACAGCCAATATAACTTCAACTCAGTTTCTTTGTCTATTCATCTTTACAACTATATAAAGAATGTTAATCATACTCAGACCTGCTCCCAAAGAGTGTTAGTCCTCAGAGCTTGTTATGCCCACAAAGGTTGTCAGTGAAAACTGATTAAAGGTACGGCGACTCCGTGGCCCTGTCGTTTGGATCAGTCTTTGTTTAAATCTGTTGTGCTTGTGTAATTTACTTATAGCACCTCCTTTCACTCTCAGGTGTCCCAGTTTGAAGGATGAATTACGTGGTCATCCCAATTAAAGGATTAGTTTGTAACATTTGGTTGATTTGAATAATTTATTCTTTAGTATATGTTTGAAGTTTTTCTGTTTAAGTCATGAAAGTGAATTTGTTTATTGTACATGATAGCTGATGTCACTGGCACTCTGAGTATGCAAAACAAAATAAATAATATTTATGACATTTGTCAATTTTTGTGTGTCAGTAGCAGTTACGGGAGAGCCAGGCATGTGGGACGAGCTCAGATTACCTTGGGGCCTCCTATTAATCCCTGGGCGCCTCTGGCCTTTGTTTCTGAAGTTCTTCTACTTATTTATTCATTTAAGATTTGATGTTAAGTGGCCAAGACCTGTTCTATTTTTGGGGGGTTCTTTGTTCTATGAGAAAACAGAGGGGAAAGATGGTTGGGCAAGTCTAGTATCTGATGATACTAGAATTAGTATAAGACTTTTTTCATTTTTAGCATTTTTCTGCTGATCACTATGGGAAACAAGTCACGATGTATCAGAGGGGTGAAAAGTGACAAATGTTGGAAATTTGCAGAATTTTCATAAATTGTACAATGTTTTCAAAGCAACAGGCCCAGATCTTTGTTTCCTAAGGCTCTACCTTAAGTGACACCCTGTCTTAGATGCGATTGTCTCAAAAAAGTGATCTCTCTGAGATGGTGCTGGATATATTTCAAGGGTTGTTCAGATCTTAATCAGAGCCCTTTTGGGATTGTTATGACCCAAGTCCCGCTGGTCAGTATCTCTTGCTTGAACCATTGCAGTGGCCTCCTTGATCGTCTGCTTCTGTTCTCACCTTTCTGCTCTTGAACTCGTTCTCCTTGTAGCAGTTACTAGGGACCTGTGAATCCCTGATTTCAGCCTTCCCTTGGTAAAGCTCTCTCAAGGTACACTTCTGCAATTAGAATAAAATCTGAAACTCAGTTCCGTAATCTGTAAGGCCACACAGTCAGGCCCTTACCTGCCTCTTTCTTACTTCATTTCTACCTTCTAACTTTTGTTCACTTTAGTTCAGTGACACTGGCTTTCCTTGTGATTCTCAGGCATGCCCTGGTTTTTCCTCTTGGTGAACTTTCTGTGCTTTTTGCCTTCTTGGTCCTTTCATCAGACCACGTGGCTACCTTGTCATTCAAAGCCCAGTCTGAGAGGCCATTCCTAATCGCCCAATCCAAAGTTGCTATTTGAATTCTCTACCTAAATACCTTGTCTGATATCTTTCATTTGTTTAATCGTTTACTTGTATCTTTGTATCCTTAGAACATAAGAATCATGGAGCCAGGGACCTTGTGGTACCTGGCATAGAGGAGATAATTATTAAATACTGGCTTAATGAATGCTGGGATTTTTGTTTCTGACAAAGCTGCTTCTTAATTTTTGCTTTAATCAGGGCCTTCTGCTTGGGATTTTTAAAGCCTTTTTCTGTAGACAGATCTGTTTTCTTTCTCTTAACAGAACTGTGAGAAACTGGGTGAGCTGCTGTTATGTGAGGCTCAGTGCTGTGGGGCTTTCCACCTGGAGTGCCTTGGATTAACTGAAATGCCCAGAGGAAAATTTATCTGCAATGAATGTCGCACAGGTAAAGTAGATGTAGAAAGGTCTTTCTCCAAGGAAGTTTTGAGTTTTAAGTTTTTTAGGAAAAAACATTTATTGGAGACATTATTTTTGTGGCAATACTGGGCTCATTCCTACAGACACAGAGATGGGTGCTCTGTGGTCTTTGCCCTCAAAAAGGCTCGAGTGAGTAATGAACGTATAGCATAAGGCAGCAGAACGTGCTGTGGATGTTACAGTGCTGTGTGGACAAGCACGCGCCAGTGCTGCAGAGGAAGATGCCTGAGTCTGGCTTTCAGAGAGAAATAGAAGTCGGTGTGTGGAGGGGACGGAATATTTGGGGAATAAGAAATGTTAGGTCAGTATGTTTGGAGTTGGATATTTTAGGGTGAGGCATAGGCAGTGACAAGGAGGACTTCTGGGTTACTGGTGATATTTTATGTTTCTTGATCTGAGTAGTGATTACATAAATATATTCACTTAATGATTGTTTGTGAACTATTCACTTAGAATGTGGGCACTTTTCTGTGTACATTATATGTCAATAATACTTTACCTCCAAAAAAGAAAGATATTTTGGGAGCGTACAGTATACAGATTGAGTCAGAACTAGAAATGGTCAGATGAGACCAGCCTATAAAGCACCTCACAGCCGTGCTAAGGAGATTCTTTTTTCAGCAATGTGAGTGCAAGTTACAGTACTGAAGTAGGAAAGAAACGAGGGCTGACAGTAAAGATCTCATGCTTGTAAGTTATTAAAACTGTAGGTGCGGGTGCTGCTGTCCGAAGAGAAAATATCTGTAGAGTGAGCAGAGGGCCAGTGGCAGTCCTGGGCATACCTACTTAAGGAGGCTCCTGGAGGGTGAGGAGGGGCCAGTTGAAAAAAGAATGTCTGAGGCCATGAGAATGGGGTGTCAGCACAGGCAGGTGTGACAAAGAGACCACGGAGGTGGAGTGAAGAGACTTCTGTACTTGGCAGTGAGAGGGTGCCATGCTGAACCAGACTGAGAGGTGACTGCATGGCAGCGTGCACTGTTTTTTGCAGGAGCTTGACTTCAGTGGGAGAGAGAGCAGTAGCTGAAGGGAGGATGCTACAGCATCAGGAGGAGGGACATCCCGAGTGTTTGTAGGATGAAGGTTAAGAGTTGTGTAGGGAAATAAATGTCCCTGATGGGAGGGGGAGTCATTGTCAGAGTGCAGTCAGAGAGACAGGAGAGGATGGCCTTGAAGAGATGAAAAGATATAAGGCAGTGTCCCGTGTAATTGTGAGAAAGATGAAGGATGCTGACGTTTTCCCTTGACTTGGTGAGAGCGATGGGGAAAGGAAGAGTGTGGGCCTAGAATACCGCCTGTGGAAAATGAGAGACAGAATTAACTTGTGTCTGTAAATAGATGGCCATGTCAGATTGAGTTATTCCGTCCTTCTGCCACCATTTTCAGCACTGCTGGAAGAAAAGTTGGAAGACAGGGTAGTTGTGGGGTTATTTTGCCTTCTGCATAGTTGGGCTTATGATCATTTTGTGCCATATGGTGCCATCCATCCCTGTACGTGAAATTTAGAAACCAACTGTAGGTACGTGCGTATCTCTGTTAGCCTGATCTTAGAGAGAGCCTCTTGCCTTTCGTGCCAGTGATCCAGTTTTGCTAGTCTCATCTTCAGTATGACGCAGTATTCTCTGAATCAGGTTAATCTAAGGCAAAACTATTTTTTTTAGAAAAACCAACTACTGAAGTATAATCTACCTACTGTAAAATGTACCCCCCTTTAATGTATGTTTTGATTGATTTTGGTGAATTTTATACACCCATGTAACCACGACCACAATGAAGATATAGAACATTTCTTCACTCCAGAAAGTTCCCTTGTGATCAGACCCAGTCAGTCTTTCTGCATCTCTCCCCCACCCCCAGCCTCAATTTCAGGCAAACAGTGATCTGCTTTCTGTTACAGCGCATTAGATTTACCTTTTTTTGTTGTTGTTGTTTTAGAGTTTCATATAAGTGGAATTCAAAATGTGTGTGGTTTTTCATGTCTGGCTCAGCCTAATGTTTTTGAGACTGATCTGTGTATATGTGTGTGTCAGCAGTTCATTCTCTTGAAACAGCATTATTGAGGTATAATTGGCATACAGTAAACTACACAAAGTGTACCTTTGATAAGTTTCGGGGTGTGTGTGTGTGTACGTGTATGTACATTGTGAAACCATCAATCAGTCAGCATAGTTATTTTGAGATTGAACAACATTGTTGCAGGTATTCAGAATTCTTCCCTTTTAATTGCTGAGTAGTATTCTATTGTGTGGATATAACACTTTATCTACTTATCTATTAATGTATATTTGGGTTGTTCTCATGTTGGGCTGTTGTAAGTAAAGCCTTATGAATCCTTTGTCTGGATGGATACGTTTTCTCTTCTCTTGTGTAAATATCTAACAGTAGAATGGCTGCATTGTATGGTAGGTAGGCTTAACTTTCTAAGAAGCATCCAAAGTGTTCAGCAGTATATGAGAGTTTTAATTCTTCCACATCTTCATCAACACTTGGCATTGTCAGTCTTTTTAATTTTAGGCATTCTGACAGATGTGTGGTGATACCTCATTGTGGTTTTAATGTGCATCTTCCTGATGATGATATTGCGTGTCTTTTTGTGTGCTTATTTTGCTATCTTCTTTGAGGAGTCTGTTCAAAATAATTTTTAATTGGATTATTTTCTTACTATTTCGTTTTAAGAGTTCTTCATAGTCTGGATACAAATCTTTTATCAGGTATATACTTTTCAAGTTATTCTCCTAACCTGTGTGTTGTTTTTCCATTTTCTTAATGGTGTCTTTTGAAGAGCAGAGTTTTACATTTTGATGAAGCCAGTTTATTAATTTTTTAAAATGGACTTTGCTTTGGTTAGGAAATCTTGCTTAATCCAGTGTCACAAAGATACTCGTTTTCTTCTAAAAAATGTTATAGATTTAGGTCTATTATCTACATTGAATTAATTTTTGTATATCATGTGAGGTAGAGAGAGGTTATCATTTTTTTGAGGGTAGGAAACTTTACCCAGGTTTTAACAAAGATGAGCAGACTAAGGATAAGGGAGTCATTTCTCATCCCCCTGGCTCACCCTGTTCGTCTACAATAGGGTGTCCACACCATACGTCAGGTCACTTCAGCTCAGTATCAGCTGCCAGTTATTCAGCGTCAGGCAGGAGTTTGCCTCTTTCCAAATACATACTTAAAATTTTTCCCTAAAATCATTAGTTGGATGATCTGTGTGTAAAGATGAGGTGGGTTCTTTGGTTAAGTTCCTATTTCCAGCAAGTGCCAGAGGCAGGATTCCTGTCTAGGTCTGCCCGTCTGTCTCTCAAGCCTGGGCTCTTTCCTTTGCATTATATTGCTTCTCAGAGAGAGGTAGGTTTTTTTTCCTCTTAAACTTTTTATTACAGAAATCCTCAGACATATGCAAAGGTAGAGAGGTAAATAATTTCAGTGTATTTATCACTTAGCTTTCAGTAGTTACCAACTTTCTACCTCCTTTTACCCACAGATTTCAAAAAAGCTAAAGTTATAACTCTAAAATATATATATTCAGTGTGTAGCAAAATTGTACAGTAACTCCTGTCTACTACTCAGTCCCACTTTCAAATTTTCCCATTTTGTCTCAAAAGGTGTTGTTTTACAGTGTTTCGAATCAGTACCCAAATAATGTTCCTGTGTTGTATTTTTTAATTTAAAAAATCATCTCTTCAATTTCTTTTGGTCTACAATAGTACTATCTCCTCACTCAATTTCTTTGTTCTTTACCACAAAAAAATGTTTTAATTACCCAGTATGTTAGAAATATCTCAGCATATAATTAATATGAAAAATGACTGAAATATTTTATATTCCTTTTTATGTGCTAGGTCTTCAAGCTTCAGCATCCATTGACACTGACTGCACATCTCAGTTTGCACTAGTCCCATTTTAAGTGCTCAGTATCCACATGTGGTTTCCCTACTGGGTCTGTGTTGAACCAGACCTTACCTGTCACCTTTTACGTAACAAACTTTATAGCTGGATCCAAATAGCTGCACATATTTAAGAGGCCTCTCACCCAATTTTTTTATGTTTTTTATTTCTTGAGAACAGTGGCCATTTGTCCCACTAAAATTTCCATGCTGTAAATTTGGTTGATTGCATCTTGAGGTGTCTCTTTTGCTTGTTCCTCCATCCTCCATATTTCCTGGAAACCTGCAGTTACATCTGGAGGCTGGGCCAGCTCAGTTTTCTTTCGGCACGAGTATTCTGTGGCTCATGTGCACTTCCTGTTGCATCACACCAGCAAGCATGTGTTAAGTTTCCCACTTAGTATTGATACTGTTCAGTAGGTTCATGTTGTTAGCCTGATCAGTCTGTTGTAAAGTTCTTCACTGTGATACTTGATTTATAATAAGTATATATTTGGTGGTCTTTGCCCATTTTCTGCCACAGAGCTCTTAAATCCTTGAAATTTCCTAAGTGATGAGAGAGATGAAGATGTATGTCTTTTGTTACATTAATGAGATGATGTTTGGACCCACCTAACAAAGGGAGCTGTTTGCCAGGAGAACCAGCCATGGGGATTAGAGGATTGGAGCTTTGAGTCCCACCTCCCCCTGACCTCTTCAGAGGGGACAGGGCTGAAGGTTGAATCAGTTCTCAGTTGCCAGTAATTTAACAACTCATGCCTGTGTCATGAAGCCTCCATTAAACCCCAAAAGGATGGGGTTTGGAGAGCTTCTGGGTTGGTGATCACATGGAGATTTGAGGAGAGTGGTGTGCTGAGGGTGGGCCTGGAAGCTCTGAGCCCTTTCTCCATACCTTGCCCCATGCATTCTTTTATGTAGATGTTTCTGAGTTATATCCTTGTACAATAAACGGATGATCTAGTAAGTAAAATGTTTCTCTGAGTTCTGTGAGCCACTCTAGGAAATTAATTGAACCCAAGGGAGTTGGAGAGGGGCTCTCAGAAAGCTCTGATTTATAGCCAGTTGGTCAGAAGTACAAATGACAACCTTGACTTACACCTAGTGTCTGAAGGCCGGGGCGGGGGGGAAGGTGGCAGTATTATAAGACTGAGCCCTTACTATGGGATCTGATACATCTCCAAGTAGATATTGTCAGAATTGAGTTGAATTGTGGAATACCCAGCTGGTGTCAGAGAGTTGCTCCCTGGTGTGGGAACCCTTCACCACCACCCCATGTTGGAATTTGTTGCAGAATTGTATACTCACTACCTTTTCACATAATAGTTTAGAATTGAGTGAATTCTTGAATTTGTATTAATTTGTTTATTTCTTTCTTTCTGTTTCCCAGGAATACATACCTGTTTTGTATGTAAGCAGAGTGGGGAAGATGTTAAAAGGTGCCTTCTGCCCTTGTGTGGAAAGTTTTACCATGAAGAGTGTGTTCAGAAGTATCCACCCACTGTCATGCAGAACAAGGGCTTCCGGTGCTCCCTCCACATATGTATAACCTGCCACGCTGCTAATCCCGCCAGTGTTACTGCGTCTAAAGGTATGGGTTTCTTGTGTGGATCAGTCTAACTGAAGAATCTCCGTGGGCAATGGATGTTTCCAGATGCAATCTGGGTGTGTTTCTTCATTGCCTCTAGCTTTTGTCAGAGTACCAGCAGCATTTATGTGAGAGAGAAGTGAGTAATGGACTAGTTCAATGGGCACCATGTTCACATGTGCTTTTGGAGCTCTGGTTTTACGTGGTATTCCCCTCCCACACACACTTCAAAATAACTCACATTGTTTTTATATTTAATCTCATATTTTTAGGCCGCCTGATGCGCTGTGTCCGCTGCCCAGTGGCATACCACGCCAATGACTTTTGCCTAGCTGCTGGGTCTAAGATCCTTGCATCTAATAGTATCATCTGCCCCAATCACTTCACCCCCAGACGGGGCTGCCGGAATCATGAGCACGTGAACGTTAGCTGGTGTTTTGTATGCTCAGAAGGTAAGACGTGACTTCGTGCTGTATGAATAGTCTAAAAAGAGATAAATACAATATTTTGATGGCAACAAAAATGTAGTTTTCCTCACATTGCCACTAGAAGACATATTGGAAAGTGATGTCTTGAATTATTGATAACACAACACTATGGTGATTTTGTTCCCCAATAGAGAGAGGTTTTATTTTTGTTATTTTGAATAATGACTTGATTTTTATTAAAATGATAAATAATTGAAGCAATTTAAAGAAAAAGATGAGAGAAAGGAAACAAAACCATTCTTGGAAAATGGAAGAGTGTGGTCAAATGGCACAAACTTCCAGTTTTAAGATGAATAAATTTGGGGGGTGTAATGTACAGCATGGTGACTATAGTTAACTGTCCTGTACTGTATATTTGAAAGTTACTAAGAAAGTAGATTTTAAAAGTTCTCACACCCACACCCCACCCAAATTGTAACTATATGAGGTGTTAAATGTGTTACCTAAACTTGTTGTGGTAATCACTTGACAGTATATACATATATGTTTATATGTTATATACTTTAAATTTACGCAATATTATATGTTAATTATATCTCAGCAAAACTGGGGAGGGGGGAGAAAAAATAAACTAGAGGTTAAAAAATAAAATAAGAAACAAACCCCAAATAACCGAAAGTCCACCATCAGAAAAAAAGTTTAATATTAAGTCATGTTCCTCCAGATATATATATGCATAAAATCAGGTAGAAGAGGTAGATGTCTACATAGACACACTTCTAGAAGATGGTATTATTGTGTAATTGTGTGTTGTTTTTCTAAAATCAGTTTTATATTAGTTTATAGGGAATAAACAAAGGGAAAGTAAAAATTCATGAACTTCTATTAATTATTTCCTCACCATGAGGGTTATTAGTTCTTAAAAGAGCTCCTAAAGTGGAGGAAAAATAAATTTTATATCTTTATCTGTATCTCTCCACTCCAATTTAAAACTTACACACTTCTTCTAATTTAGAGCAGAGTCAATATTATCTTAATTTTTACTGCTCGTTTTTTAAATTTACATGTGTACTGTTCATTGTTTCTAAGAATGTTTAGAGCTTTAGCTTTTTAAACTTACATAGTTATCAAAGGAATGAACCAATCACAAAATAAGAATTAATTCAGAAAAATACGTACACCCTGGTATTAACAGCAACGTTATTTATAATTGTTTATAATTGCCAAGATATGGAAGCATCCTAAGTGCACTTCAATAGATGAATATATAAAGAAGATGCAGCATATATATGTAATGGAATACAGCTAACCCATAAGAAAGAAGGCTATTTTGCCATTTGCAGCCTTTCATTCACTTTTTTTATTTCAAAAACCAGAATTTTATAACTGGCATAAACATTTCCGTTGCATCAAAATAGCAAAATACCTAGGAATAAACTTAACCAAGGAGGTTACCTATACTCTGAAACCCGTGAAACACTGATGAAGGAAATTGAAGATGGTACAAAGAAATGGAAAGATATCTTGTGCTCTTGGATTAGAAGAATCAACATTATCAAAATGGCTATACTACCCAAAGCCATCTTCAGATCCAGTGCATCAGAATACTCACTTTTTTCACAGAAGTAGAACAAACAGTTTCAAAATATATATAGAATCATATACTCTGAACAGCCAAAGCAGTCTCCCCCCCCGCCCCCTTCTACTTTTTGTTCTCCTTTCTTGTGGTTTGATGACTAGAGAAGTTCCTTTAACATTTGTTATAAACCTGGTTTGGTGGTGCTGACTTCTTTTAGCTTTTGTTTATCTGTGAAGCTTTCAATTTCTCCACGAGAGCCTTGCTGGATAGAGTATTCTTGGTTGTAGGTTTTTTCCTTTCATCACTTTAAATATATTATGCCACTCCCTTCTGGCTTGTGGAGTTTCTGCTGAAAACTCAGCTGATAACCTTATGGGAGTTCCCTTGTGTTATTTGTTGTTTTTCTCTTACTGATTTTAATATTCTCTCCTTAGCCTTAATTTTTGTCGGGTTAATTACTATGTGCCTTGGTGTGTTGCTCTTTGGGTTGATCCTGTGTGGAACTCTGCGCTTCCTGGACTTGGGTGACTGTCCTACCCAAGTGGGGAGAAGTTTTCGGTTATTATCTCTCCAAAAATTTTCTCAGGTCCTTTCCCTCTCTCTTCTCTTTCTGGGACCCCTATAATGTGAGTGTTAGTGTGCTTCATGTTGTCCCAGAGTTCTCTTAAACTATCCTCATTTCTTTTCATTCTTTTTTCTTTTTTCTGTTCTGCAATAGTGACTTCCACTAATCTGTCTTCTAGCTCACTGATCTGTTCTTCTGCCTCATTTAGTCTCTTCTTGGTTCCTTCTAGTGTGTTATTCATTTCAGTGATTTTATTCTTCAACTCTGTTTGGGTATTCTTTATATTTTCCAACTCTTTGCTAAAAACTTCACTCTGTGCATCTATACTCGAGTTCCCTGAACATCTTCACCACTGTTACTTTAAAGTCTTTCTCAGATAAATTGCCTATCTCCTCATCACTTATTTCTTCTTCTGGGATTTTATCTTGTGCCTTGGCCTGGGAGATAATCCTCTGTTGCCTCATATTGTTTATCTATTTGTATTTTTAGGTAGGTTAGTTACATTTCTCGACCTTGGAGAGGTGGCCCTCTTTGGGAGACGTCCTATGTGTCCCAGCAGTATACTCCTCTCTTGTCACCCAAGGGCCAGGGTCCAGCCGGTCCCAGTGTAGAGTCTGGCTTGTGTTTGTGGATTCCTTCCACAGGCTTTGGGATTGTTTTATTTTATTTTGGGATTTTCTTATTTCTGGTATCTGCCCCCCTGGTGGATGAGGCTGGACTAGAGGCTTCTGCAGGTTTCCTGGCAGGAGGAGCCAGTGCCTGCCCAATGCTGGGTGAAGCTAGGTCCTGGACCTTTTCTGTGTAGAGGCCTTTGTGGCTCAGAAAGCCTGCTGTTGGTTTGAGCCGTGTTCCCACCCAGTATGTTTGGCCTGAGGCTTCCCTATAGGCTGTTGGGTGGGGCTAGGTTTTATTGCTAATGATCCAATCAAGATGTCAGCCTTGAGGAAAGCTCATGTAGATGAACACTCCTGGAATGTCTTTTTTGTTCCCTGAGTGAGCCGCAGGCATCCCCTACTTCCCCAGGAGACCTTCTAAAACCAGCAGGCAGATCTGCCCCAGGTTCCAATGAAATCACTGCCTCTGCCCTTGGACCTGGTGCGCTGGAGATTCTGTGTGTGCTTCCCAAGAGAATGAAGTCTGTGTTTCCCCCAGTCCTGAGGGGCTCGTGGAGTTAAGCCCAATTGGCCTTCAAAACCAGATATCTTGGGGTCTCCTCCTCCTCCCAATGTCTGAACCCCAGGCTGGGGAGCCTGACATGGGGCTCAGAACTCTCACTCCTGTGGGAGGGCCTCTGCGACTTAATTATTCTTCTGCTTGTGGGTCTCCCACCCGGGGGGGGGGGGTATGGGGCCCAGTTATATCAAGAGCACGCTCCTCCTCCCGTCCTGCTGTGGTTCCCTCTTCATGTTTCCAGTTGAAGATCTTGTTTGCTAGGTTCCAGTCTTTTTCGATAGTTGTTTAGTCAGCTGTGGTTTCCTTGTAGTCACAAGGAGAGGCGAGCTGGTGGTCCTATTACTCTACCGTCTTGACCGGAAATCCCTTATCTTCTGTTTTTTAAAATATCTTCTTATTGGTGATGCTGTTTCATGAAAATCTGGCTGGTCATGAACATTCTGAGAAACTCATTTTAAAAACTGTCATCATATATAGTTGAATTAGCATCCCTTTTGAGGAATTTGGATATGGTAAATAGTGCTAAAGCCAAGAAAGGTGTTTTATAACTGCTTTGTGTGATTGAAAATGGTCATTTGGGACTTGTTTTTTACTCTTAAGATTTATGTAACGTGGCTAGTTGGTTTACATCAGGACATAGCTGTACCCTCAAACTGTGGTGCTAATGTAGAATAAATAAAATAGAATATTAAGTACAATTTTGTGGGTAGAAAATGGAATTTTGATATATAGTTCAGGATAGTTTAAAGAACATAGGATGTTACTGTTTTTTTATTTTAAATATGTTAGGTTTGTGATTATCCTGTATAAAATTTTATTGTATCATACATTGATTTTGGCTCTTATAATACCTGCTCCTTGTAAAACTGTCTTTTGGTGAAGACTGTTGCCTGTTTATTATTATACCACCTTTCTTTTGTTTAGAAGCAAGTGAAAGACAGTTACGGTATTTAAAAGCATTTAAATATAATATTCTGTGATTCTGCTCTTAGAATGAAAATAGGTGTCTGGGAGGCTATAAGGCTCTGAAAACTTTCTTGTTTTTAAAAACGAGAAGATGAAACAGTTTCTGCATTAGATTGTTTTTAATTCTATAGGGGAAGGAGATGGTTTCATGGTAGATGTGCAAATGAGATGGCATTTCTAACTTGTGGCATAATAATGGATACTATTATGCTAACTCAGTCCCCAAGAAAACTTAGGAGTTGCAGGACCTCCTGAGTGTGATCCATGAATCCTTGGGAAGTTGAGAGGACCCAGAGACATTTTCAGGGGCCTCTATGAGATCATAACACTTTTTATAATAATACCAAGATGTTACTTGCCTTTGTTACTTTGTTGACATTTGTACAGATGATGTAACACTAGTAGTGGGTAAAACTGCTGGCACCTTAGCACAGATCAAGGGTAGGGGCTGTCAGAAATTGCTGCCAGTGATAACATTTGAGCTCTTAAGTGAAAATTAGAATTTTGGAAAACTGTTTTGTACCACCCTCAGCTTAACCTCTTCCTAGTATTTACTGACAAAATCATGGTGATGTTAACAAATGTGGTGTTTTAGTATTATATAATGAAGTAGATCAACAATTGGAAGATCTTCCAGACTCAGTAAACCAGTATTTTCCATGTGAACAATGCATGACTTTTTAAAAATGCATATATAAAAGATCCATTCAAAGTATGAGACAGATCAATGAATTTTAGTGTAATAGTACTAAAAGTTTGTTGATACAGTTTCAGGTTCAACTGTAACTAAGGTCTTCCCTGTGAAGTTGCAGTGTGTATAATATCAAAGAAGGAATATGTATAGTTATTGAACAGGTTATTAAAATACTTGTTTTCACAACTGTTTATCAGTGAGAGACCAGATTTTCTTCATGTACATCAGTTAAACAACATATTGCAACAAATTCAGTTTTTAAAACTGTTCTGCAGAAATATAAAACACTGAGCTCACTATAATTTTTTTATTTTGGAAAATATAGTTGTTCATAAAAATGTTATTAACAATATTTCTCTTATTCTCTTCTACCAAATATCATTTTTTCATCTTCTGGTTTCTTTTGATGGTTCATGTGGTTTTCCCTCTTCTGTCTTCCTGTCTTTCTTTTCCTTTATTGCCACAGACAGACCCTCCTGCCTGCCTCCCATCCGTCACCAGCCAAATCCTGTCAAAACCTGTTGTGTTCACCACCCTTGGCCTTTCTTCACTTGTTATTCTGTGCAGATTTCTCTTCGTGTCTTATTTGAAGGCCTGATTCAAATGCTTTGTTGTACGTGACATATTTCTAGTGTGTGACAAATGCCAGCTTAGTAAAAGGAAGATTTTTCTACCAAGGCCACGTGGTTGGCTAATGTGTTAGCAATCAAATTGTGACTCAGCAGACAACTAAGCATAGAGAGGAACATTGTAGAAGGGATTCCATTATTGGGGCAGTTAAACTTATGTGACTCTATGTCATTCTTCTTTTTTTAATTAAACTTTTTTTTTAAGTCTATTTCTTTGAGGGTGGGTATTAGGTTTTGTTTGTTTTAATGGAGGTACTGGGGATTGAACCTAGGACCTTGTACATGCTAAACTCACACTCTACCTCTGAGCTGTAACCCTCCCCCTACGTCACTCTTAATGTCCCACGCTCAGATTGTTTGACTCATCCACAATGCATAAGAATAGCCAAATAGGACTTTCCGAGTGTAGAGTACGGGTTACATGTATTGAGTAAACAAGTTCTTCAAACTTGTTCTGTAGTAACAGACTTTCTTTCCAAGTGCAATCGCACTCTGGGTCTGAGCTCCAGTATACAACACAGGTAGAATAAGAGCTGCTTGCATTGAAGTGGGAGTTGGGTCTCCAGTGCACATCCCTGGCCCCAACAAGAAAGCACCCCAAGGCTTGTTTTAAGAGCCTGCTCTAGATTATTGAGAAAAAGAAAAAGCACAGGTAGAAATTATATAAGGATGCTGTCACAAAATTAAGTGTTTCATACGATTTTATGAGAAAAACGAAGCACAGTGAGACGAAGGTGGTCGTGGGCATATACCTTGCTTAAATCTATCCTTCACCAACTCTTCAGGGGGAAACTTGGAGTTAACGTGCTACAATCGAACATGTTTGAAGCATGGTCATTTCCAGCATAAGATAAATAAGGCATTTATTATGTTCATTAAATGTGACTCCTTTATCTGAATTTTTTTATTATCTTCAACCATGAGGGTTTCAGATTCGGATATGTAAGTTGTCACTTTGAGTAAATATCTTTTAAGATGTGAAAATTCATCATCACTCCAAAATACAAAATTAACCTGGTATCTGAAGACTTGGATGGAGGGTAGGGAGCTTATATCTAACTGAAGTTTAGGCAACAAACTACATTGTTAGTACCTGTGATTTTTGTCACCAATGAAAATCACAGATACTGCAGTTGTTAGGTATCTTGGAGTATCTTCAGGATCTTATTTGTGCATTACAAAGAAACATACATAACTCCAATCTCTTGCTCTAACATTTTGATCGTTGTATTTTAACATAGTCTATGTTCCTTTATGTATTAAGTTTATGTATTTACCAGTATTATTCCAACAAGGGCCCATAGGTGTCGTGAGAATGCAAAACAAAGACTGAAAAGTAATTTGAAAAGGGAGAGAACTGACCTTATGGAGGCTGCTTACGTGTCAGACACTCCTAGGTAACTTATTTGCCTGTTTGGTTCTCAAACAGATGTGATTATTTACCGTTCATTGTAGAAGACACCTCACCACTGAAGAAATGAAAGCTCAGCCAGGAGAGTGAACTCCATAAAGGCGTATGGTTTTAGAGCTCACGTCTGATACCAGTTAGAGCTTGTGCTCTTTGCACTGTGCTCACTGTACATCACTGACACTCTCGTTTTCATAGTGAAGAGGAAGAAGAGAGAGAGAGAGTGTGTACGTGTGTGTACGCAGATACATGACTTTTAGGGTTTACTTCGGACCTATTGCCCTAACCTGATTTTGCTAATAAAATCTCATGACTTGCTGTGAATCTAACATGCCTCCAGGGGTGTGAATCACATAGGTGAGGGAATACTCTTGAAGAAACGTCTTTCTGAATAACGAAATTATTATTAAGCCTTTGTCTGGGAGATAAACAGTTGGTTAGGAGCTGAGCAAAAGCTGTTTCAGCTGGGTCCGTACGATTCTGAGTACCGGGTTTCTTGATTCCCACAGGAGGCAGCCTTCTGTGCTGTGATTCTTGCCCTGCTGCTTTTCATCGTGAATGCCTGAACATTGATATCCCTGAAGGAAACTGGTATTGCAATGACTGTAAGGCAGGCAAAAAGCCACATTACAGGGAAATTGTCTGGGTAAAAGTCGGACGATACAGGTGAGTAAACGTGAAGGAGACTGGCACTCATTCCTTTTACCAGACTCCGTTTCTTTTTCTTTTGTTTTGTTTTCTCTTCTCTTCTCTCCTGCCTTCTCTTCTCTTTTCTTTTCTTTTCAATCTAACTAAACAAGCGTCACCTCCTGTCCCATTAAGGTTCCATTATAAAAGGAAAAAAAGTTCACAATTATGAATAAGATATATTCTCTGTAGAAGATTTAATAATGAAAACAAACCCATAATCTTACAATCAAGGAAGATACATTGCATATTTTGGCGTATGTACTTGCAGACACACCCGTGCATGCACCTTTAAAATAATTGGCCTTATAGTTGTTTATACCCAGTTTTGTGTCTTTTTCCTTTTAAAATTATTGTTATTGGATATGGAATGTACAAAAATTATGACATACATGATTTTAAAGAATAACAAATGGAACACCTGTGTATGTACCTCCCAGTTAAAAAAACGGCACTTTACCGGCACTTTTGAGGCTCCCCGTATGCTCCTGTCCAAATTCATTCTCGCCCCACCTCTGAAAGTAACACTTACTGCATTTTGTGTTTTTTATTTCTTGGCCTGACTATAGGTTTACCACATGAATGTTTGTTCTGTGTTTTAGACCTTTGTGTAAAGGAATTGTTGCTTTATTTTCCTGCAGCTTGCTTCTCACCTTCCCTCTCGCGCTCCCGAGAGCTGTCACAGTTAGCGCAGGGCTCTGGTTCACTCGGCCTTCACTGTCTGCGGTGCTCCTGTGGGCGGCCTTACAGTGCAGTGTGGCTGTTGATCCACTCTCATGTTTGGAAGATGCACATTTTGTCAGTGTTTCTTGGTGTGTGTACATGCACAGGAGCTTCTCTAGGGCGTCCTTGGGGTAGAGTATCAGGGGATGGGTTTCCAGCTTTGGTAGCTAAAGCCAAATTGTCTTTTCAAAAGTGGTTATAGTAATTTACGTGACTGCCTTTTGGTGGGCGGAGGTAGGGGTGGGGAGGCATCTCTTGATGTCATTTTCTGCACCCCTAACAATTATTGGAAATTTCCTTTTTGCAGGCCATACTGTATTTCATTGTGTGGTGTCCCAAAGCCACTTCTGTCATTCCTTTAACATTACGCATTTCAATTGTTTCCAGGCTTACATTCTTAGATAATACTTCAGTGAGCATTATAGTCATAATGCTTTGTTCATATCTCTGATTATTTCCTTTTATAGAGTCCTTGAAGTAAAATAGCTGAGTCTAAGGAAGTGGGTGTGTGTGTGAGGGTGGGCGTCTTCAGGGTTTGGCCCATGCCACTTGTTTCTTCTCTAGTTAGATTGTTAGAATTCCCTAGGTTGAACTTCAGTGTGCACAGACGTTGCTATTCCTTATTCCTGTCCTAAAAGTAGGATTTTTCTTGGTGCCTTGCAGCCTTCTAGAGGTTTCTTTCCTTGTTTTCACCTTTCCCAGGTGGTGGCCAGCTGAGATCTGCCATCCTCGAGCTGTACCTTCCAATATCGACAAAATGAGACATGATGTGGGAGAGTTCCCTGTGCTCTTCTTTGGGTCGAATGACTATTTGTGGACTCACCAAGCCCGAGTCTTTCCCTACATGGAGGGGGATGTGAGCAGCAAGGACAAGATGGGCAAAGGAGTGGACGGGACATATAAAAAAGGTAACTTTATTTTGTTTGTTTCTCGGGCCAACACAGACCTCTGTTGCCTGAGTATCTGCTCTCAGAATTACATGCTTTAGAATTCATATACTCTCATCAGCAGCTGTCTTTTACCCTCTAAGGGCAATATGTGATTTCAGCTACAGGATTTTTCAGGGAAGTTGACTCACATCATTCATTACTTTTGACCCTAACTTTTAACTAGAATTTCTTTGTGGGAGGTTTTTTTGTCTTACCAGTTTTATTTTCTTGGCGTCTCATCAAGTAAGTACTGGAGCTTTGGAACTGTTTTGTAGAATAAACACTGTGGTTTGCTAGGCAAGGGCCAGAGTCTCTAGCAGAAATATGTTTGTTCCAGGGAAATTTTTTAGTTTGTTGGAAGGAAATGAAGTTCATCTAAAATTATAGAGCATAATAGATAGTGAAAGTCAGAGCATAAATGTTCTAAATCAAAGAAGTTTTTTTTAAAGTTGGCCTATCAGTGAAAGAGTGGGGCTGTTTGTGGTCAGGAGGGGTTAAGTCAGCTATGAGCCTCAGTTTTCTCTCACTATGTAATGAGTGAAGGTTGCTTTGAGAATTCAGTGAGATAACACAAAAATAATCTGCGGGGCATATAGTTTATATCCTATGTATCGATGAAAGTTAAAGGAAGATACTAATTATCAGTAAGGGTCAAAAATAATGAATTACATGAGTCAACTTCCCTGTGCAGGTGTGTGCTACCAGTATTAATCCTACAGGAGTTTGAGTCTTAAGTCTTATAGTCTCAGATGGTCATGGACCAAGTGACCAGTACGTTTGCGTGCATGGAGCTGGCACCACCCAGGCTGAGGTGGAAGGTGGAGTGCAGGGAGCATCGCAAGTCTGAGCTTGCTGCAGCTCCAGGAATCTACTCTTCTGTGCCTCGACCCTGGGCTGGCTGGATGCCTCTGCCTTCAAGGAACACATGCTTTTGTAGTGGAATGGGACACAGATACTAGTAGTCAAAATGCCATTCTTTGAGTTCTGTGGCAGAAGTGTGCATGGTATGCTGTGGGGGCAGACCACAAGGAAACAAAGCAGCAGTGAGGATCAAAGTTTGGATGCTTTGAAGAAGAGCCATAATAATAGTTACCATTTGTTGTTTGTCAGGCCCTGTTCAAAGTTTGTTTTCTGCCTTAAGTCCACGTGGCAACCGTATACGTTAGATGCCATTATTTTTATCTTACAGGTGAGGAAAACTGAAGCACATAAAAGTTAAATTAGTTGCCCAGATACTTAACCTGGCAGGGAAGATATGATCACGAAGGTGGTTTTCCAAGGGCAAGGCTTAGCCATTGCTCTCTGGTTGTGCTGAGCCCTGCAGTTTCCCCAGATGTGGGAAACTCGACTGCATGGTTTGTGGTAGTGGGGGACTGCATTCACTCTTTCCCCTGGTTGGAGCCGGGGATGGGAGGAAGGAATTAGTTGCTCAAAATCCTAGTGCCAGTAAGTGATAGAGGAGGGTTTCAAACTCTAGTAGTTGAACTCCAGAATCCAAACTGTTGACCCCTGCACTGACTGTGAAGAAGTTAACAAGTTAATGGTGGGGGGAGGGTGTAGCTTAAGTGATAGAGCGCATGCTTAGTTAGTACGCATGAGGTCGTGGGTTCAGGACCCAGTACCTCCTCTAAGAATGAATGAATGAACCAACCAACCAACTTATTTACAGCCCCCCAACAAAAGTTAACTTAAAATATTGTAACAAGAAGACAGCACATATCAAAGCACACAGTGAATCTAACATGATGAGTTACCAACCTCCAAGTATTTGGTATAGTTTAAGCATGGGGTTGGGGAAGCACTGGACTGCTTTACTGAGAAGGTAGGCAAATTACATGGTCGAGCAGAGTTCTCGAATGCTCAGTCTGAGTGGAACATGAGACAAGCCAGGAATGTCAACAAGGTGGCAGTTTTAGTAGTTCAGGCAGAGATGCTGGGACCGTCACAGAGACGTGTCCATGGGGTAGAGAGGATGATGGATACTAGACAGACAGTAGGTGCATAAACTAGGGAGGAAATGCTGAATAACAGAAGGAAGGAAGGAAGACATTTAGAACGACACCAGGCAACACAAACTCTGCTAGATGGTGACAGGAAAATGGAGAGAAGGGGATAGATCAGAGGGGAGATTTTCTCCAAACTGACAGAGCATGGGGAAAGCCACAGAGCAGAAGGTGGGAAAATTTGGAATTCTTTTCAGAGTTTTCAACCTTAGTCAAAAATAATTAAAATGTTGTTTTAAGAAGAAAAGAAAGAGAATTTTAAGATTTTGTTGAACTTTTCAGTTACTACAGTCTCTGAAGCATAAGCAAGTGCAGAGCTGGAGTGCAGAGTAGCCATTAAGGTCTGTCTGTGTGTCGCTGGGCTAATGGTTGATATTTACAGAATCATCCTTAGAAGAGTGAGTAGGTCTTAGAAGAGTGAGAGTGGGCAAGAAGGGAGGAAAACTTTGAATTTCTTATAGATGAATGCAGCATGTTACCTGGGTGTGTAAGAGGTACGTTACTTGTGGAAGCAGAACATTCAGGACCAAGGAAGGAACTAGGCTTAAAGGCAGTGACTTTGCCAAGCAGATGCAGTCAGGTTGTGGTTAGGAGGTGGTGTATATGGGTTTTTCAAATTATTCGGCTGTTTTTAAATTTTTGTTTTGTTTTAAACTTTACTCTGAAGCTGGTAGTCTGTATTGTGTGCTATTTAGTGGTGGATTATGTTTTATTTTAGTGGTATATCTGAATACCTTGGAGACTATAACTTACTTGAAAACAGAAATCATATATACGCCTTAGATTTTTGTCTAAAATAGGAATTTTCTTCGACTTACAAGGGGAAAAAAGAAAAATAAACAGTTTTACGTGGCGATTAAGTGACTGTGCTGTGTCTTTTCTTAGCTCTTCAGGAAGCTGCAGCAAGATTTGAGGAGTTAAAGGCCCAAAAAGAGCTAAGACAGCTGCAGGAAGATCGAAAGAATGACAAGAAGCCACCACCATATAAACACATAAAGGTGAGACAAGACCTTATGGGGCCTCGTCTCCAGGAGAGACCCTCTGTAGCTTCCCTGTCCCCACTCTGTTCATGACAAGATTTGGAAGCACAACCACAGTTGCTTTTAAAAGTAGAGGAATGAGTTTGAAAGAAGATGAGAAAAAAGTGCAAGAGCACCATTTCTAGTGCATTGTGTGCACTTGTTAAAGCCAGTTGTGTGCTGATACAGTCTTGTTTCTGTTGCTTTGTAAAGTCTTTTCATGCAAGTGGATTGGAATAGATTCTGATCACAGTGAGCATCTTGCGGTTTGAAAGGGACCAAAGAGCCATGATAAAAAAAAATGATAAATGACCTGGAGATAGTATGAATAATACACATGGTAAGTCTTGTAATGGCTGATAGTAAAGATACTTTAAGTGACTAGTGTGACCAAGATTCCCAAGGTCACAGGAATTCACGTTAGGTGTACCTCACCCTAGTGCACCTGGTAAAAGAGGCATCACCATTTATCATCTGTGTCCAACAGACCCTTTGGCTTTTTATGTATAGTGTAAGGTTACTTTTACAGATAATTTATAGAAGTAAAAATAAAGGAATAGTGAGGAACAAATTTATTAAACATTTTAGTAAGTATTTACTGAAACTGCTTTTTAAAAACCTTTTAATCAAGTTAGTTTTGGTTCTCAAACATCAGATCACATGAAAGAATACTACAAATTCTTAACAAAATGAGATTGCCAAGGTTCTTGTTGCAAAATATTTGTAATGACATCATTCCTGGATGAGAAGACCATGCTAGAGTGTGACTGTTTCACTGTTGCATCATGCCTTTGTGATTCCATCATTCTTCCGCTTACTATTTTAGTCTTTTTTAGCATAGTTGGGCATCACTAAGTAACAAAGAGGGTTGATAAACTAGTAAAGAATTATAGGAAAAGTAAGATCATTAAAATTCTGTAATAAAGCTTAAATTTGTAAAAGGACCTAATGGACCTGCCTGGTAGTTGCAAGATAGAATGAGTTTTTTAATAGGTAAAAATTTTTTTTTAATCTTTGGCAGATCTCTAAGCATAACTGTCATAAAATATCAATCTTTACAAAAAGTTAAAGCTGTTGGGGAGAAAAAAAATAAAACCTAAAATTAGTTCTAAATGGACACTGGTGATAGACTGAGAGTTAAATGGAGTTACTGTACATGGGGACATAACACTGAAGTGTACTTCGTCCTCACAAAAAGGGAAAGTGTCTGTTCCCACAGTCATAGATGCCACGTAACAGCAGGTAGGCATTTCAGAGCCGCCCATCAACCATACTGAATCTGGGTATTGAGAGACCAACTTCCTGTGAGTGATGTAATCACAGAATTTAGAGGCCAACTTCTTTCCTCCACCTTTAAAAATCAAAAACATATTTCCAGGGAAAAGATTTAGAACAGGGGTTGGCAAACTATTGTCCATGGGCCAAATCTGGCCTACTATGTATGGTTGGAAAAAAAATTTTTTAAGAATATTTCCTGACATGTGAAGATTATATGAAATTCAAATACTAGTGTCCATAAATAAAGTTTTATTGGCACACAGCCATGCTTGTTCCTTTATATGTTATCTGTTGCTGCTTTCGAGCTACAGTGGTAGAGTTGAGCAACATGGACCAGAGAAATGTCATGCAGCAAAACCTAAAATATTTACTGTCTGGTCCTTTACAGAAGAAGTTTGTCAATCCCTGATCTAGAGTGAGGGTAACTCTGCAGTTACATACCTGTGTTGTTCTTACTTAAGTATGTGTGGTTGGTTGTTTTGTGTTTGGTTTTTGTTTTTGCTTTTGCTTTTCCCTCTCTCTTTTTGTTATATTAGGCAGGAAACTTATTTGGGATTAATAACAGGTTAGATCAGATGTCAAGAAGGAATGATTGAAACATACCTGTATATAGAGAAAAGGAGTTAGATGAAACCTTGGCGGTGTGGTGGCATCAGGTAAAGACACTCACCTGCGATCAGAGGTTAATGTTCACATGCCCTACGTAGGACCTCAAGTCTCGGATGATTGAGCTCAGCCCTTGTCTTGGTATGCACCTAGAACTTGTTTTGCTAGGTAGGTTTGTGACTTCCAGTTGCATGTGGTGAGACTATTCCTTCATTAACAAGAAGTTTATCGTATTTACCAGTATTTTGAAGAAGCTGGTAAGAGATCTGGCAATGAGAGTCATGTCCTTTTAAGTTGTTACAGAGAAACGATTGAAGGCAGTATTCTACAAATAGATTGTAGATTATTCTCACAGCAGTCTTGCAAGCTGTGCCTTGCAAATAAAGTGACTTACCAAGATCATGCAGTTCCTGAAGAGTCAAATTTTATATATGGGGTGAGTTTTTGAAAACTGGTGCTTTGACTGTTCCCACTGAAATAGTGTCAAGCAGGGGAGGCTTGTTATCCTAGTGCACAGATCCAACTTGTTGTGGAGCATCTTTTTTTTTTTCTCTCCCTTCACGTTGTTGCTAGTAGTTGAAAAATTCTAATGACTTCAGTATCCCAGCAGCTGTTTGGCCTTTATGTTTTATCACACCGGACTTTCACAAAGTTTTCAGTACTAGCACCACCGCAGATAAATGCCTGGGTGACATGGCTGTGGTCGGTTAAAAAGATTTCACGTTAAGATAGTATTAAAATGCATCTTCACATATAGGACCCCTCTGACTCAGAGACCTTTTTATGCCAAACATTTACTACTTAAGAATGGTAAAGGGGGTGGGGAAGAATGGTGATGTGGGGGTGGGGGTGAGGGTATAGCTCAGTGATGGAACACATGCTTAGCTTGCATGAGGTCCTGGGTTTGATCCACAGTACCTCCATAAAAAATAAACTACAGAAAAAGTAACATGTATATATTTTTTCATGTAGCAGCTGAAGTGGCTCCACCTTGTGGCAATAGCAGGAAGCCAGATTACAATTTACTTGGCCTGTCAGCTTTGAAATTTTGGTTTTTTTGGAAATGATTTTTTAAAAATTTGTGGTATTATGTTTTGTGTATCAAGTGAGGCTTTATTTTTATGTTAGATTGCCTAAGTCTTTATTTCCTCCAATTTCTAGACAGTGGTAAAATATAGATAACAAAATTTCCTATCTTAACCATATTTAAGCAGTATTAAATACATTCATAATATTTGCAGCCATTGCTACCATCCATCTCTAGAACTCTTTACATTTTGTAAAACTGAAATCTCTACCCATTAAACAATAACTTCCCATTTCCACCTCCTCTGAGCCCCTGGCAACCACCATTCTACTTTCTGTCCCTGTGTTTTTAAGTGGGATCATGTAAGTGGAATCATTATTTGTGTATTTTGATTGGCTTATTTCATTTAGCATAATGTCCTCCAGGTTCATCTGTGCTGTGTATCATGTGTACAAATTTCCTTTTTTTAGGCTGAATAATATTCCGTCACTTTACCACATTTTGGTTATTCATTCATCTGTCAGTGGACACTTGGATTGTTTCCACATTTTAGCTATTGTGAATAATCCTGCGAAATCTTGATAGTTCAGAATCATGTAAAATGTGGCATGCAACTTTAAAGAAAAGGAATCTTTTATAAGTCCTGAATTGCTTTGTGTTGACTTACCTATAATACAGCTGTGGTATTTTTCTTTTCCTCCAGGTGAACCGTCCCATTGGCAGGGTACAGATCTTCACTGCAGACTTGTCTGAAATTCCCCGTTGCAACTGCAAAGCTACTGATGAGAACCCGTGTGGGATCGACTCTGAGTGCATCAACCGCATGCTGCTCTATGAGTGCCACCCCACCGTGTGTCCCGCTGGAGGGCGCTGCCAAAACCAGTGCTTTACCAAGCGCCAATATCCAGAGGTTGAAATTTTTCGCACGTTACAGAGGGGCTGGGGTCTCCGGACAAAAACAGATATTAAAAAGGTAAAGAAAACTTTTCTTAATTTTCAGGGTTTTTTTTTCTTCTTTGCAGTTGCTTAATATAAGTAATTCTTCTTGATGAACATGAGAAATCATAGAGGAAAATAACATAGTATAAGTATCAAGCTCATTATTGTGTCCTGCCGTGTCCTTCCAGAGTTCAGAGGCTTGAGATCTCTGAAGTCCTACTGTTGATTGTGCTCCTTGTGTATGAGGGTGGGAAACATGGAAATTCATAGAGCTGCTATGGCCTCATTTGCTCCTTTTGAAAATCCTGGAACCTGTAGTTAAGGGAAGGAAGATAGTGAGAACATAATACAGAGGTGTTAACCACCTACTGTAATAAAATAACATTTATGAGAAGTAGGTTTGGGTTCATGGAACATGAAGGAAAAGAGGATTAGGCCTTCTCTAAAGAAAATGCAGTAACATTTTTGATTTGGAACTTGGAAGGGCCTGCAGTTTTCTAATAAATAGATAATATTGTGCAGTCTTTGAGGAAAATAAATCCTATTTGACATTTTAGTAGAATAAACCTTACTCTGGTTATACTTTCTGAAGCGTTTTACTGAAGTTTGTTTCTAGGTAGGGAAGTGAAAATGGGTTGGTCTGTTTAGTCATCTGCTAAGTAACTGTTATGTATCTACTATGTGCCAGGCATGTTGCTGCAGATGCGGTGTTCAGTGAGAGCGCCGTGGTCCCTGCTTTCATAATGTTTACATTCTAGATGGGGAGACACCTTGAACAAGTAATCACCCAGTGTGGAAGCACAGAGGGTTCTGGAGGCATGTGTCAAAGAGCCTGAAACTAGCTTGTCTCTGAGAATGTTTTAAATTGAGACTTGAAAGATAAGTAGCTGTTGGCTCAGGCAGGTTGAGTGCTCAAGCACTGTGGGTAGAGGGGAGAGCACAAGTGAACGCCAGTGCTGCTGCGGTATAGTGGGTCAGGAGGACAGTGGTGCAGAATTCGTAAGGGAAGTAGGCAGGGCGTGCTCCAAGGTAAAAGAGCGCAGTCTAGGGAGACTGACTTCTAGGTTCTTGGGAAGGCGAAGGGATCAACTATTCATGTCACCCTTATGGTGAAGCCTTGATTTACTCACTTCCATTTTGGTTGCTTTTAAGTGTCAGGTGTATCCCAAGTTTTCTGCTGTTGGCTGAGGTAGGAGTGGGGAGGTGGTTCTCATTGTCAGATCGTTGAAGCATCATATTTGTGTTGTGTCTTGAATATACTTTTGTTAAAGTGACTAGTTAAAGACATTAATTATTTGATTTGGAGAATCTGCTGTTTTCATTATTTTTAAAAAAAAAACAGGTATACCTGTAAACATAGTTGCTCTTTCTGCCATATAAGTCAAGAGCCGTCTCTCGTTCCAGGGTGAATTTGTGAATGAGTATGTGGGTGAACTAATAGATGAAGAAGAGTGCAGAGCTCGAATCCGTTACGCCCAGGAGCACGATATCACTAATTTCTACATGCTCACTCTAGACAAAGTAAGTAATGGAAAGTGTTACTTCCCCTGATGCACGATTGTGGATTAGTCCTGTCCCAGCTGCGATGTTTATAGGCATGTCGTCCAGTGCCCAAAACAGTGCCTTTCCCCATGCTCATTGGCATTGCTTGACCAGGGTACTGGAGTTAGGTAAGGTTGCTCATTTCTAGTTACACATCCACGGCAAAAAGCAGTAAGGCTGCTTTTAGCACTGTTTTTCAACTGTCCAGCGTAAGCTGCAGATTATATCTTTTAGTGTTTCTCCCGTAGGGTTAAAACTTGAAGTCAGAGAAGTAAATAATAGTTCTTTTAATTTTGTTTTACAGATTGAGAAACTGATTTTTTAGTATTAGTGCATTGGGAAGGTCATATAAATTGACTATAGAACTCAGCTTATGAACCCAAGTGAGCTTTCCAGTTACTGGAATTTCTGATAGTTGAGTTTCCTTGGTGTCTAGAATTATATTTGGGGTTTATTTCTAATTCTAGCATCCTAACGTGTTTATTTCCTGTGTACACTATCTGAGATTCTTCTTTGTTTTACTAGGGCACCCGTTCCCCGCCCTTTCCCCTTGCTGGCTTTTATAATAGACTTTTCCTGGTGTAAAACTTTGTATTTATCAAGTTGTACCTTTATGGTTTGTGAGCTCCTCACCTCAAGATATTCTGATCTTCGTTTGCCATGGGTCTCGATATCATTATTAAAATCTTTTTAGGTGAATTCTAATGTTTAGCCAGGGTTCAGGACCTACTAATTAAGAGGATGGGACAAGATGCTACTTCCAGGACGGTGGTTTTCAAACTTCAGCATATATCACAGTCACCTAGTGGGCTTGTTAATAACACAGATTGCTGGGCCTGAGTTTCTGCTTTAGTATATCTGAAGTGCAACCAAGAATCTGCATTTCTAACAGATTCCAGGGTGGTGGATGTAGTGCTGGTCACGGGACTACACTTTGTGAACCACCCCTCTGGGAGATTCAGACTTTACAAATTGGAGCTCCAGCTTGTTAGAATACTCTGATTATTTTTTTTTAACTTTTTTTTTTTTAATTATAGTTAGTTTACAATGTTGTGTCAATTTCCAGTGTAGAGCACAATTTTTCAGTTATACATGAACATACATATATTCATTGTCACATTTTTTTTTTTCGCTGTGAGCTACCACAAGATCTTGTATATATTTCCCTGTGCTACACAGTATAATCTTGTTTATCTATTCTACATGTGCCTGTCAGTATCTATGAATTTTGAACTCCCAGTCTGTCCCTTCCCACCCACCTGCCCTTGGCAACCACAAGTTCGGATAGAATACTCTAATTAGAATCAGTAATAGTGGAGGTCTGATGAACAGCATCTCTTTGAATTCTAGGACCGGATTATTGATGCTGGTCCCAAAGGAAACTACGCACGGTTCATGAATCATTGCTGCCAGCCCAATTGTGAGACACAGAAGTGGTCTGTGAATGGAGACACCCGTGTTGGCCTTTTTGCCCTAAGTGACATTAAAGCAGGTAAGAATCATTTAAGGATTCTGGAGCTAGGAATGCAATTTCAGATTCTATTATCTAAAAATCCTGTATGTCCTATAATCCAAAATGAGGTTCTCAGACTCCTAAGGATACATAAAAGACTTTCCAGCTGATAACTTTGGCAGGTATCTTTTTGGTTGTGGTGGTACGGTAAAATGCACTGAGCATAAAATTTATTGTTTTAGCCTTTTTTTTTTTTTTTTAATTAGCAGTAATCATGCCTGGGATAAACTTCATTGGCTACGATACTGCCACTGCGTAAAGCTCATTTTAGCCATTTTTAAGTGTACAGTTCTGTGGCATTAAGTCCATTCACATTATTGTGCAACCATCATCTCCATCCATCTCCAGAATTTTTTATTTTCCCCAGCTGAAACTCTGTGCCCGTTAAACAGTAACTCCCTCATTCCCCTCTCCCCCAGCCCCTGGCAACCACCATTCTACCTTCTGTCTCTGTCTGTGATTTTGACTACTCTGGGAACCTCATGTAAGTGGGATCATACAATATATGTTCTGTTGTGACTGACTCATTTTACTTAGCATGCTGTCTTCAAGGTTTGGGCATGGATGGTTTTAAAGAAATAAATTTCCAGACATTTTCTGTAGCTTTTATATATGAACTCCCTAAAAATTGGTCTGCCTTAAAAAGCACCAGCAATCCAGGTGTCCTTTCTTACTATCCCTTTCCCAGTTGCCCTTCATCCACTTTATAAGCCAGAGATTCACCTCTCACCCATCTGAATTTTATATAGTTTATGAAGGCTAAGAAAGACAAAAACCCTCACCTCTTGGATACCAAAGAACTGGACATTGGGAAAATGCACGGCCCTGTTGGGGCCTGCCAGGGGCCTATGTCTCTAAGAATTCAGCTTCTAAGAAGTGAGGTGGTTGTAATCAGGACAATATTAAGAAGTTCATTTGAATTGAAAGTAAATCTGATAAGGCTGAGTGGTTTGAAAGTAAAGTTATATGATGAATATTTTCCATAAATTAAAGGAGCTTAATCTTTATGTCAAGGTTTTGATGATAAATTTTTTAAACCAAATTTATTTATTTATTTTACAATGTCATATTTTTAAAATTGAAATACAGTTGATGTACAATATTGTACGTTATAGGTATGCAAGATAATAATTCATAGTTTTTGAAGGTTATACTCCATTTATAGTTACTATAAAATATTGGTTACATTCCCCATGTTGTACAATATATCTTTCTCTACAGTTTAAATATACAGCTGCTCAGGAGTCTTTTAGGCTTTTTAGAGTTTTAAAGGTTCTGACAGTTTTTATATTTTAAACATTGAGCCACTATTTCCTTTCTCCTGTTTTGCACTGCTTCACATGAAGTATTTAATGACGAAAGTATCAATACTTGAGCATCCCTGTGCACTGCGCTCTGGTAGACTAAATGATACTGATTTTTAAAATGCTGACTTGTATCAGGCTTTTGGAATGGATGGCTTCAGGAGTATATTGGGTAGATTTCTGCTTTGTAATAGGAATTATCTAGTGAATGCTACCATTTATCCAATGCTAGATGCTGTTCCAAGCATATTATTTCATTTAATCCTTACAAAAGCGTGCTGTAAAGCATGTGGTATTATACCTGTGTTACTTGGCTTCTTGGATCTGATCTCTCATTCTTTTTTCCGTTTTCCTTTCTAACCACCACAGAGGGTGGGGAGGCAGGGTTCCTCTGTATTCATTAGATGTTAAGTCATGTGACTTCAGTCCTTCTCTCTGTCCTGACTGCTTTTAGTAGCACACTTCTGCTTGGAACTTCAGTCTGTGACCATGGGGATGGCCTCCAGTATCATGTCTAGCCACAAATTTCTCTTCTCCCATATTTGTTTAGCTCAGGTAACATGGTGTAGGAATTCACAGACCTTGTTCCTGTCCTCCCAGTCTACACAAGTTGGGGGCGTGAGGGTGAGACAGAATGCCCATAGGAGCCCAGCCTTGTGAATGGAATCAGAACCCTCAGCTTGCCCTCCTCCTCACGCATCCAGCCTCACAGGCTCTTTGCACACCTGTTACTTCTGTCTCCCACATGTCCTGCTCACACCGTGTTTGTCTCTTCTGCAGCGCCCTTTGCCGTTCCAGAAAGTACACACCTCAAGGATTGTTGTGTTTTGGACTCTTTTCTAGAATGGCTTTCCTGTATGCACTCTGGTACCTTCTGATTTATCCCCTTGTGAGGTTGTGTTTACACAGTGGATGCTGAGTAAGCAGGAAGTTGTCAAGGATCCTGCTATCTTATTCTTGTGTATTTGGTTGAGATGTGTTATAAGCACATTAAATTTATGAAAATTCAGTTATATACTCATAATTTTTTTAATAAGATGAGAATAGTGTGAATGGAATTAACCATCATTCAATCCATTAAGTTAACAGTGGGTGTGAGAAGGGAGATACGACCTTGCTGTTACGCTGGGCAGTCTTGGTTCCTGTGGGCTCCTCACATTGTGAGCCTCACACCAGGCCATAAATGATTCTAGTATTTGTACCATTTGGACTTCTAAATATATGCCAGCTGCTTTATAATTTGCTCGGCCAAATAAATAATGATCTATTTCCAATTTAGACTAAAAAACCTACATACACACACACACACGTTTGTGTGTGTGTGTGTATTAGTCTCACTGATAGAAAATGTGTCATTTTGCAGTGGGGACTCTTTGTAAGTTTTGATAATTTTGATCACACAAGTTATCACTTTATACGTTAACAGTGAACCATTACCTCCACCCAGAGACAGCCTCTTTGTATGCACATATAAAATTCTTTTATTTGCTAGGCTTTCCCTAACATGCTTCTAGTTTGGATGTTTGTGTGTTCTATTTGCTCTCAATTTTGATGAAATGTACTTGTGACAGAAAGGGGACATTTTGTACCTTAAATCTGTACATCTCTTATTAATGTGTACAGATCACTGCTGCATGCATTATGTCATTCTCAGTAAGCTTGTCAGATTATTATTTCTATATTTAACAAATGGACTCGAGCTTGGATCACCCAGCTAGATTGTGGTGTAACTTGGGATGTAGAGCCAGGGCTTAGGTCTCTGGTCCAGAGTTCTCTGTCTCTCAAATGAGTGCTGCCAGGTACTCACCTTGGCATAGACTGACAGGTTTCCTTTGTATTTGCTTTCCCAGTGCCTGGCATATCAATAAGTTGTCATTTGTTTGTGTTTTTTGGTAATGAATTAATATATTTCAAATCTGAATGGTTAGATAAAAAATAAAAGAAAAACTTGGGATAATTAACACCCCCTATAGTAAAAGTCATTCTAAATATTACTTGTTAAGTCATGTAAGTTTTCCTGTTATTAAGTTTTATTAGCTGATTAATAATGTTACATGATGAGAATTTATAAGGGGAGGGTGTAGCTCTGTGGTAGGGTGCCTGCTTAGCATGCACAAGGTCCTGGGTTCAATCCCCAGTACCTCCATTAAGAAATAAATACATAAATAAGCCTAACTACTCCCCCCACAAAAGAATTTATTAATATTTTAATACTATAGTGGGATTAGAGTTAATACATCCTTTTAATCCTCTTTTTAAAATTAATGTGTTCTCTTGAAGTCAGTATCTTTTGTGATTAATACAGAAATAATTTAATTAAAACCACAGATATTAATATTTTCATGATCTCTTACGCAGGCACTGAACTTACCTTCAACTACAACCTAGAATGTCTTGGGAATGGAAAGACTGTTTGCAAATGTGGAGCCCCGAACTGCAGTGGCTTTTTGGGTGTAAGGCCAAAGGTACTTTCCAAATGTTTGCATCAGGGATAATGGTGTGGTGCTCCCTCCCTAACTGGTGGCAGGACTACTTTAAGAAGATACCACTTTGAAATAACGACATTGAGTAGTTGTCAGTAGGACCACTCATCATCAGTTACACCAGAGAAGGCCTCTGGGTGTTGTTTTGAGCAATCTGACTTCTAACTGGTGATACCTTTCTAGCTAAAGAAACTGTAAAATAGGAATCTGTAAAGCAAGGTACTTCCCATTGGTCCTCAGCTGATCTCACTCGCATTTCCTAATGAGCTAGTTAGACTCTCAGTCTCTCTCTCTCTTTTTGCCTTTTTAAAGATATTAAAGAATCTGCTATTGAATTTAAGATTCTAAATGTAGTATAAGACTGCAGAAAAACAGGACTCTCAATCTTAACCATGTAGCAGAATAGAAGCTTTGTTGTATCTTCCTGATTTTTAATGTGCACTCTAACTGAATTACAATCCTAGAACTATAAAGAGCTATTTACAAGTCTGCATCTTGCTTCTCTTAAACATTCTAAAATGTGTTCCTTACTATTACAGCTTTCTTAACCATCATTTTTAGTGACTTAGTTTATATGTTTATATATATATATATATATATATATAATGTGTGTGTGTTTGTATAAAATGGGCAGACCATAATAAGTGAACCTCTGGGTACTTCCAGATTTCTCTGTCATAAGTAACAGCACACTGAAAATTCTGGTTTAATTTTGATGCAAGGGAGACTACACAGTGACTCCAATTGGGTATTTCTCTCATTATGCTTTTTTTGATTGTGAAGTCAACATTAAGAACTGAAAAATACAAGTTAGCTTAGGAACCAGTACCTTAAAAGGGTAATTATTTTTGAGCAATAATACATGAAGAACACCCACTAATTATCCTTTTATCTAAATAAGAAAAAAATATATTGGATTTTGGGGTTTTTTGTTCAGTTGGTTGGTTAAATTGTCTTGATCCTTAAGCTGTCCAGTTGACTTAGTCCCTATAAATTAAAATAGTAACAGTTTAATGATGTTAGGTCCACTTGGGGTGTCGGTTTCTGTATCCTTAAGGTCTGTGTAGAATTTCACAGATGGATCAGTGAAAGAGGAATTCAGGAGCAGAAGTTTGGAAATGTGGGCTAGCGGTAAATTGGATTGGTCCTGGATGTTTCTCGGCCAAGATAAATAATGTAATGAAAACCTTGACCAAGTACGGGCTGCAGGAAGCACAGAGCAGGCCTGCTGACTACACCAGGGTCTGTCTTGGGGAGGGGTGGACATGAGCCTAATCTGACTTTGATTAAGATGCATAGCTTATCAAGGGCAGGAACCATGAATTAGTTTTCTGTGTTTTTCTAGCACATGATTGATATCAAGTGCTCAGTGAAGGTTTGTTGAATCAGTTAAGAAATGTGTGTGACACACACACCCAAAGAAGTCTTCCTTAGTTTAAAAATTAGACAAACTGATTTTTAAACTTATTGTTAAAGGGTGATCTTTAACACCAGCCTGTGTATCAACAAAAAGAGGCACATTTTTTATTTCATTCAAGTGGCAGGAGTGGCTGGTACCAGGTACACTTAGTGCTGTCACCGTTTGTCGAGTACCTGTGACGTGCCCAGTGCCTTGTCTGCATTTTCTCTTATCTTCACAGTAGTCTGTGAGGACTGTCTCTTCCCAGAGGAGAGACCGAGGCTCAGAGAGAATAGTTAACCTGGTCTGCTCAAGATCATAAAACTAATATGTTAACAGCATGCTGACTGCTCAATATTTGACCTTTTAGAATCAGCCCATTGCCACAGAGGAGAAGACAAAGAAATTCAAGAAGAAGCAACAGGGGAAACGCAGGACCCAGGGTGAAATCACAAAGGAGCGAGAGGATGAGTGTTTCAGCTGTGGGGATGCTGGCCAGCTCGTCTCCTGTAAGAAGCCAGGCTGCCCCAAAGTTTACCATGCAGACTGTCTCAATCTAACCAAGCGACCAGCAGGTTGGTGCTGAAATCCATTCGGAGTGCTCCTTGCCAGAATTCTCAGAGCTTTGGTCTTCCTGTGCATAGTGTTGAGGGGTGTGGTCCATGTTCTCACTCTCAAAATAAATGACAGCAAAGGCTTAGAATCCTAGGTTTTAGAGAAGGGGAAAAAAACTCACTTGCTATGGGTCATGCATTTTATTTTATGTTATTTTATCCTCCCAGCAACCCTTAAAGAAGAGACCTTTCCACCTTCTCATGATGCAGATGAAGAAACGGAGTCACATTCTGAGGAGCTGACTTGTCACATTAGCGCATAGAGATGGAGGAGCTGGATTGAAAGTCAGATTTTCTGACTTCAGGGCCACTAAATCATGTTTATTCCCTGTAGAAAGGGGTTGAGGAAGAGTGGAGGTTTGGGGTCATTGTAGCCTCCAGCCCACTCCCCCCTGAAGGAGATGGAGTTGTGTTAGTTAAACACAAGAGAAGCTGTGCAGGCAGATGTGGTGCGCAGGAACTTGTGGCTGGAGAAGTCATCACTAACCACCACTAATGTGGTGATTTGGCATTAGAGGAGTTTCGGGATTTGGATGTGCCATCAGTTTTAAATGACAAAGGTGAAAAACCATTCTGGGTGATACTATGCATCATTAGTGGCGTGCTTCTGGGAATTACAGAACTTTGGGGTGGGGGTGAGAGCAGTTTGTCCCCGAATTAGCTTTCCTTTACTCTGTGTTTGCCAGGATAATGAAATAACAGAAACTGAGGGTAGTGTGAGAGCAAGGCCATAACACTGACCTCAGTGCCAGGAAGTGGAAACGGAATTGTTTCAGAAGCAGTTACTCGGGTGTAGCTGGCATGGGTTGTGGTAGAGCTGTGATCTTGCCTAGGATCCAGGAGTGAGATATAGCATAATTTACATGGAAGGAGCTGGGATGGAAACACTGTCCACGGCAGAGACTCAGGTGTCATGAAGTGGCAGCAAAAGAGAGCAGCTCAGGCTGGCTTTGGGTCTTTCCTGCTGGTTCTGTGTGGACAACACAGATAAAGGTTGTGCTAGTTTCCAGGCTTAACACTGAGCTCAAAGGTAAATCTGCTTCCGTTTTTTGCCTTTGTGTATCTGCTCCCTGTTCCTAATAATAACCAAATAAGCAGTTTAATTGGCTGAAATTTTCCCCTCAAGTGTTGAACTGTATAGGACAAATGGAGTTTGTGAAAATATGTAATTTCTTCATATTCCATATAAGGGGAGCTTTGGGTTTTGTTTTGGTTCTTTTTTCCCTTGTTGGAAATAGTCAGAAATCAGGATGTGCTCCTGTTTGTTTTTTAATTGATACTCAGTTGCTACTTGATACTTGGTGTTATGCATTTTTTCAGAAGATGAAGCTGAGATCCTGGGAGAAGTGAGGTATGAGGTGAGTGGCGTGAGCTCTCTGCAGAAGGCAGCAGTTTGAAATCACTCCTTTGACCTGGTTCCAGAGCCATGGCCCATCTCATATGCACGTCTTGTTTTCCTAAGCTTTTGTTTCACGCCTGTGTTTCCAGGGAAATGGGAGTGCCCTTGGCATCAGTGTGACGTCTGCGGGAAGGAAGCGGCCTCCTTCTGTGAGATGTGCCCCAGCTCCTTTTGCAAGCAGCACCGGGAAGGCATGCTCTTCATCTCCAAACTGGACGGGCGCCTGTCTTGTACTGAGCATGACCCCTGTGGGCCCAACCCTCTGGAACCTGGGGAGATCCGTGAGTATGTACCTCCCCCGGTACCGCTGTCTCCAAGCCCGAGCGCTCGCCTGGCAGAGCAGTCACCAGGAGCGGCTGCTCAGGGGCCCAGGACGTCGGACAAGCCATCTGCTGACACCAACCAGACGCTGTCGCTGTCCAAAAAAGCTCTGGCAGGGACTTGTCAGAGGCCGCCGCTGCCTGAAAGACCTGACAGAACTGACCCCAGGCCCCAGCCTGTGGACAGGGTCAGGGGCCTTGCTGGGTCAGGGACCAAAC
The DNA here is from genome assembly GCF_036321535.1 of Camelus dromedarius. Lineage (NCBI taxonomy): Eukaryota > Metazoa > Chordata > Mammalia > Artiodactyla > Camelidae > Camelus > Camelus dromedarius. The sequence continues at coordinate 23,569,744 of NC_087462.1, forward strand.
CCCAGCCTTTGGTATCCAGCCAGAAGCCACTGGACAGGCCACCTGCAGTGGCAGGACCAAGACCCCAGCTGTCTGACAAACCCTCTCCGGTGACTGGCCCAAGCTCCTCGCCCTCAGTCAGGTCCCAACCACTGGAAAGACCTCTGGGAACAGCTGACCCAAGGCTGGATAAATCCATAGGTGCTGCCAGCCCAAGGCCACAGTCGCTGGAGAAAACCCCAGTCTCTTCTGGCCTGAGACTCCCACCACCAGAGAGACTGCTAGTCACCAGCAGTCCCAAACCCCAGACTTTAGACAGGCCCCCTGAGAAATCCCATGCCTCTCTGTCCCAGAGACTTCCACCTCCTGACAAAGTGCTGTCAGCTGTGGTCCAGACCCTGGTAGCTAAAGAAAAAGCGCTGAGGCCCGTGGACCAGAACACTCAGTCAAAGAATAGAGCTGCTTTGGTTATGGACCTCATAGACCTAACTCCTCGCCAGAAGGATCGGGCAGCTTCTCCCCGTGAGGTCGCACCACAGGCTGATGAGAAGATGTCAGTGTTGGAGTCGAGCTCGTGGCCTGCTAGCAAAGGTCTGGGGCAGATGCCGCGAGCTGTTGAGAGAGGCAGTGTATCAGATCCTGTCCTCCAGCCACCAGGCAAAGCTGTGGCCGCTTCGGAGCACTCCTGGAAAGCTGTTAAATCACTCACCCAGGCCAGACTTCTTTCTCAGTCCCCTGCCAAGGCTTTTTTATATGAGCCAGCAACTCAGGCCTCAGGAAGAGCACCTGCAGGGGCTGAGCAGACCCCAGGGCCTCCCAGCCAAGCACCAGGCCTGGTGAAGCAGGTGAAGCAGATGGCCGGGGGCCAGCAACTACCTGGACTTGCTGCCAGGAGTGGGCAGTCCTTCAGGCCTCTTGGGAAGGCCTCATCCTCCCTCTCCACGGAAGAGAAGAAGTTGGCAACCACAGATCAGAGTCCCTGGGCCCTGGGAAAGGCCTCACCAGGGCCAGGGTTCTGGCCCATGGTGGCTGGGCAGACACTGGCTCAATCTTGCTGGTCCTCCGGGAGCACACAGACATTGGCACAGACTTGCTGGTCTCTTGGACGAGGGCAAGACCCTAAACCAGAGCAAAGTACACTTCCAGCTCTTAACCAGGCTCCTTCCAGTCACAAGTGTGCAGAGTCAGAACAGAAATAATAACCAGTAAATGTCACATGACCAGACCAGCTGACCCCAGGGTCTTTGGGGAAGGGAAATCTTTCTTTTTCCCCTCTTAAAAAACAGACAGACCCCCAACACTTTTACACTGTTATTCTTTCCTTACATCCCAACACTCAGAACTCTCGTGACATTAGCCAGTGGGGGCTTGTGGTTGTGTGAACCATGTATGGGAGTCCAAGTGGGCCCTGGCCAAGGAGACAGACAGACTCGGGTCTCTTTCCCCCAACCTTTACTCGTGGTCAACTTGAAATAAAGAGTCCACTCTGGAGTCAAGCATGGGATTCAATTCGGCTGGTCAGGTTGGAAGGTAGAGGGGCTCTCAAAGCTATTTCTGTAGCCCTACAGAGCTCCACTGAGGGTACCTTGGGAGGAACTGACATCCATTCAAACCGGTGGTGATTTCTTGAGCATTCACGTGTGGTAGGCCTGGTGCTAGTCACTGGCAGGAGATCCACAGATAAGTAAGACCTGATCCCTGGGAGCCTAACATGCCTGCCTGGGTTCCCAGGTGGTTTTTAAGAACCTTTGACCAGGAAGTAACAGGAAGTTTGAGGGGTTCTGGTCTCCAGACTCATTCTGTGATGTCCTTTGTGGCCCCGGAAGTGGTTGTTTTGAGTGTCTCCTGGTCAGGTGTGCACGTGTGCGTTTGTACCTGTGTGCACTCATGCGGAGGTCTCCTCTATGGTCGGGTGGGGGCTGCATCAAAGCCAATTGGGGCTCTTGGCTGGGCAGCCGCTGCTGCTTCTGTCTGGGCGCTACAGAGTCTGAAGTCTGTCCTTGGCAGAACAGCTGGCTGGGGGCTGGGCTTCATGAGGACATAGCTTTCCCTCAGTATAAGACGGCAACTGGCAAGCTTACCTTTCTTTTCTACGAATTTTCTTCCTTTTACATCAACCCACCCCATGCCTGTCCCCCAAACACTCAGGTGCTTTCAGATTTCAGAGTCTCGGGCAGTGGACCTAGGGAATCTCTGGCAAGCTCTGGGCTAGATCCACCACCAGCTCAGGGAGAGTGCCAGGTCCTGATGCGGTATTACTTCTCTCCTGACCCTTGGACCTCCTACCTGAACGGAGGGAGTCTTCTTCTCTAATGGATTCTACCACCCTCTCCCTGGGAAATGCTGCGCTCTGTACTGAGTGCACCTCCTGCTGACCTAGTTCAAAGGCAAGCCAGACCCTTCCCCTGTGACTGGCAAGGTGTGGTGTTCAGAGCAATGTCCAGTGTGAGAGATGACTCCTCATAACTGCTGATTATCTGTTACTGCTGCCCAGAGCTGGGGCCCAAGGGCTGGGAATCTGTTGGTGCTACCCTGCCCTACCAGTCACCCAGCTCACTGACTGCCGACAGGAAGTGCTGTTTGGCCAGTTCCTTCCCGTTTACCCACCCCTCTTTGTCCCTAGACCAAACATGTTTACCTCTATGCTTTGCCAACTTAGCCAGCAGCTTTAGCCAACAGGACGTCTCCTGGCCATTCTGTCTCAGTTATGGCTTTTACACCCTCCACAGAATTCTGTATTTCGTCCCAATTTCCTCCTGAGTTTCTATTGAGGTTACCCCCATCATTTCTAAGGAGGGAACAATAGCTGTTATAGAAGCATTTGCGCTTTATATAAAGATTTTAAAAAGAATTCGCTTTTATTTCCCAAAGTCTGTCTCTGGGGTTGAGACACTTGAACTCAGGCAGAGGCACGAGGCTGGGCAGGGCTGCCCTGAGTTGAGGGGCCAATTCCTGCATCTCACTTAGACCTCGGAATCTCCTCTGTAAATTCCACCTGCCTAGTTCTCCCCTTTCGTCCTCTCTCTCTTCCCACATCATCAGAGAGGAAAAGCTCTTTGTTCATGAGGAAGAGAAAACAAAGCATCTTATTTTCTTTTAAAAAAAATTTTAAACCATGGAAAAGATATTTTTAAAGAAATTCACCCAGAACATGAAAGTTCATTATATTAAGTATTTATCATGTGTGAAAATAAGTATATAACTGCAGCTAGTAGGTCCCTCTCCCTGCTCTTAGGTTGTATGAGTAGGGTTTGCGTGGTGCCAGTCCTGTGCCCTTTTCTCTCCTGTCATCTGTAGTGATCAGAAAAAGATACCGCACTGCACTGTCACAACCTCTTTTCACTATGTTGTGTGTTAAATTACCGTAGCTCTTTGTTTCATGAAATAAACTGTGAATTTTGGGGGGGGGGGTGCAGGCTATGTAAACATTTTAAGTGGAGAAGTTTGATCCTGAAGTAGCTTCTCTGAAGTAGGCTTTGGTAGGTAAATGACTTGACAGCCGCTCTGGATATGTCTCACAGGACAGGAGGGAGTGAGGGAACAGTGGGCCACTTCATGGATTTTTTCAGTTTTTTTCCATTCTCCCCAATTCACTGGAAGCTTCCTTCCAACCCTGCCTGGGAAACAACTTCTGAACTGTGCTTGGTTTGGGAGTAGTTCTTTATTTAAATGGATTGACAGCCAGGCTCTCCTGAGGGCCACTGAGAGACTCTTAGGTTGATTGGAAATTAGACATTCAACTCTCAGGCCCACTGACAGCAGCATCTGATGCTAGATTGTTAACTTCATAAAAGTAGTCACTGTACAGTTAGAAGCAGAGTCAGAAGGACTTTCAGGAAGTGAGACTCTTGCGTGACAGTGTGGGAGGAGCCTTTGCGGATTCTCCTAAAGCCTCTACTGAGACCTTTTCTCCAGGGCTGTGAACTAGCAGTTAAAAGGAAATCTTTACTCTTAGAAACTCTTCAATTTGTGCAGGATGGTATTTTGGCATTTGGCCAAGTGCTTGGAAATCAGGACTTTAGTAGGAGAGCCTAGCCTGCCTTATGCAAGCCTGTCCCCCAGGAAGCCTTTCTGAGAGGGGAGCCAGCGCTTCCATAGCTAGCTAGAGAACTAATCTCTCTCCTAGCCCCGTTAAGTCAGAAAAAAATGATGGAAACTGTTGAAATTTGAATTTAAAGCCTCCTTTGTTTTTCTACTGGAGCAAACGCGTCCTAGTAGCAGAACAGTTGTCACTGTTACCCAAGCATCCAAGGTTTTAAATGTCTGCTTCCCCCTGAGGCGACTCAGCTTGAAGTGATTGAAATCACTGCGTTGATCCTCTTCTGAACAACTGCTATGTCTACATCATTAGCATTGATGAAAATAATTATTTTATTATTTACATCCTCCACCCCACACTGCAGTCGGGGCATGAAGTGCATCAGCGGTCCTTTCCCAGGCTTGGCAGTGTCTACTCACTGGAGCTGGACTCCCAGGTTGCCTTGTGAGGACAGAGTGGCAGGAAGGAAATCTGGTCCTGGCAGCTTCCCCTGTGGAGAAGAATCAGGAGAGCACTAAATGTGGATGGATTTTTTTTTTCCCTCAGCAACTATAAAGCTGGTTTTCTAAGGCTTTGGGGGGAGACTGTCATCCTCTCTGGGTTTGTCAGCCAGGAGATCAGAGTAGCCCAGTGTCCTCACCTCTTTGAGATCATGGCAAGGAAGGAGCTGCCACAAGCTCCTTTTCCTGCTGAAGGATGTTGGAGCTGTTCCCATGTGTTAGACTTTCTGGACCACTTAGAGCTAGGTAGCTGCTGCATGAGACCTCGATTGGCTGTGGCCAGTTAGCTCTCTGCCGAGCTTCTTAGGGCTAGTGCAGCAGGGCCAGAGGTTGCTGTAGTGTAAACTGAAAAAAAGAACAGGTAATTGTTTTGCGCACACATACGAAACGTAATGATGGTGCTAATTTCCTGGTATAAATAAGCACTGCCAGGTGTTGAGGGAGCGGGGACTTGAGAAGCTAAGGCTCCTGTGTGGGAGGAAGAGATCTTAGGTAGAACGGTTTCTTTGAGGCTTGAATGGAGAAGGAGAAGATAGAGCCTTGGTGAATCCTGCGCTCGACCCTGGAGTGGTCTGGTGCAGTCCAAAGGAGGAAGAGATGCTGTCTCCGGATGAGGGCGGCTGTTGAGTTTCTCAGGGCTGGTGTCACCTTGTCCGTAGCCTCCGTCCACACTGCCTGATCAGGTTGGTAGAGAGCTCCAGGTGGGGTCTCCCTCGGCTACCTTCTGCCCCTCTCTACCTCTTCCACGCTCATGGGAGCCTCTCTGCTGCTTATGAAGATTAAGGGGAATATTTCTTAAGGAAGTGGAAAGAGTTTATTTTAATTAGAAATCCACAGCCTGGAAGAAATGTTTCCTATCAACATAAGCAAAAACAGCACATGTTAAACTCCTACATGGTCCCTTGTCGAGAGCTACTTTCCCATGACTCTCAAAACATCAGGCTGTTGAGGGGCCTCAGGTGTAACACTCTGGAAATTGAGCAAAACGTTGCAGACAGGAAGCGAACCCAGGGAGGAGGAGCAGAAATGAATGGTTCTGGTGCTTTAGACTTCCAGGGTAGGGGCAGACAGCAGGCGGTCTCTAGTCTGAGGTGGGTGCTGCCTGTGTGTGCATGTAGGTGAGCGTGTTGAGGATGGGCGAGTGCAGCACACACGGCGCTCATGGAGGAGCAGCTTTCTAGGTCTTGGCAAAGAAGCAAGCTGACAGTAGAGATCTACCTTTATATTTTTAAGAAAGGGGCAGAGGGGGTGTTAGCCGAGGTCCATCACTTTTTTGCACCCCCCCTAGATTGTCAGCTGTAAGTGAAACTTAGTGAAAAAGAGGGGAGCCCTGTGCTAGGAGTCCCCATAAACATGTACTGTAATTCTTTGTATATAGAAAAAAAATTACTGTAAAGTAAAGTTTAACTTTACTCTTATGGCCCTTGCCCTGTGTTTTGTTTTGTTGTCCATGGGGAGATGTAGCCTAACAGGAGGGAGGATGGGTTTGGGGTGAGAGCAGAAGCCAGCCCCTGAGATAGTTCCCAGGTGGGGACACGCTGGAGCTGAGCCCTTCCTCCAAGCACTTCGTGGGAGTGCGGTGTGTTTCCTGCCACAGCCACAGCTGCTGAAATGTCTTTCTGCTGCTTTTGGGAGTGGCTGGTGTCAGTTTCAGTCCCTACACAGGAAGCCTCCATTACCCACTAAGGAAGAGTATTTTGAGGAATTGGTTTTTTAAAAGGAAGTGGAACCAAAGCACTTTCTGAGTGTGAGTCTGACCATCTTGACCAAGTTTTTAGTTTTTTCAGAGGCAGGTGCTGAGCACCGCAGAGGACCCAGCCCAGGCCTAAAATGGGAAAGCAGAGGCAAAGGAGCTGAGCCTCCCATGGCAGAAAGGGCTGCCTAATGCTTCCCTTTTGGTTGAACAGGAACGTCTGATCTTTCAGGAATATCGGGACCTCTGAGGCTCAGAAATACACTTTCAGGGAACCCTGGGAGTCTGCTTCCCCCTTGTGACCCGGGCCTGAACTTCTTGCCCCAGGGAAGAGTATGGGAAGACAAGCATTTAGTCCTACGGTTACTTTTCACCCATGATCGTCACAGTGCTGGGTAGTTGTCACCTCGTTTTACAGATGAGAAACAGGCCAAGTTTGAGGTCCCTTTTGTACGTAGTTCAGTTGGATCCTAATGTAGATCTGTCAGACCTTTATAAGTCTTGCAGAACCTATTTTTTCTATTAAGCCACACTACAGGGTGCTGCTGGGAAGCTTAGGATCCGAGCCACAGGCATGACTCATGGACCTAGACATGACAGAGATGCAGTAGAGCCAGCCAGTCTGAGGTAAAAGAGCTTGACCTTCTGATCTCTGGATACCACTTCAGTGCTTTCCTTGCTCTTCTTAGCACCAAGAAGGAATTGGGAGCTTTGCACTGCCCCAGCCCCAGCTTCTTGCCCTATCTTTGCCCCCACTAAAGAATGGGGAAAGGTCCCTTTTGTTTCTTCATTATCTCAGCTGCAACCCTGGGGTGAAGCTACTTGGTTTTCAAAGAAAAGTAGAGCTGGAAAGAGCCTTAATACAGGAAGGGAGGCCAGCCAGGTGGCCCCAGAAAGTACTAGGTGTCTTGACACCCAATCCACACAGCAGGGAAAGGGGCTGAGTGATTCACAGTGCAGTGATTTTATTTACAAATCAGAAGCCACTTAAATAATCTGCAGACACAAGTGCTGTCCAGGGCAGAAGCCTGGGGTCCAAATCAGCCCTTACCCTCCTTGTGCCCATCAGTCAGCCCAATGCTGCCTCCGTTCCACGGGCCAGCACAGGCAGGTGCCACGTCTGCTGCTATGGGGACCAGGGGTAGCTCAGATGTTTAGTCACCCAAACCCAGGTAAGAGGTACGTCCAGCCTCTCTGGGGGAATTCCTTTAATTCCCCCAGGCCAGGTGAGTGGTGACTCAGTGATGACAACAGCTGTAGAAGTAGGGGTTTGCCTTCTGGCCCAGGTCCACGCCCTTGTCCTCTGTCAGAGAGAGAAGTGGCAGCTCAGCATCATTCTGTTGGGGGATCAAAGAAGCCATGGGCCTAGAGGAAGTCTCCACAGGGGCCAGGGAGGGACACACCTGTCATCACCTGGAAGGCGGCCACACTGACATAGTCCTCTGCCACTTTCTGGAAGAGCTCGTCTGGCAGGAAACAGGACCATCAGTGAGGACCAGATGCCAGTAGCCCTGGTCATCACCTAGTAACCCAGCTCTCTAGGCTCTTCAGTGCCTCCTCCGGTGCCCCTGCCTGTTCTGCTCTGAGACCCAGGGCAGCACTCACCCACACTCTGGCCTGTCTTGCTGGAAGTTTCAAAGAGCTGAGCTTTGATATCTGTAAAGAGAAGTGACTAAAGCCTCATACCCGAGAATCAAATGGACACAGACAAAAGGGCAGGCTAGCACTACAGGGAATCTGGCAATAGGCAAGGCTGTCTCTGTTTCCTGTGACCCACCCAGTCACGTCCCTCCCCCACCCCCAGGGAGCTGAGGAGCAGCTACTGTCTGCATAGTCCTGGACGTCGTGGAAGTCCACACGTCGACGCCGCCTGTCCTCCTCCAGCAGGTCACTCTTGGTGCCACACAAGTAGATCTGACAGCCCTGAAGCAGAAGACAAGGTTAGGGTCACCCCCTTGAACCACCAGACCCCCAGCCCCTGCCTGGTCTGGTGAGGTCGGGCCACCTACCTCCTCTAGGTTGCGCAGTTCCTTCACCCAGAACTTTGCCCGTTCAAAGCTGCTGCTGTCTGTCAGGTCTTGGTATGGGACGCGCAGGAAACACAACCAAGGGTCAGGGGCTGTTCTGAAGGGCCAGCCTGCACCCACCCCTTCTTGTTTGAGGAACAGGCTAAAACCCTCCTTACCATAGCAGACGATGGCAGCCTTGGCGCCCCGATAGTAGATTCGGCTCATGGCCTCATAGCGCTCAGATCCTGCTGTGTCCTGGAGGGCAGGGGGAGGCTCAGCACTGACCTGAGTTACTGAGCTACTCCCCAGTACTGCAAACTAATATCACGTCCTCCAGACCCCCGTTTTTAAACTGGAGTCTAGAGAAGAGAAACAGCCTCTATGAGGCCACGACTCAGCCAGTAATAGGCAGGACCCACGACTCCAGGAACGGGTTTTTCCAGGACTACTTGCCCAGAGAACTTACCCAAATACCCAAAGTCACCGTCCGGTCTCCGACGGACATCACCTTGGCCACGAAGGCGGCCCCAATGGTCTGCAACCCGGAGGAAGCGATCAGGGCCGCGGGTGCGGGCTAGCCCCCTCCCACCCGGGCCAGACCCCGCCGGGCGCACTCACGTTCTGATAGGGCCCCACCAGGAAGCGGTCGTGCACGTATCGCTCCACCAGGCTGGTCTTGCCCACGTACTCCTTGCCCAGCATCACCACCTTGACGTCCACGCGCTGCCCGCTCATGCTCCCGGGGCAGCCTCACCCGCGTCAGGGTCCTGAGCGGGGGCAGGAGGCAAACCCAGATCTCCGCTCCGACAGGCAGTGCCCAAGCCTCAGTCCCCGACCCCAGGCGCCAACCTACGCCTCCAGGCGCCGCGATGAGCTAGAGCGACGGCAGCGCCTCCGTGTGCTCCAGCTCTCCGGCTCCGGGCGCTGCTCCTAACCCGGGGCGGCCTGGGAGCGCGCGGGGCAGCGCCCTCAACGGCGCCGCACGCCGCCTAGCTCGCTCGCTCAGCCACTCGCTCGCCAACCCGGCTTAGGGACCGCTCAGCGCGGATGCCCCACCGTGCCAGAGGGCCCTCCAACCCGGCCACGGCCCGCAGCACCGCGACTCCCGCGGGGGTGGGGGGTGGGGTGAGGTGGGGGTGGGCAGAGGGCGAGGGGCGGGGCCTCGGGTCACGCGGGCAGACGCCGGAAGGGGTGGGTACTGAGCAGCGGCGCCGGAAGTGGCGAGCGGCCTGACAATTCCTCATGGCGGCGGCGGCTGGTTGGGTGCGGCGCGGTGGTGACTGAGCTGCTAGCCGGGCGGGCGAGCGTCGAGCTCCAGCCTGGCCTCCGCGTGCACCTCGGGCTCCGCACCCCTGATGCTGCGCGGGTGCTGAGCCCGCCCCGGCCGGGACGATGGTGAAGTATTTCCTGGGCCAGAGCGTGCTCCGGAGTTCCTGGGACCAAGTATTCGCCGCCTTTTGGCAGCGGTACCCGAATCCCTATAGGTATGTGGCCCTGGAAGGAGCAACCGTCCCACCTCTCTGTTTGGAGATAGAAGTGTGGGACCGGGAAATACTCGACTTCGGGTCCTAGGTGGGGGAGTCGCCGGAACCGTGGCGACCGTGTGTTTAGGGCAAGAGGACCCTTTTGGGGAAGCGGCCAGGCTAGGCATGCAAGGTATTGGAAGGAGGCTGGGCCTGGGCAGTGGTTTGCTGGAGGCCCTGGTTCAAAGTTCATCTCAGGCTGGTGAGACAGGAAGAGGCGGCGGCACAGGCGTTCTGGAGGGATCTTGGGGTTGGAAATCCATGCGCTTGCCTCCTTCTCTTGGAAGAGGTGGCGGTACAGCAGTTGCGAGGGGATCTTAGGGTTGGAAATCCATGCGCTTGCCTACTTCTCTGCCCGTGACGCTCTCCAGTGGTGTAATAAATCATGAGGTCTTGCCCTGCTTGAAGGCCCAGGAATCCAGGTCAGCCAAGGGCGGAAATTGGAATTTGCCCTGGGATAGGCTCGAGGGACTCTAGTTCAGGTCGAAGCCACAGCACAGATGACTGCGAGTTTGGAGGAAGGCATGGCCATTCTGGGCTTGGAGGCTCCAGGTGAGAATCCCAACAGTCTCTACAGGCCAGGCTCCTGAGGGTCACCTTCACTCTGACACCTGCAGCAAACATGTCTTGACGGAAGACATAGTGCACCGGGAGGTGACCCCTGACCAGAAGCTCCTGTCCCGGCGACTCCTGACCAAGACGAACAGGATGCCCCGCTGGGCTGAGCGACTGTTTCCTGCCAATGTTGCTCACTCAGTGTACATCCTGGAGGATTCTATTGTGGACCCACAGAACCAGACCATGACCACCTTCACCTGGAACATCAACCACGCCCGGCTGATGGTGAGACCCCTCTCTCTTGGCCCTCCCAATAGTGGATTGCTCCAGCTACATGTGTCTAGGGGGCCACGAAGGAGCTTTTACTATCCAAGCAGATCCAGGTTACAGAGAAGTGATGACTCTAGGACTCTAGAGTACAAACTCAGATGATCTTTTTAGCTGGTCAGCTTCTTTAGACTCATTCATACATTGGAGGAGGGTTACCTGTTTTATAGAGTTGTTGCAAGTGATGAATGCAAAGCATTCACCTGGCATTTGTGTAGGCTGGGCCACAGGAGTGATGCTGAGGAGGGGAAGTGGTGATTTTGAGACAGGAATCCATCGAGCCATAAGGGTGCCTTGGATGTGCATCAGAGGGGAGTGGATCTGGGCCCCAGATCCCACATTATCTAGAGGAGTCTTATCTGTCTTGCGTAATGGATTTCTGCCTGAGGTTTGGGTGGAAAGGGGTTCCACATAGCTTTGATTTCTTGCCTTTAAAAAGTTTGAAAGCCCATCGTTTAGTTTCAGGAACATTCTGCAATATCTTCTCACATGTGAATAGCCTGAAAGCTTTCAGAGAACTCTCATTCTCTTTCTCAGCTAATCTTCACAGTAACAAGGTTAGTTGGGTATTACTCTCTGTCCTGCAAAGAGGAAAGTGAAGTTCAGAGTGAGTAGGCACCTTAATGCTTTGCCCCAGAGTTATCTGAGGACCTCACAGCTGCTGCCCTGAGGCACTACCTGTGTTTTGTAAATTACCCAGACCTGCAGCTGTGAGAAATCTCTTCCAGTGCCCCTGTGATGCCTGCCTTTTAAGTGTTCCTCTTGGTCCATTTTCTCCTCCCTGATAACGAGAGCTGTGGTGATTGTTAGATTTCCATTTTTATTTGAACTGCAGGAAGCTCAAGGGCCAACGTGTGTGGAAGGCAGGCTAAAAATACCATGCATGTCTTAGACGTAAAGGTACAAAACAAAATCCAGGGCCAGGATGGAGCTGGAAGGTCCTCTGCTGCTCCCAAGAGTCCATGTGCCTTTTAGTTTGAAGGGTCAAAGGAGAGGTTTTTAGAGAGCAAACTGACTTTTAATGTTATTACTCTCTTCCTAAAGTACAGCTTGGAAATTCACTAAGGGAAGGGAATAGGTTTGCATTTTATTGCTTCCTCTCGTGAAAAGAGGCAGGGGATCAAATTGATGTGCAAGGAGGCAAATTGAAAGACTCACATGGTTATGGTTGGCCTGTCTGCCTGCACAGATGGTGGAGGAACGATGTGTTTACTGTGTGAACTCTGATAACAGTGGCTGGACCGAAATCCGCCGGGAAGCCTGGGTCTCCTCTAACTTATTTGGCGTCTCCAGAGCTGTCCAGGTGAGCAACGTTGCAGGGGTATGGGGGCCCAAGGCATATGGCACAGGGTCGGGGCTAGTTGTCAGTGGGCAGCTCAGAATCCTTCCCCTTCTCATCTTTTGCCAGGAATTTGGTCTCGCCCGGTTCAAAAGCAACGTGACCAAGACTATGAAGGGTTTTGAATACATCTTGGCCAAGCTGCAAGGTGAGGGCTGTGGGCACAGACAGAGGCCAGGGTCATGTCCTAGCTGCTGGCTGGAGCCTGGGGCTGTCACCACCCCAGTGCAAGCCCGTCCACAACTCCTCTGTACCTGGGTATTTCCTTCAGGGCCTGGCCCACAGTGGGTGACTGCCTAGCAGGTGATTAGCTGGGTCTTCTTGGCATTCTCTGAAACCAGCCCCCACCCTTTGCTCCAGGTGAGGCCCCTCCCAAAACCCTTGTTGAAACAGCCAAGGAAGCCAAGGAGAAGGCCAAGGAGACGGCCCTGGCAGCTACAGAGAAGGCCAAGGACCTTGCCAACAAGGCCGCCACCAAGAAGCAGCAGCAGCAGCAGCAGTTTGTGTAGCCCACCCAGGCGCCAGCACAGCAGGCCACCCGCCCGCCCTGTGCCCTCCCCCCTTGTACTTTATTATTAAAAGTCAGCTTCCAGCCCCACCTGCTGTCTGGGTGGTGGGCTGGGGGTGGGTGTCCCGTTGGGCATCTCCAGTGCACCAGACCAGTGACCCACGTCCCAGCCGGGCCTGCTTGTTGACTTGCCCAGGGTCACAGCATCCAGGTGACGTGGTCATAAACGCTAGACTGTAAGCTCCAAGAGGGCAGGGACTTTTGTTTTATCCTCTGATGTGTCCCAAGTACCTGGAACAAAATCTAGTACGTAACAGGCACTCAATAAATACTTGTTGAATTCAATCAGCCCCAGCTCTGGAGTCAGAAAGCTTTGGTTCGAATCTTGACTCCACTGTTTCCTGGCTTTGGACCTCGGGCTGGTCCCCTCACTCAGCCCCAGTCCCACCGCAAAGTGGGGCAGGCGTCCTCCGAGCTGTGAGGAGGAAAGCGGCGCGCTGCCCGGCGCGGTGCAGTGTCTGTGGCAGCTACGGATCTCATTTCCTCTCGTTTGTCTGTGGCCGGGAGTTCCCCCATTTTCATCAGCCAAGACTATGCACAGGAAGTTAAGAAAGAGGCTTTTAATGAAAATACTGTACAGTACACAGGGGGCAAAGGCCGGGAGCCCTCATTTAGGAAGGAACGTGAGGGCCCAAGAGGCTTCCTGCCCCCGAGGAAAGCAGACCCAAGTGCCACAAAAAACCAAAGACCGGGAAGGGCAGCCTGGGCCCAAGCTGCCTGCCCTGCAGGGCTCCCGGGAGGCCCGGCACCCCTTCCTAGGAGGGGTGCCGCCAGCGGGGTAGGGGGCGCCCTGTTCCCACACAAGGTCCTTGTAGTCCATTCCAATGGGAGGTGACTCCGAGCAGCCCCGGGGGCTGGGGGACGGCTCCGGCCTGGCGGAGCGGAGGGCAGTCTGAGGGCAGAGGCCACTCTGGGTGACGGGGGTCATAGCCAGGCGCCGGCGCCGTGTGAGTAGCTGTGCTCCTGGCCCGCACTGAAGCCCCGCAGCAGCTCGGCCTCGCCCCCGAACACCAGGCTCTCCACGTCCACCTCCAGCTCCTCTGCGCAGGGAGGGGGCCAGTCAGGAGACCCGGGCCCCTTGGGCCCCCTGGCCCCCTCGGCCCCTCAGCCGCTGGGCACTTACCTTGGTCCGAGTCGGAGCGCTCGGAGGAGAGGCCCGAGGAGTCCAGGCTGTCGGCCCGCGGCCGCTCTCGCTCACCCGGCCCCGCCGGCCCCCGGAGCTGCTCCAGCTGCCGCCGCAGGCTCTGCTGCTTGCTGCGCAGCTTCTCCTTGAGCCGCCGGGCCCGCTGCTCCTGCTCCTCCAGCTTCTGCAGACCCCAGGGGAGCAAGGGGCTGGGGTCAGCTACCTGGGGCTCAGGCCTCGCCCCGACACCACTCGACAGCAGACTAACTGCTCCAGAGAGGGGCTCACTAGATCTGGGCCCCAGAGGGCGGCTCCCACATCCTGCAGGAAGCCGGCCCTCCTGTCCCCTCCAAATGGCCTGAGTCCTGCTAGATGGGGGGTGAGGGGAGGGCACAACCACCTCGAGGACTTCGGGGCCCAGACAAGTGCTGTGAAGGCATGGGGTGTGCTGGTGCCAGGCAGCAGGGACGGGGCGCCTGGCACACCGTGAGTGCACACCAAGGCCCGGGGAGGCGGCCGCTGCAGGTGCCAGCCAATTACTGCCACGTGGAAACAGGCCCAGTGCTGCCAGATCTCCCAATTTTTTAAAAAGAAGCAGGAAAATCAGTTTTTTTTTTTCATGTCAAATATCCTTTTAAGTGATGCCAGCTAATTTAAATTTTTAGAAAGCTACAGACCAATCAAAGCCTACCAGCCTCTAACTCCTCACTGAGACCCTCCCAGGGCCCTGAGGCTTCAGCATTAACCCCGCCCCCACCCCCACGCTGCCGGCCCTGAGCTCCAGGTGCCGCAGGGCCGGGGTTCTCCCACCAGGGCGCTCAGTGGACAGAGCCCACATTCACTCAGCAAGAAGGGGAGAACTGGGTGAGGGGGCGTTCGGACTGGGGGTAGATGGACGGGTAGGAGCGGCCTAAGCAAGGGAGGAGGGAGCATCCAGGCCGAGGGAAACTGGGAAGAGCATCAGAAGCTCAGCTTTTTTGGTGGCGACTGTGGAAAAGACGTGACCAAAAAAGCATGCCAGTGGTAAAGCCCACGTTGTGAAGGGCCTTGAGTTTCACAGGGAGTAAGAAACTGAACCTGTCCTATCAGGAGCCATGAAAGGTTTTCAGCAGGAGGTAGACCTGGACAGATCTATGTGCTGCAAAGAACATTCTAGGGCAAGGTGGAGGACAGCCAGGTGGAAGCAAAACAGGAAGCAGGGAGTCCAGGAGAGGGGTGGCAGGGCTTCAATCCCTAGGTCCTCTGCCCATAGCCAGCCAGCACCCAAGGGCACACATCTTCCCTCTGAGAACCAAACCAGGCGAACTCCATGTGAGAAACTGGAGCCCACTATCCAGCCAGGGTGTGATTCAGCCACAATGAAGGGAACACAAGCACCTATGTGACTGCAGACAGTTCCCACACCACGACGTATTTGCTGCCTGGCACATCCATCTGTCTCTGCCACAGCGCCCTGTGCCTAGAACAGGGTCTGGCAGAGCAGGCGCTCACTAGTTGAAGAAAAGAATGCAAACGAGGGTAGAGCTCAGTGCTAGAGTGCATGCTTAGCATCACAAGGTCCTGGGTTCAAACCCCAGTACCTCCATTAAGAAATAAACTAATTACCTCCTCCCCCCCAAAAAAATTAATAAATACATAAATAAACCTAATTACACCCCACTCCAAAAACAAACAAAAAGAATGCAAGTCAGAAAACCTAGACCTGGGCTCTGAATCTGCCTCTCATCAGCCCAGCTGTGCCTCCATTTCTTCCTCAGTCAAAAGGCCAGGAAAATGCCTCTGTTGGTTCCAAGGTGCATCTAATCCCTACTCTGTGGGGCCGCCTTGTGCTGGAGTCAGCACACTCCACTCCCGTCCACCAGGGGGTGCTGAGCTCAGCCCTGGCAGCAGCAAGGACCCTGGGAGGGTGGGTCACTGGTGTTTTCTCCCAGCTTCCCTCATGTCTCCCAAAGCAGAGTCAGGACAGACCGCCCAGAACAGGAGGCCTTGAAGGCACAGAGGAAGAGTGAGAACCAGTCCTCTGCAGTCCAAGAGACCCTTACTTATGACTCATCCTGTCACAGGCTCTTTTCAACAGCCATGCCCACCCCGTAACAGAGGAGGAAATGAAGTCCAGAGAGGCTATGTGACTTGCCCAGGGTCTCACAGTTGGGATCAAAGTAATTAATAATCTCTGTACATTATGAACATTTATTGTTTAAAGTTTAATTGTTCATAATTGTTCACTGTGCAATGTACAAGAGAACATTTATTGGAAGAACTTTTTTAAAAAAAACTTTTTTGGAGAGGAGGTAATTTGGGTTTTATTTATTTATTTATTTTAACGGCGGTACTGGGAATTGAACCCAGGACTTCGTGCGTGCTAAGTATGCGCTCTACCACTGAGCTATACCTTCCCCCACCGAAGAACTCTCTTAAGCCTCAGGACAATCCTGAGTTATTTTCTGCTTTTCTTCCTACTTAAAAATTTGGAAACTAAAAGCACAGAGAACTGTCCCATGTCACACAGTTTGGCTATGACCTCAGATCTCGCTCCCCAGTTCCACCCAGCCCTTCTCTACTACCCCTCTACATGCATCCTGGCAAGCTGGACCCAGGGCGCCGGGGTAGCACCTTACCTGGATGTGCATCCTGGCCCTGCGCAGAAGGCTCAGTGTGGTGTATCGGACACAATCAGCCCCCAGGGGCATTTGCTGCTTCAGCTGCTCCAGGCACCTCTTCAGCTGGGCCCTCCTGCAGGGGAAGGGGTCTAGAGGGCAGTGCCAGCCCAGGCTTGCTGGCCAGACAGGGGACAGCAGGGAAGAGAAGGCCAAAGGAAGGTGGTTCTTGGGGCCTGGTGCCGTCAGGGCAACGTAAGGACTCACCTACGCTTCTCCAGTTCGTTGTGCACAGACCTGCCAAGCCAGGGAGATAGGGTGAGGGGGGTGTCACTAAATGCCCACACCCTCAATCTCAGGACTCCCAGGGGCTCAAAATTCACTACAAACATGTGCCCCAAACTAGCCCACTCTGGGGAACTTGTGTTGGCCTTAGGGGCCCAAGTCTCCAGGCAGAGATGTTAAGAGGGCCAAATGCTGAGAGAGGCCTTGCCCAGGTGACTGTGGGGTCCAAACGAGGCGCCCAGCAGCAAGCAGGAAGGGTTTCCTGGACACAGGTTCAGCTGAGCCCAGCAACACAAGTTACCCAAAATGGATAGTAGAGGGGGAGGCGCTGAAACTGGGAAGAACAGCATGTGCAAAGGGTTGAGAAGAGGAGAGAATTCCAGACAGCTGTGGGGTAAAGCGAGTGGTCTGAGATGTGGAGTGTAGAAGTGTGAGTGGAAGCAGGCCCCCATTCCAAACACATCAGGGGTACTCAAGAAATAGTCCTTGAACGAAGAGTGTGTTTGAGGTTGGGGAAAAGGCAGGAGGGGTCTGAATGCCTCCAGAGCAGGGTACCTGGTCCAGACGATGCAAGCAACAAGGAGGAAGTGGGCAGTGGAGGGGCCCCAGGAGGGACGGCGCCCATCCCCCCCATCCCCCGCTGCCCCAGCCCTCCTCACCGCCCACTGTCCAGCGCGCCAGGAGCTTGGGGGGATCCCTTCCTCCTCCTGTGGACCGGGCCCGGACTTCGGTGCGGGCACAGAGACGCGTAGCCATGCTCGGCCTCTGCCAGAGAGAGACCCCGCCCGCGTCAGGCTGGGGCTATTCCCAGCGGGCGCCCCTGGCATGGCCCGGCTAGGAAGGGGCTTTCGGCGCCAGGGCCATTTCCCCAACCCCTCCAGCCTCAATGCCCGCGGACCGTTCTCGAGTTGAGGGCGAGGGTGCCCCAGGACTACTGCCCTAAGGCCATGCATCCATCAAGTTGGAAGCCAAGTCCAGCCCAGGCCCGTGTCAGGGAGGTGGCCTCCTGGAGTCTGACCAAGGGTTCTTCCTCACCTCTCTCACGGCGCTCCAGGAACTCGGCTGCCTGCAACAGAACCTGGATGTTGCTCGCCACAGGTTCCATGTCGGCCGACAGCTGGCGGCGGGCAGGCCTGGGGTGCTGGCCCGAAGAGAGGCTGCACCACTTTTGTTACAATGTAACTGACACGGTGCAACAAACACAGGCGCTCGGCCCCGCCCCCTGGGCGCCCCGCCCCGGGACAGCCCAGCTCTTGGCCCCGCCCCCCTGGAACGCACCCGAGAACCGCAGCCCACCCTCCGCGAGCTCGCCCGGCCCCTCGGACTCCGGTAGGGCTGCTAGGGGCGCAGGCTCTAGGCCCGACCCTTGGACGAACTCCCGGCCTGGGGAGGTGCTGCGTTTTGCCTCTTCGTTTAGCAACCCTGCGCGGGTTATTTGGCGTCTCTGGGTCTCAGTTTCCAGTCCCGTGCTGTTGGCGAGAGCCCGGCACACAGAATGGTGCTCCGGGGGCCGGTGAACCCAGGAGGCCCCCGGCTCGGCCGCTGCACGTGGGCGCCGTGGAGGCTGGGCCGGCGGGCGCCCTCGCCCATTCGCCCATTGCCTCCTGCGGCTCACTGTCGTCATTTTCAGGGCGGGGCCTGGGGGGCCTCTGAGGCACTATTGGCTGCGCATGGCTCCGCCCTCTCCCGCCGCTGGTCAACAAGTTCGGGCGGGAAAAGGAGCAGGTTTCAAATTTGAAAACCCGAGCGATGGGGGCGGGGTTGAGAGGGTAATGGGGCTGCAGTGCGCAAGCGCCGGGGGAGGGGGCGCGGATCCCGCTCCTGCGCTCCGGGGTATGTGCCCGCGCCCACTTGCCATCTGCCCCCGTAGCCCCCGCTGGGCCTCAGCTTCCTATTGTGTCGAATGGGAATAGTCTCCCGGCTCCGCCTCCTCAGCTTCAGGGAAGCTGTTGTGGCTACGAAAACGTCAGAAGGGCACCAATTTGAGAACTGGCTTACGAGAAAGTCCTGGGCTCCGGAGCCCGCAGATTTGAGTTCCTCTGCTGTCCCCGCTACTTCTCAGCTGTGTGCCCTCCCTCCTGTGAGCTCGGGAAGCCCTGCGACAGCGCTGCTGAAGGATCAGAGCCCAAGCCTACGCCGAGCGCGGATTGTAGGAGCTGCTGATTTCTCACGGAGCTTCTTCCTCCCACAGAGCCCCTGACTGTCTTACTCAGAGTCCATGAGCCCCTCTTTAACATGACTTTCTAGCCTCCTGAAGAAGCTGCACTGACTTCTGGGGGCAGCACCAGCAGGGGTGATCACACCTGCGGGGGACAGTGACAGTCTAAGGGTGGAGACTAGAAGATGAAAGCAGCTGTTACAGGGCAGAGCATTACTGCCAGGCGTAGTCTGTGACCTGGGAACGGACAGGAGGGAGAAGAAGGAACTAGATTCTTTATAAAAAGATAGTCCTGTGTATAAACACATGGCACATGGTTGTCAGTCCTCAGTTCCTTGGAAAAAGTATGAGTCATTCCCAAGGGAACCACTGACATGCTCAGCCAAGAACTGTTGCCTGGGACTGTCCATCCCTTCACCCACCCATCTGGACTCATCATGAAATATTTGCTGAGCACCTGCTGGACCCCTGGCAATGTGCTGGGCACTGGAGGAGATACAAGGATAGGCAAAACCAGAGCTCCTGCCTCTGCAGAGCTCACAAGTGGGGGTGGGGGGAGACACGAAAATAGTTACTACACAGTAGAGACACACTTTGACAGGTCCTCACAAGAAAGACACAATGTGAGGGCACGTCCTAAAGAGCATTTGACCTAATCAGGGAGGTCAGAGACGGTCTTTTTCTGGGGAAGTGGTGTTATCTATGTGTAGGAGGAATGTAGGAGAATTCCAGACACACGAACAGCAGGTGCAAAGGCCCTGAGGCTGAAAGGAATGTATGAAGCCCCCCCAAAAAAAGGCCAACGTGGCCAGCATAGAGAAATCAAAGAGCATGGTACAGGTTGAAGCTGGCCAGTGGCCTTGACCCAATTCATGGGAGGGCCAAGAACAGGGCTCATCAAACCTCCACCTGCAGTTAGTTGTGTCTGAAAAAAGGAGTCACAAGACTCATGAATGAATTTCCAATTTCATTTCATTCAGGTCAGCACCTGTGCAGCGCAGAAACAAACCTACTGGTCAGATATCTGGGACCAAGGTGGCCAGGCCTTGGACTGGGGGTAGGCTGGGGAGGGATGGGGGTGGTTCTGAAGGAGGAGAGTTCCAGCAGAGGGAAGGAGCTCTTGAAGATCTAGGGCTGCTCCAACTGGAGGCTGTGGAAGTGAGGCAGGGGCTGCGAGGGGGGCTGGAGTAACCACGTTGAGGAGTCTGGTCTTCATTTTAGGAGGGCAGGATTTGAGATAGGGAATAACATGGCCTCAGGCCTCCCATGAATTGGGTCGGGGCCACTGGCCAGAGGAACAGAAAGCAATCCCTTCCGGGAAGCAGGCCAGGAGGGGAAGATAGGGCTCCTGCCTCAGGCCCTTGGATGCCTTTCTGGGCCACTCTGAGAAAATGCTAGTGCTAACTGCGCACAGGCCTGGGCAGAGACCTGCAGTGCCTCTGCCCCCTCCACAGGGACTGGTCTCAGAACCTCTGCCCCAGGCCCCCAGGTCCTGCAGAGTCCAGCCTGCACACTGCGGCCCTGTGGCCTCCCTGCCGGCCCCCCACCCCTCGGCCGTGCTGCCTGCTCTCCACTGCAGTTTCTGTCAGAAACCAGTGTCCTCTGGGTTCCAAGGGACACAGCCCGCATCTGTGCCCTGAGTGGGAGGGGAGGGGGGCCCCCAACTTGCTGCCTCACCCCAGTCAGGACTCCTAGAAGGCAGCTTACAGGGGCCTCAGCCCCAGGCTCACCATCCTCTCCCACCCTATAGACAGGATGCCGGAGGAGATGGTCCTGCTGTTCCCCAGAACCCTTTCACCTCCTTCCCTGCAGGGGAGAGGAGCGGCAGGAGGGGAGGTGGGAGTTGGGGCAGTATTGGAGCCAGGGCCTGGCTCAGACCCTGGACCCCGGCCCAGCCCCCTCCATGTGCTCCCTGCCCCAGTCTCTCCCACTTCACTCATCCTCCCCTCTTCTCAGGAATAGCATTCCTTAGCCACAGAGCTAACCAGGTCGTGTCCCTGCTGAAAGGCCCACCAGGGTCCCCTCGGCCCCCAGGACAAAGCTCAAGCTGGGCTGTGCCCCTCCTCCTGCTGTGTCAGGCAGCACGCCCCACCCTTGCCCCATGCCCTGCTTCTGCGAGCTTGGCTCCAATGTCACATCCTCCAGGAAGTTCCCAGGCCTCCATTCTTCAGGGCATCCTTCTGAAAACAGCACGGACCCAGTGGCCCTGAGGGTCAGCCTCTTCCATCTGACTCCGACCACAGAGGTAGAGGAAGCCAGTGCTGAGAAAGGGACTTAGCTATGCTGTAGTGGGGGAGTGGGGTGGGGGCTCAGGGGGCCTGGGTCTCTGTGCCCACAGGAGGCTGGGAGTTTAGCAATCAACTGACCCCCAAGTTGGAGGCCACGGCTGGAATGCCACCCCCAGGCAGTCAGGGGCTGCACAATGCAGTGATTGACAGTTAGGGAGGCTAGCTGGTCCGTCTGAAATTGCAGGGGATTAAGTCTCAGAAGTGGCTGACAGTCCCAGTTACCCTGGGCGGGGCCACCGGGAAAAGGTGTCTGTAGGACCTGTAGTATGTTCTCTTTATTATTCCTGATGTAGATGGTTTCTCCCCGTCTCTCTCCTGGATAAGTCTTGCTGGGCAATTATCAATTTTATTAACTTTTGCAAAGAATCAATTTTGGATTTCTTCTGCTCCTTTGTTTCTAGTTTCTTAAGATGGAAATGTACATAATTCATTTCACTCCTTTCTTCTTTTCTACACATGGCTTTCACTGTATCCCACAAACTTTGATGGGTGCTAGTTGTGTTCTGTTTTGTTTCTCACTCAGATAGAGTTATTTTGAGAATCTTTCTTTGACCTGAGACCTGTAGGTAATTTGAAATGTTTTCCAAACATTCTAAATATCTGGGAACTTTCTAGATATCTTTTTGTTATTGGTTTGTAATTTAATTCCATGGTGGTCAGAGAATATACTCATGATTTTGACCATCAAGGCTTGTATGATCCATCTTGATGAATGTTTCATATGCACATAAAAGTAACATGTCACATGTAGTGTTCTAAAAATGTCAGATTAAAATGGCTGACTGTGTTGCAAAAAAAAAATTACATCCTTACTGATTTTTTTGTCTGCTAGTTCTACCAATTACTAGGAGACATGTGTTAAAATCTCCAATTTATATGTTGTGAAACGTTAGGCACATGTACATTCATGATTGTTATATCTTCTTGTTGACTTGATTTTGCATTCTGAAATACCCCTCTTTGGCAATCTTCTTTAATACTACTGCAATATTAATATAGTCAAACAGCTCTCTTTTGATTAGTGTTTTCATAGTGTGTTTTTTTCCCATCCTTTTACTTTTTACCTAACAGCATCTTATTATTAACATGTTTTCCTTGCAAATAACATATGATTGGGAGGGTTCCCCCCGACCCTGTGGTCTGATAGTCTCTGCCTTTGACTTGTGTTTAATAAAACTATTTTTACATAGTTGAGTTTAAAGTCTATCATCTTGATTTTTATTTTGCATTTGTCCCATCTGCCCTTTTCCCATTTTCCCTCCTTTCCTGACTTCTTTTGGATTATGAGTCTTTATAAGCATTCCATTGTGTATATAATTGGCTTCTTATCACTACCTCTTTCAAGTGGTCTTTTAAGTGTTCACTCTAAGAACTATAACAATGTGACTTTCAATTATCACAGTCTACTTTGAATTAATATTATACCATTTTAAATGTAAGGTAAGAAACATACACCTTTATGGTGCCACCTACTCTCTCCCATCCTTTTCACTATTGTTGTTATGTATTTTACTTCTGTATGTATTGTTTTTATATATATTTTATTGAAGTGTAGTCAGTTTACATTTTTGTGTCAATTTCTGGTGTACAGCATAGTGCTTCAGTCATACATGAACATACATATATTTGTTTTCATATTTTCAGCATAAGTTACTACAAGATATTGAGTATAGTTCCCTGTGCTATACAGTATGAACTTGCTGTTTATCTGTTTTATATATTGTAGTTAGTATCTGCAAATCTTGAATTCCCAATTTATCCCTTCCCACACCCTTCCCCCGCTGGTAACCATAGTTTGTCTTCTATGTCTATGGGTCTTTTTCTGTTTTATAAATAAGTTCATTTGTCTTTTTTTTTTTTTTAAGATTCCACATATAAGTGATCTCATATGGTATTTTTTTCTTTCTCTTTCTGGCTTACTTCACATAGAATGACGATCTCCAGGTCCATCCATGTTGCTGCAAATGGGATTATTTTATTTTTTTATGGCTGAGTAGTATTCCATTGTATAAATATACCACAGCTTCTTTATCCAGTCCTCAGTTGATGGACATTTAGGCTGTTTCCATGTCTGGCTATTGTAAAAGTGCTGCTATGAGCATTGGGGTGCAGGTGTCTTTTTGAATTAAGGTTTCCTCTGGATATATGCCCAGGAGTGGGATTGCTGGATCACATGGTAAGTCTATTTTTAGTCTTTTGAGGAATCTATTCCCTCTCTCCTCTCTTATTCTGACCCCAGTTTCATGTATGTTTCCCAGCTTGATAATGTATCAGGGTAACTGATGTGGTTAATGTTTTTAGGTGTTTTTGTGTGTGTGTGTGTATCTCTCTGCTTCAGTGTAGATATGTTTTATTTGCTTGTCTTCAAGTTTGCTTATTCTTTCTTCTATAATGTCAAAATTTGGTGTTCAGCCCAGCCATTGTAGTTTTATTTCAGCTATTGTATGTTTCAGATCTAGAATTTCCATTTGGTCCTTTTTTTTTTTTTAAGCTTTCTATATCCCAGAATATCTTACCATCCGATGTGTTAATTTCCAATTTAAATTCCAAGCAATTTTTTGCTGCCATGACAAAGTATTATAACTGAGTGGCTTACAACCACAGAAATGTATTCTCTCACGGTTCTGGAGAAGACGAAAATCCAGGTGCCAGCTGGGTTGCTTCCCTCTGGAGCACCTGTTCCAGGCCCCTCTCTTCACCTCTGGGGGCTGCCAGCATTCTTGGTGGGCCTCGGCTTGCAGATGCATCACTTCAGTGTCTACCTCCATCTTCACAAGGCGTTCTCCCCTGTGTCTCAAACTTCCCTCTTATAAAGAGGACACCAGTCACTGGATTAGGGCCCAGTGTGACCTCATTTTATAACTAGTTCTATCTGTAAAGACACTGTTTCCAACTTGGGTCACATTTGGAGGTTCTGTGTGAACATGAATTTTTGAGGGATGCTATTCAACTCCTTATTCCCCCTTCTTTATCCCAATTATTATTCTTTTCCCATTAATTGTTTTATATACTTATGATAGCTGTACGTCCTTGTCTGCTAATTCCAGTAACTTACTTGTGTGTGTGGAGGGGAGACTTCTAGTGACTCTGTTTTCTCTCTATTGTAAAGCACATTTTCTTGCTTCTCTTCATGTCTTATCATTTTGTGTTGACTCTAGAATATAAAAGTGAGGGGAAGTGTACTGGAGTATAACCATATCAAAGTAAACACTGTTCTGTTTTGTTTATTCTCCTAAGAGTGCAAGTCCTCACCTACCAGGCAGTCAGAGTGAGGGGCTTATCATTCGGATTCCTCTTGAGCTAAGGCTTGTGAGAAGTTTAGCAAACTGTACAGTCAGAAGGAACACAGTCTGCAGCCACAGATCATCATCACTTCTGAGGCCAACCGCAAGTTCAGGGGATCCCCAAAACCAGGGTCGGGGGTGGTAATTTGCTAGGACTCACAGAGCCCACTCAAAGCTATTCTGTTCACTGTATACACTGTATGGTACGGCTTATTACAGGGAAGGGATACAGATTAAAACCAGCCAAGGGAAGGAGCTCATGGGTCTGGGGAAGTATGAAATGTCGGGCTTCCGCTCGCCCGGTATTCAGTTTTGGGGGCCCCATTACATAGGCATGATTGATTGGTTGGCTGATCTCAGTCTCCAGACCAACTGCTACCATTGTGACCCGAAGCCCCACCCTAAATCCCCTGTGTGTGGTCTTTCTGGTGTGACCGGCCCCTACCCTAAGCTGTGGTTGGCACCCACCCTAAATTATGCCTTACTCTCTTCCGAGCCCAAGGCCCCTTGAGGGGGGAACAAAGATACCTCCCAGAAGCTGAGGGCAAAAGCCAGACCCCCTTGGGGGCAAAGTTAAATTCTTTAGGACACGAGCCATCCCTTGCCTTTGGCCAAGACTTTTATTCTTACAGCAAAATGATCCTATTGTCTAACATCTGGAGGGACCACTGTCAGGGTAGGGCTAGACTTAAAGAAACAACTCGTCTGCCCTTACAAAGCCGGTACATCCATTTTCATATTTGGGTACTAATTCGATTATTCAGTTCCCCCCTTGTATCTTATGATAAACTTGTGCAGCACTATTTAGCATAGAAATTAACTGATGACTGGGTAAATCTAGTTCTTTCCCACGCCAGTCACTTTCCACCTGTTTTACTTCCTGAGGGGGCCCTCACTCAGTTTCCCGGTACATCACAGGAAGGCCAGTGTTACCCCCTATCGAAGCGAGGCGGTCGGTATGTCCTGAAAAGCTCTGGCACATGACCAGAGCCCCACTCAGATATTAACAATTAGTCCACTGACGGGAATGTCCCCCCGAGTGACATGTCATTCAGATTTGCGGGCTTCCATTCCTTTTTTTTTTTTTTTTTTAGGCTCCAAAAGCAGGAGTGGTCTCAGCGATGCATCATCACCCTTTCAGGCATCTGGTGTCACTGAGCTCAGAGACAGTAACATCTCACTCTGAGCCTCTCCTGAGGCACCAGTGAATGCTGGATTTCTCTCACGGCATAAACCATTCAGCTACCTTTTCTCCTCCTATTTATACACTAATTTCCCCACTTTGGGAAGGGGTGTTAGGTTCAGCCTCTGTGCTGGTCCAGATTGCCAGGAGCAATACAAGTGCGGTCGCATACCTGCCCTCCCTCAGGCCACTCCCATTCCTGGGGGGTCTGGTTAAACGGGTGCCGAGCTGGTGGGCTGTCCCGAACACTAAGCAATACAGCCGCATCCACTGTCATCCCAATTTTGCCAGATGGGATGAAGGCAAAACCCACTGGGTCAGACCCTTAGGAATCCTGGCATAAAGGTTTAAGGGAGGGGGATGGTATAACTCAGAGTGGTAGAGCGCATGCTTAGCATGCAAGAGGTCCTGGTTCAATCCCCAGTATTTCCTCTAAAAAGTGAATAAATAAATAAACCTAATTACCTCCCTCCTCCACTTAAAAAATATTTTTTAAAAAAGCCTTAAGGAAACTCTTACAGTCTCTTAAGGATCATCCCTGCTTCCTGCACCGGTCAGTTGCAGCCCTGGTCCTGGGACCACTGCATCAGGTAGCACAAAAGAGGATGAGGTGATGTGAGGGAAAAAAAGAGAAAAAAGTAGAGTTATACCAGCATCCTTCCCACCCACTCTTCCCCAAATGCCCCTGCCAAAAAAAGAGGAATCTTTGTAGTGGGGATCATCCCTTGCCCCACCTCCCGTGTTAAGTGTGTTCTTTTAATTGGGTTCATGTATTTATTTTAAGTTTTTTAAATGGAGGTACTGGGGATTGAACCCAGGACCTCATGCATGCTAAGCATGTGCTCTAGCACTGAGTACCCTCGCCGCCCCCACCCCCACCCCCACCCCCCGCTGCTAACTAGCAGTGTGTTCTTGTATAAACTATTCCCATGTTATGAAGGAACACTCCTGGGCACGGCTCTCCCCACTAGAGCATTTCTCCAACGTCACCCAAAGCATTGTGTGTATTTCAAGTTTCAAGATTATTTTATGTCCTTCAGGCACAGAGGAAATCTCAAAGTCCAATAGCAAGCTAGTTAGTACTAATTTTCGCTCCAGTGTGAATTTTCTGGCCCCAGATCCCAGCAGTTGCCACTAGGTGGCACTCACAAGCTTTTGCCATCAACTCCGGTCCGCAAGCCACTTTGGGATGTGATACAGCAAACCAAAGACCTGTATGGGTTCCTGCAGCCTCACTGCTTCCCACTCGCTGTGTCCAGTCCCTGTCGGAGGAAGGGCAGAGTTCCACGCCTCTTGCTTTACAATGCTGGGAGGGGAAGCTCTCCCCAGGCAGGCACAACATCCACCCCCACAATACAGTCCAGGAAAGGAGGTGCAACCACTCCACACAGTCTGTTCAAACCTTCCAGTTTTCACCCAAACCTTTGCCTTTAACTCGCCAGCCACTGCATTCCTATGACCTCCCAATCGAGCTGTACCACCCGCAGGACTTCTTGTACAGATTCTGGCATCACAGTGCACGGGGGTGTCCTATCAAGGAGTTCCAGAAAAGTCTCTCCTGCATCCTCTGACCTTCGCACCCGCTCAAGCTCATGTGGCCTTGGGTCCCCGCAGGGGTCAGTCTGCGGCTTGCTTACGCTGCAGGACCGTTGCCCCAGGTAACTGGAGGTCTCCAGCCATCTTTGCCTTCCAGCTCTTTACATTCCTCCACAGAAGGGTAAATAAAGCAGACTGGTTTAGGGCCCTTCAACACTGGGGCTTTCATCAATCTACAGAACTTCCAAGAATGCTGGATTATAACCTTTGTTTTGATTCCATAAATGTCCGCCTTATTTATCTCATTTCTTAATAATCATTGAAAGACTTCCACACTGCTGGGATGAGTCTCGTCACTCTCCCTTTGTTTCTCCTGTTCCCTTGTGACTCATTCCAGCCGTCATCACTGTCTGTTGTTTCAGCATCACTTTTCCCTTTGACGGTGGCCCTGAGACCAGTGTCTGTGGCTCAGAACAGCTGTGATCCAAGCTTGGCCCAATCTCAGGATCTGTCCCCAGTCCTCTCCTTTGCTTTCATTCTCGCTGTTACAGATAACAGTAACCGACGGAGTGCGTATTTTGCTCATCTCTTGTTAATGTGCATTTCCTTATGCATACAGTGAACCAGTTTCTTGGGAGTGGATTCTATGATTTCTAAATTCCATTATTGACTTTTGCCTCCAGGAACTGATCACAGCGCAGCCGCAGTTCCGTTCCATGGTGAGCACAGGGCCCTCCAGAAGTCAAGGGTTCATCACACCCCACCCTCTCGCCCAGTTGCTAGAGACAGCAGTGACTTGCCTGGCCTGCGAGCACACCTTTCATACTCAAACCAACCAGTCCGGAGCCCACACCACCCCCTCACACTCTTGGTCACCCTGCCCGCTCCCTCATCACAACAGAGCCAGTCACCAGACAATTCGGGACAGCCCCTACATCTCACTGAAATTCTTCCAAGTAGCCAATTCTAAGCATGGTTACTCTGCCTCGCTGTTCCCTCCTGCAGAAATCACAACAAAAGCTCTTGCCCACATCTCCTCCCTCCCTCCTTCTGCCTCTTGACCAACCCTGGTACTTCCCTGTGTGGCCCTTTGTGGCCTGATGTGCCTCCAGTTTCTAGGGAACTGTGAGTATAAACTTCTTCCTTTATGATGGTCACTTCCGTGTCTGTGTGTCTTACTATACCCGATTAAAACAACTCCCGGGGACGCTTACAATAACCCGTGCAGTGCGCAGGGTGGTTACAAACTGCTCTTGGCTTATTAACTGGATCCAACAGGCAGCAGCCATTGCCAGGAAGGCACCGCTGGTTGCTGGTGTGCCTGCCCCTTGTCGGCCGCTGCCTCGTGTTCCTTTCAAAGCTGGATCCTGCAAAGCTGAGTCCTCCCCGACCTGCTGCACGGGCTGCAGGGTCTGCTGTCTGAGATTAAGGCACTCGGCATCTTCTCCATGTAAGTGGAGCACCGAGGACAGAGCGCCTGGGGTATACAGGGAACTGCCACATTATCTTCCCTCCAGGCGAGGAGGAGTGCTGCCCCCGTGAGGCCGCGGGACAAGTCTGGTCCATGGGCTGAGCATCCCTGACCAGAGGTGGGGCCGCCTGGATCACTGACACAAAGTGCCTGGTGTCTGGGATGGTATCTGCTCCCAGGGCACCTGATAAACCATCTCCCCTTTTCCCTCTGAGCCTTGCTGAGTCAAAATTCTGGGCTGTTCTGTGGAGCAGAGGGACAGCACTCCACTGCCCGCCCCCTCCTGTGTCACAGGCCGTTCGTGGGGCCAGTCCCAGGGTGTCCTCCTCAAGGGGCCACGGCACCCACAAACGTCGCCATGTGGGTCACAAAGCTCTGCTCTGCCTGCTTACTGCCATCGCTGTTTGTCCCCTGACCCAGGGGGATGTCAGGGCCCATCCCCGGAGACCAGCGGTTGATTCCCTAGAGTGTCTAGAAGGAGCTCAGCCCTGCTGTCCCCTTGATTTAGCCCAGTGAGATCTCTGGCCTGCAGCGGGGCTGGAACACAGGAGCCACCCACTTCTGGGTGCCGACAGCTTGTCACGCAGACCGTCTGTGAACCTGCTCAAGTCCTTTCTCCCTCAGTCAGTCAGCCGTGGAGGGCTCCCCATGAGGTCACAGGCCTGGACTGAGGGACAGGAGACAACACAGCAGGAGGTGGCAGCGAAGGGGTCTCAGCCACCCTCTCCTGCACCCAATGTGTACCTCTGGACGTGCCCGGGTTCAGTCTCTAATCTGCCACTGCCAGCCTGCTGCTGCTGGGGCACCCAGCCTTACACAGAAGGAAAGCAAGGCCCAGCTCATCACGGGAAACTCGGGCTGTCCCATGGTGAGGCCTTTGACCCAAGCCAGAAGCTGGTGCTCAAAAGGAGAATAGTTGTATGCAAAGGAGGGGATGGATTTGCTCTAAAATCCTGAGGTCTGCGCTGTAATTCTCCTCCTGGTGCCTCCCAGAAGCCCCGCACGGCACTCCTCTTTGCCACAGGCACTGCAGGTCTCTCTGGTTCTGCTGGATCACGAGGCCCCAGAGCTGGAGCTGCCTTTACTGCTGCACAGCCGGCCCCTGCTCTGACCTCCACTCAAAAGCTGCAGCTTTCCAGGTGACTCTCAGTTGGTCAAAGGATAACACACAGACATGGTGTGTGTTGTCTCCCCAGTCTGAAAAGACTCACCCAGGCTCATGCCTCTTTCGTGTGTGTGTGTGTGTGTGTGTGTGTGTGTGTGTGTGTGTGTGTGTGTGTGTGTGGTAGGTGGTAGAAGGTACATTTGTCTTTTATCTTGGAAGAGACATCTTGACATCCTCCAAACCATCAAACTCCCCCAAATCAGGAAGCGGTGGACCCTTGAAGTGTTACAGGGTTTGTTGCTCACCATATGACTTGCGTACATCTTAAGACATCTACTGAATCACCATGCTGTACACCAGAAACTAACACAACATTGTAAATCGACTACTTTAACTATTCAGTTAAAAAATAAAAAATTAAATACAAAAGAAAAGACATCTAAAGTCCTTGCTCCTTCCCATTGAGCAGGTTGATCGGCACGATGTCAGCGTGGAAGATCAGCGTGGTGCTTTATGAGACAGCGGCCAAGTTCCTACGGACAGAGCCCCGGCGCAAGACCCAAGGCGAGAAGTTGGTCCCAGCAGGTGAAAACAAACTGCCTCTGGGGGTCCTCACAAGTGGGTGTGGAGAAAAAGGCATTAGCCTGAGCAGTAGCTATCAGCGAAGAGCCGGGAGCCACGCTGACTTGCTCCTGGGAACAGTCTCCATCTGGGACAGCAACTCCGACTTGAGTCACCACGTGATTCAGGCCAGAGTCATTCTCCAAGTTCCACCTGACCTCTGCACAGTCCAAAGAGCTGGGTTCAATGGGGATGTGATGGGTGGAAGGTATAGCTCAGTGGTAGAGCATGTGCTTAGCATGCACAAGGTCCTGGGTTCAAGCCCCAGTATCTTCATTAAATAAACAAAGAAACCTAATTACCTGCCCCCTCCAAAAAAATTATTTATTTTTTGGAGGGGGGAGGTAATTAGATTATTTATTTATTTAATTATATTAATGCAGGTACTGGGGATTGAACCCACGACCTCGCGCATGCTAAGCATGTGCTCTATCACTGAGCTATACCCTCCCCACCAAAAAAAAGGTTTTTTTTTTAATACAAATAAGTGCGGATGTGATAGATGCCACTGCCCCCTTTAAGGTCTCAGATGATGGCACTGACCTCTGCAATCCCCCCTGGGATGCAGTGTTGTGTCGGGTTCCTATTTTGGTGCAGAGGGGAAGTTTCTGGAGCTTACACTTAGTTTCCTACCACAGTGGCTTTCACTCCACGGGTTGGAGAGCCAGTGCGTGCAAGCATTCGTCCAGTTGCCAGGTACGGCTTTTCGAATTATACCTTCAAGAATTGAAGAAATAGCAATTGATTTTTGACAAGGATACCAAGACACTTCAACAGGAAAAGAACAGTCTTTTCAACAAATGGTGCTGGACAAATGGGGCACATGCAAAACACTGAAGTTGGGCCTCTTCCTTACACCATGCACAAAAATGAACTCAACACACAGATCAGTGGAACAGGATAGAGAGCCCAGAAGTATGTCCATGCAAGTGTGGTCAGGTAATCTATGACAAAGGAGGCAAGAACTCACAGTGGGGAAAAGACAGTCTCTTCAATAAATGGTGCTGGGAAAAGTGAACGGCTACATGTAAAAGAAGGACATTGGACCATTATTTAACACCATATATATATAAACTAATTAAAAATGGATTAAAGACCTAAATGTAGGGCCAGATACTATAAAACTCCTAGAGGAAAACAGAGGCAGAACACTCTGATGTAAATCACAGCAATCTTTTTTTGGATCTGTCTCCTAGACTAATGGAAACAAAACCAAAAAATAAATGAACGGGGCCCAATTAAACTCAAAAAGCTTTTGCACAGCAAAGAAACCATAAACAAACTGAAAAGCCAACCTACGGAATGGAAGAAAATATTTGCAAATGATGTGACCGGCAAGGGATTCATTTGCAAAATATACAAACAGCTCACACAGCTCAATGTCAAAAAAGAACCCAATCAAACAATGGGCAGAAGACCTAAGCAGACATTTCTCCAAAAGACACCCAGATGGCCAACAGGCACATGAAAAGATGCTCAGTATAGCTAACTATTAGAGAAATGCAAATCAAAACTACAATGCGGTATCACCTCACACCGGCCAGGATAGCCATCATCAAAAAGTCTACAAATAATAAATGCTGGAGAGGGTGTGGAGAAAAGGGAACCACTGTTCGTGGGAATGTAAATTGGTGCAGCCACTATAGAAAAAAGTATGAAAGTTCCTTAAAAAACTAAAAGCAGAGTTACTATATGATCCAGCAATCCCATTCCTGGGCATGTATCTGGAGGAAAACTCCAATTCAAAAAGATACATGAACCCCAATGTTCAAAGCATTATATTTATTTACAGTAGCCAAGACATGGAAGCAACCTAAATGTCCATCAACAGATGAAAAGATAAAGAAAATGTGGTGTGTGTATATAATATATATATGCGCGCGCACACACACACACACACACACATACACACACATTGGAATATTACTCAGCCATAAGAAAGAATGAAATAATGGCATTTGCAGCAACATGGATGGACCTAGAGATTATCATACAAAGTGAAGTAAACCAGACAGAGAAAGACAAATACCGTATGATATCACTTATATGTGGAATCTAAAAAAAATGAGACAAATGAACTTATTTACAAAACAGAAATAAACTCACGGACAAAGAAAACAAACTTAGTGGTCACCAAAGGGGAATAGGGGAGGGATAAATCAGCAGTTTGGGATTAACAGATACATGCTACCACATATAAAATAAACAACAAGGACCTACTGTACAGCACAGGGAACTATATTCAGTATCTTATGATAACCTATAATGGAAAAGAACCTATATGTATTTAAGTATATTATATATAGTATGTATATATATTATGTATATATGTATAAAATAACTGAATCACTTCCCTGTACCCCTGAAGCTAACACTACACTGTAAATCAACTACACTCCAAAAAAAACTTTTTAACTGTTAAAAAAATACACTCAAAATGGATTATGGGCCTAGATGAAGGGGCTAAAACCATAAAACTCTTAGAATAAAATACAGGAGTAAACCTTTGTGACCTTGGGTTAGGCAAAGACTCCTTAGATGTAATACCAAAAGTACAACAGGAAAAATAGATAAACTGAATTTCATCAGATTAAAAACTCTGAATAAATCTAGTACTGAGATCTTGGTTTCAAATACCCTTCTCCAGTGAAAGGAACAGGGCTCTCTGGAGACATGGCTGCTTCGAGGGCCACCTGTAGGAATATACAAGATGAGCCTGGACCATCTTACATTGCCAGATTAACAGAAAAACTAAAGCAGAAAAAACCCCAAAAAACCCCAAGCCCACAGGATGAGATTGTTCAAAGCTTAAGTGCAAGGCAGGGAGAATCAGCAGGCGGTGACTCCAGGGGCTGGCGCTCAAGGACAGAGAATAAAGTAAGACTGGTTTTCATCTGTGTGGTCTGGGCTGGTGGGCGTGTAATTTGCTCTACAAAGAGTGAGTGGATCCTGGGGTGGATCAGAGTTAGCCGGGCCGCAGACATTACCGGGAAGTGGAAGAGAGAGCACT
The DNA here is from genome assembly GCF_036321535.1 of Camelus dromedarius. Lineage (NCBI taxonomy): Eukaryota > Metazoa > Chordata > Mammalia > Artiodactyla > Camelidae > Camelus > Camelus dromedarius. The sequence goes on from NC_087462.1 coordinate 23,602,940, forward strand.
GAAAACTTCCCGGAAATAAAAGGCAGGGGAAACGGAAGCGGAAATGCCGGCAGCTTCTGCGCCCGCACAGCTGGAGGGCGGCGGGGTCAGGTGCGTTGTCTCCCGGAGCCCCGGAGGCAGGAGCGGGCTTCGCAGGGCGTGAAAGGCCGGAGCCTTGGGGCGAGCGGGGACCAGCAGGACTGTGAACGCTCCCCATGGAAACCTGCCTCCTCCTCTTCTACTTTCAAACAGGGCTTGATTTTTCTAAGAATTAGGTCCCGGACACATTTCTGGGTAAATGTAAATCACTTCATGGTAAATCAGTTCATCGTTTAGGGAAATCAGTCGTTTCATGAAATAATTGAAGCCTCTCACGCATCCTTTGGGCTACTGGTGACAGAGGCCAACCTGTGACTTAATCACGAAGGGCTTTTTATTCTTTTAAGTGAAGTACAGTTGACTCACAAAATTATACTAGTTACCGGTGTACAACATAGCGATTCGGTATTTTTATCAATTACACATCATACGAAGTTATTGTAACACGCTGGCTGTGGTTCCTGGGCTGTACGTCACACCCTTGTATCTTTCTCATTTTCTACGTAGCAGTTTGTATCTCTTAATCCCCTCCCCCACCCTGCTCCCCCATGATAACCTCTAGCTTGTTCCCTGTATCTGTGCATCTGTTTGTCTTGTTATAGGCTGTTTTTCCCTCGTGTGGAAGTTCACCACCAGGTGTGCGGGGCTGGGAGGACGGCTGCAGCTCCTTCTGCCTTCCTGCCAAGCCATCCCAAGCCTGGGATGTTGTCCTAAAGTTCACCTCACTGTCTGAATTGGCCCCTGCACTTCCAAACATTAGCTGGACACCCCAGGAAGGAACAGGGCAGGGGAGGAAGGGAGATCTTCCTGCTGAGCCAGTCCTTTCAAAGAATATTCCAGAAGCACCAACCCCATGACTCCCACTAACTCTCAATCACCACCAGCAAGACAGCTGCAAAGGCCACTCCAAATTAAATCTGGGCTTTGACAGGAGGGGAGAAGGAGATGTTATATACTGGGGGGCAGCTAACAGTCCCCCAGCTGGGAATGGATGAAACCAACAGGGACTTTTTTTTTTCCTCCTTCCTTCCTCCCTCTCTCCCTTCCTTTCTTTCTTTTTCTTGGTGGAGGAAGGTAATTAGTTTTATTTATTTTAATTTTTTGATTTAACAGAGGTACTGAGGATTAGACCCAGGACCTTATGCATGCTAAGCACACACTCTACCACTGAGCCTCCCTCTTTTTTTGGGGGGGGTGAGAGAGGATAGAAAATCCTTTATTGTTTGAGGGTGATATAAATTTTTTAAAAAATCTTACAGGTACAATTTATCTGATATATTTACTCTGATTAGAAAGTAAGGAAGCTATTGGATTCCAATGAATTCACAATGTTCCTATTTCTAAAAGAGGGAGCAGAAAATACAACAGAAAAGTTTTAATAAGTAAACTGGATTGAGTTCAACATACAATAAAATAATTAGAATAAAAGTCATGAGAAACAGTCAGGCATTTTTAGACAGAAAACCACCAACTTTACTGAGGGACACAAAACTAATCGACACATACGGAGAGTCTCTGTCAGTAAGAATTAGCACGAGAATAGTTTGTAACGATGGGAACAGTCACTGGGGACTCGGTCTGCGGCAGACACACAGCTCTCCGTGTGATGGGTTCACACTCGCGCTCCTCTCAGCAGTCCCGAGGCAGACGTTCACGTGACCCCCTATTTAAGATGACACGGAGACACCCAGGAGCTGAACTTGCTCCTTTCCAGCATCTGGAAAAGGATGGAGGAAGGATTCAAGCACAGACAGATGCCTGCAACCACTGCACTGCCACTACCTCAATCTACTTAAATTTCGTGTTAATCCCCCCTCCCCCCCCCCGCTTTGCTGAGATATAATCGACATATAATGTTGCGTAGACGAAGGTACTTTGTTTGTGGTGTGATCGGGAAGGCGTGACCTGGAGCTGTCGGGTGCGTTTAACAGGCTGAGGTGGCCGTTGGATGAGAGTTCCGTCTGGGGTTATTCCACAGTTGGGAGAAGAAAGAACCCAAGGCAACGCCAGGGGTCAGAGTCTAGATTCTAGCAAAACAAGGCAGCTGTGCCTGGGAAGAGGCCCAGGAGAAGTGGCTCCAGGTCAGGAGGGCAAAGAGCTGAGACCCAGGCATCGGGTGTGGGTGTGCGGCCACCCTGGGCCGGAGCAGGACCACCCGGGAAAGGAGGAGGAGGAGACAATGCGAAGGTGATGGAGCTTTAGGAAGAACTGAGGATTTGAACATGGGAAATAATCCAAGTTAAAAATGAGGCAAGCTCAAACTCAAGCAAACTCCAGGAAAAGTTCAAGCCTGCATGATCAGGGCGCGGAAACTGGGGCGCTCCACCTGGCTCCAGAGTGGAATATATCTGCATCGTGATAAAGATCATTTGTTTAGCTAAAAATAGGAACATAATCATATTCGGAGGCTGGAGAGAAGGCGGATGTAAAAGAGCTAAATCTTAAGTATCTTACAAGGAAGTGAATACATAATGCTGAACACTCACAAGCTAAGACAAAAGAGGCATAGAATTTAGAAATACAAAAGTAACTGCCAGGAGAAAGCTAAAAGAACTGAAAACCACCGCCGCTGGAGAACAGATTTGGGGATCGCGGGAGAGTGAGCATTATTGCTGTTGTTGCTATGGCCTTTAGTGTATTTAATTTTTAAATCATTGTGTGTATTTTTTATGTGTTTCTAAATAAATGCAGAACAGAATGGCTACTACCTATAAATTATTTCAATTAACCCACACAATTGTTTGTTTTTAGCAAACTCTTTTCTTTCCTTGGTGAAAAATTCAGCTCCTGCTGTGCTAAGTTTCTACTTTGAGGTCTCCTTTTTCAGAGTCATAAATGTTTCTGGGGCACGTCTGTCACGGGGATCACACCCTCTGATTTAAATGGTGAGCTGGCTTATTTCAGGGACTACTGCTGTGCGCGCTCTGGGTGATAATGATCTGTTCTCAAACCATTTGCAGAGATGAGCAGAAACGCAAGCAACTCAAGCAATGATTTTAAGAATTAGACTGCATCCTCAACACGTTTATTTTTGCATTCTAGGTCTAAATTTCTGTAAGTAGACTTAAGGGAGAGTCTCCTTATCAAAATCCTGAATCAGATCGCTCAAGGCTGCAGAGGGGGGTAAAAAAATTAACCTAGGGCTGGTTTAAAATTTAGCTCCAACCCACAACTCTGGGGCTTCAAAACCAGCCCAGGAAAAATCGGGGGCTCCTCCTCGGACGAAGTTTCCTTCGGGGGCAGCCATGCTCTTGGAGAATGAGAGAACTCGGACACTGGGTCTCTGAGATTGAGAATGTGAGATTAAAATTGTAACTGGATTCTGGCCTCAGTTTGGGAATTTTCTTACTAAATGACTCCCTAGTTGACTCCGGAGTGTTAGCAGGGACGAGCCGCCAGGGGGCGCCTCCTGGGGCTTATTCTGACCCTGCTCTGCGCACCCACCCCCTCTCAGAGATTGGCTGAGGAGACGGACGCTCGGGCTCCGGAGCTTCATACTGCGCCTATCCGCTCCCTGCGGCGGGCAAGCAGGAAATACCATTCCCAAATGCGTTTTGTGGCCGAGACGACGAATACTGAGCTTTCCCGTTTCAGTCTAGAACGGATAAAACAATACTGATACTGGATTGTTTTATTATTATCCCGGGTCTTCAGAAATGCTCTGTCGGGGGTTTGCTGCGCAGGCCTCCCCTCACGTGCTTATTTAAAACGCAGGTTCGCAGGCTCCACTCCCAGCAGTGGGGTCAGCAGGCCCGGCGCCCCCCGGCCCCCACTCTGAGGGCCGTGGTCTACCTTTTGTCAACCACGTGGACGTCTGCACCCTGCGCCCCCGAGGCTGGAGGGGAACTGCTCACAGACTTCAAAGACCTGGGCTTCGGCACCCAACGCTCTGCGAAACTTCTCTGGTTACTAGTTAGTTGCACAGCTTGCTTGCTGTATGTCAAGGTGGGTGAAGGTCAGTAGTCACCTCTCCTGACTGCGCACCCCTGTGGCCTTGTATGTGCAGGGACCGCCCCTCCTGGCCCGCTGCAGTGCAAGAAATGGAGGGGTGGGGGAGGGGAACGCCATGTCCCCAAGGGCCCTTAGTCCAAACATCACCAGTCTGGACTGCAAGCAAAAGACCACGGGATGACCAAGGCCAAGGCCACTTCAATGTCCTTTCTCCTCAACAGGAGCTCAGGAGAGAACCAGGAGATGGTGAGGAGGGGTGGGGGGCCAAGTATTGTTGCATAAAAGGCCACCCCGAAGCTCAGTGGTGTGAGACAGCAACCACTTTTTATGCTCCTGGATTCTGTGGGTCGGGGATGTGAAGAGAGCACCAGGATTGCTCCACACCCGCTCCACCACGTCTGGGGCTTCTGCTGAGATGGCCTGACGAGATGTAGAAGCCCAGGAGCCCAGACGGCTGAGGAATGGGACCAGCTGGTACTATCACCTGGGGAACTGCCCGGAGCTCCCTGGCCTGGGGCTTCAGGTGGTGGCCCTGCTTCCACAGTGACGCAGGACTCCAAGGGCCAATGTCTCAGCCAACCAGGTGAAGCTGCCTGGTCTTCCTGGCCCAGCCTTGGAAGTCACAGCGTGTCACCTCTGTCACACTCCACTAATGGAAGCAATCACGTACCTGCCAGGCTCGACAAGGGGGAGAGAGAACATGGACCCTACCTCTTGATGGTATCAAAGAATTTGGGGCAGTGTAAAACCATCACAGTAGGTCATCAGAAGAGTAAATAATAAATGATAATAACAGAGGAAAATTTCCCAGGGCTGATGAAAGACACAAATTTCAAATGGAAAGAGAATCCCCCCCCCCCACCCCCGGCACCAAGGAGGAGGAAAGAGAAGATTCAAACCTGGACATATCCTGATGATGTTTCAAATCACCCAAGTAACTACTCCTGGGAACTTTGAGAAAGAAGAACTTACTCAAGAAGAGCAACGATCAGAAGGTGATCTCAGACCCTGGTTGGCAACACTAACTCCACATGTAAGAGCAAAACAAATCCAGTGCCAAACAGAGGAGAGTTCAGAACGATTACCTCTCCTGAACTGTCTCTAGGAGAGCTTCTAAAGGGCACGTGCCACAAAACAAAACTGAAACACACAAAAGGAGGGCTGGTGACCCAAGAAGTGAAAAGCAACAAAACCAGGAAAGCAAGTTTTTTTAAAAAGTGTATTTTAAAAAAGCAACAGCAGGGGGAGGGTGTGGCTCAAGCGGTAGAGTGCACGCGTTGCACGCATGAGGTCCTGGGTTCTATCCGCAGTACCTCCTCCAAAAATAAATACACCCAATTACCTCCCCCTCCACCAAAAGTTTTTTCAAAAAATAAGAAGCAATAGTAATTTGGAACAAAAACCTCAAATAATTTGGTCAGCCCCTCCCAGGATGGACATGAGGGCCGGCTACTTAGGACTGGCCCCGAGGGATCCCGAGAGAGCTCCAGGAGTCCGGGGTTCTCGGCCAGGCAGTGGTGCCCAAACGGATCAGCTGAGACTGGGAGGATCTGGCCCAAGTCACCCGGTTCATTATGAACCATCACCTCCACCACGTGGCTTCAGGCAAATCAGTCCAGGGTTTGCCCATTTCCCTCCTAACACTCTCTCTCTGTGAGATCCTGCGCCCTCCTAAGTTCCCGCTGACCTGTGAAGTTTCTCCTAAATTCCCCACCTTGGCCATTTATCTGTCTTTCCTCCTTTTGCGTAGTAGATTCTCCCCCTGATGACGCTACTCCCCCCTTGCACGGGGTAGGGTTAGGTTCAGCCGTGAGCAAAAGAAAGCCCAATGCAACCGCGGGCCCGGAAGTTATCTCTCTCCCCATGAATGCCATCTGCACTGGTGGCCAGTCCAGGGACCCTGGCGTGCCGGCCTCCAGACGGCTGCGTGCCTGGCCGCCTGTGGGTGACTCAGCCATCATCTCTAAGCCACAAGCCCACCTTTCTATATTGTTTGTTGTGTGACGCTGGGTCTGGAACTCTGTGAACTACGATTGCCAGGCTCTTTGGCCAGCCGGCTTCCTGCTGGGTTCTGCTGCTGGAAGGCACTAGATGGAGACTTGAGGGGAAGGCAGAAGGGACTGATGTCCTTCTACCCAAGGCCAGCAGCCAGCTGGCTCCAGCCCCTTCAGCACTCACGGAGGCCCTGCCCTGTCCATCAGCATCGGCGGAGGCTCCGGCTGTCCCGCGCTCCCTCCCCGCTAGGGCCATGCCTCCCTTGGAAGTTCAAGTACCTGCCCGGCCCCACCTTCTCAGTCTGAGCACCAACCATAGGGAACCCTGCGCTCCGGGGTTTCAGTAACATCACCTCTTCCTTTTGGTCCCTCTGGGAGGGATCTGCTTCCTACACTGAATTTCTGGGACACCCAGGGCCCCTTTCTGCTCATTCAGCCCTCCCGTACCCTTGTAACCAGTGCCCTGTATTAAACCCCCTCCGTTTGAAATACTTGGTGGGATGTGTTTTCTAGACCAGATCATATGACCTGTCTTCTCAGCCGGAAGCTGCACTTCATGAAGGCAGAAAGCAGACCTCTGCATCCCTATTGCCCAGCTCATACCAGCAGTTTCTTAAAGTGTTGCTGAGGGGGAAGGGATAGCTCAGCGGGAGAGCACATCTTAGCATGCACGAGGTTCTGGGCTCAACCCCAGTACCTCCATTAAACAAACAAATAAATAAACCTAATCCCCTCACACACACACACACAAAAAAACTCTCAAAAAATATTTTTAAAAAAAGAGTTGCTGAGTTATTTAATTAGCCTTGAGTCCACGATGGAACTAAAGTCAAATGAAACATGACAAAACCACGCGAAACATTACTTCAGAGCGCATATGCATTGTCAGTATTATTGACAGAAATCAAGAAATGCCAAATCCTGATCATGAGATTCTCACAATAAAGCAGCCTTTTTTATACGCATATATTTCAGAACATTTATCAAAACATTACATACGGAAACACACACAACTCTTAAGTGAACAGCTTAAGGGATTTTCATCCCATCTCCTTCGGGTGTTAGCCAAGTCACAGGTCTTTCTCCATTTCCACCCGACTCTTCTTATCCCCTTTCCTTAGGTTTTTTCCTCCTTAACCACTGTTAAGGGGTGAACTGTCTTCCAAAAAAAGAAGGAAAAAAAAAGTCACATGGAAGCCCTAATCCCCAGTACCTCAGACTGTGACTTAATTTGGAAGCAGGGTCTGCACAGATCTAACCAGGGTAAAATGAGGTCTTGGGGGAGTGGCTAATCCATTATGACTGGTGTCTGTCAACAAGGGACATTTGGAGACAGACCGAAGATGGCGTGAGGACAGCTGTGCGATGACGGAGTCAGAGGCTGGAGTGTCCACAAGCCAAGGGATGGCCGGCGTCACCAGAAGCTAAAAAGCGGCCAGGAAGGATTCTCCCTGAGCGTCATCAGGGGAGCACAGCCCTGCGACTCCTTGATTTCAGATTCCCAGTCTCCAGAACTGGGACACAACACACTGCTGTTGTTTAAAGCCACCCAGCTGGTGGTCCTTTGTCATGGGAACTCTAAGAGATGAACGCAAGCACTGACAGCCTGGGTTTGGTTTATTTGTTTCCCTTGATCTCCTCACGAGGCTGGGAGCTCCAGGGCACGCAGATTTTTGTCCCTTTTGCTCTCTGTGGTGTCCCAGTGCCTAAAACACTGTGCGGCACAGCGAGGGGCGTGTGAAGGTCACCTTCAGTCCAGAGCAGACCTGAACCTGTTAGAAACCTTGACACGAAAGGCAGGGGTTACAAAAGGCAGGGCTGTTTTTAGCCACAAATAACAGCAAACACGACTCATAGCAGTCTGAACAAATATGGATTTATTTTTTCACATAAAAGCCCAGTGGTTAGCAATTCAGGGCTGGTGCTTGCTTCTGCCCCAGGGTCACGGGAGCCCCTGCATCTCTGGGGGTCACCACATTCCTGCAGGGAGAAGGGGTGGACAGACGGCCACACCAGCACTCTCTGCTGCTTCTGAGCAGCTCGTCAGCAGACTGTCCCCAGCACCGCATTGGGCACAGCTCTCACAGGGTCACACGGGCTGAGGAGGAGCTGGGAGGTTTAGCTGAGCACCGAGCCCCCCGGCCGCAGAAGAGGAAGGCCAGGCAGTCTCGTCAGGCTGGAGCTGCACTGCGGCTGAGCGCCCGACTCAGTGGTGCTGCGGCCCGTGCGGAGCGATGAACGAGTCAGTCATTGTGCTGGGACAACTGGCCAGACATGGGGGAGGGAAGGTGCACCAGATCCCTACATCACACCTGCACAGAATTCATTCCACGTAGCTTAAATACCGAATTTGAAAAGCAAAATCTTATTAGCACAGGCAACTATATTCAATATTTTATAATATATATAATGATATAGTATATGAAAAAGAATATATATGTGTATAACTGAATCACTATGCTGCACACCAGACACTAACAACATTGTCAATCAACTGAGAAAGAGAAAAAACAAAAAAAGGAAAGAAAAGCAAACTTTTTAAATTTTTAGGGGAAAAGATCTCTGGAAAAGACTAGAAAATGACATTAAAATGTAGACTGCATGTCACAAGACACCTCTAGAAAAGCAAAAAGATAAGCGTCCTGGGAAACGTCTGCAGAGCGCACCACCTGAGGACCCGGAACTCCTACACAGCCAGCAGGAACAGGAAAGGGAGAAAACAGAACCAGCACAGAGGAAACACAGACGCATCTCTGAGGATACAAAGATCCTTGACTCACTAGTAGAGGAACGCAAATTAAAGCTTTTGCACCCATCAACCCCAATGTTCACAGCAGCACTGTTTACAATAGCCAAGACATGGAAACAACCTAAATGTCCATCGACAGATGACTGGATAAAGAAGCTGTGGTACATTTTATACAATGGAATACTCAGCCATAAAAAAGAATGAAATAATGCCATTTGCAACAACACGGATGGACCTAGAGACTGTCATACTAAGTGAAGTAAGCCAGACAGAAAGAAAAATATCACGTCATATTATTTATATGTGGGAATCTTAAAAAAAAAAAGACACAGATGAATTTATTTATAAAACAGAAACAGACTCCCAGACACAGAAAACAAAATTATGGTTACCAAAGGGAAAGGGGGTGGGAAGGGATAAATTGGGAGTTTGAGATTTGCAGATACTAACTACTATATATAAAATAAACAAGTTTATATACTATATAGCACATGAAACTATACTCAATATCTTGTAACCTCTAATGCAAAATATGAAAAATACATACATGCATATGTATGACTGAAACATTATGCTGTACACCAGAAATTGACACACTGTAAACTGACTATACTTCAATTTTAAAAATAAAAAATAAAAACCTTTTGCACCCATTAGACCATCAAAGATGAAGTATTGATGACATCAAATGCTAAGAAGAGGGCAGAGGGGCTGGCAGTCACTGAGGCAGGAGCAGAATGGCTACGACCCCCTTCACAGAGCATCCTGACGTCTAGTAAAACTGAAACGCACGTGGGTTACAACAGCACCTCCCGTACACACGTCCAGGGCAGGGGACAGAGAGGGATGCAAGCCTGTGGGCAATGGTTTATTCCTCATGTGGTAGAGCAGGTCCAGGGACACAGGTTTATATGTAACTTTGACATGATGAACTAACTCCGTTTTTAAATGCACGTGGCAAAAACACAGATTATGGCATCACAACCCCATGTGCGCGAAACGGCAGGTATAAATACACGTAACTGTCTAACCTCCTGGGGAAGCACCTTGGGGTGTGAACTCTGAAGGGGACGCAAACGAGACCCTGACGGCCAAGCGCAGACCAGCACAAGCACTTTCGGCTCTGCCTTCAGATCAGCAGCCAAAACACTGGCGGGTTCTCAAGCCTGGATGATCACCGAGGCCAGGGCCGGGTGCTCAGAGGAGGTGCTTTTAAAACCGCCCTTGCCTGGCCCCACCGACTTCTTAAACTGGAGAAAAGAGCCAGGATCACTTTCATTCTCTAGGTGACTTTAACATACAGCCAGGGGTGAGACCCACTCAACCCAAGATGCCGCCTTGCCCAGTTCAGGGATTCAGGAGAAACCAGGTATGGCGAGTGTGGTGCTGATGGCACGGTTGTTGCAGCCGCGGAGGGTTCCAGACCCCAGGCCTTGCTGTGCGGGTCGGCGGACACGGCGCTCCCCTCCAGGGAGACGGGCCGGGAGGCGGGAGCCACCTGACCTAGTGGGATCCTCGCATCCATGTTAAGTGGCGGGGAGTGAAGTGAGTTAGTCCATGTCAACCGCTCGCAACCACACTTGGCCCGTAGAAGGCACTCAGTGTTAGCTACTTTCTGAGTAAAGAAACTGTTTCGAGGGAAGTGCTCAATCAAATATTTCAGTCAGGAGGATCATGCTTAATTACTCTTACGGCTTCATGAACAGGCTCCCAGACTCGCGTGAGGGAAACGCAGCCCAGAGGAGCCTGGGAACAGTCCCTTCATGTCTAACCTGGATGCACACAGGGGACGGCGCGAGGGACGGGAGACGGGTAAGGGTAGATGGGTGAAGCGCTCTGGGGAGCGAGCCTGGGAGACAGAGGGGACGGTAGGCCGTCCCGCCTCACCCCATCTCCTACACTGTCTGTTTTACAGCGAGAACCCAGCTGACACCAGCTGACACCGGCAGCTACAGAAAGCCCGGCCACACCAGGAGGTGAGGGGCTGCTTTTGCTTTAAGACGGGGTCCCGGTGACGAGTCACTGCAAAGATGCTTGAGGGAACCCAGTCCCAAGACCAGCCCGGATGGGAGTGCCACTGCCGACCCCAACCTGCCCCTGCAGCCGCAGCCCCTCCCAGGGCCCCCAGAGTTCCCCTGGGGGGAGGTCAGTCCTCCACGTGAGACCCACATCCTCCCCACGGGATCCCTCCACACGGAGCGCGTGGGGACAGGGCAGGTCCTGTCCCCATGACGCCACCCGCTGTGTGACACTGGGCGAGTTAGGCTTGACCTCCGAGAGCTGTGATTCCCCAGCTGGGAAATGGGGACCACAGCACCTGCTCCTGGAGGCTGTGCCACAGGCCTGAGGGGACCAGGCCAGGAGCTGGAATGCACGGCCGGCGGGGAGTCACCTGAAGGAAAGCAAGCCTCTGAGGACAGTCACTCAGCTGAGGTTGGTTATTTCACTTTATTTAACAAACGGTCACACTCTGCGCCCCACCTTACTGCTCCTCCAGCCGCGATGGAGGGTCCGCCTCGGGAAGGAGCTGGAGGATGAACAGGAAGGCGCCCAGGCTCCCCAGTCGGCCTCCTCTTCTGCCACACACAGCACACAGCACAGAACAAAATCACAGCTCGTGTCCTCAGGCACCCACCCCAGCGTGGGCTGGGGGCCTCCAGTGTTCACCAGCCTCCTGCCGGGTCCCGGCCCAGCTCCGGGCACAGACCCCTTGCTCCAGAGGGGCAGGCAGCCACCCAGGGCCTCCGCCCCCCTGGCTGTGGGGCTGTCAACCCCTCACTCCCCAGCCCTGCAGCCTGTCCCCACTGGGCAAGAAGCAAAATGTATGAAAATACTTTAATTATTTCTTTGAAATGGTTAAGAAATAAGGTCGTCTGGTTTTTCTTTTACAATCCTAGTAAAAAATAGTTCACATCAGCGCCGGGGCCCTTCCCCGAGCCGAGTGCCGGCCGCTCAGTAGAAACGCTTGTTCCGCTCCTGCCGCTTCTGGAACACCACGGCGCCCACCACGGCGCACACGATGATGCCCAGCAGCGCGCACAGCAGCAGGAGGAACACCCGCCACCCGGTCAGCGGCCCGCTGCGGAAGTTCCCCGTCGGGTCGTCCACGTTGTCTGAGGGAGGGCAAAAGGGGGAATGAGAGGCCCGGTGGGCTCCCCGGAGACGGGGAGCAGCCAGCGGCCCGGTGAGGCCCCACACCCACCCCGCGGCGAAGCAGCGGCCTGCGACACCGCACCGGTGAGACGCCGGGCGTGGGCAGAGGGATGAGCTCCTGGGGGCCTCGGTCCCAGGGATTGAGGCCCCCAGGGATTGAGGCCTGGGGTACCTTCTGCTGTAATTAGCTGGTGAACACTGGACTCCCGGGCTCTCCCTGAAAGCCTGGGTCTGCCTGAGGTGGCCCCAGGACCTGCCTTCACAAGCCCACCCTCGCCCCGGTGCAGGGGTCTGAGGTCCCTGAGAGACATGGCCCTGGCCAGAGGCGGCCCTCCCTCACACCTGGATGCATTTAGTGGCTCCGAGGGGGGTCTCCCAGGCCCTGGGCCCCCAACCTCCATCCTTCTGCTTTGACCCTCTCTACCCAGTGGGTCTGTGAGTCTGAAAACGAGTTACCCCCTGCCCGGCTAGCCACATGGGGCTGCTTGGTGGGTTGAACACAAGATGTCTCTGGAAGTCCTCGGCAGCAGAAAGCCTTCTACCAGAGGTTGCAAAACGGTGGTCTATGGTAGGATTTGTTTGGTCCCCAAAACGTTTAAAAGCAACTTGAATTTTTAAAACGTGGGCTGTCAAGTAAAATGTTGGGCTCCACGGGCTCCATCACCCGCCAGGCCCACACACGTGACTTCGGGATCCTGGGTAGATGACTCCCCCACACACAGCGGCCTCATCTCCCCCACGAGAACCCTCGCTCTGTGAGGACGGAGTGGTGGCTGATTAGAGCCCTGGGAAGAGCTCAGGCTTGGGGTTTTGCCACATCCCACCTTTTTAACCTCTTCTAGCTGAGGAAGCCTGAGGGATCAGCACCCCCAGCAGCGGCAGGACCTACTTCCAAGTTGTTCACTGAGGCCATGCACGCATGGAATCCGAGCGCCTCGCGCCCCCCCACACCAACAAACTGCCCCTCTGGCTTCACTGGCCGCTATCCCAGCACCAGGCGCAGGGGACACAGACGCCAGGTGCTCACGCCTTCTCGTGAGCCCGGTTTGCTGAGCCGAGGGCCTAGCTGGACCAGGGAAGGGCAGAGGGACCGCAGGCACTGGCCCAAGCCAGCCCAGGCCCCAGCCGAGAGGGCCTGGGCACGCCTACCTTTGGGCGACTTGAGGAAGTTGACGCTGGGCTCGATCTTGGTCCAGTCGATGCTCTCCTCATCGGGCGTGTGCTCCACCATCAGCTGGAACAACTTCATGGAGATGATGTCGTGATTGTCTGCAGAACGGAGTCAGCCCGTAAGGGGCCTGGGGCCGCCTCAGGGCACGTGGTCCCGGCCCCCCAGCCCCCACCACACGAAGTGGCCACGTCCCCTGGGGAGAACCCAGCAGCCCCCAGCAGGCAGGGGCTGGAATATTTCCAGAGCTCAGCAGTAAAAACCTGGAAGAAGGCACAGTGGAGAGGAAAAAGCGTAGGTTACACAATCAAACTCACTGGGTCTAATCCTAGCTCCGCGGTCTCTATGAGGCTTAGTTTGTAAATGGGGGTGATAATCTCCAGCCTGCGTGGTTATCGAGGCCCGTAAATGAGAAAGCACATAGAAGGCAGAGGGCGTCCTGCCTGCAGACGGTGTGTCCTTGCAAACAGGACCAGATAAGGACCTACACATTTCTCTAAGGCTGGTTGAGAAACCTGATCCTCCCAAGCGCAGGCAGCCGTCAGATGTTCCCGTCACAGATACCCAAGTACAGGATGCAACCCCAAGACCTGGCAGCCAGCTGAGAGCTGGGCACTGATACACCATCAGCAACCGTAGCTGAGGAGACTTGGGAAAGGCCTCGGTCCAATCAGCACGGGCAGGAGGGAGCCTCTGCTTGACACTGACGGTAACTGATCAGCCCATTTTTGAGACAGGGAGGTTGAAGCTCAGAGCCAATAGGAGGGTCCTGGTCAGCCTGACTCCAGCTATCAGCTCAGCTAACTGACAGGAATCTGAGGAAAGGCCCGGAAAAGGGAGAGCTTAAAGAGCAAAGACCTGGCAGCCGGGTCGTGCAGGGCAGAGCCCAGCGGTACCAGACGGCCCAGCATGTGCAGCCCCCAGAAGTGCTGGGAAAAGCACGGATGCTGGGGTCAGACTGCAGGTCCCATCAAGCTCTGGCGCTTCCTGGATGTGGGAACTGGACGAGATCCCTTCAACGTCCGGATGCCCAACGGTCTCAGTTGTGTAAAAGGGGAGAGAGACCGCTACCTATCTAAGAACACACGACGCGACCTTCCCCACGCGATGCCCGCAAGGAGGCCAACATGCACAGCCTGTGACTAACGGCCAGACACCACTACATGCACGGCCCCCGCCATCACCCTTCCTGGCCTCTCCAAACAGCCTTAGAGAACAGAGAACGCCCACCTGCCACAGACCTGGCTCTGTTCCCAGAACCTTCTCATGACCCACACTGAAACCTGGTCAGATGGAATCCCAGGTAACCCGGGGAGGGGCTGCAGTGGATCCACAGATGGGACAAGACTGGCCAAAAGCTGGTAACGAATGACACCAGGGAACAGCAACGAGGGGCCTACCACACCATTCTCCCCTCTTCTGCGCATACAACTGGGATTTCCATATTACAAACTTTAAAACAAAACCCCTGAACAATAGACACTGGGGTCCAAGTGGACCCAGACACTTCCCAGGTGAGGGGGAAGGTCCTGGATGGCTCACAGGCCCTGGAAACATCTATCCTGACAACAAACAAGCCCTCTGTCTGGTCCTCCACGTTGTTTCCCAGCTCTGGGTGTCAGAAGCTGTCCCTGGGCCTGGTGCCTTCTGAGGGCCCTGAGAAGGGACCGAAGACCAAGGCCAAGGGCCACCATCAAGTGCCACCCAGGCCTGGTGGCCCAGCGAGGCCTGCGCAGGCAGGCAGCACCCCAATGCTTACAGCGCTTGCCGAGGGCCAGACAAGACAGAGCCCTGACACTATTGTGCTTATGATTCAGTGAGAGGGACAGAGACAATGAAATAAACTACATGACAGACTCCAAGATGGTTAAGTGCCATGAGGAGAAATAAAGCTGGGAAAGGTGACAGTACGTGTGCAGGGGACTGGGTGTGTGTGCAACTTTAAATGAGGGGATCTGGGAAGGCCCCACTGAGGAAGTGACATCTAAGTAAGACCTCGAGAAGCCGAGGGTGAGATGCAAGCACAGGGGCCTGAAGCAAGAGGGCAGTGGTGGGTCTGAAGAGTGGCTGGCGGCAGTGTCACCAGGGAGCAGGGAGTAGTGAGTCGGAGGGGCAGGGTAGGGAGGTGCCAGCACACAGGGCCTGGCAGACCACCGCTGCGATGGATGGTGGCCCTGACTCTGGGTGAGGCGGGAGGAGTAGCATTAATGGGTTGGCTCTGCTGCTGTATTGGGTCTACTGTGGAAGGAGGGGACCCTCGGGAGACTCCTGCAGTCACCCAAGGGATGGAGGACAGTGGCCTGGACCTGCTGGCAGTAAAGGAGGGGTGAGAAGTGGTCTGCTGCAGGGTGAGGACAAAACCAGCAGGACCCACCAACGGATGGGAAGCAGCATGTGAGAGAAAAAGCAGAGGCCGGAATGACACAAGTTTTTTTTTTTTAATGGTGGTACTGGGGATTGAACCCAGGACCTTGTGCACGCTAAGCAGGCGCTCTGCTGCTGAGATGTACCCTTCCCGATACCAAGGTGTTGGGACCCGAGCAACTACAAGGACAGAGGTGCGTTTCTGTCTCCAGCTGTGGGCATGTGACGGCTGAGAGGCCAGCTGGGCACTGGGCAGAGATGCTGTTGGTGATACGGGTCTGGAGATGGAAATCTGGGGGTCTACTGCGTCCAGATTCAAAGTCCCCTAGCTCCCAGATGATGGAGAGGGAAGATGGCCAAGGGACTGCTCACGGAGATGGGAAGTGGGGGGAAGAAAACCAGGCGAGTGTGGAACCAAGTGAAGGAAGGTCAAGGAGGAAGGGGATGAGCCGCGTCACACGCCCTGACAGACCAGGGAAGGTTGGGACTGAGACGTGACACCCTGCTCAGCCCACACACTCACCCGACAGGTCACCGGTGCCAGCCGAGGCACCGAAGTAGTAGCCGGTGGGCAGGCGCACGCCTGTGATGTCGATGCAGTTCTTCCACTCGTTCTTGTCCTCCAGGTCTGTCATCACCTGTGGCCAGCCAGCAGGTCAAGCGCGGCCCAGGCCGGCCCCCCCCGAGCCCCCGCAGAGCTGCCCCTCACGCCTGCTCACCGTCAGGCGGCCCCGGGAGTAGCGCACAGCCAGGAAGGTGTCATGACCGCGGTTGCGGAAGTCAGCTGTGCAGCCCGCCAGCTCGGTCCAGCGGCCGTCCTTGCTGTGGTCGTAGGACAGGGAGCCGTTGTTCACCATCACCGAGATGTACGGGAACACGCGCTGAGACAGGACACCGGTTACTCCGCGGCCAGCCCGGCCCGCGGGGGGCCCAGGGCCACCACCACCCCGATCCCTGGAGGTGCCCTTCAGGGACCAGGAAGAAGCCCCGTCCTGCTCTGCGGGGCAGCAGGCGCCTACCTCTGTGGTCTCATCGTTGGGGTACGTGTCCAGGAAGATGGCTAAGCCGTGGAAGTTGTCTTTGCTTCCAAACACAGGCCCTGGAATTAGAAGATGTTCCTGTAATGGGAGACACTGGAGCTGTCCCATGGGGACCTGAAGGACAAAGTGATGCTAGGGTGGGTAGAGCCAAGAGAGGCTGATCCGTGGTGGTTCTCCCAGGAGAGAGAAGGGGTTTTGGAGTGGGTGTGGGGTGGGGCCTGGGGGGCGGTCTCAGAGAGGACTCAAGTTTGAAGCCTGAGGTATCAGGGAACAGCAGCTGCCCATGTGCTCCAAGGTGGCAGGTGACAATAGGCCATGCAGGGAAGGACCACCCCCTAACCTAGGGGTCACCAACTTTCTGTCCAAGGCCAGAGAGGAAACATTTTAGGCTTCATGGGCCACATATGGTCTCTGTCACACAGTCTTCCTTGTTTTTGCTTTTTTAAAATGGTAAAAATACCATTAGCTGGTGTAGACCACAGACCACAAGGGGGCACAGAGTTGAGCTGCAGGGCTGTCTTCTAAAGGGACATCCCCCCAGCCGTCCCCAGGGCCCGGGGTTCCTCGAAGAGGAGCAGCAGCACCCTAGCACCCTAACGGGGGGGGGGGGGGGAGAGTGGAGGATGGAGGATCCTTGGCCGCAGGCGCTGCCACGTGCGTGAGCACCACCCTACCTGGCACCAGGCGGTCCCGGGTGTACCACAAGGCGATGCCGTCTCCGTGGAGATTCTTCTTCCCTGCACCATGGACTTTGAAGTGGACGTGCATCTCCCAGTCCTTGAGGAAGCAAGGCTAGAGGGAGAACAGAGAGGACTGCTCAGAGCACAGGCCCTGCCCCCAAGGAGACTGGGCACTAGGAACAGGGCCAGGCAGCAGGGACAGAAGTGCCACTGACCAGCAGACCCCCTAGTGTTTTCAGGAAGAAGGGAGGGGGCTGCTGGGCTTCGCAGGTTGCGGGGGGAGGCCACACGGTGTCCCAAGGCTGCCCAGGCCCAGACTCCGCCCACCCCCCGCCCCAGTCGTCTCCTGGGCGGGTTCTCACTTTCTCACACTTTCCCAACACCAGCCAAACCCGTTAGCCCTGTTTTCTCTCCAACCCCACCGCTCCTGCCCTGCGAGCTTGTGGAAGGGTCACTACCCCTACTTGTCACATATTTTACTAAAAAGAAAACACATTCAGAGACAAAACAACTTGTCCACAGCAGGTTAAGTGGATGATCCCGGTTCACACCCAGGACTGTCTGACTCAGAAGCTCATCTATTGTCTACACCGCACGTGGACTCAGGCCTGTAACACAAACTGCACCAACTCCTTTCTGGCCTCCCACCCCCACTGTCTTCCCTCCTAACCAACCTTCCGCACTGAGGGACTCAACCCAGGTCTGGCTGACTCCAAACCCCCAGCTCTCAGCCAGCACACCTCCTGCTTCCTGCAGGCTCAGCCCAGCCCCAGGGCGGCGGCGGCAGCATCAGGGCCGGGGGCTGGGTCAGGTCCGGGGCCTCGGGCTAATGGGATGTGAGGGAAGGCAGCGGATTCCCAGCAGCCAGGAACACCAGGTGCAGAGCTGGGCCCGGCTCACAGCTAGAAGGGCCTGGCCCTCCCTACCAGGAAGTTGTTTGTGAAAACTATGGTGTCGACACACACTTGGATGACAAGCCACTGAGGGGACGTCTGCAGACAGGGCTGTGAGCAGGTATCAAAGGCCCATCAGATACTCCTGACTTTTTGGATTGGCAACTCTTAAAGAGACCATTAACAGCAACGCAGACAAGGAAGGAGAGGAACACGCGGCCCGACGGCCTGGGGCACTGCGGGTGCTCCTATTTCCTGGGGGGCAGTTTGGCTGCTGCAGCTGTTTAACAGAATGAGGCACGTCAAGACCAAGAAGTCAGAGACACCGAGAAAGGGCAGGTAAGCTGCAAAACAGTATCAGTGCTATGTTCTCATTTTTGAAAGAGAAAGGAAAAAAATGAAAGGAACAAGAGCCAACGTTACTGACGGCTGACTCTGGGAGGGGAATGTTTATTTTCTACGTGTGAGTCCTCCATGTTGAACGTATTACTCCTATAATCAGAAAAAATTCAAATAAAAACCAAACGTTCTCTGTCCCACCATGGGTGATCTGGCTTGAGCATCACTGATTTTTCAGATTCACTGTTCCAGGTCTGGGCACCAGGAAGGCAGGTGAGGAGACCCAGCCCCTGAGGACACAGGGTTAGGACCTGCATGACAGCCTGCTGCACACAGTGTGACGTCAGCCTTCCCGGTTCTCGACAGCTCACTGGCTCTGGGAGACCCCACAGATTCTGGAGGGGGCAGCTGCGAGGTGATGACAACCAGCTCTCAAGGACAGATGGACAAGGAATCGGAGACCAAGACCCACTGAGGTGGGGGAATGCCTGGTGAAGCAGTCTTGATTGGGTTGAGACCACAAAGACTACAACCCAAAAGTAAGAATGAATGAGAAAGGCCCTCCCAGGGGCTGCAGCGCAGCTCTGAGTCCTCACAATCCCTGAAATCAGACCAAACAGACTCACCTAGGCCTCACATTTTTTAACAAAACGTCTTACAAACACAGTATTTGGTGCACAATCAAAAATACCAGGAATCAAAGAGACAAGATACGAACAAAAAACAGAGAAAGGTAGGAAGGAAGAAACATAGGCAGGTAGGGAAGAAGGGAGGCCAAGAGGAACTCCAGATATTGGCCTTTCAAATAACTAGTTCACTGTATTCAAGGAGGTAAAAGATCAAGAATTTCAGTAGTAACTGAAATTTTCAAAAATCACACTAAAAAAATACAATGTAATGAATAGGTTTCATCACAGATTAAAAATAGATGAAAAGAGAATTAGTGAACTCAAGTCTAGTCAGATTAAAATACTCAAAATGAAGCAGAGAAAACAAAATCATGGTACATACAACACTGTGGGTAAGAAAGAAAGGAAAGAGAGAGGGTCCTCATTGTATATAATTGAAGTTTCAGAATGAGTAGCAAGAAAACAGGGCAAAAAAAAAAAAAAACAACATTTAAAGAGATATCTAAGCACTTAATGATTTAAAGACATTATGCCACACATCTTAAGTCTTACTAACGAAAGGAGACAAATAAAAAGAATATCATAACTAAGTACATTAAAAAGAGAGGAAGGGAGAAAAAAAAAATCAAAACAAAGCAAAAGAACCCCAGATACTCTTAAAAGCAACCAGAAGGGAAAAAAGACAGATGACCTTCAAAAGAGCTACAATTAGCCTAACACCAGAATTCTCAACAGAACCACTAGGAGTAAAAAGGCAACAGACTGATACATTTGGAGTTGAAAGGAGCTAACAATCAACACAGACTTTTATACTTAGCAGATGTACCCTTCAAGAAGGAAGGTGCTCTCTGGGCTCGGACCCAGTTTCCACCAACGTGGCTAAATGCGCTGAGGTCGGGACCGTCCGTAAATACGGGCCCTGTTATGATGCCTCCCTCAGGAAGACAGGGAAGAAAACTGAAATCAGCCAGCACGCCAACCACATTTGCTCTTTCTGGGGCAAAACCAAGATGAAGAGGCGAGCTGTGGGCATCTGGCACTGTGATTCCCACGTGAAAACGGGAGCCGGTGGCACCTGGACCCACGGCACCACTTCTGCCCTCAGTACCATCCGCCATCAGAGGCCTGAAGGAACTGAAGGACCAGCGGGAGCACCACCACGTGAAACACTGCTGGCCTAGGACGAGTAGGCTAATTTATACAGCTGAAAAAAGAATGAAGGTGAAGTTAAGACATTTTCAGACAAAATCCTTAAAACGGTCTTTCTTCAGGGAGAAGGAAAGTGATCCAGAACCAGACGTAAAGTCAGAGATTCAGGAAGGCAGAGCAATAAATAAAGTAAACATGAAAATAGAAATCGAAGTAAATATTTGGCTGCATAAAACAATCATGTTTTGTGTGATTCAAAACAGAAAGATAACAATGGGATAAAAGGAGTTAAAGCGTTGGAAGAACCTTGCGCTGTCCTGCACGGAGGTGAAAGTACATGTTATTAGACTTTGGTAAAACATGATGTGTGTTTTAAACTGCAGAGTAACCACTAAAATATTGGGAAACAAGCACAGAACTTTCAAGCCAGTAGATGTAAAAGTGGAATAAAAATTAACCAACCCAGAAGAAGTCAAGACCAGAGAGAACACTCAGTACAAATAGAAAGTAAATAGTCAGATGGCAGATTAAACCCAAATATATCAGTAATTTTACTAAATGTAGATAAATGCTGGTAAGGATACACAGGATCTCCCTGCATTACTTTTTATCTTTTTTTAAGTTGAAGTATAGTTGACACACAATATTATATCAGTCTCAGGTGTACCACATAGGGATTCGACATTTATACACATTATGAATTGATCACCATAGTAAGTTTAGTAACTGCCACCACAGAAAGTTATTGCAATGTTACAGACCACAGTGCCTATGCGGTACATCACATCCTTGTGACTTATTAATTTTGTAACTAAAAGTCTGTACCTCTTAATCTCTATTATTTCTTACAACTGCATGTGAATCTATATTTATCTCAAAATTAAAAGTTTTATTTAAAAAATAACACATCAAAGACTTAAAATTAAGAGCTAAGATTATAAAACTCTTAGAAGAAAACATGGGGAAAATCTTCATAACACTGGATTTAGCAATGATTTCCTGGGTGTGACACCAAAGCACAGGCAACAAAAAAACTAGGTAAACTGGACTTCATCAAAATTAAAATCTTTTACACATCATAGAACATCAAGAGAACGGAAAGATAACCGACAGAATCGCAGAAAATACTTCCAAGCCATTTACTGATAACATCCAGAATACAGAGAACTCCTAAAACTCAACAGCAAAAAACAATGCAATCCAAAAATGGGCAAAGGACTTGCATGGACATTTTTACAAATGGCTAATAAGCACAGGAAAAGTTGCTCAACATCATTAATCATTAGAGAAATGCAAATCAAAACCACAAAATTCCACTTCACATCCATTAGGATGGCTATTACCCAAAAAGTGGAAAATAAGTGTTCCAAGGGCTTGGAGAAATTGGAACCCTGGTGCAGTTGCTGATGGGAATGTAAAATGGTGTAGTTACTGGGGAAAACAGCTTGGTGGGCCTCAAAATGTTAAACAGAGTGACCTTATGACCCAGCAATGCCACTTTCTAGGTACATACGAAAAGAAGTGAGAGCAGGCACTCAGACATTTGTGTATACCCATGTTCACAGCGGCACCGTTCGCAAGAGGAACTCACAAAGGTAGAAACAACCCAAGTGTCCACCAACAGATGAATGGATAAACAAAATGTGATCTGTACGTACACACGTGCGCGCACGCATGCACGCGCGCGCGAACACACACACACACACACACACAGGAATATTATTTAGCCATGAAAAGAAATGAAGCATGATGAACCTTGCAGACATTATGCTAAGTGAAGTAAGTCAGACAGACAAATATTCTATGATTCCATTTATGGGAGGCACCTAGAAGAATCAAATAAAGAGACAGAAAGCAGAACGGTGGCTATGGGGCTGTTGGGGGAGGGGTGATGGGGAGTTAGCGTGTAATGAGTTTGAGTCTGGGATAACAGCAAAGTTCTGGAGATGGATGGTGGTGAGGTTGCACAACAAGGTCAGTGTACTTAATGCCACTGAACTGCACTCTCAAAAATGGTTAAGATGGTAAATTTTATGTCATGTATATTTTACCACAATAAAAGAAAAAGTTTGAGGAATTTTATTTTCTTTTTCATGCAGACACATATTTACAGTAATCAGATTTTTGTTGATGGCCATTATATTTTTAAATACTTTCTCAATCCAATGAGTATCCTACTGAAGAGAATAGCTTCATAAAATAAACTATTTAAAATTCATAAAAATAAACAAATAACTGTGCAAAGGCCTAATTATATGCTGTTTACAAGAGACAACTCTCAAAGACAAAGAAATGGGAAAAAGAAAAGGATAGAAAAAGATACTGCATGCAAACATAAGCAAAAACAAGCTCACGCAGCTAGGTGTGTCAGTAATCAAGTTTAGAGGGGGACCCTTCTCTATGACAAAGGATTCCTTTTATCAGGATAATTTCAGTCTCAAAACATACAAAGCAGAAACCGACCACCTGGAAAGATAAAGACAAATGCACACAAAGAAATTTTAATACACCTCTCCTACTAACTGATAAAAATGAGGAAAAATGTCAGGAAAGATATAGAGATTTGAACGCAATCAGCAATCTTGACCTAAGGACCTAAACAGCATCCTTCACTCAACTAGCAGAATCCACATCCTTTGCAAGCACATATGGAATGTTCCCCCAAAAAGCTGATCCTCTGAAGGACCATCTACTAGTCTCAATAGATCTCCAAGCACTGAAATCACAGTCTGTCCCTTGACCATGAGGAAATTAAACCAGAGATCAGTAATAACTTAAAAAATAAAGATAACTAGAAAGCCCTCATATATTTCAAAAAAAAAATTGAAAACAAATCTCACGTACACAAAGGTCAGCCCAGAAAGCAAGATTTCAAATGGCCTCTTTGGTGCCCAGGAGTTTTCTGTGCGTGGGAACAATGCACTCAGATAAGACCCCAAGCAGGTGCGCATGAGGTGTGCCTCCCAGCATAAGGGCAACTGTGAACAGGAAGGTCCCTGGCATGTTTGCAGGGAGATCAGTTTCAGGAAAGAGTACACACGGAAGCTGAGGACCTGGAAACCCACACCTCTAAGACTATCCAGGCCTTAGAAAGTCTCCACGTACTGCAGACAAGACTGCAGATCAGAGGATAGAAATACTACGACGACACGGACAATATAAAACCTCTGAAGGATTTGAAGCAGATGAAGTACGGGCTGGAACTGATGCAGGAGCTGCTCTGGGGGGCAGAACATAACATGGGCATCATCCTCCACCCCGGCTGCACAGCTGAGAAACCTGGGGAGCTCAGAAATCTTAATGCCCTGGACGCCCCCTCAGGCCATCTAAATCAGAATCAATCATTTGGCAGCCACGGCCCATTTTACAGTCAGATGGTTTCCACGTCTCGGCCTGTAACAAAGCGAATCCAACAGTCAGCTGCTACACCAAAATTTTTGATGAAAGATCACTACATGATTTGGGGTTGCTAAACCAAAGAAATTCAAAATATTGAGTGGCCCTGCAATAATAAAACCCCCGTCTCCAGCTACTATTTAAGCAAATAGTTTCTCAGCAGTCACGTGAATTAAAACAAAGAGCACCAGTCGTGTTGAAGCTTCAGTCTGACAATGCCGTCCATCCGGGTGGGGGTGGGGAGATGACAGCTCAATGAGACGCATTTCAATGCATGTTTACTTTTGTGTAATAATCATTCAAAAAGTGTGCAGTGCATTTCTTTTGATCAACTGTTTACCAATGATAACTATAATAATCCCAAAGAAAATATTAAAACTTAATTTCAAGCTCCCAATGAAGTTAAAAAGCTTAAATTACCCTCATTTTAGTTGGAAAGGAAATATGATGGGCTAATCAATATGAGATTTCCCAGCAATAAATACACTGCACTAGGATAAAATTCAGTGCAGGAAATGAAATGAAAATACAAGTTGGATTTTAAAAAACCTGATGTACAATTTCGGCTTATTCATCGTGTTTAAGAGTGGATATCAAACTGCTATATGTAGATTCCACTGAGTACGCTTGAGTACTGAACAATTTTATTCTAAAACAATACTTTAAATATGCTGGAAATTGCATCCTTTGCAAATATTTAAACTTATGATAAGCAATCTTGGATATCAATTCTTTTTTTTTTGTATTTTTGTCTTGTGTGGGTTTTTTTTTTTCAGTATCAAGTCTTAAAAAGTTCAAGGGGATATATACTTTCAGACAGCACATCAGCAAAAAAAATTTACAGACCATTAAAAGTTAAATAAAAAAAAAAGCTTAAAGACCACTGCTGTAGCCTCCACACAAGACCATCTCGAGCCCAGCCCCTTGTGGCCTGCGTTCCAGCCGTCAGCCACCTGGAGCTCTAGTCAGGCTGGGCCACCCCTTGGTCCGCACCCTCCCACGCCCATGCCACAGCTGGAGCTGTGTCTTATCGCTGCTTAGAAGACAGCAGGTGCTTGGGAGTGTTTGCTAACTTGATGCCTCTCCCAGGTGGAGCGAGGGAAGGGGACAAAAAAGAGAAAATTCCAGAAAGCATTTCTTCAACCCAGTAAAGGAAAAGGTGGTTCTTGAGAAACACTGGGCAGAAAATCCTAAGAGTTCCAAGCATTTCTTTCAGGAAAGAGAAGGAAACACTCCATCCAACCCTTTAGGGGAAATCTGCGGGGCCTAAAGGGAAAGGTCCTAGAGCTGAACAACCAGGTGGTGGAGGAAGACAAGGCAGTTATATTTCAGACGGTGAAAATTCGTTGGAGGCTAAGTGAAGAGACCTTTCAGCCCTGGGACATCACTGACCACCAACGACCTACAACTGTAATTGACTTGTGACGAAATCAATTTCTAACAGTTCCGGCACTACTTGTACCTCATTAAAATAAAATTTTTTTTAATGCTATGCTGAGCTCATTTCCTTGAAAAATATAAGGCTGCGTTAACATTTTAAAAAATTATCTGAAACTCCTAAGACAGAATAATGCAACAGAATGTGATTCGGAGGAAACAAGGTAGTTCATGAACTCTCTGAGTGGGTGGCACTCGAGTTAGGACTTAACAGATAAGAAAGAACCAAGGAGGCCTGAAGAGCCAGGAGGCAGTGTCCCAGTGGAGGGAACAGGTGCAAAGGTCCTGAGGCAAGAAGGCAGCCAGAGAGATTGGAACAAAATTAACACAGCGAATGACTGCAGATGCCAGGCACCAGGGGCCAGACGGTCCAGACATAATGCATGTTTATCCCCTTAGAGGATTCCCCAGGCTCTGAGGATAAGGGTGAAAGCTAAAGAAAGCATCTCCAGATGCCCCTAGCAGGAAGGAGAGGAGGAGGTGAGGGAACAGACAGATGAGGCAACACAAGGACACTCTGGGCTCTCAGAAGTCATCCTGAAGGGACCAAAAGGCAGGGTGATGGAGGAAACTAGGACACTGGCCCAAGCTTAAGCCGTGGGAAGGACTGGCATCAGGCAGGCTTGGGGAGGAGCGGGTTCTGCCCCCAATTATTCCCCTGTCACCCCTTCCTTGACCTTTCTCAGTGTGGAGTCTGTGTAGCAGCTAATCTTGGCCACTCCTTATGTATGACACGTGCGTGACACCTGAGGCTCCCTTACCTCTGCAGCAAAGGTCACAGAAAACTAAAACTGCCCACGAGTCCAGCCCCTCCACACCACTGACGACCAGACCCTCAATCAAGCACTGGGGAAGTGGGCTGAGTCTGCAAATATTTCTGAGGAGTTCCTCCACTGTCCGTACGGGGGTCAAGGGTAGTGAGCGAACTGCTGGGCTTGGAGATGAGACAGATCAGGGTTTAATTGCTGCTTATGCCATTCACCATCAATGTTAGCTCTGAATAAAGTCACGATAGCCATGAGTATCAAACAGTCTGAGAATTAAACGTAATAAGGCATGTTAAAGTCAGTGCCTAACACACAAAACACTCAATAAAGATCCCGTTCGTTTAATTTATCCCACTAATGAGAGAGTTCAGTTCACGTGGTCAACAGCTCCACTACTAACTGGCTATGTGAAAATGCCTTTGGGGAAGGCTTTTTCAACTCTTGAGTCTTAGCTTCTTAGTCAGTAAAATGGAGCTACTTCACATGGCTTTCGAAGGAATGAAGTGAGAATGGTGTACAAAGCGTCAAGCACAGCTCCGGACACGAGGTAACTCCAACAGCCATTACTTGTTATTACTGGCGTGTGACCAAGGTGGGGAAGGGGGCGGGGGACGGAGATGTAGCTTTTAAACCAAGCTCAGGTCTGGGCTGCTGAAGGCTAGCTGTAATGGCTTACTTAAGGGTCTGCCTAGTCTCTTGGAAACCACTCACCTGGTGGTTCCAGATAGAGCCCTCTTTGCTGCGCTCGTCAGGGGTCAGACGCACGTACTGGCTCGTGAGTATGGTACTGCCCTGGAAGTCCCAAAGAGGCATGGAGCTGGAACCGACCCCTGTGGGCAGAGACACGGGCACAGACAGGTGCACAAGAGGCCAGGCCAGGACTGGCTTTGCCAGAGGCAGGAAACCCGAAGAGTTGCTCTGATCAGGAGAAAGGGCACCCCTTCCCCAACCCCGACCAGCCTCGCCCTCACTGCACTCATTCCCGCCCCAGGCCTCACCTTGGTAGGGCTTGATGAGCGAATGCTCCCGCTTGAGGTGTTCACTGTTGCCGTCAGTTATATCCGCAGCCACCGGCCCCAGCAACAGGAGAAGAAGTAGAGGTGTAGTGGGGCCAGGGCCGGGGCCGGGAAGCCCAGGCCTCCCCAGGCACCGCCGGCCCCAGCCCCTGCGCCAAATACAGCCAGCCGCCGCCATTCTCCGTTCCTCTCCGCCACTTCCGTCCTAGGACTTCCGCCTTCCGGGTGTTCCATCTAATGGCCTCCGACCGGAAGCCCTCCAACTCTCAGGAACTCCCAGCAAAAGCAAATCCTCGGTGCTGATGGGACGGCGGCTTTATTTGTTGAGCAGCTCCCCATTCTAGTCAAGTACCTTGGCTGCTGCGAGGCGCCTGTCGGCCAGCCTCAGCAGTGGGTTCTTACGAGCGACAAGAGCAGCAACCAATCACGGAACAGCACGTTCGGCTTGCGGGCCAACGCGGAGCAGAGGGATGATTTGAGTCGGCGAGCAGTGCGAGGGTCGTCTGCGGAGTGGGGCATGCTGGAACTTGTAGTTTTTGTGGGCCGCTCGTGCGGGCGGGGAAGGGAATGAAGCCTTCAACAGTTTTGGCCTCTAGTCACTGGTCGCGTCCCTGGAGTAACCTTTCTCAATCCCAGGAGAAAGGAGTTCTGAACCGAAGGCGGAGACCTGAATTCCAACTCCCGCTCCGCCTAGAACTCACTGGCGAGCTTTTAGACGTCTCCGGCTTTACCGCCCCCAGCTCCACGTCTTTGGAAATTTAGAATTCCCACAATTATTTGATGGCGTCCACTACTTCCAGTTCCTCCGACCCAGTCGGGTTTCAGCAGGAGGAGCAAACCGGGATACTGTCCCAGTGATGGTTGGGACCCATTCGGATCCAAACGATTGTAGCCCCCGCCCTGTGCAGCAAGAAGCGTCTGTGAAAGGTCCAGGAAAGCTGGCTGTGGATCATAGGTCGAAAACTGATAGCCCGCAGCCAAACAGAGCTCTTGCTGATGCTATTTAAGTAAGTGACTTAACTACTGATATTTTAATTAGGAGACAAATTCGCAGTGGAAACTCAAATTTCCAGCTTCCCAAGAAAAATTGGAAGATCCAACCACACTAAGCTCATAGGGCTACCCCCATGAAAATGCCTTCCTTTTCTAAATTAGTCTCCATTCTGAGCGGTAATTTACAGCACCTGCCTGGCCCCTCTAGCCACTTGGATTAATGACTCCTGTTATAGATCACAAGGTGGGAGAGTTGGTTCCTTGTTCCTTTACGAAGTTGCCCTTTTGAGTGAATTAACTTACTCAGGATTAAGTGTTGAGTCATCTTTTTAAAATGTGACTTTATATACAAACACAAACAAATATATATACATATGTGTATATGTAACATACGTGCAACAACAAAAGCCCAAGGGGTATACCCTTCCAGAGATGTGTCTATATCTAAGCAAACAAGAACATGAGCATTCCACTAGACCCCCGTAAGGGCTGGATACTTATCAGCTATAGTCACTACTGAATCCCCAGCATCTAGAACAGTGCTGGGCACATAGAAGGTGATTAATAAATAATTGGTGAAAGAATGAATGTTTGTTCTAGAACCTGGAATAGGGTCATGAAGAATCAGCAGTAGTTTGTCAAAAAGAGGAAAGGCACTCTCAGCAAAGAAAACAGGAAATGCAAAGGCCAGGAGGGATCCTTGAAAGCATAAAGAATGCAAGCAGTTTGGAATGGCTGAGGAGTGGTAGGGAGAGTTTGGCTGAGGCCAGAATTCTAAGGGCCTTCAATTCCCAGCTAAGGTACATGGCCTTTTCCCAGAAGGCAATGGGATGGTGTTAAGCATGGGGGTGACCAATATGGGTTTCTCTGGCTCCAGATAAGATAAGGAGCCAATAAGAGGTCACTGTGACCAGATAAGAGAGAGTGGTGCCTGACCCAAGGAGGTCTCCACAGGGAAGGGTCATCAGAAGTCCCATGGTGGGGGAGGGTATAACTCGGTGGTAGAGTGTGTGCTTGGCATGCATGAGGTCCTGGGTTCAATCCTCAGTACTTCCATCAAAAATAAAGAAATAAACCTAATTACTCCCTCCCCCCCAATAAATAAATAAAAATAAAATAATAAATATATTTTTTAAGTCCCACAGGAAAACTAGATATCAGTAACTAATTAATTCCCTGTGAGAAGCCACAGAAAGAGAAGTTGAGAAGTGTCCTGTGGAGTGAAGAAAATTAAACAAGGGCTATGAGATAGTAAGTCCCAGGGTTGGCTGGAGTCCCTGGGGTAAAGATGTGGTCAGAGCTGAAACTAGCATCCATGGTGGAGTGGTAGGGAGAGGCAGAAGAAAGCCTTGCTCACCGACTCAAATCCTCCCTCTGCTCCATGTTGGCCCACAAGCCGAACGTGCTGTTCCATGATTGGTTGCTGCTTTTGTCTCTCTTAAGAACCCATTGCTGAGGCTGGCCGACAGCTGCTGCTTCTTCTGCAGCAGGAGAGGATGCGCTTAGGAGGAGTTCCCAGGCAGATCCTGTGATTGGGTCTTTGCAGAGAGGAAGAAGCGCTGTTAGAGACGGGACCAGCGGTGGCCCAGGCTCAGCTCCTGATATCCCAAGCACAGACATTCAAGGCAATCTCTAACTTGTCTAAACTTGGGTGACTCACTTCTCTCAGAGTCCAGTTTCCTGATCTGTAAAATGGGAATAATGAGCACCACTAACAAAGAGGTTATGAGGATCAAATGAGGTCACGTGTGGGAAAGACCCTATGAAGCTAGGCCTGGATCCACAGCACAGTAGACAGGCAGGCAGTCTCCAGTCACATCACACACCGTATCAACCTGTCACAGGCATACTGACGCTGTCAGACATCTTATTAAGGCCCTCTTGACAATGTGCCAGGCCCCAAAGCAACCCCCAATATACACCCCAAGTATGACCAAATCCCTCTCTCTGGGTGGCCTAGAGCAAGGTGTCTGGAAAGAGGTGAGTTAGGACTGGTTGAAGAGGTATATTAACTAGGGCAATGCTAGTAGCTATAACAAATAGACCCTAAGGTGTCTAATGGCTCCAAGAAGTTGATTTCTCTCTTACTTAGAAGTCCAAAACTGGTGTTCCTGGTTGATGAGTGGCTTGCCTCCTTATGCTGATGCAGAGATCCAGGCTCCTTCCTTCTTGTGCCTCTACCATCCCTTAGGACTTCATCTTCTCCATCCAGCCAGCTAAAGGGGAGGGCATACACGGCTTAAAAGCCTCGGCACACATCACTCCACTCACATTCAGTGGCTGGGAACTAGTTGGCACATGGCCACACCTGACTGCAAGGGAGGCTGGGAAATCAAAGTTTAGCTGTGTGCTCAGGAGGAAGAGGATGTGAATTTGAGGTGAAGAGTCACTCGGTTTCTGCCTCCTAAAGTTTCAGGTCATGACCCAAGAAGGGGGCAGTGAAATAGAGGGTAGCATATGAAAGATGGGGTGTCATCTTATCCTTGTAGAAAGAGGGGCCCAGAGTGGAGCAATGGGCGACTTGAGGGCTACAAGTAGCCCCATATTCGGGCAAGATGCAAGTCCTGTAGCAGGCGTACGCTCACGTAAGAAAGAGGCCCACCGAGGACTCTGGCTAAAGGGCCTGAGTCCATCTGGGACTGGACCAGGGCTGAGAAGGCAGGGGGCCCCTTTTCAGTCAACAGCACTACACCAAGGTGGGACTTTTACGTGAGTGACTATGAACGCACAGCTGCTTTTGGACACAGAGGCACCTGATCTGTTCCCTGCCCAGTGGGTGAGCGTGTGCATCCCTGGTTGCACACGTCACTGGGATGTCTGAGTTCATACGTGCCTGTGTGCAGGTGTGCCTGTCACATGTACCAGTCCAAGGGACAGTGCATACATATGACCGAATGCCCTGTTGTCCCTGATGAGGGAGAACCTGTGTGTTTCTGACCTGTACACCTGAAAGGTCTGTGTGTGCATGACCATGCGTGCAGTGTATCCATTTGTCTGCACACCCAGGCACAGGCCTAGGAAGGACAGTCTGGAGGTGTCTCGGGACAGAAGTAGTGCTCTGCCCGTGCACAACTGCCGGGGGAGGGGTGCTGAGTGTGCACACGCCCAGCACCCAGCAGGTGTGGGCTCGGTGTGGGCTCAGTAACGTACGTGAGTGAACACTCAGGTCCCAGTGGACACGTTCCTACGTCCACAGGAGCCCCTGCAGGGCGTACAAAGGTGCCTAGGTGTGCGAACGTGCACTTCTGTGTGCCCAGACATGAACTTGGAACCCTCTGGGCTGGACCAGACGAGGCTGGACTCCTCGCTGGGCACACAGAGGCCTCTGCCATGTGTTGGTGCCTGCGTGGGACACTGCCAAGGGTGTGTTGGCAGCATGAGTGTGTGAGCGTGAACGTGTGTGTGCGTGTGTGTGTGTGTAGGAAGAAGCGTTCGCTCTTAGACCTTGCTTCTTTCTGTGGTTCGGTTTCTATAGAGACACTTCCTGTGGCAGAGAAAAGAGGTAGTGAGCTGGTGTTTCAGGATGTGAGGGCCCGCAGGAGCGGAGCTGGGCTCTCTCCGCCGCCTGCCTGTCGCTCTGCAAGCTCTGGCCGGCGGCGCTGCCCACAGTCCCCATGGTGGGCACCCCCCGCAGCGGGGACCCGTGAACAGCAGCGGCATGCCAGGGAAGCCCAAGCACCTGGGCGTCCCCAACGGACGCATGGTGAGTGCGGGCTCCAGGCCAGGCCCATGGGGAGGGGGTGGGCACACCCAGGGTGGAGCCCAAGAGGCACACCCGGCAGGGCTGGGCAAGAGCCTGCATGCTGCCAGCGGGCGGGAGAAGCTGGGGACAGACAGCAGCAGGTGGTGGGACCTGGTGCCCTTACCCCAGGACCTTCCAGATGGCTCTGCTGGGGACCTGGGGCCACTCTGAGGGTGAGACCAGAGGAGAGCAGGCACAGGCTTCTGGCCCAGGCCCCACTCGTCTCCTACCTGCTACTTTGGCACCGTCTGGGGGTGCCAGCATCCTAGGGTAGCAGGGACATCTGGCACGCCCTTTGTCCCCCCGGAAACTCCTATGGGGGCCAGAGATCGGCCCTCCCCTCTTCACCCAATGACCTGATGCCCAAGGCCAGGTAAGGGGCAGCCCTTACTGGGTCACCGCCCTCCTCTTGGACCTGCACTCCCACCCTGAGGCTTCCTGGCAGAACTCGCTGTCCTTAGGCAGCGTGGGATGGGTCAGCAGGGACAGACCAGGTTGGTACAGCTTCTGCCTGTTCTATTCCCGGGCTACTAGGAAGAGTTGGGGGAGCTGGGCACTAGGGTGCCCCTAGCAGCAGCTGCCCCACCCCCTAAACCCGCTCTCTGGCTGCTTGGTGTCCGGGTTAGAGCTGCCCTTGGACAGTCCAGGGTCTTTATTCATCCAGCAGATGAGAGCGGCTGCGCCAGGCTTTTCTTCTCTCCCTAGGACACCAGCCCCTCCTAAAGACCCCAGGAAGGCTGGACAGTGTTCTAGTCTCTGACCCAGCCCCAGCCTAGTGCTTTAGGACCAAGCCAATGGGTCTAGAGAGACCTGGGTTCCAACCTCAGCTCTGTTGTCCCTTATAAGAGGGTCCTCTCTGACCTTCAGTTTCTTCATCTATAAAATGAGGAGATTGGAATGTATTTCAAAGGCTTGTTGTGATGATTAAGTGGAATGATGAATATGAGGCCCCTGACCCATTGTGGGGGCTCCATGAATGTCAGCCCAATACCTCCCCTTCATTCTCAGCCCCTCTTCAAGCATCCTCTGCTTCACCCAGAAGCTGAGCCACCCCCAACCCCACTCCTCCTCCCAAGCCCCAAGGCCTGTCCCCACACCTCTTCCTCCAGCTCCTTTTTAGTGCCCAGCCCCAGGCCAGCTGGGTGGGAGACAGGCAAACCCCTCCCAGCGGGCCCAGTCCCCCTCCTCACTATCTCTGCCATCAACCTAACTCTGAAAGTGCAAACACCCATGGGCCTCCCATTCCCGCCCTGGAGGCGTGACACTTGGCTCACCCCTCCCTGGGCATCCAGGCCGAGGAGGAGCACGCCCACTCTCACGTCCACCCCAAGCGGGCAGCTGGGTTGATGCTTCTCAGCAGTGCCCAAAACTGCAGGACAGCTGAGGGGACAGATCCAGCCCCTGCCCTTCCCATGTCAACCTGTGGCTTCTCTGCTCAAAACTCATTCAGAGCAGGGAGGGGGCCTGGTCTCTGCCCCGAGTCCCTGCAAGCCCACCGACACTCTGGCTCCTCTCAGCAACCTGCCTGGGCCCGTTCTGAACTCTGCCAGCCCTTGGAATTCCAAGGGTCACAGATTGGCCACTTGCTGGCCATTGTGCAGCTTTCTGAGGCCACACTCAGCTGAATGGGGAGGGGGAAGGACAGAGAGGGATGTGCATAGACATGGGCCAGGTGTAGGCTTCCTTCCACGAGTTACCTCCCAAGGGAGGCTCAAAGGAGTCATGACATGCCAAGGGCAGCTGGTAAGGAGAGGGACCCACGTTTGAACCTGACTCTGTGCCTGGGCTTCTCCACCTCCCAGAACTGCCTGGCTCTGTCCTCCTCCACCTCCCCCTGCCGCCACCCCCACCCGCCACCACCTTCGTTCCCTGCTGAGGCAGCTTCATTTGTCAGCCTCGTCTTTCTGCCACTCAGCTTGTCAGACAGTTGCGATGAAACCTGTCACTTAGAGATGGCTCCAGCCCCCCTCCAGAGATGCCTTCGCACAGTCCCAACAGCCACTTACTTCATTTGTTCGCTCACTCAGTCATTCAACAACCCCCCCTTAGAACCTGCTCAGTGCTGGCCCCCTCCCAGGCATCAAGACCCAGGCCCATTGCTCTAGCTCCCCGTCTGGCAAGGCACAAAATGCACAGGTGCGAATACCGGCATAAAACTCCGGTTTGGGTAAGAGCAGCAGCTCAGGGACAGAGAAAGCTTGAGGAGGATCTGGGAGGGAGGACAAACCTCTCCACTCACTTCGAGCATTGTTGGCACGGGAGATGTCCTGAAAGGATGTACCAGCTGGAGGAGGGAATGGCATGGGGAGAGGCCTGCATATGGGGAAACAGTGTGTGTACAGGGACACGGCCCAAGGGCTGGCGATCCTAAATCCTAGAAAGGGGCGGTTACCATCGCTCTCCCGAGGTCCAGCTAGTCTTCCTACCTGGGGACGCCTGCAAGGCAGAGCCCACTGTACCTGGAGTCCAGCTCGGAGTCGGGAGTCAGCTACACAGAGATGACTCAGGCTGAAGGGCCAGGCAGCCAGGACTCTCTGTGGGTTTACCTGGAGAGAACTCAGGGCCTCAGTCTCCCCAATCTAGGAGGAAATGAGATGATGGTATAGAGGGCTCAGCCCAGAAGATGCTCTCAGTAAATCAGCCCTTCCTCGAGGTCTGATCCCTCCAGAGGGCAGAGTTCATCCAGGAGCCCCTGGGCCCTCCACCCTCAACCCACCTTACCCATCTCTGCCCCAAGGTCTGAGGCCCTGGGCCTCCCCACTCCCTGGTACGTCTCCTGTTCACCCAGGGAGGCAGCTCAGTGGAAGGGAGACCTCAGGCTCGAGTCAGGCACACTTCAGGCCTAATTTCAGCTCAGCCGCATCTCAGCTGCGTGATTTCTCCGGGCCGAGGCTTCCCTATCTATAAAACGGAAGTAACAATACCTGCCACACAGGATGAGGATGTGAGGATGTTGGGAGAACACAGATGCATGCTGTCACTGTCAGAGAGCACCTGTCACACAATCGGAGCTCAGGAAATGTCAGGCCTCCCTCACCTTAGTATTCTCAAATACCTGCAGTTCCCCCAGGACCCATTTTCAAAGAAAAAAGTCTGGCAAACTGAGGCAGGACGATGGGTCGGGGGTGCCACTGGCACCACACCCTTCCTCATCCTTTCTTCCCCTTTTCTCCCATCCACTCACCACTTCTCCTCGGGCAGGCCAGGCTGAGATGGGGCAAGGCCAGCACCACTCAGCACTACTTCCCCAGACTCGGGAGCCTGGCAGATCGGAGCCCACTCTCCGCCTTCACAATTGGGGCCTCGCTCATCCTTCCCAGCAGCCCCTGGAGGTTGGGAGTGCTGAGTCCCATGCTACCCTGGGGGAAACTGAGGCCCAGAGAAGGGAAGTTACTTGTCCTGGAGTAATGGATCTGGAATTGGGCCCCATCACTGCTCCGTCCCGCCTCTGGATCTCCATCCTGTCTTAGCCCCAGCTCTATAGGTTAACAGCTAGTGAGACAAGAGGGGCCTGGGAAGAATGGCGGGCCACAGAGATGGGTGTTCAGAGGCAGAGCATCCCTGGCGAAAGGAGTGCCAGTGCCTCCTGCCAGGGCAGAGGAGGGCTGCCTGGCCCTCATGGCTGCTTGGGAGCACTTGGGCAAAGAGGTGCAGGGTGACGAGGGAGTTCGGGCTGGTTCCCTCCCCCAGTACAGGCCTGCCCACCAGGAGCTGCCATGCTGGCAGGATAGAGGCCCAGATATGGGTGGGCAGAAGTGTGGTGGGCAGGGGGATTCGGGGCGGCTGGTGTCTGGGGATGACTGATGTCAGTGGGCAGGGATTGGAGAGTGGCAGGGTGCAGGGAGCAGGAGCAGATCCCAGGCCAAGGAAACAGCAAAGCAGGAAGCAAGAGTGTTAAGGGGTGGGGGGAAATAGAAGCTTGCTGGAGGGTAGGATGGAGGTGAGGGGGAGGGCAATAGGGGAGGCTTGAAAGGGTTCATTAGTCAGGCCCAGGCAGAGCTGCTGTAACCCAGCAACTGCTCTGCCTCCCAGAGCCGGGAGTGGGGCCCGCAGAGGGCCTGGGAGCCCGTCCCACCTAAAGACACAATACATTCAACATGATGGAAACAATAAAACCAAAGAGGAGTAAAAGCCAGCCCAGGGCCCTCTGCCCTCTCTGGCGTCTGGGCCTGCCCGTGCGCACCTCCCCCGTCCCCCTGGGGGAAGTGGGGGGCCATGGAGAGCTCTGAGCAAGGGAGAGGCTGAGTCCCAAAGATAAAGGGGGACTAGAGAGAGGCCGGTGGGTGTGGGAGGAGGGAGGGCCAGGTAGCCACCTAGCAGCAGGAGAGGGCAGGAGGGCAGGGGAGGTAAGTCAGGATGGTTCCCAGAGACCTGGGCAGAGGGCAGTGGGTGGTGACTTCTGAGGCTGGGAACAGCCCCAGAGCAGCGTGGGGAAGAAGAACGTGGGGCAGGCAGGTGGGGGCAAGAGGGGAGATGCCAGGAAAGCAAAGAGCAGCTGGAAAGGACCTTGAGCTTCAACTTGTCCCCCTCACACACCCCAGGAGTTAGGACTTTGTTCTGCAGCCTCGGGAAATGTCTTGGATGAAGGAATCAGCCCAGCCACCCTCTGCACAAGCTTTCCCTGCTCCACAGCAAGGTCTTATCCCCACGCTCCAGCTAGGAGAGGCTCTGGGAGGGGCCCAAGTTTGTAAAACCAGAAAAGGGCAGGGCTAGGATTTGAATCTGGGTCTGATAGACCTGATACCTGTGCTCTTCCCTCTATGGCAGGGCTCGGCAAAGCTGAAAGCCGGAGCAGGGTCAGACACCAATGCTAATGCAACAACAGCAATAATAATGGGAATGGTCCTTGATTATTTATCACAGGCCAGCTAGTGCTCTGAGTTCTCTCTCTACATGTATCTGACTTATTTAATCACAGCAACCCTGTAAAGTCAGGACCATTATTTTCCCCATTTGTATAGAGGGAGAAAGTGAAGCACAGAGAGGTGAAGTATTCTGTCCAAAGTCACACAGCACAATTTTGACCTGCTTTCCATATATAACAAAAATGCATCAAACGGGCCCCAGAGACCTCTGAGGAGAGCATGAGTCCCTTCTAGGGGAAGCAGTTGCTGCTCGGTGCCAGCCAAGGTTGCCCCACTGGGAAGAAGCTTAGGGTAGCTGTGGCCGAAAGCTGAGGTTTCATGTAAAACTCCTGACTTTTAAATGTGGGAAACCCCTTGAAAGTTTAAAAAAAAAAAACCCATTCTGATATTAATAATGTCCCACCTATTGGCAGGCCAGCTCTTGCCCACAGATGTGTGATCCAGCTGCTCCCAGGCGGGACTGGGGAACAGAGAGGGAGGGAGAGGCTTTCTGGGGAGGAGAGTTGCAGACCTGATTCCAGTGGGGATGGGATGAAGGGACAGGTGGTGGAAGGGCCTAGTGAAAATGTAGGAGGTGAGAGGGAGGGAGGAATTGGGGCTGAGTCAAGCCCTGGTGTTGGGAGCCCAGGCGATGGGAAGAAAACCGACGGCAGGGAAGCTGGTTCAGTGCCTTGCTTTGGTGGCGGCAGAGGTGGCTTCCATGTGGGACTGGCTGAGCTGGAAGGGCTTGTGGGACATTGGGGTGGAGATGTCAGCAGGAAGTCAGCTACGTGTGTTTGAAGCTGGGGAGATGTGGGAGGGAGAAAGGGCCCAGGACAGAGTCAGGGAGGGGTGGAGGCTGCCTCGTGTGTGTAGGAGATGGTGAGGAAGCTGGAGGAGCTGCTAGGAAGGTAGGAAGCCCAAGGGAAACCACTGCAAGAGTCATTTTGAAAGGAGGGTTTTTCTGTTTCACTAATGGTTGG
Organism: Camelus dromedarius; assembly: GCF_036321535.1. Taxonomy (NCBI): domain Eukaryota; kingdom Metazoa; phylum Chordata; class Mammalia; order Artiodactyla; family Camelidae; genus Camelus; species Camelus dromedarius. The sequence continues at coordinate 23,640,305 of NC_087462.1, forward strand.
GATTCCCAGAGAAGTCGGAGCTGTGCGTGGGGCTGGAAGGGCTGGGGTGGGGGAGCAGGGAGGATGGGATTGACAGTGTGGTCCGTAACCAACAGCATCAGCATTGCCTGGGGGCTTGTTAGAAATGGAGGGTCTCAGGCTCCATCCTGGACCCCCTGAACCTGACTCTTTGGAGGTGCCGCCCTCCACCCCCGTCATTCTAAAGCACACTGAAGTTTGAGAACAGCTGCTCTCTGCTAAAATACAGCACCCTATGCCCTGCCCAAGGTGGGGTGTTTCCAAGAGGAAACAGTTGCAATCAGGAGATCCTCAGCTACAGAGGCACATTCTCCTTTCCTCAAAGACAACAGCAAACACTGATACAGCAATTACCACATGCTGGCCCCTGTTCTAGATGCTGCAAATAGATTAAACTGATTTGATCCTCACAGCAGGCCCAGGAAGTAAGTTACTATTATTATCCCCATCCCTTGTTTACAGATGGAGACAAGTAACTTGCCCAGAGTCACACAGCTAGTAAGTGGCAGAGACAAGTTCAAAAGCTGGTGCTCCTACCCAGCATGCTCTACCCCCAGGCTAGGCCAGTGGGTGCTGGGGGTCAACCAGGCGGTGACTGGAGGGTCCCTGGCATAAGTCCCAGCACACATCGGTTGGCACATGATGGAAGGGAGCCAGGGGCAGCCTGAGCAAAACCCTAAGCAAGCAGTGACCTGGCTGAGAACGTCCAGCATGGCCCTCCACGCAGGAGAGAACACAGCTCCAGTCCTGGGGACTGAGCCTAGAACTGTCTCTTGAGAATCCACCCTGAGCTCTACTCTGACTTTCTACCTTGGGTTTCTTGTAGGTTCTGGCCGTCTCGGATGGAGGTAAGTGACAGAGGGTGTGAAGGAAGCCTGGCTGTGGGTGGGGGTGGGGGCTGAGGGGGTGTAAAGGGAAAGAGGGTGGGGATACCCCTGCCACTTGCTGTCTTTACAGGGAAAGTACCGGCAGATGGGGTTGGACCAGGGGCTGGGGAAGGCCACAAGGCTCACCTGCACTTGTCCATCCCCCCGCAGAGCTAAGCAGCACGGCGGGGCCCCAGGGCCAGGGCGAGGGCCGAGGCAGCTCCCTCAGCATCCACAGTCTCCCCAGTGGCCCCAGCAGCCCCTTCCCCTCCGAGGAGCAGCCTGTGGCCAGTTGGGGCCTGTCCTTCGAGCGGCTGCTGCAGGACCCGCTGGGCCTGGCTTACTTCACTGTAAGCCCTGGGGTGGGATGGGGAGGGCGGCTGGCAGTGGCCACCATGGGGGGGGAGGGAGGGGGGCAGGGGAGAGGGCATGGATGGAGCCTCAGGCTGACTCCCATCAGCTGCCTCATCCAGCCTTTCTTTGGCACTCTCCTGCTCTTTTCCCAGCTGGGAAGTTTCCTTCTCTCTGCCTCTTATTTCCTCTCTGTGCCTCCGGATCTGACCCCATCTGTCTGTCTGGACCTATCTGTCTGGCTTGGCCTCTGGGACCTGCCTCTATATCAATCTCTTTGACCACATCCCCTGACAGGGTGTCTGTCTCTGACTGCCTCCTCCTTTCCCCCACCTCCAGGAGTTCCTGAAGAAGGAGTTCAGTGCGGAGAACGTGACTTTCTGGAAGGCCTGCGAGCGCTTCCAGCAGATCCCAGCCAGCGACACCCAGCAGGTGAGGAGAAGGGTGAGCTGAGGCAGAGAGGTGGAAGCAGGGCCTGAGCCATTACCCTGACCTTCTCCTGCCCCTCCTACCCCAGTTAGCTCAGGAGGCCCGCAACATCTACCAGGAGTTCCTGTCCAGCCAGGCGCTGAGCCCAGTAAATATCGACCGGCAAGCCTGGCTCGGCGAGGAGGTGCTGGCGGAGCCTCGACCGGACATGTTCCGCGAACAGCAGCTTCAGGTGAGCGGTCCCAGGGGGCGTGGCATGGGGTGAGGGGCGTGGCCTCGGGGAGAGCGATGGAGCAGAGGCGGGGCCAGATCCAGGGGCGAGGCCGGAGCGGCCAGGGCGGCGTGGGTAGGGTGAGGAGGAAGAGAGCAAATCTGGATGATGAGACCCTGCTAACTTCACGGGAAGGGGTGCGGGTCAGAGGGTGATGGACCAAAGGCGGCGGTGAAGGGAGGGTTAGGGGCGTGGCCAAGAATAAGGGCGGGGACTGGAGCAAGGGGGTGGGTGGGAGGGGCTAGGGACTTGTTCCTTAGGTTGGAGACCCCGCCAAACCCAGCCCCGGGAGCTGGTCCTGGGACTCGGGCGGCGGGCAGAGCGCCCTCTCTTGCTCACCGCCTCGGCGCGGGTTCCGCAGATCTTCAACTTGATGAAGTTCGACAGCTATGCGCGCTTCGTCAAATCCCCGCTGTACCGCGAGTGCCTCCTGGCGGAGGCCGAGGGTCGCCCACTGCGGGAACCCGGCTCCGCGCGCCTCGGCAGCCCTGACGCCACCAGGAAGGTGCGGACCAGGGGCTGTGGGGGGCAGGCGGCCGGGTGCAGATCCGCGGGGCTGTGCCCACGGTCAGCCTGCGGGCTGGGGCCCGTCCCAGTGCCAGTGCCTTCCCTGTATCTTGCAGAAGCCGAAGCTGAAGCCCGGAAAGTCGCTGCCGCTGGGCGTGGAGGAGTTGGGGCAGCTGCCGCCTGCTGAGGGCCCTGGGGGCCGCCCGCTCCGCAAGTCCTTCCGCAGGGGTGAGGACGGGAGCCGGTCGCAGAGATGAGTGGGGGCGGGAGTTTGGGCAAGGTTTGAGAACACCGGTCCTGCAGCCCGTAAGTCTATGAAAATTGAAATGCAGATCACTGTGACCCCCACGTTCCCCCGGTGGTTCCGTTCCCACGCGAGACCCCAGAAGTTTGAGAAGCCCCTTCAGTAGCGAAGCTTCCAGGAACCCTAGCCACGTGAGACCCCCGCAGGAGGGCTCCAGCTACTTCCGCCCCGCTGGAGACAGTTCTCAGCAGGAGCGTGGAGGAAGGGGGCCTGTTTTCTCATTCTCCCTCTCCCTTAGAACTAGGAGGCAGCGCGGCAAACTCCTTGCGCCGGGAGTCCCAGGGCTCCCTCAACTCCTCGGCCAGTCTGGACCTCGGCTTCCTTGCCTTTGCTAGCAGCAAATCTGAGGTGAGCCAACTGCTGGGGGGAGACGAGGTGTGGGCTGGGGCCACCACTCAGGCCCCTTTGTGTGGCCGCTGTCATTCCCAGTCGCTGGCCCCACTTCATCTCCCAGCTTGACCCACAAGGCCAGACCCTCAGCCTCCTTACTTTCTCCTGTCCTTACCACACTGGGCCATGCATGTCATGGGTGCACATCCTCTTCAGCCGATGTGTGTGCACGAGTGGGTGTCCAGATATGTAGCAGTCAGTGGGTGGACCTGTCTCTGGGTGCCCATAGTTTGGGTGAGCATACATGTATACCTGTAGGAGGACATGTCTTGCCTGCCTACAGGTGTGCCCTTGGGCATGTGTATGCGTGTGTGTGTGCCTCAGTCAGCTTACCTGTCTGCATACCTGTCTGTGTATCCTTGCTTGTGTACACATCACCTTCCCCAACACCTGTTCTGAATCAGAGCCACCGGAAGAGTCTTGGGAGCTCAGAAGGTGAGAGCGAAAGCCGGCCAGGGAAGTACTGCTGCGTGTACCTGCCTGATGGCACAGCCTCCTTGGCCCTGGCCCGACCTGGCCTCAGTATCCGCGGCATGCTGGCAGGCATCTGTGAGAAACGAGGCCTCTCTCTGCCTGACATCAAGGTCTACCTGGTGGGCAATGAACAGGTATGAACTTGGCCTGGTCCCCAACTCTCACTCCTTTCCTGATCCTAATCCTGACCCCAATCCCATTCCTGAGTCTGCTCAGCCATGACCCAACCCCAATTCCATTCCTAATTCCAACCGCATCCCCTATTCTCACCCCTTTCCTAACTTCAGCCCCCACCCAACTCCGAAGCAACCCAGCACCAACACCTCACTCAAACTCAGATATCCACTCTCATCCCACTAAAATCCTATCCCGGCCCCATCCCCATCCTATTTTCCAGCTTCATCCATCATCCTTTCTGTGATGGTCTCTAGGAGGTAGATTCAGGGAAAACCACAGTTAGAGTTGGGGTTTCCCCCCATCATTTCCAGGATTCAGACTGCCCATCCCTGAAATGGCCATTTGGGGGAGCCCTCACCTCCTCTGCCACCAGGGCTGCCCAACGGCACCTAACCTATGAGAAACTTTACTTTGAGTACAAACTAGCATAGCTTTAAAGAGGAGTCTAGGAGAAAACTCTCTTAAACTAAACCATCCAGTAAGGGGGAATCTAAAGGAAGCATAACTGCATCCCAGAGAGACCCCCTCAGGACTTCATTTGCCCAGTAGACAGTTCTAAGGCCCTACCAGGTGGGTGGGCAGAGCCACCCAGGCTGAGGCCTTTCCTCCAGGTCCAAAGGCTAGAGGTGTGCCAGGCAGGATGTGATCAGGGAGAAGGAGGTGAACTTCCAGAGAGTTTCTAGGGCAAGCTGGGCATTTCTAGTTGGTCCCAGAGGGCTTCATGGAAGAGGCAGCAGTTGATGGGGATGAGGAGGAGTTCGCCTGGCAGATCTGTGGGGGGAGGACCTCCCAGGCAGAGGTGGGTAAGAAGTGCAGGGCATGTACAGGGGTCTGGAGCGTGGGAGTGTGAGGGCAGCAGTAGGAGGAGCTCTGCCCACTTTCTTGGGCTGCCCAGGCAGCCTCGGCAACCCAGATGGGTTTTTGTGTCTGCTAATTTTAACTTCCGCCCACACTCCACCTGTCCCTGCAGCACAGCCCAGGCCTATTGCCTGGGAGAGGCTGCCTCCCAGCCCTGGGCTGCTGCGCCCAGCAGGGCCTCAAGGGCGGTAATCACTACAGCTACGTTTGTGTACCTACTGTGTGCCAGGCACTGTGCTAGATACTTTACACCCTTCTGGCCTCACAGCTGTCTAGGAGGGAAGAGAGCCCTTCTTGCAGTGAGGAGACAAGAAGTTCCTTTATAGGTGGGGATGGAGATAAGTGGACAAGTGTCAAAAAAGGGGCAAGCCCTGGGTGGCTGACCAAAGGTGGGTGATGAGGCAGGAAATTCATCCAGCTAGTCTGGTTGGGTTTCACATGCCTGAGGGACAAGGAGCTGCTGTTCAAGAGGCAGATCCTGACCTGGCTCAGGAAGAGGTGGCCCCATGATTCAGGACTTAAGCCTGCCCCTTACCCAAGCAGCCCCATTACCATTTCATGCCCACCTCACCCCCATGTTTCCCATAACTCTCTGTTCCTTTTCCATGTCGGTCCAGCATTCTTGCCACCCTTCTCCCTGGCCTTGGCCATACCAGGCTTCCATCCAACCTGATCTCTTACTCCATCCTCATCTCTATGGCTCACCGGTCCATTAGCCCTTCCCTCTGACCCTTAGGGAGTCTCAGCGGCAGCCATGGCAAGAAGTGATGGTGGTTCCCTCAGACCCTGGGGATGGGGGAAGTGGGGAGGAGAGAAGGGATTCTGAGACCCTGCCTGGTTGTCTGCAGAAGGCCCTGGTCCTGGATCAGGACTGCACCGTGCTGGCTGACCAGGAAGTGCGGCTGGAGAACAGAATCACCTTCGAGTGAGTGTCTGTCCTCCCAGCTTTGGGTCCGGGGTCTCAGCACTCGCTTGGGGCCCAGTTCAGGCGGCTGTTCTCCCTCCATGTCCTGCCGCTCTGCTAACCCCGCCCCCTGGGCTAAGACCCCGCCCCCAAGCCGCCCCACCTCCCCTGTTCAGGCTCCACCTCCTCTTGGGCCTGTCCCAGGTGGGTTGGGGAGCCGAGGGGCCGGCGCTCAGCCCTTGTGCAGCGTTAGGGTCCCGTACAGGCTCGAGCTGGCGGCGCTGGAGCGCGTGGTGCGGATCTCCGCCAAGCCCACCAAGCAGCTGCAGGAGGCCCTGCAGCCCATCCTGGCGAAGCACGGCCTGAGCCCACAACAAGTGGCGCTGCACCGGGTGAGATGCGGGGCCGCGGGGCAGGGGCGGGGCGGGGCGGGGCGGGGCGGCCGGGGTGGGGGGGGCTGCCTGTCCCACGGCCTGCTGACCTGTCCCCGCAGCCAGGAGAGAAGCAGCCGCTGGATCTGGGGAAGCTAGTGAGCTCGGTGGCCGCCCAGAGACTGGTTTTGGACACTCTCCCAGGTAGGGGACGTTGGCCCCGGGGCTTGGTCCCCCAGGTCTGCCCTGACCCCAGAGGAAGCGGGGTTCAGGGGGAGGCAATCAAGAACGGTGGCGCTCTCTGCCGCAGGTGTGAAGATTCCTGAAGCTGGCGACACACCCCCTTGCCGCAGCCAGGTGAGCCAGAGGCGGGGCGCCCTCTTCTGCCCACTGTGTCTCCCCTCCCCGTTGTGGCTCTGACTCTATGTTCTCGCAGGGTGGCCAGCCTAGAATCCAGGACAAGGCCGCCGACCACCCTTCACTGCCCCTGAACTCGCTGGCCCAGGCGCCTAGTAGTATCACTGGGAAGCGGCAGACTTGTGACATTGAAGGTACGTTGGGGATGATGGGGACTAGGAACCAGAGGGGTAGGGGACCAGCGAGGGTGGGTGGCATCGGAGAAGCTTGAGCTGAGGCAGAGGCTTGGATGTCACTGGGGCTGGAACAGGGTCCATTGGGGTTGGGGGCATCAGAAAGGCTGGATAGGGGGTAGGAGGGGTTGTTGGTGGGGGGGTCAGGGAGGCTGTGGCCACAGTAAGGAGAACGGGACTATGGGGGGCTAGCATAGGTGGGTCCGCACCCATTGGCCCCTTGACTCTGCGGCCACCCCCAGGGCTGGTGGAGCTGCTGAACCGGGTGCAGAGCAGTGGAGCCCACGACCAGAGGGGCCTTCTGCGCAAAGAGGACCTGGTGCTTCCAGAATTTCTGCAACTGCCTGCCCAAGGACCCAACTCCCAGGAGGCCTCATCACAGACTGAATCCGCGCCCCAGCCCAAGGGGGGCCCCTCGGACTCCTCTGTGCACTCGGCCCTCTGACAGCTGCCTGCCCGTCCAGGCCGGCTGCATGGCACCTGGCGGGCCAAGCATGCCATGGGCCCGCTCTGCATGCCCTGTCTGTGCCATGAGTGTTCCTGGCCCCTTCCTGCCACGGGCAGGCCCGCAGGAAGAGCTGGGAGGGGGTGGGGAGGGGACTCAGAGGAGTGACACTCCTCAGCTGCCACCACTTGGTCCCTTACAGGCTTGCTCGTCCATCCCTTGCTGCCAGGCCACCAGGGGGAGGTGCAGGTGTGCCCAACATGGAGGGGCGGCGTTGGCAGTGCCAGCCTCCCCACCATGTGCCAGGCCTCAGCAGGGAGTGGGAGGGGCCGGCCCTTCCCCGGGGAGCTGGTATGAGTAAGGCCTGGGGTGCAGGCAGGCAGCCTCTTCCTCTGCCCACAGACTCTACTGGACATACAGATTTTGCAGTTGGCTTGGGGCAGCTGGGTTTGTCCTGGATGTAAGATATTGTTATTATAATAATAATTATTATTCTGCCATGAGGTGTGTTCCTTGTGTGCCAGGCTACTCTGCGTGCCCCTCATAAAAAAAATACTGCGCTGCCTCCGTCACCAGGGTCAGTGCCAGGAAGTTCTTGGGGACCTCAGGATGTGCCCCCCAACTTCCTGTTGTCAGAACCTCTCTTCCTGACTACACAGAGTGTGGGGTGTGAGTGTGAAAGAGAGAGACAGCCAGAGGGAGGGAGGGAGGGAAGGAGGAAGCGGGGGAGGGAGGGAGGAAAGGGAGGGAGGGGCAGACCCCTCTGGGGAGCTGTGCCTCTGCTGGTATCATTGTGCTGTTCCTCAGTCTTTGGCTCTGAGTCCAGTGTTAGGTCACCGTCCTCTGCTTCTACTGGGGTCTGAATATGTCTCTGTAGACTTGGCACTGGGCTCCATTGGAAGCATTGAAGGCCTTGAGGAGGACACTGGTCTCGGAGCCTATGCGGGGAGGGAGAGCAGGGAGGACCCCAGAAGGAGGGTCCCGGCCTGCAGGCGGGACTCAGTCCCCGTGCTGCTGTGACCCAGGAAACAAGGGAACGTGGGAGTGTTGAGAAGGCACCTGGGGAGTGAGGGGCCCTCTCGACTACCTCAAAGAGGTCGAGCTGCCTTCCCCACTCCAGTTCTTTGCACTGGCTGTCCCTTTTGCCAGGACCTCCCCCACCTGCCCCCTATCTTGTAACTGGCTCCCCCACCTTGAAGTTCCTGGGAAAGATCAGTAGGGGGTGCTGGTCTTTCTCTAGAAGTCAAGCATAAGACTTCCTCGGGGGCCCTCAGTCCGTTTTGTTTGGCTGGGTTAGCCTGACCCTCTAGCTGCGGGGCGGGCTCCTGAGCCAGGCCTGGCCACTCCGCGGGATGCAGGGACGATCCTCTGACCACAGGCAATCCCAGTCCTGGTCATTTTCTCCCATCCTTTGGGGATTTGCAGAAAGGACATGCAGGGAGAGAACCTACATGTGAAAGAAGCCAACACAGGAGAGCTCCGGAGAGTTAAAGGCAAATGGAGATTCCTGATAAAAATTATCTCAACTCCTAAATTCACCCACGCCCCGGTCAGCCACTCCTAGACTTTCTCATTAGGCAAGCCAGGACATTCTTTCAGTCTGTGTGCTCATGACTCTGAGTGTGGTTTCTAGAACTTATACCCACAGAAGTCCCGCTTCACTGAAGATCTCCACTTACACCCCTCAGAAGAGCTTTCCTGCTCACCTTGTGCTGTGGTCTAAATGTCTGTGTCCCTGGGAACTCATATGTTGAAAACCCAACAACCCGCAGAGTGATGGTGTTTGGAGGTGGGCCTCTGGGAGGTGACTAGGTAATGAGGATGGAGTCCTTGTGAATGAGTTTAGGGCCCTTATGAAGAGGCCCCAGAGAGCTCCCCCACCCCCTACCAGGTGGGGACACAGAGGTAAGCTGGCTGTCTCCAGCCTGGAAGAGGGTCCTCACCAGAAACCGACCACGTTGGCACCCTGACCTTGGACTTCTGGCCTCTAGAACTGTGAGAAATAAATTGTTGTTGTTTACAAGCCCCCCAGGCACTGGTATTTTTGTTATAGCAGCCAAATGGACTAAGGCAGCCTATATGAAGTGCTTCCCAACTTTGTTCTCTACCATTTTAGCCAGTTTTTTTTCCTTCTCGGTGCTCAGCCCACTCTGTAATGATTTTGTTTACTTATTTATCCTTGTTCATTGACAGAGTGATGTATGTGCCCTGATAGCAGGGACCTTGTCTATCTTAGTCACTGCTGTGGCCTGTAGGCTGACAAATGATGCTGTCACTGCAGAGAGCCCCAGTGAAGGATGCAGGCAGGGGACCACATAACACCAGGGCTACAATGTGGCCAGAGATGGGGGTAGGGAGGCAAGCCCACGTCCCTTCCCTTTTTAGCGGCAAAGCCGCGCTCACACCTCCTGGGCCCTGGAGCTTCTCCCTTGTGACACCTTCCATGTGCCCCAGGATAGAGAGGTGGGGACACCAGATGAGAGTTGGGGTATTTTCCCAACTGGAATATCCTGCAGGCCAAGCTCACCCTTCTGCAGACCCCCATCCCCATTCCCAGCAACGATGCCTGTTAGTCTTAGGGACCAACAAGATTGTCCTGCGAGGAAGAAGTTCACAGGCCAGTTCAGGCCCTGCACAAGGAAGAATTCACACCTACCGAGGTCCCCAAGTTAACCCTTCTCTATTTTTTTATCTCATTTTTGTCTTCACAATGTTTTGGACACTCCTGTTGGGGATGAAATGAAGGCTGCAGGAGGGGAAGTGACTAGCCCGGGATCATGCAGGGTATTGTCACCTGAGTGTCACCAGCACAGGCTGTCTGACTCAGGGACACACTCCAGGGAGGGCCCAGATGCTGTAGGAACCTCTGTTTGAGAGCCAGGGCCCTTTCTGGGGAGGGCACATTGATATGGCTACTGGAGGGGTAGTTTGGGGGTCTCTGCTAAAAATTAAAAACTGTGTGACTTCAGCAGTGCCATAAAGAATCACTCACTTCCAGGCACAAGGAGGCACATCCCTGCAGGGTTATCTAGGACCTGACAACTGGCAAAAGTGGACAGGGGTGGGGCGTGGGGTAACACAACACAGGGTGCTGTGTCCATGCTCTGCTGTACCACACAGCAGATGAAGGACTGGGGACAGCGTGTCCTGCCATAGAAAGTTCTCCAAGACGTGCTACTGTTCAGGAAAAGAAAGCAGGGCAACGAATGTGGCATGATACCCTTATATAAACAACAAGCACACAGGTGCTTATAAATGTACAGAAAGGACAGAGAATGTTCTAGAAGGAAACATACCAAACTGACAGGGAGATGGGAAAAGGACCAGGACTGGGGGTAGTGGTCAAAGAAGACCTTTGCCTTTGCTTCAGTTTTTTAAAGGATGCCATTAAAAATAATTAACATCACAAAGAACTCTCCAAGGCCGCTTCTTTGTCCCTGCTGGCCTGCCACCCCTTTCTCCAGAAGTGGAAGCCAACTCCTCCTTCCAGGGCTCCAGTCCACTGCCCCCTCAGCCTATTTTGGCTGGCTGGGTGTGTCCTTCTGCCACAATCCCCTGGTGACCTCCTCCCCAGCACACCCTCTGAAGCAGCCCTGGGCCCTCACCATCCCAGCCTGGCCAGGCCCCATCTGCAGGGATGGGAGTCCAGGGGCACCAGCTGGTCAACCCGCAGGGCTCTGTTTCAAAGCCACTGCCCAGAGCTGGACTCCTGGGTGGTTGGGAAAATTAACAGAGCTGCTTCCCTTCCTTCTAGCAGGTGGGAAGCTGGGAGGGAGTTGGCCTGTCCACCCAGAGGACCAGGGTGAAGGCAGGGAGAGGACACACATCCACTGACCACTCTGCAGCCTCCAGCAACCCCATCTTACAGAGTTCGTTGACTGAGAAAGCAGGCGTGACTTCCTCCAGGACACCCATGGGGCCCATGTGGCTCCAAGCCTCCAAGAGAGAATCTTGCCACCTGTCTCTTGTCCCCCGCACCTGCCTTGACAGCCTTGGGGCTGGGGAAGCAGATGGTATGGGCTGGGCACAGCGTGAGCACAGGGCACACAGTGACCAGGGCCCTGGGCCAGGCTGGGGGCAGGCAGAGCACAGCTGTTCCCCTGGAGCTGGGCAGCAAGTGCTGACGCAGCTGTGGGCCAGTGCCCTGGGGGCAGCCCCCCACCCCCAGGGGGGAGCACGAGGTGCGCCCTGCAGGGGGGCCTGGCCTGGTGATCAGGTGACTCAGATTTCTGGGAGATTAGAGGCTGGAATTCAGATTCCCTGGGGAAACAAAGGTCCAGATGGGGAGGAACACACATGGTTTTGGTTACATTGACTCAGATGCAGCCAGAGCTGGGCACAGGCCCATACCCACTGCACAACTGCAGGGGGCACCATTCATGTCCACTGTGGTCCTGGGGGGTCCAAGAAGAGCTGGAAACATGAACACGTGGAGGTGTCCTGTGACTCCTTCAGGGTCTGAGTGAGGGGTACTCTGTGACCACCTGAGTTCTGGTCTCCAGAGGACTGTCTGGAGGGTAGAGCAGAGGCAGAAAGCCAAGGAGAAGTGCCGCTGAAGCAAAGCCCCACCTCCAGGCCAGCCCAGGGTGCTGGCCAACGGGATGGAACGGCCGGCTGAGATGGGTGGGCAGGGATGATGCCACCAGCCGAGGAGGTCACCATCTTCCTGCCGAGGTGCTGAAGGAACCCTGAATCCAGACCGTGACCTTGGAGCTTGGAGTCTGGAGCACAAAGCCTGGATCTGGAGCCTGAAGCCCAGACCCAGAACCTGGAGCCAAGAGTCAGAAGCCCAGCCTGGAGTCTGGAATCTGAAATTGGAGATTAGGGCACAGAACCTGAAACTAGAGCCCCAAACTTGACATCTGATGACTGAAAGGAGATCCCGAGACTGCAGCTCAGTTCCTGAAGCCCACCTGGAGGCCAGAACCAGAGTGGGGACCCCAGAAGTTGGAAACAAACCCCAGGCGGAGGCCAGGACCTGAAGCCTGAAGCCAGAATTCAGAGTTTCAGGTCTGGAACCCAGAAACCAGAGCCTGGGACTGCCAGCTGGGAGTCCATAGCCTCATGCTCAGGCCGGGTCCCTGAGGCCAGCGTAAAGGGCACAGGGCTGGAGCCACCTAAGGAAGGGAGCTGTAAGGGAAGAGGTGATTTCTGAGAAAAGCCCAAAGCAGCCTCAGCTCTTTTGGCTGCACACTTTGGCCTCATCAGTCAATAAGTGACTGGCGCCTGGGCCACCAGGATTAATCGTTACACAGGGAACTTATTCCCCCACGCAAGGACGCAGCGTCCTCAGGTCAGCCGCCCCTGCGCTGGACCCACTGGATCTAACGTAGCCTTGGGCTCCCCCTCTGGAAGTGGGGCTCGGATGGGAAAACGTCTCAGGGTCCTGCCTGCTCTGGGCCTGGCATCTCAGACTGGAATCCAGGCTCTTTCAGAGAGGACAGACCAGAGGGCCAGGGGAGGGATTGCTCTGTTCCCGAGAAGGAGGTGACAGATGACCCTTACTGTGTCACCTAGCCTACTGATGAGAGCAGCTGCCTTGAAGACAGACACAGCGAGGATGCGTCCTTGCGTGTGCAATGCACGCTCATGCCATGTCGGTGCGTAGTCGTGCTGGGTCGGAATCTTGACGGCCACATTCCCAACGGACAGCACTGTGCCGTCTTCGTGGGGCTTATATATTGGTTGAATCAATAAACACGTTGATGAGAAGAGGCAGGAGTTTTCAAACTGCGCTGATCGGGAGCCCAGTTGCGGTCATTAATCAGACGCCCTCCAAAAATTCAGTGCATGACCAGATGGTCTGGAATGTTAGCTTTTCCTCCCTTAATTGTCGGCAAACTTTAGGTCTGGCAGAAAACTCACATGCAGAAAACCGCGCAGATTTGCTCCGTGCAAGGAACAAATGGGTCTTAACGGAGAATTGTGGGAACAGCCGTTTTGCGCCGGCCTCCACAGCTTGCTCCCTGTCCGGACCACATACTTGCTCTTGGGATCTTTCTGTACTCCATTCAGCAGTCATGCCACTCCTGGAGAAAGCCTTGGTGTGATGAAATTCAGTGTCTGTCGGCCTGTCCCATTCACCTTAGCCATGCTGCGTCTGTTCCCACCACCTGCTTCCTCCCTACCCCTAGCAAGCCGCCCCCGCCCCCAGCACGGCCCTGACTTGGCTCTCCCAGGCCACCAAATCCGCTCTGTTCTCACATTACCTGACATCTCAGCAGGATTTGATCGTGTTGACCACAGTGTCTCTTTCAAAACATGGGCAGCCCTGGCTTCCAGGGCATCTGCTTTTCCACTCCTCCTCCTGATGCGGGCCGAGCCTGTTGGTTTCCTTTGCTGGCCCCTCGTCCCCTGTCCTCCCTCAAATGTGGGTGCTCCTCTGGGCTTGGCTGGGCCCCTCCTCCCTGTGCACACTCTCCCTGGGAGCACCTTCACCTGAGACCTGGGGAAGCAGGAAGCCAAGTCCCGCTGCGCCCCCGAGGCAGTGACGGGATGCTGGTCTTTAGGTTAGCAGGGGCGGTTTTTAAAGGGTGAGGGGTGATGTGGTGAGATTTGCATCTTGAAAAGCTGGCTGGCTGCTTTTTTTGGAGACTGGCTTGGAAGGAGCAAGGCTAGAAAGGGCTATTGCACTAACCCAGGTGAGAGTTGGTCCAGGGAGGTGGTAAAAAGATTAAGAGGCTCCTGGACACAGTGAAAAAGAATGTGACAATGAATACATGTATGTTCATGTATAAGTGAAAAATTGTGCTCTACACTGGAAATTGACACAACATTGCAAAATGACTATAACTCAATTTTTAAAATGTAAAAATATATACATACATACATACATACATACTTGGTTTAGGGGAAAAAAAAAGAGGCTCGTGGAGAAGGAAAATTAGGAGAACTGAGAGATGGATTAGAGACCAGAGTGGGGAGGAGAAGCCAGTGTCAGAGATGCCTGCTCTGTGTCTGGCTCCGGGTCTGGACCACATGCTGCTCACTGAGGCCGGGAACATTTGGGGGAAGGAGCACGTCGTGTGCTCATATCCGCAGCTCCAACTGCTCGCGCCGGAGGCACCTCAGACAGTCTGTACAGATGGATCTTGGCATCTTCCCTCCAAAACTGCTCCTCCTCCAGGGTGCCTTTTCTCAATGTGAGACGCCGCCAGACACCCAGGTTCCAGGCTCAGAGGTCTGGGGGAGGCTGTGGCCAGAGTGCAGGTGAGCAGCCAGGGTGTCTGTCACAGACGGGGAGGAGGCATGCCGTGAGCAGGAGTGGGCTGAGATGAGCAGAGGGGCTGAGATGCCTGGGGGCTGGAGCGTGGCCACTTTCTCCACTGCTCTCAGGAGTCCCAGAGGCCGCTCTGGTCAGCTCCTAGGTCTCACTAGGGCTGCAGCAGCCCCACCCCTGGAATAGTTTTGGAAGTGGTGGACGTCCACAGAGCTGTGTAATTATATCTCTTGCGATTCATTTGATTGATAAGTGCTTCCCCCGCTAAACCCTATGTTCCATGAGGGCAGGGAACATAGATCTCAAAACTGCCAAAGATCCTAACCTTATTAAAAAGGAGACGCACCCCCAGCTCATAAAGAGCACCTTGGATATGGCTCTTCTGCCCAGGGTCTGACCGGAACGGGGCAGGGGAGAGGAGCGGGCCTAGGGCAGGGTCCCCAGATCCACTGCGGGTGGGGATGCTCGCACCCAGAGAGCCTCTGAGCCCACCCAGGGCCTCTGAGCTCAAGGACGAAGCCGACACAAAAACTCAATAATAACTGCATTTCCCTGGATCAGCGACACCCCTCCCACCTATGTGTGAACCCCAGTCTTACCCAGATCACTCCCTCCAGGTAGGAGAGGTTCCAGGACATCCAAGGCTTCACCATGTAAATTATGGTCCATGACTGAATGTGATGCAACCATTAAAAACATCTGAAAAAACAAAACCAACCTCTGTGCCGAGCGTAAACACACAGGAAAAGCCTTACGTCACAGCGTTAGATGAAAGACGAGCAAGATGGCATCTTCCGTGGACAGTAACGTCCAAAGTAGATTAAAAACGCACGGGGAAAGGGCGAAACGCAGTGTTCTCAGCATCACAGCCATGTTTCTGAGAAGCAGGACTGTTTTTATTTTCCTTTTTGCCGTGAATGAGGACCTTTCTAGTAAGCACCGGGCGGCTGATTCCCTGCCTTAGTGCCCCGGAATCTTCCAGAACAAGCCATAAGACCAGCTGGCTAATAAGTCCAAACCAGAGCACTTTACAGAGCAGAAAGGGACTCTGGCCAACAGCCGTAAACCCAGCCTTGGCCAGGCAAACCAGGGCTTACGGTCACTCAACCCAAACCAGTCCCAGCCACACCTCTGCCCACACTCCCCTCCCCTGTGGGTTCTGTGGCCTAAATGACCACGGCCACAGTGTGGTGGCGCTGGGATCCAAACCCAGGCTGGCTCTCAGCCACTTCGACAGAGAGTCTATTGTGAACACCATGCGGGGCGTTAACTCCACCCAGCTCTGCAAGTTAAGCGCGAGCTAGCTAACCTTTGTCCCATTAAAGGGGAAAATGTGCACGGACATCCACCCTCCTTGATGGAAAAGGCTGGGTCGGTGTCGCTCTACAGTGTGTAAGGTGTTGAGCAGGACCGGAGATCCTGAGCAATCAAAGAGCAGCTGGTGACAGGGGAGGGTATAGAGCTCAGTGGTAGAGCACGTGCTTAGCATGCGTGAGGTCCTGGGTTCAATCCCCAGAACCTCCATTAAAAAATAAATAAATAAACTGAATTATCTCCCCCCAAAAACTAAAGCAAAGAAACAAAAAATTAACTAATTAAATTCAAAAAAAAAAAGGAGTAGCTGGTGAACCAAGAGGAAATGTTGACCTGAAACAGGACTGAGTGTCTAGGGGAGGAGGGGCTGTTTCTTCGGCTGGACACTTCAGCCAACCTGGAGACTGGGAAAAGCATGAGAGCATGAAGAGAGCAAAGGTGCTGAGGACCTTTGTTCTAGGCACTGAGATGGGTCACTGATTTCTGAATCCTGCAGCTGCCTGGAAAAGCCATGCTCATTGCCCTTTTAGAGGTGAAGGGACTAGGGCCTGGGGAGGGGGAGGTGACTTGCTTTAGAATCCCAGGCTGACTCAAGGATTGGACCATTTCTTGGACCAGGAGAGAAGCTGGCCTTGCCAATCTTGGCTCAGCATAGAATAGGAACCCCACTAATGTTCCCGGAATGAGTCCATTGACACACACGTGGTTGGCTAGGCGGCTGGATGTCAGGTAGGGTACTCCCCAAGCTAGATCTTGAATGGAACTCATCACTCCTGGATCAGATAAAATCCTTTTGTTTGTTTGTTTTTTTGTTGGGGGGTGGTAGATAATTAGGTAATTAATTTTTTTTTCCTTTAATGGAGGCACTGGGGACTGAACCCGGGACCTCAGGCATGCTAAGCACGTGCTCTAACATTTGAGCTATGCCATCCCCCTCTCATAAAATCTTAAGCCCTGAGAAGGGAAGGCTCCAAAGCCCTGTGAAAGTGAAACAAGCTTCTCAAAGCCTACCTAAGACCCCCGTCTGGGTTGTAGGAAGTCTACCACAGACCTCACGTCAAGGTCAGCTTCCCGATCCAGAATCCCAACCTGATATATTTCCTGTCCTTCCCAGCCTCCCCAATCCCAGCTGCACTGCCCAGTAGCCCCGGGATGCATCCCCTGCTCTCCATCAGTCCTCTTCCCGCTTTGATTCGGACCCCATCATCCCCACCTGGACCATCTCATCAAATTCTTAACTGGTTTCTCTGCTTCCAGACCCACACCCTTTGACACATTCCAAACCCGCCACAGCTGGGACCATTCTGAAATGCAGACCAGGCCCTTTCCGTCTGGCCAGGGGCTTCACGTTCTCTCAGACTCACTGCCTGGATCTGTGGTTGTAGACGCTCCACAATTCAGCGCTACCTGGCCTCTCTGGGTGTCTTCTGTGACTTTCTCCATCACAAGTCCCCTCTCCTCCAAATGCCCCCCAAGACACACAGACAGACCCACAGACACCCAGGTGCATGGCTGGGCCGAAGGGGGTTTAGGTGATTCCCTGAGGGGTCCTGTCAGGCCAACAATAAGGGAAAGGGGCCAGAGGCATAGAATCTCTGGGGACCCTGGGAACAAGGTATCCGAGTGGCATCCGAGTCTCTGCCTGGGGGCACGGGACGCGTCTATACCCTCCTTGCCGGGTCTGGGTCACCGGTCAGGCTGAGTATGTATGTGGGGGAGGGGAGAGCCTGACCGCAGACTCCCCCTGCAGAGCTGACGATTAGCAATTAACTGGGAGGAATCTCGGAGTGGGAGTAGTGGTGATGTTAATCAGGGAAAAGTGGGGGGAAGGAAGCTAGGGTTCTAGGGACTTTGCCCTTGACCCGAGGGTATAAAGAGGAGGGTCCCAGCTTCTCCTCAGGCCCCTAGGGCTTCCTTGAGCAGCTGAGAGGGAGCGGAAACACAGAACCCCTAGGTGAGTCCAGGGTCCTCACATCCCAACCCCATCTCCAGCTCTTAGTAGGAAACAGGCCCTCACCTCTGTCCTGAACACATCCCCCTTCCTGCCCCAGCCTGGCTCACTCCTCCAGAGCAAAAGGACTCATGCTCTTCCAGGGCTGGGAATTCAGCCCTGCATACCGACACCCCCAACTCCAACAGCCAGGACCCTTGGAACAATGTTCGGGGCAAGGGCTGGGGGGTGTTGGGAGGCAGGGGGCACTCCCACTCCAACAGCTGAGAACTCCCATGGCAGTTCAGGGGGGTCTAAAGCAAGTAGGGGGCTTCCTGGACTTGGGGACAGGGTGGGGGCCCCCCTTAACTAAACCAGTCCTGGGCTGAGCATCTTTCATGGGAGAAATGCCATCAGTGTTTGTTTATTGCTGGGGGTGGGTGGGAGGGGATGGGGAAAGAAATTCACTGTGCCCCCTGGGGCTCTCTGGTGGCCCCCATATCTGTCATTAGGACACTTGTCCCCATTGCGAAGATCCATCTGTTTGGGGAATTATTTCATTGCCGTCTGTCTCCTCAGTAGACTTTGAGCTTCCTGGTGGCAGGAGCTGCATCCGTTTTTTGCCAGCTGTACCCCAGCACCTAGCTCAGTGCCTGAGATGGGGTGGATATCAGTGAATACTTGCTGAATGAATGAATGAATGAATGAATGAGTCAGTCAATGAATCCCCCCATCTGGGCCGAGCACCTGAGTGAGCATCTCTGGGTGTGTGTGGGGGTGGAGGGTGTGCTTCGTGGGTGTGTGTTTGGGATCACACACCATGAGTGTTTGCGCGTGTGGATGTGGGGGAGTGGGAGTGTGTGTGTGTGTGTGAGTTCCTAGGACCCAGCCGTTGTCACTCAGTGTTGCTGCGGCCCTCTGATGTGCAGGGCCTACAGCGTGTGCCCAAGATGATGTCCTATGGAGAGAGGCTGGGGGGCCCGGCTGTCTCCCCACTCCCAGTCCGCAGAGCGCACGTGGTGTGTGGGGCAGCCTTTGCCTATGTGCCCAGCCCACAGGGTGAGTGCTGCTCCCACCCCTGGACCCTGCCTGCCCACAGTTGCCCATGTCCCGGGTGAGGCCTCCACCCCTCCACCTACCCCTCCCCCCTCCCCGGGATGTGGGGCCACTGGGGGCTCCTGAGCAGCCTCCCTCCCCAGTCCTGCACAGGATCCCGGGGACCTCGGCCTATGCCTTCCCCAGCCTGGGCCCTGTGGCCCTCACCGAGCATGGCTGCCCTTATGGGGAGGCTCTGGAGTGTCACAACCCGCTGCCTACCAAGCTGGCCCTGGAGGATGAGCAGAAGCCAGGTGGGCCTGGGTCGGGGTGGCAGTGGCATCGGCAGCCCCTGGCCCAGCACCCCTACCCCCACCCGGCTGCCGTGCTCACAGGTGGCCCGCCCATCTCCAGAGCCCGGCTTGGCCCAGAAGCTGCGCTGGGCTGGCGTGACGCTCCTCAAGGCGCCACTGATGCTTGCCTTCCTCTACCTCTTCGTCTGCTCCCTGGACGTGCTCAGCTCAGCCTTCCAGCTGGCTGGAGGTAGGGTCGGTGGGGAGGGGACCAGGGAAGGGTTCTGAAGGGTCTCAGACAATGCTGGCTTGTGCTCCCCAGGGAAGGTGGCTGGTGATATCTTCAAGGACAACGCCATCCTGTCCAACCCAGTGGCGGGGCTGGTGGTGGGGATCCTGGTGACCGTGCTGGTGCAGAGCTCCAGCACGTCCACCTCCATCGTCGTCAGCTTGGTCTCCTCCGGCTGTGAGTTGGCTCACCAGCACCGGGGAAAGAGTGGGGGGCTGGGTATGCTGGACCAGGGGCTGGGGTGGGAGGGACAGGATGGGGGACAGGAGGCTGAGGGCAGTGGGCAGCTCTGGCATTTCACACTCTGTCCTCCAAAGCAGGGCCTGGAGTCTCAGCCAGGAGGGGGGCTCCAGGAGCTGGGAAGAGTGGCAGATGGGGGCTAGAGCCCCAGGAAGGCTCACCTCCGTGGAGTCACTCAGCCACCAATCAGTGGAGCAGAAGCAGAGAACCTGCAGGACATATGCAGGGGGCTAGGATTTATTGCAAGAAATTGGCTTATGTGACTGTGAGGTTGGCTGGGCAAGTCCAAAATCTGTAGGGCAGGCTGGAACTCTTGGGCAGAAGCCGGAGCTGCGGTGCACAAGTGGAACTTCTTTTTCTTCAGGGAAGCCTCAGTTTTGCTCCTAAGGCCTTTAACCTCATTGCATGAGGCCCAGCCGAGGTCAATCCCCTTTAATTGAGGTCAGCTGATGGTTGAGACCAATCCTGTCCACGAAGCACCTCTACAGCAACATCTAGATTGGTGCTGGATTGAGTAACTGAGTGCACGTGTGCACGCGCAAGCGCAGAGACGCACTTGCGTGTAGGACCCATGCCCCCACGTACACGCGCCCACACGTGTTCACATCTGCGCAGGTGGTGCCTCGGTTTACGTGCCCGCACACACGTAAACACACAACACGAGCCCCTGTGCACCTGCGACGCCAAGCCTGGGCGCGGTCAGCAGCCTGGCAGGAATGCCCGCTGGGGGCCCGCATGTGGGTAGTGGGTGTGGTCTTGCTGGAGGGGTTGCAGGGGCAGGAGCTGGGTGGCGCCCACCCAGTCAGTTAAGAGTCCCCCTCTTCTACCAGTGCTGGAGGTGAGCTCTGCCATCCCCATCATCATGGGCTCCAACATCGGCACCTCCGTCACCAACACCATCGTGGCCCTGATGCAGGCAGGGGACAGGACTGACTTCCGGCGGTGAGGGGCCTGTCCTTGTTGGGGGAGGGTGGTCCCAGCTGCCAGGAGCCCCCAGCCTGAGCGCATCCTGGCTCTGGCCAACCCTGCAACGTGGCCTCCCTGCCCAGGGCCTTCGCGGGGGCCACGGTGCACGACTGCTTTAACTGGCTGTCAGTTCTGGTCCTGCTGCCCCTGGAGGCTGCCACTGGGTACCTGCACCACATCACTCGACTGGTGGTGGCCTCCTTCAACATCCGAGGTGGCCGCGATGCCCCTGATCTGCTCAAGATCATCACGGAGCCCTTCACTAAGCTCATCATCCAGGTGGAGGCAGGGCTGGCATGGTGTGGGGGGTGGCGGAGGGACAGCAGGGCCCCACCCTCACCCCCTCCGCCCACGTCTTGCCCACAGCTGGACCAGTCCGTGATTACCAGCATCGCCACGGGGAATGAGTCCCTGAGAAATCACAGTCTCATCCGGATCTGGTGCCACCCAGACCCCATGGAGGTGAGTCCCAGGCCTGGCGTCAGTGAGAAGATCCCTCCTCAGACAGCTGACTGCTCGCGTCATCCTCTGTTCAAAAGCTCCATGGAGATCATTTTGCTTGGGAGGACAAACTCGGGGCACTTCTGCTGTGACACTGTGCCCGTGGCAGTTGATGCTACTCCCTGTCAGCCTCACACCACCTTCAGACAGCCATTGCCAGTCACTTAGAGTCAGCACGTCATCAGTCGAGCCCAAAGGTCAGTTCTCAAAGCGGCACACGTACCACCTGGGAGATGCAAAGGATCCGGCCCTTTTCTGGACCTGCTAAATCAGAAAAAAACTCGGGTGGGGCCCGGCAGCCTACATCTCATCAAGCCTTCTAACCGTTCCATGCTCAAGTTTAAGGACTACTGATCTGGCTCAACACTCTGGTTTCACAGGTAGAGAAACAGGCTCCAAGAGGCTAAGAACCTTGCCAGAGCTGCTTCTGCCGCATTGGGGCCCCAGCACAGGCCTTGCAGTCTACAGTTCTCTCTTCCCTGGCTTCTAGAGGGTCAGTGACTCAGCTCTGCTGTGTTTGGGGGCCCAGGTCATGCGGGGAGGGGGTGGGGAGACAGTGCTATAAGGATGCCTGGGGGAAGTAGGAGCAACAGGAAGCTGGTCCAGGAGCAGGACGAGCGGGCCGTGGAGACCTCACACTACAGCCACATGTGCCCCTTCCCCTGGAGAATGCAGTAGACCTGTATCCCCTTGTCCTGCTGCACTCCTGCGGCTTTTTGGCTTCTACTGCCCGGAGGGAGGGTCCGTTTCGATCAGCTGGACACTCGTAGACCGGCCATTACACCAGGCTAACAAGCAAGCAGGCAATCAACACACTCTCACTCAGTCATGAAAAGAAAAATGCTTCATCAAAACCGGAATCCACGGTGTTTGCTTCCCCTTGATGATGCCATATGAGAAGTAACTCCATTTAGAACGAGAGACAAGGAAACCTGGAGCCCAGGACACAGTGCAGCCTCTCCACTTGCTACTTGATGTGCCCGGACTTCATCCCAGTGTGAGCAGAGAACATCCTTTCAACCGGCCCAGCGAGGTTCCTTCACATGGGAGTGGCATACAGCTCCAGCTCAGTCCTTCTGAGTGTTCAAGGCAGTTTGATATCAAAAAGCCCATGCAGGCAGCTTTCACGCCAGCTTTGTGACCTTTGTAACACAGGCCCCGCTTCTCACGAGCTCTCTAGGCACCCTCCGAGCTCTCTGAATCACCAAAATCGTCTCTGCTTCATAGCAAAACCTGAAAGAGAGCAAAGTCACACACTTTGAGCTTCACAAAAAACAAGCTGGGGAAGGGAGCTCCTCGGTGTGGCTGTCCTCGCTTCCTCTGAAATCCCCACTGCCCGCCTGCAGCTGCATTCAGGCAGTGTCCCCTTGCAGGAGGCACCGCCAAAGGTAGCCATCATCCGATGGAATCCTCAGTGATGCTGGTGAGGTGGACATAAGTCTCCTGTCTCCCACCAGAGGAACCTGAGGCCCAGAGACAGGAAGTAACCCGCCCAGTTTCCCTGGGGCTGTCCTCACGTGCTCCTCCACTGTCCCTGCTGCCACCTGCCTGAGCCCTGGTTTCTCGTCCCGGCTCTCCTGGGAAATCTTTCCTCAGAAGCAGGGTCCAGATCGGATTTCCTTGGCTTGGAGAGTAGCTGGGGGTGGGAGGTGAGCTCCCTGTTCTCGCCCCCAATCTCTGGGACAGTCCCCTCGGGAAGGTGGCTCACGCAGCCATGTGCGTGCTCTTGGGAGGTGATGTACATTGACAGCTCCTTCTGCTCCAAAGACTCAAGTTTCCCCTTTCCACCTGTTCTCATTGCCTCCAGCTTTCACCAAGCCGGGCCCAGCTTTGCCTAAATCAGTCTCCAAGGCATCTATGTGATGAGGAGTCAGGTTTTCCAGATGGCAAAAGAAAAGCCAGAGGCGGTGTCAGTGTCCCAAAGGTTTTTGATGCTACTGTGTCGTGACACTATCCTGGGAATTGCCTTCTTGCGTGGTCACACTGTGGATAGCCAACCACACCTGTTTGGTTTAAACAAGCTTCTTTTGAGGACCTGCAGCCTAGGAGGCAGGGATTATCACAAGCCCTTTTTGCAGATGAAGAAACTGAGGCTCAGACAGGCTTGTCCGAGTCTAAGCGATTGAGGTGGGACGAAAATCCTGGTGGAATCTTGAGCCCACACTTCTGACTCTCCATGTCGTTGTCTCTTCCAGACGTATGTCCCACCATACATGTCCATTTCCCACTCTGCCTATCAGGCCTGAATGCCACCAGGGGACCACAGTCGCTTGGAGACCTTCCAGGGTGGTAGGAGTGGCCGTAAAAAGGAATTCTCCTCTTTACCACCAGATGGCGCTGCTAGCACTGTGCTCTCCCTCCACTTCCATCAAAACAAAGACCCTAAACAGCCCTTCTCCTGGGCGGGAGTCCGCTGCGCAGGCCCACATCCTGCGCGGTTCTCCCCAGGGGAAGAGTTCTTGGAGCCCACATTCCTCTGTGAGCTTAATCATCTCCTGCAGTTCCCAGAGGTGCCTCCTTAATTTGGGTTGTCTTGGCAGGCCCATAAATCCCAAACTCTCTCTTCCCAGATTCCTCACAACTAGCCCCTGGGGAGAAGTGGGCAGCATTACCGACCTCATGCTGCAGAGGAGGACACTGAGGCCCAGAGAAGTTACGTGTTCGGTCCAGTGTCACACAGCTGGAAGTGCCCAGCGGGGGTCTGAGCCCAGGGCTGTCTGTGGCTGTTCCTCCCAGGGTGTTCACCACCCCTCCACATGCCCCGCCCACCTCCCCCCAGGCCCAGGAGGGATGGGCACACCCTGGGGGCATGCCCCAGACCCTGGGCCTGCCAGCTCTTCATCCAGGCTGGAGCTCCCACCTTCTCCCTCTGCTGGGCTTGGAAGCCCCAGGGTCTAGGCCCTCCCCTCCAGCCCTGCCCACCCAGCCTGGCAATGCAGGGAATTACCTTCCTGTGTGGTCCTCCTCTCTGCCCCTCCAGCTACCTCTACACCCTTCTCTTGCACTCTAGGGTCTCTGGACAGCGCCTGTGAGTTCAGCCAGGGCCATACAACCCCAGGCAGGAAATTCCAGGTTCCAAAACGCCAGCGGTCCTAGCCCCCAGCCTTGCCCTGCCCTGACACTGCCAGCCCTGAGTGAGATCCCAGTAGAGCTCTCTCCTCCTGCATGCTCCCCAGGTCCCACAGGCCCCTCCCCCAAGAGACCCTGGGGCCCAGCCCAGGGCAGGATGGTCCACCAAGCTCCTCCTCAGCAGGGCATGAATCTTCAGGCATATCTGCAGGAGCCACTGATCTTGACCTAGAAAGTCAACCATACACACACACCAAGTCATGCAAGATGGGCCCAAGGAGGGAGGGGGTCAAATCCTTATTTGGAGGCACAAGTTCTTGAAGGCTTGTCATCATCTAAATCCTGCGGAGAGAGCTTCATAGCTGTTTTCTCCTTTAACCTTTACACCAGCTCTCTTATTACCCTGCTTTGGAGAAAACAGTTTCAGGGAGGTGGCATGACTTGCCCAAGGTAGTCGGTATAAGCAGCAGGATTTGAACACAGATCTGCCCGGCAGTCAACACCGGCTTTCTCCCTGTTACCACCACTTCCCCGGCTGGCCTCTCTGATTCAAGCTCAGCACAGCTCATTTTCTCCTGGCTTCTTGGCCCGTGATTCTGGCTCCAGGCTTGAGGGTGCCCCAAGACCCTGGTGTGCTCAGCTGAGCACACAGATGTGCTCGTGGCCCCACTCAAGGGAGGACATGCGGCTAAAATAAACCCCGATTTAAAGAGAGGCGCCATAAATAGTTCTTAATTCTAACATATATTTTTTAATGACGCCACTTGGAATAAAATGTAAAGGAGCAGTAAATCCAGTGCCAGCACCCCACCTGAGCCCCTGCCCTCAGCACCCAGGGTCAGAGGGGTGTGGGCTGCAGACCTCCGGGGCGAGTGGGACCAGGGCGCACGGCAGCTCCCAGAGGAGGCCGAATGTGGTGACAGGGAGAAGCTATGGCCCCTGCACATGGCCTGGAGCTGGGAAAGTAACTGCCCCTCTCTAGGGCTCAGTCCCCCCTCTGTGAGATGTCTTCTTCCCAGCCAAGCCCAGCCCACTTTCTCCTTTAACTGCTGGGACCCTGGGGGGAAAGGTAAGGACCCCCTCAGTTTGCTTGTCTTTTTAAATGGCGGTACTGGGGATTGAACCCAGGACCCCGGGCATGATAAGCACTGGCCCTACCACTGAGCTATACACCGCCGCCCTGCCCACCCTATTACGTTTTTAAAAAGAACTTCACTCAAGAAGGCTGCAAATGAGTGGTCCCCAGGCCAGACTGACCTTCACAGAATTGTGCAGTATGTCTTTAAGTGGTTGCCAACATTTACTGATTGGGAGATTTTATCTAAACCTTCAGAGCTGTGCTTTCTCTCGTAGAATTGGGCTAGGCTGCATCCCTGGATGGCATCAGTGCCCTGGAGCTGAGTTCTGATGCTCCTATAGGCCAGCGCACTCCCCACCACCCCCACGCACAGCCTGGGCCCCTCACCTAGGCTGCTTGCCTGGCTCTGGGCTCTCTGAGTTAAAGGGCCCCCCTAGAATCCCCCCTCTCTTCTCTGACAGTAGTGGGGAAGGGGAAAGATGTGGGGCCTAGACCCTCTTCCCCAACCCCTCCGGGTAAGGAATCAAGCGAGAGGAAAACAGAAGTTGGGCTAGGGGCCTTGAGGGGAGGATGCGGCGAGGACACCCGGGAAGAGGGGGCACTGAGGCAGGGACTGATAATAAAAGATGGGGAAGGGAGGGTTTTCAGAAGAAGCGGGCCATGGTCAGCGGCATCCAATGCCAAGGAGAGGTGGAAGGAAACGTAGACAAAAGCCACCCGCTTGGGAGGCCCCTGTGGGTCCCTGAGAGAGCCGTCAGGGGGCTAATGGGGCAGAATATTCCAAGGGCTGATAGCAGCCAGATTTTTCACCCCCATTTCTTCAGTGGAGCAAACAGACTCAGAGAGGACAAGGAAATCTTCCAAGGGCATGTAGGCAAGAGGACCACCTGTATCCCCCCATCCTCCATCTCTCCCTAACCCCCATCTTGGCCCAAAATCAGGCTGCATTTTCCTAATTTCTCTAAGTCACTTTCCTCTTAATCTAGGCTCCCACCCCCAGGCCCAGGGCAGAGGCCAACACCAGCCAGATGCTCGGAAATGTCACCAGGGAGAAATGTGAGTGCCTGCGGCATGGGAGATTTCCGGCACAACAGGGCTGAGCCTGGCAGAGGCAGGGCCGACTCCCACCAGGCCACTGCTGCTTCCAACCCCAGGACAGCTGCCAATTAGCCCAGCTCCTGGGCCGGGGGTCAGGCCCTGCTGTTGAGGTTGAAGGACCGTGAGGCGGGGCCTTCAGCTCTGAGCCCAAGAGGGTAGCAAAGGTGGGTGGCTGGGAGCCGGATGGGGCGTCAGCTCTCACCAACTTGACACCCACACCCCTGCAGGCCACCACATCTTCGTGGACACAGGGCTGCCTGACCTGGCCGTCGGGCTCATCCTGCTAGCTGGCTCCCTGGTGCTCCTGTGCACCTGCCTCATCCTTCTTGTCAAGATGCTCAACTCTCTGCTCAAGGGCCAGGTGGCCAAGGTCATTCAGAAGGTTATCAACACCGGTGAGCCCCAGGCAGTGGGGGGAGGGGGAGCGGGCCCCAGGATGGGTGCTTCTGGATCTTGCCAAGTCCTGCACTGCCTTGCTGTGCGATCTGGGTGGAGCCCTACCATCTCTGAGCCTCAGTTTCCCTATGTGAACAAAGAAGATGTTGGACCGGGTGATTCCTGAGGCCCCTGAGGTGCTGACAGCTGAGGATCTGGGGCTGCCTCCTGCTGGGGTTCCATTCTGGCAGGTGGCTCTAAAGAGAGTCTCAGAGGCTATTGTTCCATTCAATTAGCAAATAGTCGTTAAACCCCTACTGAGCGCCAAGCACACAGCTGTGATGTCAGGGATACAGAGGTGAGCCACACAGAGATGATTCCTGCCCTCAGGGGCCTCACAGCCCAGAGAGGGAGATGGCCAGGAAAAAAATAAATGATTGAGGGGAAATAAATTCAGATTAAGAGAGCAGTAACCGCCAACGAGAAAGCAAAAATGGCAGATAGAGAGTACAGAAGAGGCTGCCTTCGATGGGTGGTCAGTGGCCTCTGTGTGGAGGTGACATTTGAGCAGAGCCTAAGCGCGGAGCAGTCAGACGTGGCTCCTGGGTGGAGGGAATAGCATGTGCAAAGGCTCGGAGGCAGGTCCCAGCTGGACAGGTGGAGAAGGGCGGGAAGACGTCAGCGAGGTAACAGGATGGAGCAGATCCCAGGCCCTGAAGTCTGTGCTCAGAGCCTGGACTTTATTCAGGGGAACAGGGGCACTTGGGGGTTTGGGGCATGGGAGTGACACCATCTGATTTTCATTTTAAGCCTCCTGAGCTTTCAGGACATTGCCTGGCACTAGCAGAGGCCGCATGATTAATGCTGGAATAAGAGGCATGGTGGATCTATGGGAGAACAGAGTCTGCCCGGGGGCTGGAGGGCTTTCCAGAGGCAGTGATCCCCAGGCTGAGCCCCGAGGATGAATATTTAGGAGAAGGATATCCCAAGCAGGGGGAACAGCCTGAACAAAAGCGTGATGGAACTAGGCTAAGGGTCTTGGATCCAAGATCAAAAGAGGGCCAGGAGAAGTGACCTCAGTTGAGCAGGGGACTGATAAGGTCCCACTTGGAAGCTGGCATCCAACACCTCCTCCCCAGAGAAAGTCCCCACTCCCTCCCAATGCCTTCCCACTGACCCTACTGGGACGGGGGTTTCCTCGCAGACTTCCCTGCCCCCTTCACCTGGGCCACAGGCTACTTTGCCATGGTGGTGGGCGCTGGCATGACCTTCGTTGTCCAGAGCAGTTCTGTGTTCACCTCAGCCATCACCCCACTCATCGGTGAGTCCCCACACCAAGGTGGGGTAGGGTGGGGCAGGGCTGGCAGGGAGAGGGTGGAAGGAGGGAACTGGGGAGATGGCATCCTCTCCTCTGCCCCCCAGGCCTGGGTGTGATCAGCATCGAGCGTGCCTACCCGCTCACACTGGGCTCCAACCTCGGCACCACCACCACGGCCATCCTGGCTGCACTGGCCAGTCCCCGGGAGAAGCTATCCAGCGCCTTCCAGGTACACTTGAGAGAGTAGCCCTGCCAGAGGCAGGACAGGGATGGGACTAGCACATGGAGCCTCACCCAGCATAGGACAATGTGTACCAAACAGTTTTTGACTGTCTACTAGGGGCCACCTGCTATGCCAGACTCTACGGAAACCACACCGGCAAAGTAGACCTGGTACCACCCTTCAGATTAGTGTCTGTCAGGGGAGATATTACTGAGAACCACACCAATGAATAAACAGCAGCGGGTGGGGTTCACACTCTGAGGAAGAGGTGCTGTAAGAGGGGCCTGGCCCTGCCTGGGGGATCAAGGACGAGTGGAGGGAAGCAGCCAGCAAAGGGGTTGCTGGTCTAGGAACAAAGGAATAACTGCTGAGCCAGGTCACTGGCCACTCAGGGGGCCAGAGCTTCTGACCCAGAAACTAGTATGAATCTCTCAGCTGCTGGATTTGTGCACAGTTGTCTGGGGAATTCCCGAGAGAGGAGCCAGTGCGGGAAACTTGGAGAGTTCTGGGCAGTGGTTATTTACCTACTGGTCCAGAAGTGTTTCAGTATTTTCCTGGGGGCATGTCAGCCCTAACTGGTGACTTTCCTGCCCAGACCACGTGGGGTCCCTATTATCTGTCCTGACTCAGGAGCTGGGACCCTCTGCCCTCTCCCCTGCAGATCGCCCTCTGCCACTTCTTCTTCAACATCTCAGGCATCCTGCTGTGGTACCCAGTGCCCTGCACGCGCCTGCCCATCCGCATGGCCAAGGCGCTGGGCAAGCGCACCGCCAAGTACCGCTGGTTCGCCGTCCTCTACCTCCTCCTGTGCTTCCTGCTGCTGCCCTCGCTGGTGTTTGGCATATCCATGGCAGGCTGGCGGGCCATGGTAGGTGTGGGCGTGCCCTTCGGGGCCCTGCTCACCTTCGTGGTGCTTGTCAGTGTGCTGCAGAGTCGCAGCCCCGGGCGCCTGCCCAAGTACCTGCAGACGTGGGACTTCCTGCCCCACTGGATGCACTCCCTGCAGCCCCTGGACCGTCTCATCACCCGTGCCACCTTGTGCTGTGCCAGGCCCGAGCCCCGCTCCCCACCGCTGCCCGCCAGGGTCTTCTTGGAGGAGCTGCCCCCCGCCACGCCCTCCCCCCGCCTCGCGATGCCTGCTGGCCACAATGCCACCCGTCTCTAGGCTCTGGCCCAGACTGGCTCCTGGAGCCAGGAAGGGCCTGTGCCTGGTGCCCTGGGTGGAAGGGCAGAGGGGTGTGTCTGTGTGCTGTGGGCACACACCTGTCCCTGTGCAGGTCCTCGGAGGTCTGGGCTTGTGTGGCTCAGGGTCAGTGTATGAGCACACATGGGCCTGTTGGGGTAAGCCTGTGTGTCAGCCTGCACGTGTGTACCCATGCACCTGGCAGCGGGGTGCTGCATGCCAGCTGCAGGGTACTTTGCACATGCATTTGGAGGCCTGCGCTTGTGTCCTTGTGTACACACAACTCCCACTGGGCTGGGCAGGAGTAAGGGTAGGTCTGAGTACATGACTCGCAGCTGTTTGCTTGTGCATGATGTGGGTGCCTGAGTCACTGGCTGAACTCTAGCCCCGTCCCTGCCACCTTTCTTCCCCCGCGATACCACTCTCCTCATCCTCATCCAGGTTTTCTCTGTCACCACTTCAACCCCCTTCCCCAACACTGCCTGATTAAGAAGAAGAAGAAAAAAAAAAAGAATGAAACTCATTGTGCACTTGGAAGTCTGTTTCTCTCCATCTAGCGGGGAAGGAGAGTCCACGGTTTGGGGTTCAGCAGCACTCTCTCCCTTCCCAAAGGCAGCCTGCTATGTCCTGGAGGAGCCCGCCTGCAGGCTCACCCTCACAATCCACCTGGCCCTACCTAATTAGTGCAATCCGCAGTTCAAACTCCCTGGAAGCCCCCCTTGGGCCACCCCAAGGCGAATGCAAGGAGGGCTCTCTGTACCTCCATCCCCCAACCCCACCAGGCTGACCTCCTCTGGTCTCTATCTGCCACTGGACTCACCCAGCTCATTGTCTGTCTCCCTCCCTCTTTCTGGGATGAAATCAGTTCTCCAGAAAACAAGTGACAAGTAGAAGCTTGTCAGGCCCACTGGAGGAAGGGACAGGGAGGGTGGAGTCGGGCAAGAGAGGCCATGCCCTGGGCCCTAGTGCACAGAGAGCAGGGACCAGCCACCTTCCCTCCCACCTTTGTCTTCTACCTTTGGGCCATAAACCAGACCTTATTTAAACCCACCCAACTTTTTCAGTCTCTCCTCCTCAGTTCCTCTTCCCCCTTCCCTCAGCTGAGGCCTGAAGAGGTAGGGGGTGCCAAAGTTCCTCCCTCTAACCCAGGGGCAACTCTGGGGCCTTTGAACCCCAAGGGGGCAGGAAGGCTGCAGGGCCTAAGACTGGGTTCTGGTGGTCTGGAACAAGTGCCTCCCCACCCACCACCTCTGGTTCCTTTGAAATTTGTTGGGGGAGATGCAAGGGCCTGGGAGCCCCAGAAGCTGTTCTCCAAGCTCCCAGCCCCACCCTGTCACCCATTCACAACGCTTGCTAGTGTTACCTTTGGCCAAGTGGAAGGGGTGAGGACACTGGCCTCTAGCCTGGGGAGTCATGTGGGAGGCTGGGGAGGAGACCTCCTTACAGTTCATCCTGCACCGACTTGGGAAGAATTTTGTGGGAAAGGATGCTCAGGCCTGAGCTAGAGGGTTTGAGAAGTCCACTCCCTCCTCAGTTTCAGTGTCCCTAGGACCCTGGAAGGCCCCAAGGCCCCCAGGATGCTGGCCTAAGGAGTGAGGCCAGAGGCCTCTGCAGGGCACCCATGGGAGGGCCAGGTGCAGGGCTCAGGAGGCTGGGATGCTTCTGGACTCATAATACTAGCCTCCCCAGGTAACCCTTCTGCAAGATTCATCTAGTAAACTGGTTTCCTCATCTGCAACTTCCCCTGCCCTCACAGCCGGAGGATGAGTCTGCCATGACCAGGTCAGAGTTTATTTTGGCGCCGGCTGCTGGTCCTGCTAGCTGCCCTGCATTCGCAACCCGTGGATCAGCTCGTGCATCGTCTTGTTGAGAACGCCCCCGTGAACGCCCCGTCGGCCCATGAGCACGAGGAGCGCACGCGGCGTGTGGCCAACGCAGACGGCGCGCCCGTCCAGCCCCTTGGTGCGCGCGTCCAGCACTCCGTCGCCCTCGGCCAGCAGGTGGTCGCGGATGACGCAGCAGCGGCGCCCCGCCACGCTCAGGCCGGCCTGCAGGAAGGTGCGCCGATCCGGCCCCGTGAGCACACCCACCTCCTGCGGTGAGATGGCCGCCAGCAGGCCCCCGGGCCGCGATGCCCACACGCAGCGATTGTCCGAGTGGCCCACGATAGCCACGTCGTCGATGCGCTGGTCCCGCAGCACCGCGCTGATGTAGACTTTCCAGTCTCCCATTCTGGCTCAGAGTGCACCCCTCGCCTTGCACTTGGAGGGTCCTCTGGCTGCGCCGCACGCCTGGAACGCCCAGAACGCCCGGGGCACTGGGACATGTTCAGGGGCGGGGCTGTGACGTTGAGGTACCGCGACGTCACAGAAGCGCTACTTACGCTAGAGAATGGGGCGGGGCGGGGGCGGTGTTCGTATCTTACGCCTGATGAAGTTCTAAAGTTACTCTGAAGGCGGGAATCAAAAGTCAAAATAACCCTCAAAAAACAAAAACAAAAACAAAACAAAAAAACCCCAACGTATATGTCCATCAAGTACCGAGGAAGTGGGTTTAAGAACAGAAAGAAAGACACCAGGTTTGGACAGCCGGACCTCTTGGCTTGGTAGCCATTCAACCCCCAGAGCATGGTTCTCAAACACTTCCCAAAATCTCCTAGAAAGCTGTTAAACAGATTGCTGGGCCGCAACTCAGAGTGTCTCATTCTGCAGTATGGAATGTGACCAGAGAATATGCATTTCTCACAGGTTCCCTGAGGACCCTGCTGCTGGTCCAGGAAACACTTTGAGACCCACTGCCCTAGTCCCAGCTGGGATAGGAGTGAAGATCAGCCTTAAGGGTCCACACCACTGTTTCAATGTTAAGGACTTCTAACCATGGTTCTGAACCTCCGCTGCAGACGGAGTCACCTGGGAAGTTTTAAAAACATACAGCTACCACGCTCCCATCCCTAGAGATGCTGATTTAATTGACCTGAGGTGGATATTGGGCATAGGTTCAAAAAGCCCCCCACGGTGATTCTGAGAACTCCTGCTCTATAAACTTAAAGTATTCGTTTTATACGAGGAATAATATGTGGAATCACCTTGCACAGAGCTTGGAACACAGTATTTACGGCTCAGTAAGTGTCAGCTGGACGTGAATCTAAATCTAGTATAAGATCTCAACAGATTCCTTTCTCTGAGGGGGTGTGGAGAAGTTGTGCACCGGTTTACTGTAGTGGCATTTTTTCAGTAGGCTCCCTGAAGAGCTGTGCCTTTGAAGCATTTTCAAAAGCACTTTATTGAGTGCCAATGCCATGCCTGGTGCTGGGCTGGCAGCCTTGGGAATGGAACACAATCCTTGCTGTCTGTGATCTTACCCCAGCCACCCTTCCATTCTAGAATTGAGCAGGAAGGAAAGACGAGTCCCTGGTCCGTCAGGAAGCAGTGTGCTCCTGAATCCAGGCCAGGTAGTTGGCTACGTCGGTGTACACACCCGGCTTCTGGCGGTCGCCACAGCCTGAGCCCCAGCTGACGATGCCTCGCAGGATGAGCTGATGCTCTGCCGTCTGGTCCTCACACACCAGCGGGCCCCCGGAGTCACCCTGGGTAGAGGACACGCAGCTCAGCGCCCTTGGCCTGGGGTCTGCACTTGACCGGCTTGGGGGAGGGCGCCAAGCGGGCCTAAGTGCTCACCTGGCACGCGTCGGTGCCGCCCTCGAGGAAGCCAGCGCAGAGCATGCCAGGAGTGAAGGCGTCTCCGTGCACGTCGGGGGCGGAGCAGCGCTCGGGACTGATGAGCGGAACCTGAGCCTCCTGCAGGAAGCTGGCATACTCCTCCGCCCCTGCGAACAGGGAGCGCTTTCTTCACTCACACCCCTCCCGACTCCGCTTGCCGCCCAGGTCACGGACCTGGCTGTGCCAGGCTCTTCCAAACCCGCTAATCTCCTGACTCCCTCGCAGCGAACCCAAGAAAGGGGGAGTTGCCCTTAACACCACTTCATAGAGAAGGAAATTGAGCCGGAGAGGAGCCGGGATGTGAATGGGCCAGGAGGAAGCAGGACTGCTCTGGAACCCCACTCCCACTTCCCGTCCAGTGTCTCAAAACCTCGCTCCCGAGCCAGCCCACCCGCTGATCCAGCGGGAAGCCGACGTCCTAGTTGGCCCTTGCAGCCCAGTGCCCAGAGGAAATCATGAGAAAGTATGATTCTCCCAGGGCCCCTCAGGAGATTTGGGGACCTTCCTGGACAGTGAATCCCAAGCCCTGGGAGAAGCGGACTGCAGAGACAAGAGCCTTGCATGTCCTCACAGCCCACTAAGTCAGCCCCTCGTAGTACCAAACCTGCGGGCTTCTCTTGCCTACGCCGGTAGTCAGAAGTCTCCCTCCCGCCCCCAAGGCGTTCTGCCTACCCTCGAACTGGTGGCCCCAGCCGGCCACCTCGCAGAGTGCGGCTTCGGGTTCGGCGGAGCGGGCGGCGCTACTCGGCAGGCACACCGGCTGAACAAAAGGCGACGAGTGCGCGCAGCAGCCGTCCGCGCTCTCCTGCAGTCGCACCAGGGCTAACCCAGGCGGGGAGGAGCGTGAGATGCGGACGCTGGGACGCTGGGTTCGGAGAACCCTTTCCCCTGATCCCCGCGGGGCATCCCCACGCACCCAGGTCGTGCTGGTAGGTGATGGGCGAGAAGCCTTCGTGCAGGCGGTAGGTGAGCACGGCCAGCGTCTGGCACTGATCACAGCTCTGGTTATGGCGGTCCTGGCCAAGTACCACCGTCAGCTCCTCGGGAGCGGGTCTGCGGGAAGGGTCGGGGAAAGGAAGCAAGCTCAGAGCCGGCCACAGGCATCTTGCGGGAGCCTCCTCCTTCCGAAACCCTTCTTGGGTTTCAGCTTCCTCCTGGGGACCCCTGAAGGGGAGAAGGGAGAAAGGTGGGGCGGGGACGCAGGAAGGTAGGGCACGTGTGCGGGTGTCGCGCGGAAGCTAGGCACTGAGAAGAGAGGAGCTGGGGTCCCGGGAGGGGCGCTGCCCGAGCTGGCACTCGCCGGTTCTGCAGGCAGTGAGCCGCGGTCAGCACCCAACAGGGGGCGATGAGGCTGCCGGCGCAGAAATTTTGGCCCCAGTACAGCGCGGCGATGTAGGGGTGGGCCCCAGGGAGGGCCACCAGTCCCCCGACGACGCGGCTCAGCGAGGACAGCCGTTTTCGGAGGCGCTGACCGCAGCCCG
This sequence comes from Camelus dromedarius, assembly GCF_036321535.1. Taxonomy (NCBI): domain Eukaryota; kingdom Metazoa; phylum Chordata; class Mammalia; order Artiodactyla; family Camelidae; genus Camelus; species Camelus dromedarius. The sequence goes on from NC_087462.1 coordinate 23,674,591, forward strand.
CCGGGCGCTCGCTAGGCAGGGGGATCCGCTGCTCCGGCGGCGCGCACCAGGCCGTAGGATGAGCCCAGGCTGAGGACGGAGAGACCCACGATCGGTTGGAATATAGCTCGCCCCGCACCCTCTCTACTCCGACTTTCTTAACCCTTCCCAACTACCTGAGGTCAGGGGTTGAGGCGGGGTCTGGGGTGTGGGCTGAGCCTTCTGCAAAGCCGAAAGGGAGGGCAAGGGGAAGTCCTGGGGCCCAGAGGAGATCCGGGTCGGAGGAGTGATTTGGGGCTCCGCCTTGCTTGGGGCCTGACACTGTGCCAGGCGGCAATATTGCCAGCTCAGTTGGTCGCCTCTCCAAACGAAGCACCATGGGCGAATGTCGTTGTCCGGGTTTCTGTGACCACGGGGGAGGCGGGGGTGGGGCGCTGTTAGAGTGTGAGAAGCTCCAGAGGGCCCGGGGGGTGGGGAGGGGGAAGCCCTCCCCTGCCCCAACCAGCGCACCGGCAGAAGGCGTGGTCGCCCAGTCCCCAGTTCAGCGCTTGCTCTGCAGTCACATTCCAGAAGGTGGCCTCCGAGGCCCACGGCTGACAGGGTGCGCCCGAGAGCGTAGTCTGGGCCACGCCGCGGTAGTCGAGCCCGCGGTCTTTGTAGCAGATCGCCTTGAGATCTGGGGAGAGAAGGGGCTCCCTGCAGCTAGGGGAGGTGGTATGGTCTCCCGCCGCTCTCTCACCCACTTCACTCTCCTTCCTCCCTCTCCGCAAGCCCTTCCCACGTGGGGGCGGAGCTTCCCCGAGATCCTGACTCACCCACGTCGCACAGGCGTCCCGCGTAGCCCGCGGGGCAACGGCACAGGCGGTGGCCCTCTGCCTGTAGGCAGCTGCCCCCGTTGAGACACGGGTTGGTGCGGCAGACTGGGAGAAGGAGCACGTTGAGCCACCCCTAGGCCCAAAGACACCCGCCCCCAGCCCCCTCACCCTGGCACACCACTTGGCCTCCTGCCAGCCTCTTCCCAACCCTTCGGCCCTCCTCCCTGGCCAATTCCCCACGCATCCACTCACCCTGGCTGGCCACTGGTTTGCAGTGGGCATTAGGACCCTTGCACTGGCACTTGGCCACACCTGCCCGCTCAAGCCTATGCCATATTTCATTCTCCTGGAAGAACCGGAGAAGTTGGGACTCGAAGCACTTCTCTGGGGACAAAGGGACGGAGTAGTCTCAGGAGGATCTGGGGCCATGCCAAGTCTTTGGTAATCCATGGACCTCTTAGGTAGACCCGTGGCTTCCTGTGTTCCCCAGCGCCCCCTCCCCTCGCTTCAGCATCTCTTTACCTCTCTGGCAGTGCTTCCCAGTAGAGTGATCTGGACAGATGCAGCTTGGGCCATTTGGCATGTTCACACAGGTCCCTCCCTTCCGGCAGGGGTTGTGTTTGCTGCAGTGGTCTATAAGAGATGGGCACAGTGGGAGGAAGAGCCCGGAGCCTGAGTCAGACAGAATGAGGGACAAGTCCCTACCCAAACCTGCTTGTTTTATGACCTTAGCCCTCCAAGTTTCCAAGCCTTAGTTTACCTACCTGCAAAATGGGGCTACCCCCTCTTAGAACTTCTCCCCCTGGAGGGAGTGAAGGGGCTTGGTGGGCTCAGAATCCCAGGTGTTTGGGGTCTGATGGTACCTAGGAGACTAACTAGGGGTGAGGAGAGGGCCCTGAACCACTCCAAAGTTTGTGTGGCACCTTTCACTGTCTTGGGCTCCAGGCAGTATGCCCATCGCTGGTCCTTCTCGAAGATGGGGGTGGTAGCACACCTGTAGAAAGAGATGAGACATAAGACATGAAAATGACCCAAGTGCCCATTGACAGATGATTGGTTTAAGAAGATGTGATTATATATATTCAAAGGAACATTACTCAGCCATTAAAAAAGGAATGAAACATTGCCATCTGCAGCAACATGGGTGGACCTAGGGAATATCATACTAAGTGAAGTAAGTTAAACAAAGAAAGGCAAATATGATATGATATCACTTATATGTGGAATCTGAAAAATAATACACATGACTCTACAAACAAAACAGAAACAGATTCACAGACATAGAAAACAAACTTACAGTTACCAAAGGGGAAAGGTTGGTGGTGAGGGATAAATTAGGAGTATGAGATTAACAGATAAAAACTACTATACCTGAACTAGATAAGCAATAAGGATTTACTGTATAACACAGGGAAATTTATTCACTATCGTGTAATAACCTATAGTGGAAAACAATCTGAAAAGAATCACTTTGCTGTACACCTGAAAGTAATACATCATAAATCAACATACTTTAATAACAACAACAAAAAAGAAATAGGTGAGGCTTCCCTTCTCTGCCCAAGGAGCCAGGCTTCCCTCCCCTAACACAACCCCTTCTCTCCAGGCGGGGTGCCTTGGGCAGAAGGATGGGCAGAGTCCCCTTCCCCCAGGCGCCTGCTCCAACCCCATCTGGGTAGTCTTACCAGGGTCGGGGGCCGGGCCGGCCTCTGTGGATGCATTTGTGATACAGCTGCCCGTGGTACTGGAAGGGGAAGTGGCAGGGCTCCCCGGTGACAGTGAGAACTGCAGGGATAACACAGGCCTTGATGACTTTCCCTGTGCCTCATTGCCCAGGTACCACCCCTCAGGGGCTTGTTAGAAAAAGGATAATCTTTGAAAAGATCATGGTGTCTTCAAGACCACATTCTGTTTAAGAGTTGGTTTCTGGGGTCAGACAGCTGGAGTGGACTCCTGACTCCACCACCTACAAGCTGTGTGACCTTGGGCAAATCTGCAGCCCTTAGGCTTAGAAGAGTGCTTGCCACAAAGTAGGTACTTAATAAACACTTATTAAATGTTGAAGTCACTGACGACTCTGAGCTTTGGTTTCCTCATCTACAAAATGGCAAAAATAATGCAGAGGACAGTTGAAGGGTTTCAGTTTTGCAAGATGAAAAGAATTCTGGAGATGGATCATGGTAATGATTGCACAATAATGTAAGTGTACTTAATACCACTGAACTGTACGCTTAAAATGGTTAAGACAGTAAATTTTATATTATATATTATTTTACCACAATAAAAAAATTTTAATGCTGATGTAGATATGTTAGTACAAAAAGGTGTTCATAATTTTAAATGATGAAAAGCAAGACAAAAACAGCATGTCAGTCACCAGAAATTAACACATTGTAAACTGACTATACTTCAATTAAAAAAAATTTTTTTAAACAGCATGTCAATATGGTTCTATTTTTGTACCATATGCATATTTACATATGCATAAAAAAGAAATATAGAAGGAAATCTCCAAAATTTGTAACAGTGGTTTTGGAAAGATAGTGGATTCTGGGTGACATTTTCATCTTTTCTATTTCGGTAACTTGTAAAGTTTTACAATAAAAATATTGTTATTTTGATTTTTAAAAAGAATACAATTGAGCCTCATTGTTCAGATTCTGTGTTTGCTTATCTGGCCCTCCTGCTAAAATTTATTTGTAACCCCAAACCAATATGCAAGGTGCTTTCATGGTCACTTACGGGCATGCGCAGAGTGGTGAAAAATTTGAGCCACCCAAAGTGCACATTCCCAGCTGAGGTCAAACAAGGTGATGTGCTGCTTGTTTCAGCTCCCACTGTAAACAAGTGTCCTTTTCACGCTCTATTTTTCAAATTTTGTGCTTTGGGTACATGATTTTGCTGTTGAAAATGGCCCCCAGAGTGTTGGAGTGCTGTCCTAAGTGCAAGAGTGCTGTGATGAGCATTATGGAGAATATTTGTGCGTTAGATAAGCTTTGAGCTATAGGGTCACTGGCCATGAATTCAGTATTAATGAATCAACAAGATACATTAGGTAAGGTGTCTTTAAACAGACTCACACATACAACAAGGTTAGATATTGATGATTTGATGAAAATGTTGTGACCAGAGCTCAGAGGAACCTAACCCTGTATTTCCTCTAGGAGCAATGGTTCAGTTTTTGCTAATTCCATGCTCTTGGTGACTTTCTAGACTGCCATGAATAACGAGAACCGACTCTACCTACTTCGGAAGAGTGTTGTGACATTTACATGAGATCTCGTCTATAAAACGCTTATAACACAGAGTGTGGCACATAGTATGTGCTCAGTATACATTAGCTGCTATTTTGTTTTTAAAGGCATAGTGGCACTTGTGTTGTGGGCCAAATCAGGGACAGGACAGTAAAGGAAGAGAGAGGGGTCTGAGATGGACCTTTAAGATGCAAATGGAATGGACACAGAGGACCCTAAGGAGGTGATCAGGCAAGGGCAGGGCAACTAGGTTGGATCAGGCTAGAGGGAGGAGCACAGTTTGGCTGCCTGTGGAGTGAGCCAGGGTTTGATGTGCTGGGCCTCAGTGCCATGTTGGGTTTGATCCCACCAGGCCAGGCCACTAGGCTCACTAGGACGGTGTCAATCTAGTTAACAACTCCAGGCAAATAGTGCCTGAAAGAATAAAGAAAATGGGGAGTTATGGCAGGGGAGAGAGAGCAGACATCCTCCATCTAAAAGGGAGCTTGATAATAAAAGTCAATATATTTTAAGCATTTACCATGCACCAGACTGTGATACAGTTCCTCACTGAGATTAACGACTCATTTCTCCTTCACAACCCTAAGAGTTTTACCATTACCAGCCTGGTTTTACAGATAGGGAAAATTGAAATTTGGAGAGGCCAAGTCACTGGCCCAGAGTCACCCAGCACATAAATGATGACACTGGGACTCAGAATCATTTAGGGTCCAGAGCCCTGCTCTCCTTCCTTGTACATCAAGGGCACTGGCCTCTATGTGGTATGACTGATGCCTGCAAGATGTATTGAGGAGAAAAAAAGAAGCAGGGAGGCTCGGGAAATCAAGGAGGAGGGCAGGTGCTGGACCAGGCACTCAGATGCAGCCCCAGCCCTGCCCTCTAGGTGCACACAGCTCACTGTCAGCCTGGGTCCCCGGCACCCATGCGCACTCAGGTCTGAATGCCAGCCAGACAGTTGTGGGGATGAGGGTAAAGAGTGCCCTTGATCCCTCCCCTCACTCCAAGGGCTGCAGACTGACCATCTGTGCACTCCCCTCCATACTCACCCCATCCAAGGGTCTCTCAGGAGGTCAACCCAGGCTACTTACCCACTGTGTGCTCACTCGCTCTGAACTTATGTTCCTTGGGGGCTTTCCAAGGTGGAGCCTACAGGGGGAGAGAAGAGGGCTGGGGATTTGCCCAGAAAGTCATAGCCTATCCCTATCCCATGCTAGTCCCTGGCTTTCTCCCACAGCCCAGAAATACAGAGATTTCCTCACAAGGACTGGACCCCTCCTTCCTCCTCCCACTGTCTCCTCAAAGGCCCCCTCCCCCGGAAATGCAGGCCATGTCCCCATACCCAACAGCACTGACTGTCTCTCTCTCCTGCACCTGGGCCTTATGGGCTGGCCTTGTCTTTCCAAACAGGCCTTCCAATCACCTGGACTAAAAGGTCATGGGCTAAGGCTGTGATGGGGAGCCCCCAGGGCCACCCTAGTACCATCCTCCTGATTCCCACAGCTCTCACCGAAAGCGCTGACTCCAAGCTCACCAGCAGAGCCCCCAGGAGCAGCAGAGCCCTCATGGCGTCTGTCTGTTGGTCCAACCACTTGCGCAGGAGTCCAGATCAATAGACTCGGTCAAAGGTCCTGAGGCCTGGGAAGCAGAGATTGGTCGAGCTGCCATCCTGGGCCTGGTGGGGCACAGGCTGTTTATGGAAAGCCAAGCAAAGAGTTTCCTTGGTAGGGCCCCAAGACTGGGAAAGCTGGGAGTTGGTGGGTGGGGAACAAGGCTCCCCCTCTCTTCCCCAGAGAGTAGAACAAGAAGCAGGAATAGGGACCTGCTTCTGACTCAGGTCCTGTTAGAGATGACGATGTTAAGGAGATCCAAGAGACGCTCCCTACTTTAGACACCTTAGTGTCCACAGCAAAGTATATCTATTTTTTTATTGCTGCCTAAAATTAACCACAATCTTTGCAGTTTCAAACAACATCCTTCGGTGGGAGGGTATAGCTCAGTGGTGGAGCACAAGCTTAGCATGCACAAGGTTCTGGATTCAATCCCCAGTACCCCCATTTAAAAAAATAGTAATAAATAAATTAATAGACTTAATGACCTCTCCCCTCTGAAACAATAAATAAAAATAAAATTTAAAAAAATCCATTTATTAGTTCACAAATCTGTAGGTTGAAATTCAAGCATTTGCATGACTCAGTTTTCTGCTCAGGGTCTCACAAAACTGACTTTAAGGGTGAGTTCTCTGGAGGCTCTGGGGGAAAATCCACTTTCAAATTCATTCAGGTCATTGGCAGAATTCAGTTCCTTGTGTTTGTAGGACTGAGGTGCCTGCTTCTTTGCAAGCTGTCAGCCAGGGGCTACCCTCAGCTCCTAGACACTGCCTGCATTTCTCACCATAAGGCCCTTTCCATCTTTCAAGCCAACAACAGACAATCTCCCCTATTTGACTCTCTCTCACCCTTTGAATTTCTTTTGTCAGGCAGAAGACTGTCCCTTTTAAGGGCTCATATGATTAGGTCAGCCCCACCAAGAATAATCTCCCTCTGTTAAGGTCAACTGATTTGGCACCTAAATTACATTTGCAGCATTCTTCTACAGAACATCTAGACCAGTGTTTAACTGACTAACTGGGAGAAGGTATGTTTACACCAGGGATCTTGGGGGCCATCTTAGAGTTCTACCTACCACAGAAATTAAATAATCCCATAGAAAATAATACTAAAAATACAAAACCAAAGGTTGCTAAAATATGCAGTGGGAGCACAAGGGAGGGAGATGGACTGGTCATGTATTGTTTTTCCTGCTCAACAGCCATTCACATTGGTTCACTCTGATTTTTCCTTTGGGAGCCAATCCTCCTTCATCCCCTCCATGAATCTCTAGTACTGCGAACTCTATCCTCAGGTCTAGGGCTGGGAGTGTGGCCTAGCTCTAGCCAATCAGACCATAATAACCGAAGATGACAGTGATTGGTTCAAGGATATGCTACACACAAGTCTGGCCAGTCAGACTCAGCCTTGGGACTTAAGCCAGAAATTTTGGGATAAAGGTACTTTCTTCCCACTGAGGTCCATAAGAACAAGAGCCTGGAGATGTTGATGGCCATCTTTGTCACTGCTTGGGGAGGGTCTACCTGAGAAAGAAGTGTACACATAGGAATAGCAGGTTAAACAGGGAAGGAAGGATGGAGGAACGCTGTGGGAGGCAGCCTCCTAGATGATCTCCACTGACCGTCACCTCCAAGAATTCATGCTCTTGTGTAGTCCCTTCCCACACCAGTCAGGGCTGTTCTGTGTGTCCAATAGGATATGGCAGAAATGATTGTGTTTACTTTCAAGCCCAGGTTATAAAAGGCATTGCAGTTTCTGCCTTTATCTCATGAATCACTCACTCTGGGAGAAGCAGCTGCCGTTCTGTGAGGACACTCAAGCAGCCCTGCAGAGAGGGCCATGTGGGGAGAAAATAAAGCCTCCTGCCAACAGCCAGAACCAATATGACAGCTGTGTGAATGAACCATTTTTGATACGGGTACTGCAGCCCTAGCCAGTATCTGGCCTGCAAACTTATGAGACCTCAAGACAGACCATCCAGCTAAGCTGCACCTGAATACTTGAACCTCTGAAACTGAAAAATGGCCATTGATTTGTGTTGTTTTAAGCCATACGTTTTAGGATGATTTGTTACCCAGCATTTGATAACTAATACAGACGGATTGATTATGGGTTATTTTATTTGAGAGACTGGATCTGAAAACTAGAAATACCCTCAAGAATTCTCAGTTATATGAATGGATAAAACCAATTGGCATGAACTTCCATCGCTTTCAATCAAAGGAGTCTTGACTGATACAAAGTAATTTGTGGAAAATGAAGTGAAGATAGAATGTAGCAAATTCTTAATTCTGCTGGAGTAGAGGCTGGCCATGGAAGACTTCCTGGAACACGATGGAAGCCTAAATACAGCAACAGGAAGGCAAGAATAGAGGCACCTTTTCAACAATTGTTTTTAGAGGTTGATGTGACTGCTATTAATACCACGATGAAAGTGAAACTATGAGATGTATAGATGAGCTCATTAAAGTGAAAGCTGCTTCCTCAGTTCTTGATTGCACCTGAACACAGTCCCTGGCCTAGAGCTGGTCCCACATTGGCTCTTTCCTCCTGGTGAGAAGCCAGCTCTCCCTCCGAATGGAAGGGGCCTTTTGAACATGTCTTCACAATAAATAGGGGTTTGCAGGTGGGAAAGAGAGAGAAAGGCTTCCAGGCAGAGTGAGTAATACAACTTCACAGAAGCCTGAATGCAGCACATCAAACGAAGAATGTGGTGAGCACACGGTGCTTTGTAGAGAATGTGCGATGAGACATGAAGTCTACTGGGATCAGAGATGCACATGGATGGATATTTGGATGTTCAACATGTATTCCCCCTTTCTCTGGTCTCCCAGCTTCCATTTGGGTCACCGCTCCCCCCTTGTGTGGGGGAAAGGTAATTTACAGCGGCCAACTCCCACTATGGAAGCCTAAAGGACCAGATCACCCTCTCCCTACCTTAGCATAGCCAGAGGGTCCTAAATCTGGGTAACAGGTGCTCTCTCCCAGGACTCTGAATCCTGAGCAGGCCACACAAGGTTGATGAAAAGAGTTGGGATTGGAGGTCTGGCATTGCACCAGCTGTGCCCTGACCAGGTTGTCCCTAAAACATGGCATAAGTCAGGATGCTTATGCCTTCCAAAAACCAAGCTTAAGCAGTGAGGAAATTCAAATTCATCATTTCACAACAGAAGAGGTCTAGAGTGGAGGAGCTCCAGGAACAGGGCTTTCAGTGCTTTAACAACGTCATTAAGAACCCAAGTTCTTTCTTACTTTTGTTTACTGTGGTCCTCAGTGTGCATACCTTCAGGCTGATTCCCTCACAGGATAGCTGCCACAGCTCCAGGAATCATGGCTAAACTCCAGTGAAGAGGGACCTTCCCTTCCAGTAGATCCTTCTTAGAAATGGGGAAACCTTCCTCCAAAAAAAATTCCCAAGCAGACCTCCCCTCATGGCTCAATGACCTGAAATGGGTCACCTGACACTCCTAAACCAATCTCTGGCAAAGGTAAGGGGATTTCTGTAAGTGGCTTAGACCAATCAACCCTAGAGCCAAGTCAGAAGTATGTGAGGTAAAGTGGCCGCAGGAACAGAACTGGGGCTCTGCAAACAAGGAAGAGGAGTGGTATGAACATTAGATGCACAACCACAGTGTCTGCTGTAATTCCTGCTTCCTGCTCCTCTAGTAGCCCATAATTCCTGCCTGTTTCCAAGTCTGCTCCATCTAGTTAATGCTATGAACCCCTGATGGCCTTCCCATAAAGTAAGTTCCCTTTTGTTTAAGTAGCTAGAGTTATCTTCGGTTGCTTGCAGCCAAGAACTTTCACCTTCCCTTGTGCCTCAAGTCTAACCAGCCTCCGAGTTCTGCTCATTCCACTGCCTACATATTTCTGAAATCCCTCCACTTCTCTCCATTCCTTCTGCCTCTTTCTTTGAATTCCAGAAAATTCAAGGTGTCTACAGCAGTGGAACATAATTTGAGAACCTGAGGTGGACGTCTGTCATTTCTCCTCTTTAGCATTCATTCTCCCTTAATCGAGTAAGAGCCCTCCATGTTCCTTTGGGGAAGGACCCACCCCCTCTCCCATCCAGTGGATAGAAGCTTACCCATCCCTCAGTTGAGGGTGGGATGGGCATGTGATCCAGACCTGGCCAATCAGAACACTGCCTCTTTCTGTCCTCAGTGATTGGTTCAAAATGCACACTTGACCCAAGTTAAACCAATGAGAGGCAGCCCCAGGATTTTTGCTGGAATCAAGATAGAGGCTTTTTCGTTCCATAAAAGAAAGCCGTATTGTTAGGAAGTGAGCTTGAAGCTGCCGGCAGCCATCTTTAACATCTCAGAAATGGTCTGGGAATAAAGACAATGCAGATTAAAAGCAGAGTCAGAATATGGGAAAGACAAATTTTGAGTGATCCCATTTGAGACCTGGGATGTGATGACACTTGAGTTTAGAAACACCACTTATACTTTTCAGTTACTTAAACCAATAAATTCCCTGTTTTTGCTTAAGCCAGTTTTGGTTGCCACCCAAAGTCCTGATGCAAGCGAGAATTCATACATTGTTACCAGGAAGTTCCTAAAACAAAACAAAACAAAACCCCTAGAGATCAGTTCTGTAAGTCAGCAGCTTAAAGAGCAGGAAAATAATGACTTTAGAAGCAAGGACTGGAGGCAAAAAAACAGCAATGAACTTGAATCAGGAAACCTTCGAATCCCATCTTGGCCACCGACCCCCAGTGTGACCATGGGTCAAGGGCGCAGCCTCTCTGAATCTTGATTGCCACACCTCGTGGGGGAGGGATGGCACTCACACCGCCTGGCCGACTTACTGAGGTGCTTGAATTGGATTGCAAGAGGACAGAGCCTGGCATATGGCTGGAGCTCAATCTGTAGTAGTTTATAAAGAAACTTTCCCGTGCAGCTACATTCTCCCTTCTTAGCAGTTTCTACACACATACCCAGTTGTCCTTGCACATCTTCCATCAACTGTTTTGGATCAGAGCAGAGAAGCACCATCCCCTCATCCTTGTCTCTGTCTCTCCACAGCTGGGGGGTGGGTCTATGGGATGAGGAGGGGGAAACCAGTAAGTTCCTGCTCATCAGTGCCTGGATCCAGAGACAGTCTCCTCTCTAGCAGAGACTTGCGGCAGAGATCTCAAAAGGTGGCTGAACTGCCTATTCAAAGACGAGTTCAGGAGGTCAGAAGTTATCCAGCCCTCCATCCTTCATTCCTCCGCACTTGGTGGCACCTTTTTTCTCCCAGTCATTCAGGCCATCATCCTGGAAACTTTGTACAAATGGAAGTCACTCCTTCCTCCAGACCAGCACTGTCAGAACGTTCTGTGATGATGGATGATCCCTACCCATGTTGTCCAATATGGTAGCCATGAGTCACGTGTGCCTACTGAGCACTTACAAAGTGGGTAGCCTGAGGAACTGAATTTTGATTTTATTTCATTTTAATTAATTTAAATTTAAATAGCTGAATGTGGCCAGTGGCTACTGTATTGGACAGCACAGCCCCAAGTGGATGTAGTGTCAGGTGTGACAAGAGGAAGAGGTGTGTGAAATAATGTTGGAGCACTACACGGGCCCAGATCACGTTGGGCCCTGGTAGGCCACAGGGAAGAGTTTGGGTTTTATTTTTCAGTGTAATGGGCAGTGTATTATCTATTGCAGCTCATAAGAGATGACAAATTGCCCCCAAATTTAGCAGCTTAAACAACAAACATTTATAGGCAGAGCTTTCTATGTTGTGCTTTGCAGATCTTGTGACTTAGGGAGGATACACTTCCAAGTTCATTCACAAAGCAGTTGGCCTCAGGCCCTCCTTGACTGTTGGCCAGAGACCTCAGTTCCCTGCCTCAGTGAGGCAGCTCACAACGTGGCAGCTGGCTTCCCTCAGGGGGTGACAGGATACCTAAAACAGAAGCCATAGCCTTTCAGTAACCTGATCTTGGAAGTGACAGTCCATCACTTTTGCTGCATTCTTTTCATTAGAAGTGAGGGGGGAGGAGATAGCTCAAGGGCTACAGCGCATGATTAGCATGCACAAGGTCTTGGGTTCAATCCCCAGTATCTCCTCTAAAAATAAATAAATAAACCTAATTACTTCCTCACCCCCAAAATAAATTAAGTAATAAATAAAAGAGAAGTGAGTCGTTAGGTCCAGTCCATGCTCCAGGGGAGGGGATCACATCAGGGTGTGAATTCCAGGAGAGGGGATCATTGGGGCCCTCTTAGACGGTGCCCACCTCAGGAAGCCACTGGGAGGTCCTGAGCAGGAGGGTGACAGGACCAGGCTGATTGTTTTTAAAATAAGCAGTAGAGTTACGTGATACAAAGTGAAAATCCAAAAGGGCATAAGATGAAAATCTCCCCTCCCGTCCCTGTCCCCAGCCATCTAACTCCCCCTTCCTAGAGACAACCCACGTTCCCATGCCTCATGCGGCCTTCTAGAAGAGGGGTCCGTGCGTATGGAGGCAGAGTCATCTGTGGGAGTTAGTGTCGGTCACTAAATATTTCCAATTCTATTCTCCTTCTAGGCATATAGCTGTTATTCCAGAATCTGTGTCTGTGTAGCAAACCATTCCCAACTTAGCAGCATAAAACAACAACTTATTAGGCTCATGGACTGTGCGGGTGGGGAATTCAGGCAGGATGGAGCAGGGATGTCTGTCTCTGCACCACAACACCAGGGGCCTCAGCTGGGGATTCTTGAACAGCTGGGGCTGATAGGAGTGCCCGGGAGCTGGAATCACCCAGAAGCTTCTTTGCTCATCAGGCTGGTGCTCTGGGTGGGACAACTGGAAAGCTGGGGTCAGCTAGAACTGTCAACCATAGCAGAGCACGTACCTGCATGTGACCTTTCTATTCAGCATGGGCTTATCACAACACAGCTCATGATCCTGAGGGAACATCCTGAGAGAAGCTTCTGGAAAACAAGCGTTGCAAGAGAACCAGGCTGCTCAGCTTTTTGTGACCTGATCTCAGATCTCATGGGCATTACTTCCACCACATTCTATTGATGACGAGAGTTACTAAGGCCAGACCAGAGGCAAGGACAGGGAAATACGAGCCCACCTCTTGATGTAGGGGAGGCAAGGTCACATTGCAGAAGTCCCTGTGGGATGTAAGTATATTGCTAAGCTGATCTTTGGAAAACACAACCTGTCTCAGCAGTGTTGGATGCCCACCCTGCCCACTTCAAGCTAGTTGTGGCCATGTGGTTGCCTTGACCAATGTAATGTGAGCAGAAGTGATGTGTGTTGCTTGCAGGTGCAAGCTGAATGATACCATTTGCCACATTTCCTTTTACTGTCTGCCACTGTAGAAGCACAAATTGAGATGGAGTCCCTGTCGTCCTGGGTCCTGAGTGACTACTCTGAGTGGGGCCTTCCCACTTCCCAACAACCTGTGTTGGACATGGGGTATACCTGAGAAATAAACTTTTGTGGTTTTTAGTCACTGCAATTTGGGGATTGTTTGTTACTGCAGCAAACGTAGCCTATCCTGATGCTTTTTACACAACTGGTAGCAAAACTTACTCACTGTTCTGCACTTTGTTTTTTTCATTTAACAATGTATCTTGGAGATTGTCTGTATCAGTACATGAAAAGCACTCTCACACTTTTTTTTTTTTAAACAGCTACATCGTATTCCTGTACAGGAAAGGCCCAAATTTTACTTAACTAGCCTCCGTTAAGGACAACAAGTACATTTGCTGGTTTTGGACAATGCTGCAATGAACAAACTTGAACATTCGTTTCTTATTTTGCTTGAGTGCAATTATATTTATAGGATAAACCTTAAAAATGGATATGTCAGATGAACGGTGGCAGCTTTCCCTTTTAAAAAGGATAACTTTGTGGGGAGGGTACAGCTCGGTGGTAGAGTGTGCGCTTAGCATGCATGAGGTCCTGGTCCCAATCCCCAGTACCTCCATTAAATAAATAAATAAATCTAATTAACCCTAAATAAATAAATAAATAAATAATTTTAAAAATATTAAAAAATATAATAAAAAATGTTAAAAAAAATAAAAAATAATCCCACTGCCTTTAAAATAAAATAAAATAAAAGGGACCATTTTGGCCATAGGTAAAAAATAGGTTTAAGAGTCAGAACACAAGACTTGAGTGTGATTCCTTCCCCTCCTCCCCCCATATCAATCATCAATTCTTATTCATCCTAGCTCAGTGATAGCTCTCAACTTGGCTACTTGCCTGCACCCCCTGGTCACTGCCCCAGCACAGGGCATCATTCTTCTCTGTAATGGTTCCTTTTAAAAGGACCTTCCATTTGTCTGACTCAGGACACTTGACTGCAAACAATGAAGCTAATTCTGGGTAACTTAGGCTGACAAGGAACTGCTCTTGGGTACTTGCTGAAGCCCTCTACCCAAGGAAGGGCCTGGTTTGACTACCTCCCCCTCTTCTTCCATTGCCACCTTAATGGGTCCTAAATGGTCCCCCTGATGTCTTATGTTAATCGCTTGCTTTGGATTTCAAAGACCTGCTTGCAAGCATTGGAAATATGCTCCAGCTACCAAGGACCTTAGAGAGGAAATTCTGCTTCCTCTGATTTCCCTAGTGGAAAGCAGGGTCTGCCTCTGCATTTTATAGGTTTCCTCCCAAAGGGGAGGGTTCAGAGGCTGGGCACCAAAACAGTAGATCTTTACAAGTCAGCCAAAGTCCCTCTCTCCTGACCCTTCACCCCTGCCCATAGCACACCTTCACAGTGTGGCTCAGAGTAAGCAAATCTGATCACACTACTCTCTGGCTTGACACACCCTGGACAGCTCCCCGCTACCCTCCAATGAAATCCAAACTCCTTGTCTAGCTTCCAAGGACCTCCCTGATCCAGGTCCCTCCAAGTCTTGGGCTTTACTTCTTGCTCCCCATGCCCACCCCAATGTGTACCTGAAACCCTAGTTCAGTGCTCTGCCCTCAGGCACCAAGTGCATGAAGTCCTTACCACCTTCCTCTACAAAATTTTGAACATGCTCTGGCCCTCTATCTAGATGCTCTTTCCCTCTGCACTACAGTTACCTCTGAAACCTACACATTCTCACTTAACTCTCAGGTCTCGCTTGGACACAACAGCCTTCACTGGGTGAGTTAACTGCCCTTTGTCCTACCGGCCACCAGGTTTTCCTCTTTCAAGGTACTTATTTTTATTCTCCAAAGTATCCTTGATCCATGCGTTTTTCTCCATCTCCACTGCCATCTTCTTGATCTAAGCCCCTATCCTCTCTCCTTGAATTCTGTAGCCTCCCAACTGCTAGCTCTTGGCCCCCTAAAAGCCCACTAGCCGGAGTGATCTTTTCAAGTATAAACCATCCTTTCAAAAGCTCCATATTTCATCTAAGAGAAACAAACAAACTCCTCGCCATGGTTTACAAAGCCTTCCAGGATCGACCTCGAATCCTTGCTTCTTTATCTCATCTCAGACCATTGGGCCCTGAAGCTACACAGGCCTTCTTCCTGTTCCTTGAACGTACTAAACTTACTCTAGTCTCAGAACTTTGCACTTTCTGTTGTCTCTGCTTGGACTCTGTTCCCCCAGATCTTTGTGTGGTTGAATCCGCTCAAATTTCCCCTCAATATTTTGCCCTAAGTCTTAATAGCACTTACTACTCTCTCTCAGATTATCCCATTTATTTATTTATAGGATTATCACCGTAATCCCTTTTCTAGCAGGTAGGCAGAGAGATAGGCTAATTTGCTGGCACCATTGTATTCTCCAGCACCTGGTGCTCGGCACAGAATGCGTGCTCTGTACCTTTGGATGAATGGATTGGTAGGGAGCAGAGAAGCCTAGTTGAATCTGGCTCTGCCTTACTCGCAAGTTTGGGCAAGTCTCTGTTTCCTGGTGTGTGAAGCGAGGGTGGAGGGAGTAGGATGTTGAGCTAAAAAGTGTTGATTAGCTGTAAAACTTCAGCCTTGTTTTCTCCCTGGTCTTCGGCTTGGAGCCAGCAACAGGACCTCACCTCCCCACCTGTATAATGGGTGTGAGCTCATCCCTCCGTCTTGGGGTGGTAGCGCTGCCTAATAAGGCAGCCGAGGCCGAGGGCGGGCGAGGCTGTGTGGGTGGAGAGAAATAACAACATCCGGCTGTTGGGGCGGGGTGAGGTGGGGCGGGGTGGGGCGGGGGGGCCCGAAGCGGCCCGGCCAGAAGCAGCAGCCTGCTGTGGGCTTCGCCCAGCTTCCGATGTGCGCCCTCCAGGATGGGCCGACCGAGAGGAATACGGCCAGACACATGGCCTGAACCTGCAAGAGGCTGGCCAGCAAGAGTCCCAGGACACCAAAGGCATTCCCTACAAACCCTGGAAAAGCGGAGGCGAGCCAAAGGGACCCGGGCCACACCCACATCTAGTGACCCAATAAGAGTGCACTGCTGAGAATGACCGACGCTTCTTCATCCAATCAAGTACCAGGCTTCTGAGGCGTGACCCAGAGGACCCACCTCCGTTGTCCCCGCAGAGGGCTCGGCCCTAATTGGCAGTTCTGTATCCTACGAAGGCCCAGAAATTCGAACGTAAGGGCCGAACCTCACCGCAGACCAACCAGGAAGAGGTGACGTATTAGGTCCCGCCCTCTATCTCTTTGAACGAATCCCTGGCTCTAGGGGCGGGGGGTAATGAAGAGACTGTCTAATGGAAAGACGGCGCGGGGAGTACCCGCCCGGTTATTGGCCGAGTAAAGTAAACAGAGGGAGGGCCGGGGCGGGGCGGGCCGGTGCCCGGGTGGCCCCCGGGAGGGGGCGGAGAGTGCGCGGCGGGCGGCGGCGGCCGGGGAGGCCCGGGAGGCCGCGGCGCGGTCACTGCGAGCCGAGCCGAGCCGCGCCGTTTGCCATCCGGCCCCGGCTCCCTCGCGCGATCCCGGCCGGCGGCGCGGCCCGGCGGGCCCGGCGGCGCCGCAGCCCATGGAGCTCGAGAACATCGTAGCGAACACGGTGCTACTCAAGGCCCGGGAAGGTGAGGCGGTCGGGTGCGGAGAACGCGGGCGCGCGGCCTCCGAGCTCCGGGGGAGCCCCAGCCACCGGATCCCCTAGGGCAGCTCGCCCGGCGCCCCGCACCTCGCGCAGACACGAGCCCTTCCGGCCTGTGGTCCTCCTCCTTTGCACCTGCCCCCCGGGAGCAGGAGCCCAGGAAGGGGCGGGGGTCAGGCCGCCGCCCTCGCGGCGGGCGCCTGGGAGGTTGGGGTGAGGGAGTGAGGGAAGGAGAGAGAAAGGAGGAGGGAAGGGTGGGACCTCAGCCCTGGGAGAGCCTCTCAGAGGCCTCGCCCAGGTGAGAGGTAAGAAGATGCCCCAGGAAGGGGTAGCCTACCCCACGTGCCCTGGGACCCAATTCAGGCGCGCAGCCTGGACCGGCACACAGTTGGTGCAGGGTGAAAGGTTTGGGGAATGAATTAACCGGGGCTCTGCGGCAGTACAGCCCACCTGACGTGGAGAAACTGTTGGTCACATATGCTACCAGCATGACTGTCACCTGCTCAGTGCCTTAGGACACTGGGGACAGAGGTGAATAGGTCACGATTTTTGCCCTCAGGAAGCCCACAACTAGAGGGGCACAGAAATAACTGGAAGGTGAGCTTTGAAGGAAGAGAGCATGCCGGGCTGGTGGGACTGTTAAGTACAAGCCTGGCAGAGGGAGCCAGTCTGGTGAACCTAGTGTCAGTCAGCTTCTCAGACGGTATCAGTAACTGCTCTGAGGGTCCTGGGGACACAGAAGGACCAAACCTGGTCCTTCTGCCTTGTGGTCAGTCTGCTCCTCATCTGCCATTGTCCACCTCAGTAATGTAATCACCAAACACCTACTCTGTGCCCTGTCCTGTTCAGGGTGCTAGGGACCAGCAGAGAAGAAGACATTTTTTGGATCTCTAGGGCAGGGAGGTCAGGACAGTTTTTCTACACTTTGCTGAGCTTCCAGGCCGAAAGAGCCATCTGCTTCATCTTTCTGCCCCACTTTACAAGTGGGAAACTGGGCTCGGATCAGGGACTAGTCCCCAGATCACACAGTGAGACTGGCTGACCAGGCCTGGGACACAGGATTCCCCCAATGTAATCTGTAGGAAGCCCAGAGAAACCTCCAGCTGACACAGCATCTGGTGCCCCTGCCTGCCGACCCCAGGAAACATGCCCATGCTGCCTGGAAGTGGACATGGCAGTCTGGGTCCTTAATGCCCAGAGCCTTCCTTATCTCTTGTCTCTTATCCAGTCCTGGTGCTCGGCCTTCCTCCCAGCCTATGGGGGCATCTGCCGATTCTGTTCTGCCTCGTCATTCAGCCAGCCAGGGAGGAGGGGTGGCGAAAGCCTGGCCAGGCCTCCCTCCCTAGGGCTGTAGCCAGTCCTCGGGCCTGCTGAGAGCACTGCCTTGCCTGGCTAGAGAATGTGGGCACCTTCCGACAGGCTTCCTCAGCCTGTGGATGAGGCATAGAGGGTTATGGCCAGATGGGGACCCATGCCTTCAATGGAGAATCCTTACTCCCACCTGGCTCTGCCCCTCCCACCTGCGTGGCTCTAGACAAGTCTTTTCTCTCTGAACTTCAGTAACTCTTTTTGTGGAATGGTTGGGGATGGGACATAAAAACTAATGGAAATCCCGATGGTCATGGGTCCTGAATCCTGGTCCATAGACTGATTATGCCGGAAACTCTGTTTGAGCCTGGGCCCTTGCCACCTTCCCAAGTGCTCTGACGCCCTGAGTGTTTGGGATTGTATGTATTTGATTGACACCTGACAGATGCCCTGCATGTTTTCGGTGGAAAAGGAGCTTGCGTGTGGTCCCAGGAAGCTGGGTTCGAATCCTGCCTCTGGGACCTCCCAGGCTTTGTGATCTTGGACAAATTGATTCCTCATTTCGGGACCTCAGTTTTCTCATACACTTGGGTCAGGTCTGGCAGAGTTGCTGTGAGGATGAAGTGGGGCAGCCCTGGAGGAATGAACCCTCAGTTAGTCCTTCCTTCCTTTCCCAGACCCCCAGAGGCACAGGGAGGGGACCAAGCTAGGGTGGGGAGGAGCCCCACTGACTCTGGTGGCAGTTCCAGGACAGGATATTTGCATGTGACTCTTCGCTGCTGCCTTGATGTGGCTGGGAGGAGGGAGAGGAGGAAGTAACTGGTGGGGGTAGCAGGCGGATGGAGGGTGGGGTGAGGGACCTGCGGGGGTGGGGGAGGAGTTCCCCTTCTAGGGAGGCCTTGCCGCGGGTGGGGGGCGGGGGTCTGTTGCTCACTCACAGTGGAGCAATGACTGTAGGGTATGCTGGGTGCGGGCTGCAGGAGGGCTGCTAGAGGGTTTCCCAACGGGTACCCTGCAGCACTTCCTTCTCCAGGCCACCGAGGTCAGGGAGCCCATCGAAGGACCCAGCCTTGCACCCTCCCTAGAAGGCGGCTCCTCCTCCTGCACCACCTGCCTTCAGCCAGGCCCCATGGAAACAAGGCTGGGTAAACCAGGCGGGAAACTGAGGCCAGGCAAGGGACCCACCTCTTGTCACAGCTCTACCCGGTGCTGGACCCAGACTCTCCCAGTCACCCTCACAATACTTCCGGAGGTGGCTTTGGACCCGAGGTACAGACGGAGAAGCGGAGGTCTCTAGAGGGCAAGTGATGGGCCTAAAGTGTAAAGTGGAGATTCAAACTGAGATCTGTGTGATTCCAAGACTCAGGTCCCTTCCACCATTTTCAACCTCATGGCCCAAGGGCCACATCTGGCTAGCCCTTTGTCATATTTGATTTATTTGGCTGAATGGGTTTTTAAAATTTTAGAAACCAGTATTTCATGTAACAGTTCAGATTCTCAGCTGGTTTTGAAAAGTCAGAAGAGCTGGCCCCACTGAGCCAGCCATCCTGCCTCGTATCAATCAGGCAATCAGCTACAGTTGTGCTGCAGCTGCCCTTGTTGCAGGGGGCACCGGGTCCCGTTCACCACACTCCCCACCACTCCCTGTTGTCTCCCATCAGACCCACGTTTGCCGTACCTGTCTGGCTCTGTAGGCCTTTGAGCTGCTATCCTGGTCTCAGCGGCTACAGATGAGGGGTCAGCTATCAAGACTAGGAATGCAGGGGTAGGGATCCTGAGGGCCAACCCTCTTGCACCCACTTTGTTTGAGTCTCTGATAGCTCTGATGCAGGGTCCGGAATAGAGGCCTGGAGCCTCCCTGGTGACCCAGGCTGCCTTCTGCCTCTAGCATCTCTCAGGCACATCCCCTGTGTCCTGGAATGTCTCCCACTTCTGGGCCTTGACTTACACAGTTCCCACCACTGTCGTATCCTTCTCTACTTTCCTCACCTGGGAAACTCCTGCCTGGTAGGAAGCAGCTGAGGCTGGTCGAAGCTACCTGCAAACCGTACCCTCCTGCAGCAGGGGCGCCCAGGGGACCATGTGTGTTCTGGAACCCAGCGAGGGCACGCTGGAGCATTTGGAAGGAAGGCCCGAGGTGCCTCCTAGAGCAGGCTGGGCCCTGAAGGCCTCCGAACCACCTGAGGGTGGAGGGGAGGCATGGCGGGGGCGGGACTCGAGACCTAGCGCTTGTTTACTCCCACAGGTGGTGGCGGGAATCGCAAAGGCAAAAGCAAAAAATGGCGGCAGATGCTGCAGTTCCCCCACATCAGCCAGTGCGAAGAGCTGCGGCTCAGCCTCGGTGAGGCCTGGGTAGAGACAAGGCGTGCTGAGGCCAGAGGGACCTGCTGGTGCCAGGGGAGCCTCCCCTGAGACCTGGCCTCCCGGCGGAGGGGCAGCGTTGGGGGTTTCGGGGAGCAGAAAGATTGAAGCTGCACCACCCAACTGGTTTCAGTTCCTGGGCTTGGGGTGGGTGGAGGGCAGAGAGCTCACAGGACAGCAGGGGGCTGTTGGGGTAGGCGTGGGGAGTAGCATGGGGTCAGATATGGGGCGGTGTGACGTGTGACGGAAGCAGTGGAAGGGAGGGCCAGGCCCTGGGTGAGCAGGGCTTGCGGGACAGAGGGCGTGGTGGGGGCTGGAGTCAGCCAGCTGATTGACTGCACTGGGAGCCCCAGGCCTGTGCTCACCCCAACCCAGCCCCAGAGGTGTCCAGCCAAGCCTCGACCCCAGGGCCCAGGCCCCCTCTGACAGCCCGCACGTGGGCCAGGAGTATGCCATGGCTGCTCCCACTGCCGAGAAGGAGGCCTAGCCTTGAGCTCACCGGAAGCCACAGCTTCCTCCCACACTTTCGCCAGGCAAGCAGCAGGTGTGGGCCCAGGCCTGGCCAGAACCTCACAGACCGCACCCAACCCCAGCACTGTGACATATGCAAGTGATGTGAAGCAGGAGTCAGCGGCCGGAAGTGAGGACCCCGGCTCTGGAGCCATGCTTCTGGCTGTGTGACCTTAGGCTAATCGCTTAGCCTCTCTGAGCCCTGGAGTCCCAAGTTCTGATGGCAGTAACAATAGTGCCACCTCAGCGCTGTGGTGAGGGTTCTAAAGGACATAGTGGCTACCGTACTGCAGGGCTGGAAGCTGTTGGTGGGGCCCAGGGCCTGGCGGTGCAGACAGGAGTGCCCTGCTGGCTGGCAGGCTCCAAGTCTGGGAACCCAGCAGCTCCCATCTCTGCCCGCAGAGCGTGACTACCACAGCCTGTGCGAGCGGCAGCCCATCGGGCGCCTGCTGTTCCGAGAGTTCTGCGCCACGAGGCCTGAGCTGACCCGCTGTATTGCCTTTCTGGATGGGGTGGTGAGTGCAGCCCAGCCAACATAAAGGGTGCACAGAGGTCCCGGGCCACACATACCCCAGCTCCCCATACCTGTTGCTTCACCCAAACCCCGAGCTTCTCTGCCTCCTACCCTACAGGCTGAGTATGAAGTGACCCCCGATGAGAAGCGGAAGGCGTGTGGGCGGCGGCTAATGCAGAATTTTCTGAGCCACACGGTGAGTGAGCACTGATGGAGGGATGACAGCAGTGGGTAGAGCTCAGTGACGGGGAGTGGAATGACCACAGCCTGGGCAGAGAGTGCCCTGGAGCTGCTCCAGGCTCACCAGGCAGCACTGTGGGCACGGAGCCCAGGAGGGTGGGCTGGGGCTCTGGGTGGGGCAGCCTGCCAGCAGCTCTTCTTCACCCTGCTTCAAGGGGAGCAGCAGACACCAAGTTCAGCAGCTGGGCAGGCTGGTGCACCACCAGCCTGCAGCCACCCGCTAGCACAGGTCCGAGATCTCTGCCATCTCTGCTCTGAGAGTGGACAGCTGGCCAAGGGAGCCTCCTGTACTGAGCTGTCTGCGGCCTGTCCCCAGGGTCCTGACCTCATCCCTGAAGTCCCCCGGCAACTGGTAACTAACTGTGCCCAGCAGCTGGAGCAGGGGCCCTGCAAAGACCTCTTCCAGGAGCTCACCCGGTAAGCCTCTCCCTGCCCACAGGCTGAGAGTTGTGTTCTGAGGAGGGGACTTCTGTGGACCCAGAAGGCTGTGAGCAGAACAGCAGTTGGTGAGGGAGCTAAGCCTCTCACCCTGGCCTTGCCCCTGCTGTGTGACTTTGGCCAGGTTGCCTCCCCTCTCTAGCATCCTCAGCTTCAGTATGGGATGCATGTCTCCCACGTAGCTGGGTTAGCAGGAGGGCTGGCCGAGGATGCTGCCTTTCAGGCTGAGCATACACATAACGGGGGACCTGGCCCATAAAGCTGAGAACCTGGGGTGTCGGCTTGACCAGTGGGCTGGGCATTCTCAATAGGCTGACCCATGAGTACCTGAGTGTGGCCCCTTTTGCCGACTACCTCGACAGCATCTACTTCAACCGTTTCCTGCAGTGGAAGTGGCTGGAAAGGTGAGCTCCTTGAAGACTGGGCTGAGGTGGGCCAGATTGGGCCAGGGTGCTGGAGTTCTCATGGGCATCAGGCCCCTGCTCGGCTAGCGTCTGTTCCCCAACCCCTTGCCCGCAGGCAGCCAGTGACCAAAAACACCTTCAGGCAGTACCGAGTCCTGGGCAAAGGCGGCTTTGGGGAGGTGAGTGGCCAGGCCAGAGCCCAGCAGAGTGCAGAGGTGGGGTAGGGTGGGCCCTGACCAGCCCCTTCCCCCTCTGAGTCTCTGTAACCCCAGGAAGGGCACAGCTGGTCCCCATTTACCCTATCTACTCTGGCCACAGGTATGCGCCTGCCAGGTGCGGGCAACCGGCAAGATGTACGCCTGCAAGAAGCTGGAGAAGAAGCGGATCAAGAAGCGGAAAGGGGAGGCCATGGCACTCAATGAGAAGCAGATCCTGGAGAAAGTGAACAGTAGGTTTGTAGTAAGTACAGACAGGAGATCCCCCTCCTTCCCCTTGGCCACATGCTGCCCTCCCCACTCACTGGAGTAAGATCTCTTCCCTACCTGACCCGCCCCGCCCCGGGCATGCCCCCCCAGGCACCGCCCCTTCCAGGCACCACCCCCTCTAGGCTTGGCTGGCTCTCTTGCCCTCATAGATGCCTGGGTGGGTTTGAGGCGTTGACACCTGGCCTGGGGAGCAGGCTGGGCCCCAAGGAGTGGCACTGAGGATTATTTGGGTGGCTGGTGCCAGCCCCACCACCAGGTGGCCCATGGCCCCTGCTTGAGGGCTTGGGTCCCCTTGGCCACAGGTGAGCTTGGCCTACGCCTATGAGACCAAGGACGCGCTGTGCCTGGTGCTGACACTGATGAATGGAGGTGACCTCAAGTTCCACATCTACCACATGGGCCAGGCCGGCTTCCCCGAGGCGCGGGCTGTCTTCTACGCAGCAGAGATCTGCTGTGGCTTGGAGGACCTACACCGGGAACGCATCGTGTACAGGTGCAGCAGCGTGGCCTTCCCTGCCAGGAGCCGCAGCTGGGCATGGGTGGAGGCTGCAAAGGGATGTTGGTGTGCTGGGGCTATCACCGCTGGCACAAGTCTGTCTGGGTTCTGGCTCAGGGCTCCACATTCACCCAAGCCAAGCAGACTTGAGAGGCTCAGAACGCAGGCTCTGGGGTCTGGTTGTCTCATGTGTGAATCTCGGCATTGTCAACCCCTTTCTGAGTAGCCACATTTGACAAATAAAAAAAGTACAGTCAGCCACCAAAATGGAGGGAGGACAGAAGCCCCTTGACACTGGTGGTGAGCAAGGCTGCTGGTTTTGTCCAGGAAGTCCCACCCCCTACCCCAGGTGGGAGCTGCCTTCCACTTGGCTAGTGAGTCCTGGCTGAATGGATCCTTTATCTGCTCCCTCGAGTTAGGGCTGCTGCGGTGGGGTAGGGTGGGAGGAGGGCAGGTCTGTCTGTCTGGCAGCAAAAGACTCCTGCACCTTGCTGCACATCCCATCCCAGGAGGCGAGCAAGTTAGGAGGGGGTGGCCCTGTCCAGCTGCCTGGCAAACTAAGCAGCATCTGACCCTGCCCTTCTCTCCCCACAGGGACCTGAAGCCAGAGAACATCCTACTGGATGACCACGGTGAGTGAGGGGGGTCCCAGGGCAGGGATGGCAGAGGTGGGGGAGTCTGGTCTACCTGCCTAACAGGACTCCCTGCTTCTCTACCCGCATTCAGGTCACATCCGCATCTCTGACCTGGGGCTGGCTGTGCACGTACCTGAGGGCCAGACAATCAAAGGCCGTGTGGGCACCGTGGGCTACATGGGTGAGTCCCCCTCCTCCCTGGCCCACCAGCCTCCTGGGTCCTCTCGCTGTCCTGGGCCCAGTCCCGCCACTTCTGTTGGGCTGTCTCTTGCACCTCAGGGAATAGAGAGAGCCAATGCTCCTCTTTCATAGATGAGGAGACCGAGATTTTACCAGGGCCCGACACACTGCGAAGCCACAGCATTCACTCACTACGTGTGCATTGAGCTCCTCCTGCTGGTCAGGCCTGCAGGTGGCTACCTGTGAAGGACAAGGGAGTCACACCTGTTTCCATGGCCCCAGCCCTTGGCTCCCTGGACCTGCCCACATGCCGAATGGGAATGCCCATCTGTAGTGGGGGCCGAGATGTGCCCCACCTGCCCCTTGGGACTATATGACACAGTGGACAGAGCTCCGGCTGTAGGTTCCACTTCTTCCTTGTTTTGTGTCCTTGGGCCAGACATTCTGTTTCTCCCAGCCTTGTAAAGCAATGATCATACCAGCTCCCTGGGTTGTCCTAAGGCACTTTCATCTTTAAAGATGAAAAGAGGCAGTAGAGACAAAATCCCCACGTGCTTGCCCTGGCAGGCAGGGGTATCCAGCAAACGAGTTGTCATCTTCTTTCCTCTCTAGAGAGGGAATATTAGAATATTATTTAATAATATTTAATATTAGACTAGTAAATCCAGAGGTTACAGGCTGGTAGCCACAAGGGCCTAATTTGGTAAATTTTTGTTGAAGTTTAAAAAAAAAATTTTTTTTGAGTAAAGGTAGATTTATTCAGAGAGATACTCCATAGACAGGATTGCAGGCTGTTTCAGAAGGCAAGAGGAAAATATCAAAACAAATATATATACGTAAATCCATGACTGGGACATTGTGCGGTATACAAGAAATTGACACATTGTAACTGATGATACTTCAATTTAAAAAATCAAAAATTAAAAAAAAACTGGAAAAAAAAGAAGGCAAGAAAAAAGCCACGAGGTGTGGGAATTAGGTGCTTAGTTTAAAGTAAAAGTAGTCAATAAGAAAAAAATACCAAAAAAATAAAATAAAAAGTCACAGAGTATGGCTGTCTTACTCAGAAGCCATGAGTTGAGGGGATTTTTCATTTTTATGGGCTCAGTAACTTCACATGCTAGAAATCAAATTGTTTTAAAAACAATTTCAGTTGGTCACCGACATTTATAACCCAGACAGCTTCACATTAAAAATATGGATTTCTGGGGGGGAGGGTATAGCTCAAGTGAGAGCGCATGCTTAGCATGCATGAGATCCTGGGGTTCAATCCCCAGTACCTCCTCTAAGAATAAAATAAATGAATAAACCTAAATACCTCCCCCCACCAAAACAAACAAACAAAAAAACATTAAAAAAAAATACGGATTTCTGACTTCTCTTGAAAAATCATTAGCCCTAGGTCCTTGCTGGGCCGCATTAGCTCCTTTTGATGGGGTGTGTCTTCTACTCACCTCAGTCCCCACCAGGCCACTGACGGTGCCTGCCTGGCTGGAGCCGGTGGGTGTTTGAACTGGTTCCCAGCCTTGACGTGCGAGCTGGGCATTCCCAGGGCCCCAGGGCTCGGGTCCGCTTTATGCGTGGTCTTTACTCCTGTGCCCTCCCGCCCAGCCCCGGAAGTGGTGAAGAACGAACGGTACACGTTCAGCCCAGACTGGTGGGCGCTAGGCTGTCTCCTGTACGAGATGATCGCGGGCCAGTCGCCCTTCCAGCAGAGGAAAAAGAAAATCAAGCGAGAGGAGGTGGAGCGGCTGGTGAAGGAGGTGCCCGAGGAGTACTCCGAGCACTTTTCCCCGCAGGCCCGCTCGCTCTGCTCCCAGGTACGGTAGCCAGCGGGAACCCCCGCCGGCCGGGGCCGGGCCGGGAGCGCCTCTCCCAGGGCTATCTTGACCGCCCCTGCCCTAACGCAGCTCCTCTGCAAGGACCCTGCCGAGCGCCTGGGGTGTGGTGGGGGCGGCGCCCGCGAGGTGAAGGAGCACCCTCTCTTCAAGAAGCTGAACTTCAAGCGCCTGGGAGCCGGCATGCTGGAACCACCCTTTAAGCCTGATGTGAGTGCAGCTTACTCCTGCGCGGGGCGGGGCCACGCCCAGGAGGGAGGGGCGGGAGAGGCTTGGGAGCTCCGCCTACTCCGGCGGAGGGCGGGGCCAAGCCCTGGAGGGTGGGGCGGGGAGGCCTGGGAGCTCCTGGAGAATTGGTCAGGACATCCTCGGTGCAAGTTTCAGCAAACTCAAGTGGTTTAGCCAACAAAACAGGATTCACTGGACTCATAAGAATGAAAAGCTCTGGGGTTGGATATAGCTCAGTGGTAGAGCGAATGCTTAGCATGCATGAGGTCCAGGTTCAATCCCCAGTTCCTCCATTAAAAATAAGAGGGGGCCAGGGGAATGAAAAGCCCCAGGATAGGTCTAGCTTTTGGCATACTGGATCCGGGGCTCCAACAATGTTATAGGAATTCTGTCTTCCTCTCCCTCCTGCTGGTCAATGTGCAATTGTCTCAGGCAGCTGTCCCCTCAGTGTGGCATGCCTACACCCTAACAGCTCAGCCACCCCAATATTGCCCCTTGCCCAGTAATTTCAAAAGAAGTCCTAAAGGGGAAAAAAAAGGCCTAAGGCTGATGCTCATTGCCTCTGATTGCTCAGAGGCCCCTCAGCAGCCACACCTGGATCATATGCCCACCTGAGCCACAGCCATTGAGGGCGATCAGTTCCCCAAAGGAAAACCAAGATGCCTTGCCAGCAGGGAGAAGGGCTATTGGTCTGGCAGAATATCTGCTGCCCACCGCTCCTGGCAATGCTGACCTCCCATCTGTGGGTAGGATGTTCCCTGCTGCAGAGTCTCACTCATTTACTGAGCATCTCAGTGGGTCAGGCAACCTACTGGCAGAAACGTCCTTGAGTCATCAGACTCCAAGTGGCAGAAACCCAACTCAAACTTAGGCCCAACATGGAGCTTATTGGTTCATTTGGCCAGAAATTTCCAGAGTAGGGCCAGTGTCAGGATATCACACTGTGTTGCCAGGACTCCCTCTCTTGGCTCTTGCTTCAACTTGTTGACTCTTCTCCCACTGAATTCAGGCTTCTCTGTATAAAGTCATAGGGAGGGTTCTGATTGGCCAAGATTAGGTCATGTGCTTGGCCCCCCTTCATGTGTAAGGGAACTGAGTCCTGTGATTGACAGTTCACCCAAAACACTGGGGAGGCAGGAATGTGATGGATAGAACAGGTTCGTGGCTGTCAGCCGCACATGTGGTTCTTTATTCATTCAACAAATACCTGAATACCCATATGTGCCAGACCTCAGAATCAATAGGGTCAACAGGACCCAGTCCCGCCTTCATGTTCTAGTGGGAAGACATAGCAAAATAAACCAGAAAGTGAAAAAGGAATGGTGGGGCATGGGAGTATTTTTAGACAGGATAGTTTCTGAGGAGCTGATGGTTAAGCAGAAGCCTAAAGTATGTGAAGGAGAGAGCCGTGCCAAGATTTAGGGTGTGAGCATTCTGGGGAGAAGGAACAGCCAGGCATTGAGGTCATGGTGCAGGGACCAGCCTTGAGAGATGGAACAGCAGTGAGAAGGCCAGTGTGGTCAGAGTGAGCATGTGCAGGGAAAGAGGCTTGAGGTCTTATGCTAAGTGTGTCGGGCATCTTTGGGGAATGTGGAGTGGGCATGCGAGATGTGGGGGGTGGGCAGTAGAGCAGAGGAATGGGAGGACATCTGGGGGCTGCTTCCTCTGAAGGATTGTGTCATGTAGCTGGGCCCCACCAGCACCCTGAGGTTTTGGCCTTGCCGTGGGCAGTTAAACTGAGAGCCTGACTTCCAGGCAGCCTGCCTTGGGGCTGGCGCTGCCACTCAAGTTGACTCCTGCTCCCTGCGCACCTCATCTCATTTGACCTTGAAATCTTCCCAGTGCCCCTCTGTCTTTCATTCAAAGTTAGAAAATCAGTGGCCTGGAGTTTAACTTTTTTAGAAGCAGCAGACGAAAAGCATGCTTGATGATAACAGTTTTTAACAGCTTTATTGAGATTTCATTTACATACCATGCAACTCACTCCTTTAAAGCATATAATTAAATGGTTCTTGGCATATTCAGAGTTGTGCAACCACCACCACAATCAATTTTAGAACATTTTTATTACCCCTCCCCCCCCAAATCCCCATGCCCACCATACCCATTAGCAGTCGCTCCCCATTCTCCTCTCCCCTGGTCCCTGGCAGCCACTAATCTACTTTTATGTCTATTAGCCTATTTGGGACATTTCATATTAATGGAATTATACAATATGGGGTTCTTTGTGACTGGCTTCTTGCACTTTGCATAATGTTTTCAAGGTTCACGAGTGTCGTAGCGTTTATTGGTATGCGTTCCATTTTTATGACTGAATAATATTCCATTGTATGAATATGCCATATTTTGTTTATTCATCAATTGATGGACGTTAGGGTGGTTTCCACTTTTTGGCAATGATGCTGTTTTGAGCATCCACATACAAGTTCTTGTGGAGACATGTGTTTTCACTCCTCTGGGATGTAGAATGCTGGCTTATATGGTAACACCGTGTTTAACCTTTTGGGAGAACTGCCAGATTGTTTTCCAAAAAGCAGCTGTACCATTTTACACAATGATGTTTTAATTGACATGCTTAACAGTAGGATTTAGAAAACAAGGTAAAGATGAAAAAGAAGTGGCCTTCTGAGGGGGAGGTAGGCTCCCTGCAGGGGGCTGGGGGGGTGCGGGAGGTGGGAGAGCTGTTTTAATCCACTGGTTGGCTGTGAAGCTTGAGGGGATGGACAGAGGACCCATCAGCTCTGGACCTTGCATGGGGTGCCCAGCTGAAGGAGCTAGCTGAGATTCAGCTGTGCTCCCCTCACCAGTTGCACGCAGACAGCTGTGTGCAGCTGGAGGGGGTGCCTGTTACTGATTCCACGAGGCGAAGTGGGGGCTGGTTCACTGCAGTGGGTCAGCTCTGCAGTCAGTGAGCAGTGAGGGATAATGGTCCCTGGTTTACAGAAGCACAACTTGGGCCTCAGGGAGAAGGGACCACCATGTTCAAGAAGTACATGGGGCACCTGGTTTTTTACTCCAGACCAGAGAGCTGCAAGAGTCAGGGCACAACCAGCTGCAGCTCAGCGCTGAGCTGCCCCTCTGTGGAGGGGGTGTGTATGGCGTTCCTGTCTGACCGCTGTCTCTGTCCCCCCCCAGCCCCAGGCCATTTACTGCAAGGATGTTCTGGACATCGAACAGTTCTCCACAGTTAAGGGTGTAGAGCTGGAGGCCACTGACCAGGACTTCTACCAGAAATTTGCCACGGGCAGCGTGCCCATCCCCTGGCAGAATGAGGTGGGGCCCTGCCCAGCTGGTGGGGTGGGCTCCAGAGGGACGGCACTGGGGCAGCGCTCACAGCCGCTGTTCTGTGGCAGATGGTAGAGACCGAGTGCTTCCAGGAGCTGAATGTCTTTGCGCTAGATGGTTCGGTTACCCCAGACCTGGACTGGAAGGGCCAGCCGCCTGCGCCCCCCAAGAAGGGATTGCTGCAGAGGCTCTTCAGTCGCCAGGTAAGCCCCAGCAGTGTCCTCCCTGGGCCCCCAGCCTGGCTCCAGGGGACGGTGGGTGGGAGGCAGAGCCGGTGCCCGCATGCGCGGGGAGTGGGCATCCTCCAGCCGTGTCAGCGGTGCCCAGGGTCTCTGGCCTCATTCCCGCCTGTCCCCGACCCCTGGCTGGGCTCACAGCCTCTTTTCTCTTTCCAGAGGTGAGCAGTGTGGGCTCCCCGTGGGCTGGCCTTGCTGCCTGGCCTCGGGGAGCCACAGGCAGCCCTTCCATGGCAGAGGCAAGATGTGGGCGAAAGAAGTCTGGTGCCCGCTCCCCATTTCCCCCTCCCCACCGCTTCCATTCCCTGCACCCTGGCACCTGCAAGCTGCTAGCCTTGCTTAGCCGTCTGTCTCCCCATGCTCTGCCTCCACCAGCCCCAGGGAGAAGGCCTTGGCAGAGCCTGGGATCCACCTTGCCCCCTTACTTCAGCCTGTTGCCAGCAGCCTCTGCACTGATGTCCACACATGTCTGGCCTGAGCTGTTGCTCCAGGCCCCTCGTGGGGAGCCCCCTCCTCAGAGCATGGCCCCGGGCGGCTCCTGGTCTCCCCAGTGACGGCCATGGTGGCTAACTGCACCCGCTCTGCCTCTCTTCCTCCGTGTCTTCCCTGCCCTCCAGGACTGCTGTGGGAACTGCAGCGACAGTGACGAAGAGCTTCCCGCCCGCCTCGAGCTCCCCACCCGCCTCTAGCCCCCAGCCCGAGGCACCCCCGGGCGGTTGGCGGTAGCAGCTACTCCAAGCGCTGTTTACAGTTTTGCACAGTGGTCTTCCCCCTTGTCCACTCGAGTTGTGGCCTGGGGAACACAGCCGGAGCTGTCCCTGGTGCCCTCTGCCCTTCAGCCCCTAGTCTGGCTGAGTTTGGCAAGGCCTGGGCTGTCCCTGGGACAAAGGTGCGTCCCTTCAGCTCTTGTCTGTGGAGCTCGGGGCTTTCTGTATTTATGTCTTGTACGAATGTATATAGCAACCAGAGTGTTCTTAAGACCTACCCTGGAGCCGGCAGAGGGGCTGCTGCCAAACTCCAGGCTCCTAAGGCCTGGCCCGGATGGGCGAGGCTGGGCCGGGCCAGGGTCCTGAGCCCCAAGCACTGTGCTTGCCACCGCCGACCTCCGAGTAAGACTTGTGCCTGCCCCTGCCGCCCTGGGCTCAGGCCGCCATGTCTGGGGCCCAGTGCTGTCCCTTCTCAGCACTGGTCAGAGCTGGATCTGGGGCCTCAGTGTCCCCTAGGCCTGTGCCAAAGTGTGACCAGAGATTAGGCTGACCCTGGGACCCCTCAGTCCACTGCCCAGGCTGTCCCAGAGGGGTCTGCCTCTGCCTTCCAGCTTCCAGGGCACCTTGTCCCTCATGCTGGGCCCCGTTCCTGAAGACACCTCTTGCAGAAATACCCCAGCCCAGGCCATAGGAAGGGTGGGGGCAGGGGTGTCCCTGGTCAACCCTCAAACATTCCAGACTCCCCTCATAACAACAGACACATGTGCCCAGCAATAATCCGCCCCTCCCTGTGTGTGCCTGTGGTGTGTGTGTGTGTGTGTGTGAGAGTGTGTGAAGGGGGTAGGCTGAGGCTGTGTGCCTGTACCCGAGGCCCCAGCCCTGGCCCTTCCCAGACTGTGATGGCCATCCTGGTCCCAGTGTTAGGGTAGCTCGGGATTACAGGGCCCCAGTTTTTCCATATTTAAAGCCAATTTTTATTACTCATTTTGTCCAGTGTAAGCTGCCACGTGTCTCTATGTGAATACAGTCTGAGCACAAAACTGGCCAGCTGCCCCTGCCTTTCTCTTTCTTGCCCCTGGTGGTCCAGGGGTCTTCCTGCTCCCCTGGCCCTGTTGACAGTGGGGAGGGATTGGAAGTGGGGCTGGTGAGGGCTGCCCTTCCAGCAAGGCCCTTCCCTGTCCCTCCAAGACCGCTGTGGGTAGTCTTGTGGTAGCCTCGCCAGGCAGCCAGGCTTTGGTGGCCTTTGGGCCCTCCAGCTTCCTCAGGGGGGGTGAGACCTGAGGGAAGAAGTCTTGGGTCCCCACTAGGGTGTGGGTCTGGCTCTGCCTGTGCTGGAGAGGCAGGCTCAGCTGGCAGTGTTTCCTCCAAAGCCAAGGTGGCCTGGCCGCTAGCTGTGGGTTTAGAGCAGCCTGAGGTGTGAGGTGGGAGCTGCTGTTAGAAACACCCGCCCAGTTTGTCTTACCTGGACACCTGCTGTGTGATTTGCCCAGGGCCAGTGCACATGTGTTAGAACCATTCATCTGCTCTGCCTTTGAAGCAGGAAATGTGGCTGGACAGACAGTGGTGATGCTGGGAGCCGTGCTGTGGCAGAGGTGGGTGGAGACCAGCCATGTGAGCATCAGGGAGGATTCTCTGAGGGTAGCAGTTGAGCCAGGCCTTGAGGGAGACAGTCATCCAGGGGACAAAGGAATTGGGGAGCATTCCACCTGTGCAAAGACTTGGGGATGACAGCCTGTTGACCACAATTCTGTCCCAGACTTCACAAACCTGTCCCTGGTCCATAGCCTCCCAATGGCTCTAGTCCCCCAGTGATGCCCTGTAGCCACCATAAAGGTTTGTTCCTTGCCTCTGGGTGGGGCACCCCATACCACAGAGGCCACATGAGCTTTGTAGTTGGGCAGTTTTGGGTTTCAAGTCCCAACCTGGCCACTTGTCAAGCTGGCTTTGCATAGGCCCTTCCTCTCTGGAAAAATGGGTGTGTTACCCATTGTTTCATAGGGTGACTACGAGAATCCACTTAAGCAGCCAGTCACCCCCTTGAGCCCCTGGGTCAGTCAGGACTCTTGCCTGCTGGGAGAGTGGGTGCTGGGTCCCAGGCTGGTGGCTATCTCAGGGGCAGCAGGAAGGTTCCAAGCAGCAACTTAACAGAAGGGGCCTGTGATGGCAGCCCAGCTCGTGATGGTCTGGGGAGCATGCGCTGCTGCTTCTATTAACTTGAGGCAAGAAGGGTAGGGAGAGGGCCTTGCCTGAGGTCTTCCAGCTGGTGATTGGCCATTGCAGGGTGGAGAGGAAGCCAGTTGAAGATGAAGTTTGGAGCCTGAGTTGCTCCAGGCTCTGTTGCAGGGGCCAGGGAAGGTAGGTAGGTCTTCGCATGCAGAGACCACAGCCCAGTGCAGGGCAGGCATGTGAGGATGAGTGCCAGGTAGATAGGTGGGTCCAGACTTCCCATCAGACTCCCCTTGGGCTAAAGAGACACCCAGGGAACTTCGTGGCTACGGTTCAGACCCACCTTAAAGTTCTTACCACAGTGGGTCCTTGACAGCAGAAACTTCCAGAATTCACTTCCCAAAAAGCCAAGCTCACCTCCTCCCCAACCAGCTCTCTGGTGGGAGCTGGGAACCTAGGTGGAGATGAGGCCCCTGCCAGCTTGGAGCTGAGTCCAGTAGGCAAACAGACATGGGAACAGTAGGACCCAATGTGATCAGCACCATGGTAGTGACGATTCTAGAGCTGGTGGGGCTGGGACTGCCACAGGACTGGGGCTGGGGCCAATACCAAGCAGGGGAGGCCCATTGCCACAAAGTTGTCAAGAGCTGGTACCCTCCAAAACACAGAACCAGATGCTCCCAGGTAGAGGAGGGAGGAGCCGGATGGATGGTCCTGGGCCTCTAGGGGTTTGGGATGGCTGTACATCGCGTAGAGGTGGAAGAAAGGAGTGGCTGCAGCCAAGGTCAGTGAGACTCAGCCACACCAGGCTTTGAAAGCTGTGTTCGGATGCGGGGACTCATGTGGAAGGTGACTTTCCAAAGGATTTTAGGTGGCTGTGTCAGGAGGTCTACCAAGCATGTACAAAAGGACCCCGTGTTTCCTTTGGGTAAACAAC
Source organism: Camelus dromedarius (assembly GCF_036321535.1). Lineage (NCBI taxonomy): Eukaryota > Metazoa > Chordata > Mammalia > Artiodactyla > Camelidae > Camelus > Camelus dromedarius. The sequence goes on from NC_087462.1 coordinate 23,708,190, forward strand.
TCTGTCAGTCCTTGTGGTTTAAATGGGGCTGGACTAGCACCCCCTGCATATACATACACTAGAGCGTGACCCAGATGGTGCTGTTAGGGATCTTTGGCTGCAAGTGACACAGCTGTCCTATAGCTACCTTAGAAAGTGTTAACAGGATATGGAGGAGCCAACAGACAGGACAAATCAGAACTGGGACAGCTTTGGGATCACAGTTGCAGACCCCATTCTTACCAGGGCACAACCTCCCGAAGCAAGATGCTACAGCTATGTTTATGTCTGCATCATTGAGCCTAGCTCTGAACCCAAACCAGGCTGGGAACCTGCTCAGTGTGCAATGGAAGAGCAGGGCACTTGGGTTCACAGGCCCACTCTGATGGCACTCACAGGGTGCAGTGAGTTTCCCTAGTGAAAGCAGGGTGCTCATACCCAAAGAAAAAGGAATGGATATGGGTGGCTGAACACATATCCCCTCCCCTATACCTGCATCACTCAACCGAAATGAATCCAAAAAGCCCACGTGGGTTGCTAGAACTATTAGGGAAGAACTAGGGTTCTCAGTTCCTCTGGGGATCGGTGGCAGGATACAAGCATGGAGCTATGGGGTCATCCTCACCACCGCTTGGGGGGATATTTGCCTGAAAATGATGCAAATAGAGAAGAAAGCTGAGTGGAGAGAACAGATACATGCCTGATGTCATAGCTGGGACACCTGGAACAGATTGTATAGGAAAATGTAGAGTGGCAGGTGGACAGACTAACATGGGTGATATCAAGGAGGCTCCAAGATCTCCCCAACGCGCTCCAAAGGCTAGTCTGAGGCAGGGCTAAAGGAGCACGTCCATAACTAAAAATCTACCCGTGGACTTCCCAGTTACATGAGCCAAATGCCTTTGGGCTCAAACCTATTTGTTTTGGGGTTCTGTCACTTGCAACTCAAAAAGTCCCAGCCTATATGGTGGCGGAGGGTGTTTTGGGAAAATCACCCTAAGTATAGTGGAGAATTTGGACTGGAAACAGAACCAATTAAGAGGTTTTGGACAACCAGTTTCAGACTCAGCCTGAACAATGGGACCCTCACTAGGGCTCACCAGTCTTCCCTGGAGATGAGCAGGGTCCATGGAGGCCAGGACTATGGATCCAGCACTAGGTTCTCCTCCCTGTGTTATTTACTAACCATGCGGTGGTGTGTGCTTGCTGGAGACAGTAGGAAGGGCCGTGAGTTGGGAGGGGGCCCTGGATTTGTGGATTGAGTCACACTGGGGTGCCCGACTGTTCCACAATCCCCCCACCTCGTGTGTGCGGTGCTTGTCAGGAGATGGCCGGGGCCCGGACTTGAGTGCGCTCTCCCAGTTGAGCTGTGTGTGTGTGTGTGTGTGTGTCAGGGTTCTCGATCTCAGCAGCCTGGCTCAGCATCCTGTGTGCTCTGGTCTGCCTGCGTGTGCCCGGTGCGGACAGCCCGTTGCCAGGAGCTGGGCGGTGTGGCGTGGGCATTCCCTGTGCAGGATGATCCCGGCGCCCTGGGTGCCGAGTCTCGGTGCGACATGTGGGTGCTGGGTCCTCCGCCTTTCGCTCCCGGGACAGCCTCCTCAGCGACGAGTGGCAGGGGGTGGGGGCCCTCTGCCGGCTGCCGCGCGCGCGCGCGCACGCCGGGCTCGGTACGCGCCGTGTACGTGCCCGTGCGCGCGCCCCGCGGCTCCAGCCCAGCGCTCGGAGCCGCCTTCGCTGCCACAGTCAGCTCCCTGGGGCCGCCGCCGCTTCCCCCGAGTCGGGGGCTCTGTCCGCGGGGCCCGCGCCGCTCGCCCCGAGCCAGGAGGACGAGCTCGAGGAGGATGCCTGGGCCCGTGAGTACCGCGGCGGCGGGCCGGGCGGTCCCGGAGCGCGGGCGGAAGATGGTCCCGGGGCTGAGCCCCTCCCCGCGGGCGGCCCCGCGCCCTGGCCCTGGGTCGCCGCCCCGGACCCCCTCCCCGGCCAGCCCCTCCCCCAGGCCACACCAGAGGGAGGGAGAGAGGGAGGGAGAGGGAGGGCGCCAGTGAGCGAAGGAGCTGGAGCGGGGCGCGAGCCGCCACCGGTTCGCTTGGAAACGGTTGCCACAGCAACTGGGTTGCGCTCCCCGGCAACGCGGCTGCGGGGCGGTGACGCCCCCTCCCCCTTCCCCCACCCCACGAGGGGCGGCAGCCCGGGGGCGCAGTGGGAGACGGGGAGTGGGGACACCCCCTCGCCCGGTGAGGGAAACTTCGCCCCTCTGGTCTGTCTAGGTGTGCCTGCCTCCACAGCTGTCGAGGGTGGGGGTGGGGGGCGAGCGGCCCCGTGGGCACGAGCTGGCTCCCACGTGGCTGCAGTCGTCGCAGCAGGGCTCCTATGGTGGCTGCAAACGTGGGGGCGGCCCAGCCCCTGGGCTTGCGGTGGGGAGGAGGAGGCATGGGTCTGGGGTCTGTGAGCTGCCACCCCCCACCCCCACCCCCGCCTGCGAAATGACCTGACCCGAGTTGGATGCCCCAGAGGCGATGTTCCCTACTAGGGGAGAGGAAAGAAGCTCGCATCCTCCTCTTTATGGCTAGACATGTGCCAAACCGCGGCCTGGGCCCGCGGCGGGTCTCTGCTCCTCTTCCCAAGCCTCCATTCTCCAGGGAGGGGTGGGAGCAGCGTGGGCAGAAGCAGAGGGAAGGACACTGCTGACCCAGGGAAGCTGAAGCCCAGGCCAAATGGGATCGCCCCGGCCCATTGTCTGAATCACAAGTGTCCCTTTCTTGTCTGAGCACAAAGCCCAGACTGTGCTGAGTGGCATGCAGGTTGGCCGGCGGGCAGGCCAGCGCCACATGGAGATGCCCTGTCCTCCAGGGGAGCTCCTCTGGGAGGAGAACGGCCGCTGAGTCAGAGGAAATGACCTCTGGCTCCCCTCCCAGCCTCCCCTCAGTGGGTATGCTGGGGAGAGAAATGGCCCTCCTGCCAGCTTTCCTGGGCCTGACTCAGCAGATGCCAGCCCCGACCACAGGCCTCGGACCCAATATCCCAGTGACCACAACCACCCTTGGGTTTCCTTTCCCATCCAGGGAGGTGTCCTAGGTACCAGAGGTAACCATTACCCTTGGAGGCCTTGGCATAAGATGCCCTTAGATGAGTGGTGTCCTAAGTCAGGCTTGAGTCTCCGCAGGCAGGAGTGCCTTTGGAATTACTCACAGGCTCCTTTCGTTCTGTTCCTGTTCTGCTTGAGATCTGTGTTCAGTGCTCTGCATCCACTATCTCCTAGTCCTTACACCAATTGTGCAAGGTAAGTTTATTAGCCCCGTTTTAGAGGTGGTGACTCTAGGTTCAGGGAGGTAAAGTGACTTGCCCAAGGTCACACAACCAGTTAAGTGGTGGAGCTTGGTTTCCAGTGCAGGTTTCTCTGCTGGCCTGGCCCCTCTCTGCTTGCTACATACCGTCTCTTGTGACCCAGGCAGAAAAGAACTGTAGAGCCTTCTAGAGGAGCGTTCTTAACCTTCTTCCACAGTCCTCCAGGGAGGAAATCCCCTGTTTTTTAGGCCTTGGTACACCTTGTCTCCTTCCAGCAAAATCAGCCACATGCTCTATAGGACTGTGCCACTGCTCTGCTGCCTCCCTCCCTCCATTTCTTCCCTCTGGGGGAGGCTCAGCAGTAGGCTACCTCAGTCCCCTGGGAAGCCCCCGAGGCCCTCTTCCTTGGTTCGTAGGCTCTGTGGCCTGGTCACCTTGCAGTCCTGGCTGTAGCAGGAGGAATTTAGCAATGATGGGCCCATTGCAGCGCTGGGCCCTGTGGATGCTCCGTTTAGCTCAGGGGTTGCTACCCAAATGCCTCCAGGGCCCAGGTCGACCAGGGTGCTAATCGGCTGCAGTCTGTGTTGCCATGTGAGAAAGTGAACTTATTATGACCAGATTGTCCCATTTTCAAGGTGAGCCAAAAACCCAGACTTCTATATAAAATCTCTTGGTTTTTAAATGTTGGCAACTAATCATAATATTTTTTAAAAAATGATTGTGGGCCAACCAAACATGTCCATGAACTGTGTCCAACCTGAGAGTCACGAGGCGGAGACCTCTGGTCCATAGGAGAGTGATGGCAGTTTTTGCTGGACCACCTCCAGGCTTGTGCAGATGTAGCACCAGGGGCTGGTTTTCACATTTGAGCCTCTTGAGGCTGCAAGGTGCCGGCATTTGGCCTGTCACCTGCAGCTGTGTATGCTGGGCTTGAAGTATTTTCACATTCCCCACCAGTTTTGCTCCTCCCTTGGCACTGCCAGGCAGGTCTCATCATCCCAGCGTGACAGGTGAAGAAACTTCAGCTCAGGCGTGGGGGACGGCTGGGATGGGGTTACACAGCTCGGTCAGGACAGAAGCAGGATTTGAACCCAGGGCTCCCCACTCAGTGCTCTGCCTGTTCACCAGGCTCCCTTAGAGGAGCAGATCTGAGTCCAGTAGACACTGACCCACTAGGGCCCCAGTCTCGGTTGTCGTGTTTGCAGTTTCCCGAGCCCTGGCTTCCTGGCTTGGTGCCAAGGTTGGGTCACAGAGACACTACCTGTAGGTGAGGGTGCCAAGTCAGTACTTTGGCTAAGCTGGAAATGAGGTTCTGGCCAGCTCCAAGCCTGGCTGACTGGCAGCTGGGACAGTTCCCATCATCTGTGTCTGGCTTCAGTTCATCCGTCTTGGTGTGGGAGGAGTGTAAAAATGTCACCAGTGCCTTCCTGAAATGCCCTTCCTGCTGGGACAGCAGGCTTTGCAGTCACCTGGCCTTCACAGGCACCCAGCCATGTGGGCCTGAGCGGCCTCAGCTCCTGCCTGCAGAGTAGGGATGGCATCCTCTCCCTCTGGGAGAATGAATCTAAAGAGGTTAGCGGAGGCCTGGTGTGTTCAGGGCATGCGGAACACGTGAGCAGTCACCTTCTCCTCCCCTCCCCTCATTCCACACGCCACACTCTCCTCCCTCTCTCCTCTGTCCCCTGCTCTGAATTCCTGTCCCTTCAGTTAACCAACAGCTCTGGCCTCACATCCAGGGCTTCCTTGTGTGACCCAGAGCCCCTGTTACCTGGGATTCCCTCTGTCCACTCCAGAACCCCTGGAGATATCTCCACGTAGGCTTTTCCTTTTATTCACATGGCTGGATGGGTCCTCAGATCTCTTAAAACCTCCCTGGGAAGGCTGAGAGCTGAGAGCTGGTCTTTCTCAGTGACATTTTGGTGAATGGCCAACATTTCCCAGGAATGACTTAGATGCTGACCCAACACTTGAGGTGTTCCCTGTCCTTACAGCTAAAAGACCAGACAGGTAACTGGACATCTCCGAGTTGCTCCCTCAACAAGTGGCTTTTTAGCTACTACATACTTGAGCAGATGATCAAGACAGATGCAGCCTCTCCCGTTGGACACAGGCCACTGCAGAACACTGTGAATGATGTCGCTGGGCTTCTCATCCAGCCCTGGGGGGTGAGGTAGCCGGAGGCTGATGTGTCTGGGGGGAGACAGGCGAGGCCATGAGGCTGAGTAGCAAGGGCAGCAAGACTGTGTTGCATCTGGGTTCAGGAGAGGGCCTGGGGGAAATGGGTGACGCGGAGAGTGGTAGGCTGCGCAGGAGAACAGTGGAAGTAGAGAGTGGTGGCAAGCATGGTAACAGGGGCCCAGGTGTGAGGCCACGGTGACCTGGCTAAGCCAAGGAAGTGGACAGATAAAGACACACTGCACTGAGGGTTCAAAACAACAGGATGTGGCAGCTGGAGTAAACGGCAGGCCTTTTGCTGAGATAAAAGGCCCAGCAGCAGATCTTTGGGATCTAAGGCTTTGGTGCCAGGGTTCTTCATGCAGAGGAGCGATGTGGGAGGGCCCCAGAGCAGTGCACCAGCCCTAGACTAAAAGGTTTGTGTGACCTTGGGAGTCATTTAGTCTCTTTGAGCCACGTGTTCTCATCTGTCAAACGGACAGAATGCTCACCTAGTTAGTTCATAGGGTGACTGAGAGAACTCTGTGGCAGCCAGTCCTGGGGCGGAGGGCGCCTCAGGGACACGCATCTCTGCATCCCCAGCTCTCAAGCTGCTGTCTGCAGTGCTCATGTTTGTCAGGCATCTCCAGGCCCTTTGCGTGGGTTAGCTCACTCTTCCCCGTGGTCACCAATGAGGAAACTGAGGCAACACGGAGGTTAAGAAACTCACCCCACCCCCAGCTCTCACTCCTGTCCCCCTGCTGTGCTCCCAGCGGGTGTGTGGCCTGAGAAAACCCTACAAAGTGATACACTCACAAACTCCACAAATAAACCAAGAAGGCCTGAAACATGTCTAGATAACCCACAAGAAGCAAGAAAAGAGAAAGAGGAAACAGAAAACAAATCATAAACTGGCCGGCTTAAGGATGAGTCCTGCTGAAGGCACCACTCCTAGCACACAGCTGGAGGCGGTGTTTGCTGGGGACCAGAAGTGTGTCTGCAGGGGATGGGGAAGGTGAGGGGCTGTGAGCAAGAGGCAGGGTCTGCTTCGGAAGGGCTCCCCGGACCCTGGCAGGAGCGTGCACGGGCTGTGGAGGGGTAAAGGGACAGAAAAGCTTGAGAAGCTTGGCCTGGCTAGGAGAAACACTTGGAAAGGTCTGAATGAATCCCTTGATGTTTATATATTGGGCACCTACTGTGTGGATTAGATGAGATGTTACTGATGACTCCTGTGGACCACACTCAGGGCAGGAGGGAGGCTCATGCAGGATTCCTGCCCTCTGGACCTGCTGGAGCACCAGGGTGAAGCAGCAGCCCAGGAGGGAGTGTCATCACCCCCCGACCCCCACCCAAAGTGGGCACCAGAGCCAGCCAGTGTGGGGGTCAGAGGGCCAGCTCAGCTGTGAGACCTTAGGCAGACTTCCTCTCTCAGACCCACAGTGGCCTAGTCTGTAAAATGCAGCAATGGTTCCTGCCTCCTGACTGGAGTTTAGCTGAATTAGGAATAAGAATATCTGCCAAGGACTGTCTACTGCGTGTCAGGCCTCGATCTCGGCCCCTTCATGCAGAATCTTATGTGATCTTCAACACCGCCTTCTCACTGGGGGTCTTGCCCATTTGATAGATGATGAGACAGGCTGAGAGGTGACAGTGGCACCCTGCAGGTCTTGGGGGTGGCCTGCCCCAGCCTGCTCTAATGCCCAGCCAGCTGAGCCAGACCCCTCCGGGCACAGTCCCTGTCCTTTGTTCCCTGTTAACCCCAGAGCTGCCATTCCATCTCTCCTTTACCCTATGGCCTTTTACTCTTAAGCTGAGAGCTGGTCGCCAGAAGCACTAGGGCTTTGAGGGGAAGGAGCAGGACAGTGTGTTTTGGCTACAAGCTGGCCAGACTGCCCCAGGTCCCCATGGCTGCGAGGTCCTCCCATACTGAGCACTCACCTGCATTTATTTACGTCTCACTTGTCCCTTAGGGGAAAATGTTTCAACATAAGACTTTAGATTCAGACTCAGATAAATCCCTTATTAGCTGTGTAACCCAAGGCAAGTCATTTCCCTCTCTGAGCCTGTCTCTCCATCAGATGGGCACGACCCCCAGTGAGAAGGTAGTGTTGAAGATTATACAAGATTCTGCAGGGAAGGGGCCTTGAATGAGTCCTCACACAGTAGACAGTACTTGGCAGGTATTTGTATTTCTCATTCAGCTAAACTCCATCACTTCCAGCCCCAGAAGTGCTTTTCTGACCCAGAGCTGTTCCTGCCTTGCCAAGGAGCCCCCTAGTTCGTGCCAGCTTCCTCAGAGCATTCCTGAAAATTCCTGTGGGCTCAGGAAAAGGAGAACACTGGATTTAATTAACTCCCAGTGACTGGCAGCATCGTGTTTTTATCTGGGCTGCGTCGCCATGGCAGCCTCATGGTGGGGTTGTCGAGGGGGCGGGTGGAGCTATTGTTCCTGCCATTGTCTGTTCTGGAACTCGGGCCCAGGAGAAAGGGACTGGCATGGGCACCAAGTGCCACATGGCACAAAGCAGCCATGGAGTCAGACAGGAGCCATCTGGGGAGAACTGTGGGGTGGCCAGTATGGCCTGGCTTCCCCCCAGCTTGCTCTCAGACCAGTGGAAGCTTAATGTGGAGTCCCCAGCATGGGGCTCAGGCCCATTGTGGCTCCCAGAGCTGAATGCATGTGTGCCTTGGTTGGGCATGCTGAGCATGGGGGGCCCTTGGCGCTCCTGGGAGGGGCCCCCAGGGTAGCGCAAGCAGCAGCACTCTCCCACACCAGGCTAGGGTTCTGTGGCCAGGCTTGGGGTCAAATTATGGCACTGCTGCCTGCCATCCATACACCTAATTGTGTAAAACCCATAAAACAGGAATAATTCCAGTTACCCCAAAGGGTTGTATGTGAAAGCCTCTGGGTATAAGGAATTCAAGAAGGGCTCATTTCTGTTCTGAGGGGGTGGTGAACAGTTGCCTGCCACGGTCCCTCCGCAGTCAGGGCTCCCTCCTACATACTTCTTAGGATGCAAGGTTCCCCTCTCAACCCTGGCTGTGGAGAGGAGGAGGTGGGACTAGAGGTGCCCATCTGGAGTGATGCGGGACCAGGTGGTACCGATGACTTCAGCTAGTTTTCTGTCTCTGCAGAGGGAAAGGAACTGGGGGAAGGGCACAGCGGCCTGGAGCTAGAAGGGCAGGGCCGAGTGGGGCTGCGCATGGGTAGGAGGCTCGGGAAGCAGAGACGGAGCTGAGATTAAGCGGGCGGAGGCGCCTAGAGGAAAGGAAAAGAAGGAACAGCCCACGCTCACGGCGCGTTCAGCGCAGACAAAGGCAGGCCGGTGGCACGCAGTAGCCGCGGGAACCACCCATCCGAGTTCCCGCTTCAAGAGCGGCGACAACCAGGAGGCCGCGGTGCGGACAGTAATGTTCCACGCTTTGGGAAGCCAGGGGTGGGAGTGGGTGCAAGACCTGGGGCGCCAGGGGCTGCCCGGTGTGTATGCACAGGGCTGAAGCTGGGAGCCGGCGGGCTGCTTGTGGGGCCCTCCTCGCCGCTGAGCAACCGCGCTGTGGCTCCTCTTCAGAGCCCTGGGAGTCTGCCTATGGGCCTATCAGGCCCTTTCGGAGCTGAGGTCCTTGGTCCCTCGGGGATGCGGATGGAGAAGCTCCCGTGCAGACTGAGGCCGAGTCCGGCCTTCGCGCGCCCCCTGCTGGCCGGACTGGAGTAACCTCGGCTGGGAGGCGGCGGCAGCGGCAGCCCGGGCTCAGATCCGGGAAAACCCTACCAGGGAAACCTCGAGGCGTGACGTCATCGAGCGATGACGTCACCTGGCCCCCACGGAGTGCGGGGGTTCCGCAGAGGAGGCTTCCCCAGGATTGCACGGGGCACCCGCTCGGGCAGGGAAGTCGCCGGGGGCTGCTGCGCTCCTTCACCGCGTCCTGTGTCTGTCCCACAGGTCCCGCGCGGCCCCGGGTGAGGCCCGCCAGCGCGCCTGCCGGCGCCATGGGAAAGAACGGGAGCTGCTGCTGCTGCCCCCCGCCGGCGCGCGCACGACTTGAGCCCCGCTGCGGGCAGCCCCCGGCCGCAGGGCCCCGAGTGACACTGGCGGCGCCTGGGAGCGTGGCGCGGGCCCGGGGCCACGTAGAGGAGCCCATTGTCCAGTGAAGGAGCCGAGGACCCGCCGCCCGCGCCGCCGCCATGGTTATGTCCCAGGGCACCTACACGTTCCTCACGTGCTTTGCTGGTTTCTGGCTCATCTGGGGTCTTATCGTCCTACTCTGCTGCTTCTGCAGCTTCCTGCGCCGCCGCCTCAAACGGCGCCAGGAGGAGCGACTGCGTGAGCAGAACCTGCGCGCCCTCGAGCTGGAGCCCCTGGAGCTCGAGGGCAGCCTGGCCGGGAGCCCCCCGGGCCTGCCACCGCCACCACCACCGCAGCGAGGCCGCCTCGAGGCGCCGGCGCACACCCATCAGCACGTACACGTGCACCCGCTGCTGCACCACGGGCCTGCGCAACCTCACGCGCACCCGCACGCACACCACCACGCGCTTCCGCACCCGCCGCCGCCGCACCTCTCCGTGCCGCCGCGGCCCTGGAGCTACCCGCGCCAAGGTAAGTCCCCACCTCCGCCAGGAGGCGGCCTGGGCCACTGGGGTCGGGGAGGCCTCGGCGAGGGGCGGACTCGCTGCTGACCCGCGAGGCTTCCAGCGGAGGGCCTCCTTGAAAACCCAGGAGGAATCGGGCTGGGTCTGGGGTTGGCGACTGGCCAAGGTCTCTGAGGGAGGTTGGGGACAGGTGGCCTCACGCCCTGAGACTGCTTCCTACTCCGCAGCGGAATCGGACATGTCCAAGCCACCGTGCTACGAAGAGGCGGTGCTGATGGCCGAGCCGCCGCCGCCCTACAGCGAGGTGCTCACTGACACGCGCGGCCTCTACCGCAAGATCGTCACGCCCTTTCTGAGCCGCCGCGACAGCGCGGAGAAACAGGAGCAGCCGCCGCCCAGTTACAAGCCGCTCTTCCTGGATCGGGGATACACGTCGGCGCTGCACCTGCCCAGCGCCCCACGGCCCGCACCGCCCTGCCCTGCGCTCTGCCTGCAGGCAGACCGCGGCCGCCGGGTCTTCCCCAGCTGGACCGACTCGGAGCTCAGCAGCCGAGAGCCACTGGAGCACGGAGCTTGGCGCCTGCCGGTCTCCATCCCCTTGTTCGGGAGGACTACAGCCGTATAGAGGGGCGCCCGGCGTTCCGGGCCCCACCTGCAGACTCCTGGCCTGATTGCGGGGCTTTTTAAATGCTTCCCTTGGACTGTGGGGGGTGGGGGGGGGTGGGGAGGGAGGGATTTCTTACCCCGTTTGTTACATTTTGAGGATAATAAAGGTGTGTGATCTGGTTTGGTACAAGCGGAGGGGGCACCCACTGCTTGCGCCCAAGGTTCTAGTGGGCAGGCCTGCCCGGCCTTGGCGGGACCTTACCTAAATGCACCTTTAAGCTACAAACTGGCCAGAGGGTGCAGGACTAAGCCTGAGGTCTGCCTGCTTCAAACCAGAGGCTAGTAACCTCGGGAGCTTCAGACCCCACCTTCCTTGCCCATGAAGTCATGATGAGGTGCCCTCTACATCCTTGGAGGTGGGAAGACTTGGGAATGGGGTCAGGGCAGGCAGCCCACCCCAGATCAGCCCCTGGAGGCCCGGAGCAGCAGGCCTGAAGGGATCTGGATTTCTTTATTAACAGACATGAGCACGACCTGTTACAGAAGTTTGTGCTTTCCAAAAAACAGTTACTGAACGTGAAAAAGGAACCCAAGCAAAGAGGGAGGAGGTGGAGAGGGGCCACCCATAGCCCTGACCTGAATCATACCTAGGGCCTCCAGCCTGGGACCTGCCCAGCAGGAGGGGGCAGGAAAGGGCCGGGAAGCTGAGGGGCCCCAGCTGGGCCTGCTACTTCCTTCAGGCCAGGTGGGGAGGGGTCAAGAGGAGGCTGGGGAGGGGAGGGGTCCCAGGGAGCCAGAGCCCACGAGCCATTTATTGCCATGTTTTAAAATTCGTGCAAAATATCTGAAGCCCTGGACAGAGAATACAAAGTGATATTTTTCCAAGAAACAGAAAACTAGGAAAAGAGGTGGGGGGAACATTTTCCCACCAGAGCTCCGCCCAACGCCAGGCCCCAAGCAGGGTGAGGCCTCCACCCCGGCCAACTGAGTGAGCAGGGAGGACTAAGCTACAATCTGGACCGGGCGGGAAGGGGTGGAATTTGCAACAGCGTCTCAACTACCAACGGGAGGAAAACCAGTCAACTGTACAAGTCTCCTATCAACTTTAAAAAAAAAAGAGAAAAGCTGTAAAAGTCGGGCCCTGTGGGTAGGGAAGCGGCCAAGTCCTCGGCCAGGGCCGGAATCCAGAGTGGGTGCCAGGCGGAGCTGCTGCGAGTGCAGGCACTGCGGGCCGTCTGGCCAGAGGCCGGCGCAGGTGGGCGGCCTTGGCGAGGGCAGCCTGAGGGCAGGCACCACTGCTAGTCGCCACCCTCGAAGCCCTCCTCCTCTTCTGGTACTGGGTCTGCATCCCAGCAGGTGATGTCGATTTCTGCAGTGTGGGGAAGGGAGGGGAGTTAAGGAGATGGCCCAGCAGATCCATGCCTGTGTCCCCTCAACCCCAGGGAGCTGTGCCAACTGTGTGCTGTGAGGCTGTCTACACTTGAACACAGCACCGTGACCCAAATTCCTCCCCATCACCCATCCCAGCACTACCTGGAGGCTTGTTGTAGAACACAGGAGGCGGAGCCTTTGCGCAGGGCTCTTCCGATTGGGCAAATTCTTCCTCCTGTGATTGGCTGAAGTACCCCTCACTGGCCTGCAGGAGAAAAGCTCCATGTCACTGGGACCCACCCAGCAGGACTAGGGCTGACCTACCAGGCCTGAGCACCGTTTCCTTGACAACCTGTGATTCCATCAGTGGTTGCCAGGGAAACACAGATGCCCGTTTTGGGAATAAAAGCAGAGCCGGCCTCAGGGATGGGAAATGATACAGAGCTTACCCCCCCAACAATATGGGTCACAGGGAAAGGGGAAAAGGTACTTCCGTAAGCCTGAGGAAGGCAGGGTCAGCCCCCTGCTCCAGCCCTGACTATTTCCCCTCCCACCAAGCAGCCCCAGCCCCACCTGGGTCCCCTCCTTCTGGGTGGTCTCGCCATTGGTCAGCAGGTGGGGCTCCGGCTCCGGTTCCAGCTCGGGCTCCTGATCCAGCTCCTCTAGAGCTGAGGGCAGAATTGGAGCCTGGGGGGCAGCCAAGGGCTCCCCTTCTACTTCCTCCTCTGGGTCACAGAAAGTGGCAGGCGGCTCAGGCAGCTCATCGAAACTGAGAAGGTTGGCACTGCCTTCACCTGTTGGTGGCAGCGGCTCCTGAGCCACCTCGTCCAGCAGGGGCACCTCCGCCAGAGTGACCTCGGCACCCGAGGGTGGTGTGGGGGCCCTAGGCTCAGCCTGGGGTGCAGAGGCCCCTTCCCCATTGCCAGGCCATAGGTCAATGAGGCTGGCAGCGGCAGGGGTGATGGCGTTGGCAACAGCGGTGTCAGCAGCGGCAGTGTCGGTTTCAGTGGCACCAGCTGCTGGGGTGTCAGTGGTCGAGGCTCCAGCCCCGGCCGGTTCTAGAGGGGCAGCCAGGGCGGCCTGCTCTGTAGACACCATGAACATCAAGTCCTCTGTGGGGCTTCCCTGGGCCTGGGGGGGCTCCGCTGCCCGAGGGGGCTCCTCCTCGGGGCCACCGGCCCAGGCCTCCGGGGCTGCTGCTCTGGCTTCCTTGCTGGGCTCTTCACTGTCCAGGCCAGGGCTGGGCTCCTGGGTCTCTGTCACAGCCCAGATGGAGGAGACATGTGATCAGCTCCCAGGAAGGATGGGGGCCCTGGACAGCCACCCTCGACAGTACCTTGCCACCCACCGAGGAGTTGGCAACCTCCAGGAAAGACCTCTACCGAGACTTCCACGCAGAGTGCCTTCTGGCACCACTGGCCCCCGCTGCCCATCTACCTAGTGTCTTTAAACCACTCAGCTGCCCGGGAGGAAGGCCCAATCCCCACTCCAGGGAGAGACACTGAGGTTCAGCGAGGGCAGGTTTGACCTCCCTGCCACAGCCACTTCCAGGGCAGCACAGTCTAGGTGAGGGGTGGCCCAGATCCCTGGGGGGTCGTTACCATAGCCACTTGGTGTCCCAGCCCAGGGACGAGGGCCCCTCACTCACCTTGGGCTGGTGGGAGTGGTGGTGGCAGTGGTGGAGGTTGCGAAGATGTGACCTCATCCAGGGCCCGCTCGATCCGCTCAGCAACGGGCGTGGAGGCCGTGCTGGAGTCAGATGGGCTCCGGGCAGGGATGGGGGTGGGCGCCATCCTCCGGTGGCTGTCCAGGTGGCTGCCTATGGAACAAACCCCCAGGCTGGTCAGTGAGGGTCAGGGAGCCAGGTGGGACCAGGACTGTCCACCTTGGGGCCTGGCCAGCACCTCCTCTCTGGAGTCTGGGTGGGGGCTGGGAGCTCCCCAGGCCCCCCAGGGGCCAGACCACAGCTCCAAACCGTGTAAGCCAGGCCCCTAAGGGCCAGAGCCCCTTGAGGGCCAAGGGAGAGAGGCAGGCAGTACCTGCTCTGGGGACAAACACCAGAGATCAGCGTTCAGGCTGGGGGAGTGAGGGCAGGGGGGCTGCTGGGAAGCGGGGCCCTCCTTACCCCCCCGCGGAGGCCTGGGGCTGCTACCTACATGGGAGGGAGGAAGAGAGGTTTGGGGTGCGGTGACAGGTGATATAGGGAAAGGGAGTCCGTGGAGGGGAGGAGGAGGAAGAGGAGGAGGAGGAAGGCCCACTGTCCGATGCCTTTATGAAAGGGCAGTACGGACGACCTGCCAAGAGAGACAGACAGAGAGAGAGAGACAGAGCACAAGAGAGGGTCAGTCTCCCCCACCCGCCATGAGGCCTCACCCACCCCCAGGGCTGGCCCTGGATGTTCAAGCTGCCTTCAGCCAGAGCACATATTCAGCCAAGCTGGGCCAGAGCCTCAAGCCATCAGATGACTCCCACCAGCACCAGCCACGCACAGCAGAGAGCCTGACACACCACAATGTAGCCAGCCTCTGAGCAGCACATGCCTGGGGACAGCCTGCCCCACCCTCGGAGCCCCAGCACAGAGCCAAGCACACAGAAGGGGCAAACGCTCAGATCAGCAGACAGGGAGTGGAAGGTTGCTTCAGGGAGAGGCGGGAGCTACACAGAGAGAATCCAAACAGGGAACCCTGGGTATGGGCTGCAGGCTGCACCCGCTCAGGGCCAGGGCGAGAGCCCACCCAACATGCACGCGCAGCCCTTCAGACAAGACCTAGTTCCACTGGGGCAGGGCCACTCCCTGCATCCAGGGAGATGCCTTAGCCCCTGTCAGAGCTGCCCGGATGGCCCCCCAGCAAGACCCATTGCTCAGCCCAGGCCCAACACTGACCCCATCTGAGCCCCTCAGCCCTGCCACCTGGAGGCAGTGGGTGGAAGCACACTTGACAATCAGCCTTGCCTTCTCCAAGGGGTCCTTCGTTGGGCAAGGCTTTCCTTCCTAGACAGGTCCCAAAGGGGCTCAAGGCCAAAACTGGAAGAGTGGGGGTTGGGTGAGGGTGGGAGCTGGGACTACCTGGTCGGTGGTTGAAGGGTGAGGGCACATCGCAGCTGCCTGCGGAAGCCGATGCGACTCTTTCCTGCTGCTTAAAGAACTCCCGTGGGTTATCAGGTCGCTGGGCAATGATGGCCGCTGCCTCCTGGGGACATAAGGAAAGGGTCAGGGCCAGGCCGTGCCTGACTGAGACAGCGCTGCCCACCTCAGCTGTCCTGTCCCCCCAGCTCTCACCTCTACCTCCGATTCTGACTTCTTCATCTGCGTCTCTTCCTCCTCATCCCGCTGGTCACCCTGGAAACCAAAGGGACGGTGGTCGAAGCACCCCACTCCCACAGGAGCTCTTGGCTTTCTCACAGCCTCCATGCTTCCCTCACGACCTGGCACCACCTTCACCGCCCAGTCACACAGCACCTTCTCTCTGAGCAAGGCCCTCAGCCACCTCACCTCTGGTCCGGACAGGCCCCTGGGCAGCTCATCCTGCTCCTTCGCCCCCACATCCAACCAGGCACCCAGGGCCATCCAGGGGCACTCCCTACTTTGTAGCTAACTTTTCTTGACCCTCCTACCCCAGCACCTGGCCAACCGCGCCCTGATCACTGCTGCCTGGATGTCAGTATCACAACTGAAGCTTCTTCACGAGTCCCCAGTCTCCTTGCTCTTTTTCGCATTTCTACTCTACAGACCCTGAAAGGACCTTTCCAAAATGTTAATTAGTCACCACCACTTAAAATCAGGGAGGTTTCTGTGGTGCGGAGGGTATACCTCAGTGGTAGAGGGTGTGTCCAACATGCACAAGATTCTGGGTTCAATCCCCAGTACTTCCATTTAAAAAATAAATAAATACCTAATTACCTCCCCTGCACCCCCCCCCAAATCTGGAGGTTTCTTACTGAAATCAGGATCTCCAGAAGCCCTGGCAACACAGGCCTGGGTGCCCCAATGCGGCACTGCAGCTGCTCTTACATGAGGCCTGTGCTGTCCGGTTCACCAGTCCCAACGCTCCCTAGTGCCCTGCACCTGTCCACTTTACTCTGTTTTGAGACTGCAACCCCAGGACTGAAGTAGGTGGGGCCCCTTGTTTGGCCCACATTCCCCTCCCCCTACCTGATGTACCCCATGACCCCTCCTAAGAGTCCCCTCTGGCCCTGACTCGCCCACACCCTGTGAGATGTAGACATAAAAGTCCTCAGCACGATGGAGTCGCAGTTCCTAGAACATGTGTACCGTTTCTCTCCTCCTTGCCTTGGCAGGGGAGATGGATCTCTTTTCCCAAGTGCCCAACCCCCACCCTGGGTCCAACTCCCCCTGCTTCCAGCCTGAGCTCGGGCACTGCCCTGGCCCATTCAGGTCATTTTTTCTCTGGGCCCCCATTAGGTGTTCCGGGCATACACACAGATTACACTGTGTCATAACTTCCTTTTTCTGGATCATCTCCCCACACTCTGTGGGGGATATGGGATGAGAACGCATGTATGTGTGTGTGTGAGCAGCCCAAGGTTCAGTTCGTACCTGTCTACTCACTGAACTCACCACACCAAAAGCCTCAAGAAGGCTGTCACCACAAGTACCACTTATGTCTTCCAGAATGAAGTGTAAACTCCTTCTCTGACCTTGCTCTCTCTTCCCAAATTTCCCAATGGGCTCCAGTTGGGCTCCTTGCCTTCCTCAAAAATGTACATCACACCAGCCTTTGCTGTTACTCTGCCCCTGCCTAGTATGACCTCGCTAGGTTCCTCTGCCTCTTTCGAAAAGAGAACTGTAGGCAGCTGACCACAAAAATCTTACACACCAGCAATGTGAAAAGCACTGAAAGAAATGAGAGCTGAGGAGTAGGAGATAGAGATCAAGACACTAACCATAAATGTCAATGGCATTGCTATTGTACATCTTCAGATAAATGGAAGCTTCCAGGCAGCCCAGGCAAAAAGGGAACTCAGATAAAGAATGCAATTCTTATCAGAAGAGAGAAAGCAGATAGCTCCTTAAGCCAAGAGAAAGTATTTTATGGTTCTAAATTCCAAAGTTCCTTATGTGGGACCTTCTTTATCGGACCTGAAGTTGTAGGGCCACCATAGTGACCTGCTAGAACACCTACTGTCACTTGTCACATGAGCCACACTTGAAGGGTCATCTGAGACTATAAAGTAATGATGTAAGACTTTAAGCCTTTGCCTGAAACGTTGGTCATTGGTGAAGATGAGTGACCAGTAGAGGGGATTCACCAAACTATTCTTCCTACTTTTGTGTGCCTGTGTACAATTTTCTGTGAAAATAATAAGCTTTTCCAAAAAGACCTTGCACTGAATGGATAAACAAAATGTGGTACACACATACAACAGAGTAGTAAAATGGCTTTCATAAGGAAAGACATCCTGACACATGGCTGAAGTTTGAAGATACTATGCTAAGTGAAATAAAGCAGTCACAAAAGATAAAATAATTGCATGATTCCACTCATATGAGGTACTTAGAAGAATCATAGTCATAAAGACAGAAAGCAGAAAGGTTGTAGCCAGGGGCTGGGGGAGGGGGCAGTGGGGAGTTAGTGTTTCCTGGGTACAGAGGTTCAGTATGGGAAGATGAGAAGGATTCTGGAGATAAACAGTGGTGATGGTTGTATCATATAAATATACTTAATGCCACGAAACTACCCACTTTAAAATGGTTAAGACGGTACATTTTACCTGATGTCCATTTTGCCACAATTAAAAATAAGCTAATTCATCAATTAATTTTAAAAGGGCCTTGCTCTTCTTGTTCCCCACCATGTTTCTGACACCTGGCACATGGCAAGTGGCAAGCGTTTGTTGAATGAATGATTGAGGCTGGAGCTTACTAACCACACGTCCTCTCCACCCCTCAGGGGCTGATGTGACTGGAATGACCTATGACAGCCACTCAATGCCAGTGCCTGCAGGGCTGTCCTGCCATACCACCTGCAGGTGTGACCCTGGCACCTGTCTGAGTCCCCACGGCCCAACAGCTGTCCAGTCCCAATCCAGACCAGGACTGCCCACCTCTTGTCCTAAACTGTCCCATGCTCAACCCTGAATGACCTCAGCTATTTCTCAAATATAAAATTCAATTCAAAGCATGAAGATTTGACTCCACTGTGATTTTGAAAGGGTCAACCCACGAGGACCCTATGGGCCATCCCAGCGTTTGGAGGTTCAGACAGCAACCCCGGAACAAGGGCCTGCTCTGAAGGAGACACTACACATACTTGTGCACAGATGCTCAGAGCACCACCCCAGATTCATTCAGTAGCTCTGCAGTGTTCTCGTTGTGGGGACCAGGCCTTGAGCCCCATAAATGCAAGAAGTGGGTCTAATCCATCCACCCTGAGCCCCTTAGGCCTTGCTGGGAAGGGGCACAGAGTGCCTGGTCAGTGAGGGTCTGGTTCAAGGAAGATTTTTATCTTTCAGTCTGGAGTATAAACTTCTCCAAGGAGGTGTCCTCTCACAGGCAGGTAAGACAGCTCCACAGGAGGCGGTGGGAGGCCTGCCCCTGCACGGCACCCCACACCCACGCGGCAGGAGCCAGAATGCCCAGCTCTGCCCCTTAGACGCTGATCCCCACCCCCCTCTTCCCCCAAGAGGCCAGGAGCACAGGGACCATCCTCATTTCCCTGACCAGGGAGCCCTGGCAAAGGACTTACAAAGATAGACTGCTCCTTCAACCGCCTCTTGGCCTCCTCGGCTTCTAAAGTCTGCTGTTTCCTCCTGGAATGAGAAAGCGGCGGGCACCCGCTTAGGGCGGGAGCGCGCGGGGCCTGGAGCCCGGGCCCGCGCCGGCGGCTGCGCGCACCTGTGCTCCTCGATCTGCTGCTCCCGCTCTCGGTAGCGCCGCTCCCGCTCCTCCTGCTCCTGCCGCTCCTGCTCCATCCGCTCTTGCTCAAACCTCAGTCTCTCATCCAGGGCCTTCTTCCGTTCCTCCTCCTTCCTCAGCTCTTCCTCCTTCTGCAACCCCCGCCCCGTGCCAAGGCAGGGTAGGCCCTGAGCCGGGGGCCCGCCCCGCCACTCCAGCCCACCCCACCCCACCCCAACCCAGGGTTCTGAGAAGTCAGGGGTGAGCCGTAGGGCGTTAAGGCCAAAAGCGCTTGCTGTCCCATGCAGGGGAGCCCGTGGGATGGGCCGCACTGTTGGAGGGAGGGACTGAGGGAGAGAAGCCAGCGCTACCCCCAGGGTCGGGACACGGAGGCACAGCTCAGCCTACAGGCCGGGGTCGGGGTCCACACCTTGGCCTGTTCCCAGAACTGCTCGCGGTTAATCCGCTTCATTTCCACAGCTGCGTCAGTCTTCTGATAGGTGGTGCCCTGTAGGGTCAAGAGGCCCGGCGTGAGCGAAGCCCCCAGGCCGCGGGCTCGGGAGCCCCCACACACGAAGGGTGAGGACCAAGAGGGACAGGGCGCCGAGCCGCGGGCAGGGCCAGCCTGTCGCGGGCGCACACTGACCACCGGCTCGGCGTTCTCGTCCTCGCGCAGCCGCAGGCGGTGCAGCACGGGGCTGGAGAGCCGCGCCAGCCCGTTGGAGAGCCGCTGCCCGATGGCGCCCGCGTCTATGTCCTCCACGCTGCTGGCGTTCACGATCACGTCGACGCCCTGCAGCAGGAAGAAGGCGTGCTCAGGCAGCAGGGCTCCCTCCCATCGCACCCCCAGCACACAGACCCTGGCCTGGAGCCACCCCTGCGAGCGCCGACCCCACTCGCACCTGGAAGAACTCGGCCACCTTAGCCACGTGGCTGGCACAAGCGCACTTGCGGGCATCGGGCACATCTTCGCCAACCTGCAAAGTACCCAGCAAAGAAGGGGTCAGGAAAGGACAAGAGCTGGCGGCAGGCTGAGGCCCCCCAGCTCTCCTCCCTGGGCCAGTGGGGTTCTCTCCAGCACTGTCAGTGGGTGGAGCGGGGTGGAGGGTGACGGTTCTGGGGAGCCTTCAGCTCCCCTCCCCAGCCCCAGGCTGCATACCCAGTTGATGAGCACGTATTTCGGCAGAGCAGCTTGGGAGTCCTTGACGCTGCAGAAGCCATACATCACCTTCTGGTTCTCAAAGTGGCCCGAGAGCTCCTGCAAGCCCCCATCTGGGGGAATCAGGAGGGTGTCAGGCCCTGTCTCCTGAACCCCTCTCCCACAAAGAGCCTGAAACCTGAAGCAAAGACTTCTCTCTGGCTCGGCAGGCACCGCCAGAGATCTGGAAGTCCCAGAGTTCTGTGTTGGTGTGAAAGAGGCAGCAGGTAGGTGTGAGCTTTGCCTCTGAATCCCCTAGGACCTGATTCGGGGTAGGACTGAGGAAGTGTTTGTTCTTCACACATCATGTCTCATGTGGTGCTAGCGCCCAGTGAGGTAAAATAAAGCTTTTTTGGGCTCTGGAGACAGTGGGGTGATCTAGGCCACCCTTGCCCAGCCCCTTCCCGCCCAGCTATGTGACTCTGGGCAAGTCACTCTCTCTCTCCCTCTCTGAGGCGCAGTCTTCTCATAATCAAACAGGAAACAAAGCTCCCTCCCTCCCCACCCTGGGGACCTTAGGGATGACCGGAGGAGGACACTGCCAGACAAGTGTGGGTCGGCTGGATGCAGCAGGGAGGGAAGTGGCCTGGAGCCAGGCGGGTGGGGAAGAAAACAACTGGGTGGGGAAGAAACAACCAGAGGAGGGGGCGGAGAGGAAGGCGAAGGAATGGCTGGAATTCTTACCTCCTGACGCTGCAAGCTTGAGGTCATCTGAGCCATCCTCGTATGTGTACAGAGCCCTGGGGAGAGGGAGGGGTGGTTCGGAGAACTGACAGAGGCCAGGCAGCCAATTTTGGGTGGAGATGGCCCTGGGGGGTAGGAGGGACACAGAGGGGGCAGGACAGGAGGGGGTTTCCAGCCCAGCACTTGAGCCTTGTCGCCATAACAACAGGGCTAAGCACGGTGTCTGGCTGGAGCCCAGTGGGGGACAGTCTGGGATCCGATAGAGGGAGGCCTGGGTCAGGTGGGGAGTAGGCAATGGGGGAGAAGAAATCGCTGCCCAGTCACTTGCTTCCAGCGGGCCCATGTGTTGTATCCTCGGAGCCCTGGCCCTAGCAGCCTGCAACCCAGCCAGTGGCGTGAGATGGAGATTCCAAGGCGACGGTTCCTTGGTTACCGTTCCCTGGCTACCGCTCCTCATCCCCCATTGGCAGTTGCCAGGAACCTACCTGGTGCGTGCCTTGGTACCCACCACCCCTCCCCCTACAGCAAGGCGGGTGGGGAGAGAGAACCTGGTGCTGCTCAGCTCTGGGCATCCCCCAGTTACCATGGCAACCTGGCAATTGGCACGAGACTGGCCCACCCCAGCCGCATTCTCCTGAACACAAAGGACCCGGGGGACACGCCCTCAGCCTTGATCTCCGCCTCTCTGAAATGGGGATGAGGTCACCATGGTCACTCTTGGCTGGACTCTGGCCCCTGGATGGCAGTGCTCTCCAGCTCTTCCAGCCCTAAGCCACCTCCACCCTAGCTGAGGTTCTGGCCTTCTAGGACTGCTGGCCTCTCCTTCCCTCTCAGCTTCAGTGGAGAGCTGACCTAGCAGCCTTCCTCCTTCCTCCTCCTCCTCCCTAGTTTGTTCTCCACAGGCAGCCGTGGCACAGCATCCATTTCACAGAAGGGAAGACAGAGCTGTCTCCTCCGGAGGACCCACTCAGAGGACAGGCTTGGAGTCAGGAAGAAAGGCCTTGTTCTGGAGGCATTGGAGGCTCAGCCCCTCCCCAAGCTCCCCTTTCCCTACTGACGAGGCAAGGGGCTAGGAGGAGAGGAAGGAGCATAGCTACCCCCGGGAGACACAGAAGAGAAAGAGGGAGGGAGAAGAGAGAGAGAAGAAGAAGAAAGAGAAGAGAAAGGAGGGAAACGATGGCTGAAGAGAAAATGAAGGAGGGAGAGAGAGGAAGAGAAGGGGGAGGGAAGGAGAGAGGAAGGGAGGAGGGAGGAGAAAGGGAGAGAGGGAGGAGGGAAGAAAGGAAGGAGGGAGGAAGGCAAAGAGGGAGGAGGGCGGAAGGAGGACCTGGCCCAGGCCCAGCCCCATGAGGTCAGCACCAGCCACTGCCACAGCCAAATGGCCCCCCAGCCCCCAGCGTCTCGGGATCTCTCCCTCCTGAAAGGGACACAGGTGGGCTGTGGGGCTGGGAGCTCTTGGTCCAACTGTTGCCTGGGCCCCAGCCCCGGCAGCTGCTTCTCAACACAGCTGTCCCACCACCTGTCTGGCTGCCCTAACCCACCGCTGGGAACAAAAGGCCTTTGGAGAAGCAGGGTCTGCCCCTCTCTATTCCACAGATGAGAAACTGAGGCAGAACTCCAAGACCCTGGTTCCCAGACACTACTCTGGCCATCACACCTTCCTGGGGTGACCTGTCAGCCTCTCCCAAGCTCTCCGAGGGACCCTTCCTCCTCCACGGAACACCTGCCCTGCCCCTTCCATTCTCACCCCTTGCCTACCCACCTCCAGCCACCTTTCCCTGCTGTAGCCATGGCCCTTACCTGGGGGAAACCATAGCTGAAAGGTTTCAGCAGGCCTTCAACCCTGAGCTCCGCCCCACCTGCCTTTCCAGCCAGGCCTCCCTATCCATAACACACACTTGGGCCACGTTGGATTGGCTCCCTGAGTCCCAGCACAGTTCTGGATATCACCCCGCCCCAAACTGGAGCCTTTGCATACATGGTTCCCTTCACAGGAAGGCCAGACTAGCTTCTCCACCCCATGCCCCACCTTGACTGACACCCCTGAGGCTCCAAGGCCGGCTCCCCAGGAAGCCCTGCCCTGAGCTGCACCTCCCCAGAGCGCTTAACACACCCCAGCAGGGATGGAAAGAGGTACCTGAGCCTGCCCCGGATCTCACTAGACCAGTGCTTCTCAAACACATCCGAGGTGGCCTGGGCCTGGGTGGGTGGGAGTGGTGAAATTGCAAGGAATCAGGATGGGGGTCTCACCACCTCCAACCTCTGGAGGCAGACGCTGCTCCGGACTGAGAGCTTCGTGAAGGTGGGATATCTAACTCAGTCCTTCAACACAGAGCGCAAAGCAACACCAGGAGGTGTTTGTGATATTGACACAAACTCTGAGAAACCATCTCGGCCAGACAAAGTGGACTGGGGTGAGGTGGGAGCTGGAATGTAGCAGCTCCAGGGAGATGCTGGGGTCAGCTGAGGATGGGGGTGCTCAGGGCAGGTGGGTTCCTCAGGACAATCACACAATCATACTTTCAGGATGTTAGAACTGGAAGGGCCTTGGGTATCCCAAATATAGCTGAGCCCAATCCCCTTTTCCTCCTTTAAAGAGGACCAGAGAGGTGCAGAGACTTCTGTGTGGTCACACAGTGAGCCAGGTCACATCCAGGACAATACTAGCTCTTCTGACTACACAACCTGACTTCCTAGATCCCCTGCTCCCAGCACCTGGGCAGTGGTCCATTTCAGAGGCCCTATTACCTAGGAGTAAGCTCCTCCCACCCCTGCCCCTAATCAGAGGGAATGTAAGGCAAGGCAGTGCCAAGTTCCCTTTGCCCAGAAAGCAATTTAACCCAAGACACCCTCCTCCGGCTTGAGAGTGTGGGGTCTGCCCCTGAGTCTTGAGAACCCACTGTACCCCTGGCTCTGTGCTAGGTGCCGAGTCCCCCTGCAGGATTTGATCTTCACATCCTTTCTACCAAATGCTTATCTGGGCCCTTGGGAGGGAGCAAATGTGTGTATGTTCGAGGGTGCCTGTGTACATCTGTGTGTGTGTCCCACACACAACCCAGATTGGGGGGGGGTGACGCACACCAGTGATGAATAACTCGCTTTGGCCACACGGATGCTGCTGGTGGGAGCCTAGGCCTCTGCTGAGCAGCATGTGGGCCAGCAGTGGTTGTGTGGCCCTGCACTGGGCCACCAGAGCTCTGCTTTTGGGAGGGTAGGGGGAAATGGGGTGGTGGTAGGCAGCACCCTCAGATTGGAGGGCGAGGGGGCCCTTCTGAGGTGGAGTGTGCCTCTCTAAGCACAGCCCAGACCCCAAGGCCAATTCTTCCACCAGGCCAAGTGGGCCACTTGCCCTGAGCTCCTCCCATGATCTCAGTCCCTCTGGGGCAGGGCTGGGACAACGGGTGGGCTGCCTGTCTGTTAGCCGGTGTTGGCCTCTCCTGTGACTGACCCGCAGGACAAGAGAGCGTGCCTGTCTCCCTCGTCTATCCCTCCAGGCCTGGCCGCCCGCCAGTGCTGCAGTACTGTGGCATGGACGCCTAGCCATCTTGTCCCCTCCTCCAGCCCCCAGGTCAGTGTCCCTCCTCGCCTGCCCTCCCAGCAGGAGGGTGAGGCCAGCCCAAGTGAGGCCCCTCAGACATGCCTTCACTCTGTGCCTCAGTTTCCTACTTGCCAAGGGGGGAAGAAGCCTAAGGAACAGCACGGGCACCTGCCCCAGAAGAGTATTTGGGGGAACGATGGTTCCTGAATGGGGCAGTGTGGAGCCCCTTGGCCTTCCTGCCCCAGACCAGGTGGTCAGTCCATCCCCTCCCACAGCTCAGGGGGAGACAACAGCTGGGAGGGCACAGGGCAGGCAGCCCAGCTCCTTCTGCACTGGGGAGCTGAGAGCCCCTTGCCACTGGGCCAGCCATGGCGCTAGGGGCCCAGTGGATCTACTCAACCTCTCATTCTTCTCTGGGAACTCCCTCCATACTGGTGTGCCTAGGGGCTTCATCCCAGGGACCCCACCTGGCCCCCTAGGCAGGCTGTTCGGCCCCTTTGGCATGTCTCAGTCTAGCTGCCTAGTTCTTGCTATCCCCTTCAGGTCGGAGAGAGGGCTTATCTCTGCCTCCTCCTCGACCCTTGAGAGGAACAGGAATCACTTGGCGGTGGCCATGTGGCAACGAGTGTCTTTCCATCACACCCCAACTCCGAGAGGCCCCCCGGTGGGCGGGGCGCCCCGGCCCCCAGCCCGCTGCGCTCCTCCCCCGCCCTAGCTTTCCTTTGTGCTGTGGCCGGGCCGGGCTGGGCCGGGCAGGCTGCGCTGGCTCTGCTAGCTCGGTCCCCGCCCCGTCCCTGCCCGGTCCTCGCCCGCTCGAAGGTGGCGAAGGTGCCCTTGGCTGCCCTGTGCACACCTGTCCCCCAGGCCCGGGGCAGAGGGGAGAGGGCGAGGGATGGGCCCACGCAGGGCCAGGAGGACCCGGGCAGCACATCTGGACCCCGCGTCTCTCCAGCCCGCGTCCGGCCACCGCTCCCACCGCGCGGCTGCGGCCGCCTCCGAGCGCTCGGGGCCCACCGGTGCCCCGCCTGGCCCGGCCCGGCCCCTCCCCCGGCGCGCACAAAGGCAGCCCCTCCCTGGCCCTCCCGGGCCGCTGCACCATTTCGGGGTCTCCCCCTCCCTCCCGGCTGCGGGGCGGCGGGGCCGGGTGGAGACAAAGGCGCGGCGGCGGCGGCGGCGAGGGGACAAAGGGGCCAGGGGGCGGGGGTGGGGGGCTCACCAGTCGGCCGCGCTCTCCTCCCGAATCACCTCCTCGTACGCCGCCAGCAGCTGCAGGCGGTGGCCGCTGAAGCTGACGCCGGCCATGCTGCGGGCCGGACCGAGGGCGAACGGACAGACGCACGGACGGACGGACGGACGGAGAAGGAGGGAGGGAAAGAGGGAGTCGCCGCGCCGCCGCCGCCGCCGCCTCGGAGCCTCTGCAGCGTTGCGAGCCGAGCGAGCCAGCGGCCGGGGGAGGGGAGCCGGCCGGCGGGGGGCGGGGGGCGCTGGCTCCGCCCGGCTCGCTCCCTCCGCGCGCTCGGTCCTAGCGCCGCCCCGGCCCGGCCCAGGGGGAGGCCCGCCCCCCCGTTCCCGGCCTGCCCCGGGGCGCCCCCACGCCCCTCACCCCCAACCCCTGTGAGCCGCGCCCTGGCGGTTCTACTCCCTGAGCCCGGGGACCATCCTTCCCACGTCCCAAATTCTCACCTACCGGGTCCCCAGCCTAGGCACTCACCCTCTGCTCACCCTCTTCCCCAGCCCCGTCACCAACCTCTATCCAGGCTCAGCTTCATCCCTCCCTTTTCCAGCTCCCGGCCCCAATCCCAAGTCCACTTCATTACAATCGGTCCAGCCTCACTCTGTCCTTAATTTATCTCCGCCCCAACCTCACCCTCGTCCCTGGTCTATCCCAACCTCCAGCCCCAACCCAATTCCCGTGCCAGCCACCCCTGGCACCCCCGTCTGCTGCCCATTCCCACCTCTGAAAGGCCCATTCCTAGTCCATCTCCATCACTGTCCGCTGCCGTCTTCATCCCCACCCCAAATCCAGCCCCTTTCTTTCCCATCCCAGCTCCAGCCTCACTCCCAACCCCAGACTTATGGCACACCCCCTACCCATTCATCAGACCCCATCCCTAGCTGCATCCTCCTCAGTCCAGCCTATCCTGTTCTCATTCTGATCCTTGATCCCAACCACACCCTTCCATTCCTGCCTCCTAGGCCATTCCCAGATCCAATCCAGCCCCTTACCCCAACATTTCCAGCTTCTGCCCCATGTGAGCACCCCTCCCTTACCAGCTACTCCCTGAGTCCTCTCAGATGGGGCCAGCCTTGGAAATCCTTTGCCTTCTCTCTCAAGGCTTAGGCCTCCCAGAGGAATCCCAAGTAGATTTCCGGAAGCAGCATCTAACCCCAGACTCCCAGGGCAGGGCTCCTCCAAGGACACTCCAGGGCCAGCCTCCTGGCACCTTTATTTCCCAAAGCTCTGAGCACAGAAAACACTGGGGCCTCAGAGGAATCCCCTGTAGGGAGGGGGACACCACTGCCAGGGGCTCCTGGAACATCTCTGCTCCTGTCTGAACTGGGACCCTGAAACCCGCTGCAGCTCTCAGAAGCCTTTACAACACCACCTACAAAGCCCCTCACCCCTGTCTTCCCAGAGGAGGTGACAGAACCTGAGCAAACTTTAGCTGGTCCAACCTGGGAGGCGGGCAGGCTGGGTTGGGTAACCAGCTGTGCCAAGAGGAGAAGGAGAGCAGTGTGGGCATTGATGCCCAGCAGTGGGTCCCAGCGCTTTGGAGTAGGCAGAACCTCTAAAAACTCAAAACATTCCACAGGCCCCAGCCTAGGGAACTCTGCGCCCGCTATGCCCACAGACCCCTGGCACTGGCAGTTTCTTCACGGCCCCCACGTGGAGCAAGTCCCAGGCAGAGTCCGTAGGATTCTGGGGAGAGAGGAGACCCCAAGAGGGGCTGAGGGGTGCCTGGGAGGGGTAGCAGGTCTCATTCCCTTGCTGCTTCCTTTGACTTGTCCCAGCTCAGAATGCCTCCCACTTCCCCACCCGAAGCCCCCTCCCCAGCCCCGTGCTCACTCAGTTTCACATCCAAAACACAGGAGTCCTACCTGCATGTGCTCCCTTCCTCAAATTCCTGTCTCCCCCCAACCACCTACAAACTCCAGCCACACCCACTCTTACCTCTTTACCATCTATATTTTTAAATAAACTTTTAATTTTAGAACAGTTTGAAATTCACAGAAAAATTACAAAGATAGTACATAGAGTCCCCATATGCCCCGTGCCCAGTTTTTTCTATTTTTAGGGGAGCAAGAAGGTTCCCCGCTTCCGTTCCTGGAGCCCACTCCTTCTGGTCTTCTCACCCTTCTCCCCTCCACATCATCATCATTCTATAATTTGTATATTTGTAATCTGTTTCTTCCTTCCTGCATTGTCCCTGTAACTGTTCTGGCCAAGGTCACCAGTGACCCCTAAATTGCCAAATTTAGTGGCCCCGTTGTAGTCCTGTTTCCTCAACTGGTGGAGCAGGGTAACCACTGATCACTCTCTCCTCTGCAAACCTGCCTCCCATCAGCCACCTGAAACCCACTCAGCCTTGGTGGGTGGGCGCTGGGTGACTCCTTGGAGGCCTTCCCACCAGGCTTTCATGTCTACCACTCCCAGCACTGATCACCCTTCAGGTCTCTCCCACTCCCAGATCTCAAGCTCCCAGCTCCGGCCCCCACACTGGGAGGCTGGTCCAATGGCTTCTGGGTCTCCAGAGTGTAAAAGACAAGAAAGAGGGAGGATTCAGACTCAGGAGCTGGTCACTTGCTGTGTGACCTTGGGTAAAACACTTTCCCTCTCTGAGTCTCCTCTTTGATAACATGTTGTGAGAATAAAAATGGGACTGGACGAAGGCTTAGAAAGCGAGAACCCCTTCCCTTTCCTCCTGGCAGCCCCACCCTCCTCCCTCCCACACCCACCTTCCTGCTCTGTGCTCCCCCACACCTCTCGGGGAAGACTTCAAGGCTGACATGTAGGTTTCAGGACTTTTTCAGCACCAGCTGGTGGAGCCTTCTTTACACTCTGCAGGTTGCTACCAAGGCACACCTTCGAAAGTTGCCCCCTCATCATTGCAATGCTCCCCGCACTTCCCGGGTCTTGTCCCTGGCACAGGGCCAGCCACTCCCACCACACTGGCTCTTCCTGAGCCGCACAGACCTTACTCCCCATGTGAACTTAGACTGCTTGGCCTTTCTTGTCTCCAGTTGTAAAATGGGGATGATAATGATGGTGCCCGGTCTGTCCTGTGTCACTTCAGCACACCACACATCCTCCTCACTTCCTCTTCTAGCACCCCCATTTCTCCATCCAGCTGGCCTGGCCTGGAATTTTCAGAAGTGGTTCCTGAGGCTACAGCTGTGGGGTCATGTGGGGGAGTCAGGGAGCAGGGGCATTGGGCATGGAGGGGAGCATCAAGTACTGTCTGCCCGATACATGGACGTCCGTGGTCAGGTATGTCTGCCCACCTTCCAGTTGACTGTCCACCGCACACTCCAGAGGGGAGCGTGTGATTCAGGATGGTGGGTCGGACCCAGTGACTGCGTCGGCAATGGACACATGACCCAAGTCAGTCCAATGGGTGTCAGCCCTGGGACTTTTGCTGGAACCATTAAGAAAGTCCTCAGTGGGGCTGCTGAGCTGGCAGGATGTGGGCCTGGAGCCGGCTGAGGGGTGTCTTTGCTGATAATGGGGAGAGTTGCCTGAGAATAAAGCCAGAGCTGAGAAAAGCAGAACGGAGAGATGGAGAGAGAGAGTGTGAGCCTGGGGAGGTGGGTGCAGAGAGGGAGCTGAGAGGGACTGTTGATAGCATCATCACATCCATGGGTACTGGATCCTGCCATGACTGAAGCCATTAACCTTTTCAGTGAAATGAGACAAATTATCCCTGTTTTTGCTTAAACTAGTTTGAATTGCAGGCGAAAGAGCCCTTCCTGGTTAATCTAGTCCCCAAGAAGTGATTGTTTTTGTCAGTGGCAAGGGACGTGGATGAAAGCTGAGTTGACCTAGTGCCCCCGGACCCTGAGCAGAAGAACCCAGGCTGGCCCTGGGACCCTCCCTGGCCACTCTGCAGTGACCTAGCTGCACAGTCTCCCAGGGCTGGCCCTGGCCTCCTGGGTTCTCTGCAGGCTCCCAGCAAGCTCCTTCTTGCCCCACCATGGCCCCTGGAACCCTACCCCACCTCCTACTTTAGGTCCTAATTGGGGAGGAGCTCTTCCTCTACTCTCAGGTTTGGCTTTGGACTCAGGCCAACTCAGGTTCGAATCCCAATCCCGGCTGCTGCTTCCTGTGTGCCATGGGGCCGGGCCCTTTAGCCCCTTCCCAAAGCAGGGTCATGGATACCTCGTTCCAAGGCCATGTGGGGCTCAGCACTGAGAAGGCAGCACCAGAATCGTCAGTTCCTGCCTGTGTACCCTGTACTCCTGTGAAACAGTCCGTTGCCCTCCACCGCCTCTCTCCCTGCTGACTTCAAATGAGCTCAAGCCGCTCAGAGCTGGAAAAAGCCCTTCCCTGGCCTGCTGTCTCTCCAGTTGCCCACTCAGCCCCCTGCCAGGGGCTCTGCCCCCTCAGCTGGGGAGACTGCACTCTCCAAGGGCGCTAATGGCCTCCCCTGCCTGGTACAAAGACATTTCCTGGTACCCTTGGCCTCCACTGCTTCGCCTGGCACCTAAGCCTGGGAACACTGTGATCCCTGCAGCTCCATGCTTGAGGGGAGGTGGCTGGGAGGTACAGTGGGAAGCACCTTGGCCTTGGATCTTTGGATCATCAGACCTGGGCCATTCCGGCTGGGGGGCTCTGGACAGGTCACTTTCCCTCTCAGAGCCGCAGGTTCTCATCTGAAACATGCCTTTAATGATATCTCTCTTAAGCATGTTTTGTTTTGTTTTGTTTTGCAGATTATGGCGGTTTTTTTCTTTTTTTTGAATGGAGGTACTGGGGATTGAACCCAGGATGTTTTTGGGGTTTTTTTTCTTAAGCATGTTTTGATGATTAAATGACATCTAAGCGATTGCTCTGCAGTTCCCGGCAGAGAGACTGGTGGCCATTCAAAGCAGGTACCTGCCCTATGCTTGTTTTTACTTCCATCAAGACCAGCTCTGCTTTCCCGAGATTCAAGATTCAGTCCCCAGCACTCTGCTGTCCCCTTACATCCACCCTCCACCTCCTTCCTCAGCCATTTTCCCCAGGCAGAAGCCTCCAGACTTCCCCCTCCACGCCGCTGGGCCGGCTGCTCGCTCCGCTGAGACGCTGAGACCGGGGCTGCCGGTGGTCCTCTGGGCCTGCTACAGCGCAGCCTCTTAAGACAGCTGTCTACACC
The DNA here is from genome assembly GCF_036321535.1 of Camelus dromedarius. NCBI lineage: Eukaryota > Metazoa > Chordata > Mammalia > Artiodactyla > Camelidae > Camelus > Camelus dromedarius. The sequence continues at coordinate 23,738,802 of NC_087462.1, forward strand.
CTCTCACCTCCACCCTCGACACCCTCCCCTTGTTCCTCTCACCCTGGCACCAGCCTCAACTCTCTGCTAAACTGATCTGGCAAACGTCACCTTGTTGCACAACGCCTTGGGGACTCCTTGGCCTTATCTGGCTGGTTGACACTCTCAGACTTCCGGCAGCACTCCTGCCCCGCCCCGGCTTCCCTGCCCCGGGCTCTCTCGGAGGCTGTTGTCCTCCGCCTCTGGCCGGTCCTTCTGCTTTCTCTGCCCTCCGCTGCTGCTGCTTCCTGCCTCTCAGCTCTCCTCTGTGCTGGGGCCTTGGCCGTCCTCACGCTGGATTTGGCACGTTTATTATTTTTTAATAGGATTTTTTAAAAATCTAACTTAGTTGCCAATATTGAAAAACCAGATTCTGGATGCTGTTGGTAAACTGGCAGATCTGGCCACAGCGCAGCATTCCCACCAGGCTGCCCCCAGAAGGCTCCCCACAGACGGCTCCCAGCGGCACTCGCCATGCGCCCTGGGCTCTTGCTTGCTTGTATCCATGGAAACCAAGGATGGACTGAGGGGCCTTCAAGGTTCAAGAGAAGTGGGAGAGAGTACATTTCTTTGTGGAAGTGAAAGATACTCTGTGTTTAATACACCAGGGAAGTCTAGGTTGAAAGAAGACCGAATCCTACCTGTTTCACTCTTGCTGTGAGCTGCCTGGGCCCCTCTCTGGGCATCAGTGACAGCTTCTGTGACAACTGTCCCGAACCTGCCCCAGACTCACTCCTGAATTGAATCCAAGGTAAATCTAGACTTGAATCTTCCGCCACTCCTTGAATTTGTCTCCTAAATGTCCCACAGGCACCTCATCCAGTCATCCAGCAAACACTGGGCGTCTATCATGTGCCAGGCACTGTTCTAGGCGCTGGCAAGACATCATGAGACAGACAGGAAGCCCAGCACTCGTGCTTCAGGAGTCCTCGAGCGGACACAACAGAGAGGCCCCTGTCTTCTTAAAGGGGACAGAGAATGCCCACAACCTCAGGTGTGCTGAAGGTCCTTGTGCCAGGGAGCCCCAAAGGACAGGTGGCCAAGCCTAGTCTGGAGCCTCTCCTCAGTCTCTCTCCAGTCTAAGCTTGGAGAGGAGAAACGACAGTCCCCCGGGGTGATGGAGGGCACCAGTGGGAAGCAGGAAGCCCTGGGGAGAGATGGAGCCACCACCAGAGCTGCCAGGTTTTGAGGAAGCAGACAGAGTGGGCTTCCGAGGGGGCATCCCTGGTGCACAGCGCTCAGTGCCAGCCAGTCCCAGGACAGCGCACCAGCTTTGGGCTGGGCTTCTAGTCTGGCTCATGGCTCAGTGCCTGTGCGACCCTGGTCAGGTCTCCTGAGCTTTCATCTGTAAAATGAGAGTAACTTGCAGACACCTCACAGGGTTGCTGCGAGGATCTTGCGAGACAAACAAGGAATGGCTGGTATATTCCGGATGCCCAGCAAACCTGCCTGCCTTCCTCTCCTTACCCCTCACCCCCCAGGTTTCCACTCTAGGCTCCCTTGGACCTGTCACTGGGTCCCAACTCTGCCATGTCGCTTTCTGCTCCTCCCTTCTTCTGGCCCCTCGTCCCAGTCTCCCTCCTCCTGTCCACCCTGCTCACGGCTCTGGGGCTCTTTCTACAACACAAATCTGAACTCTTCTGTGCCCTGCTCTCCCCACCCCGACCCTGCCCTCAGAAGGCGGTCCCGGCTCCTCAGCCCAGGGCTTCTGGTCTCCCAGGACCTGGGGGCTGGCCTCTCCAGCCTGACCTTCTTAGGCTGCAGCACACAGATGGCAACAGGGCCACCAGGATGGCCACCCTGGGAAAACTTAATCTCCACCCTGCTATGTGCCTCAGATCCCACCTTCTTTTTTTTTTAAAAGAGGTACTGGGGATTGAACCCAGGACCTTGTGCATGTTAAGCACACACTCTACCACTGAGCTATTACCCTAACCCCAGAGCCCACCTTTCTTGATGCGTAGGGGTAAGTGCACATGGGACACAGCTGGATACAGATTTATTGTGGCACTGGATGTGAACAGGGGCCGGTGTGGCCAGCACCAGTGTGCAGTGGTGGTGAAGGGGGGTGGGGGGAGGTGAAGGGGGTGGGGCAGGGTCCAGGGAACCCCAGGCTCAGGCCAGGAGTCGGGGTTGGGGCAACTTTTGCTAGCCCTACCCAGAAATCTGGGGCAATGACTCCAGAACCAGGGCCCCTCCGGCAGGCATGGCTGGCAGCAATGGGCGGGAGGGGCTCACACGTGGGAGAAGGCGTGACTCTTGCACAGGGGCTTGTCCTTCTTGGAGTAGAAAGTCTTTCCTTCCAGGTTGATCTGACATATCTGGGGACAGCCAAGCTCCAGTCACATGGGGTTGAGGGGAGGCAGGAGAGACACCTTCCCAACCACTCAGGAGTCCCAGAGGCAGGGGTGGGAGGAAGGCTGACCTGAGTCCGAGGAGGGGCACTCACCGCGCACACGAAGCATGTATCGTGCCAGCTGAAGCCCAGGGCCTCCAGGAAGCGGTCCCCGGCATCAATCTTGAAGTCACAGCCTCGGCATTTTGTGCCAAACATCTTCTCATAGTCTAGGGACATACAGAGAGGAGGGGGGCGCCGGGTTCTCCCCTGTCCATGCCCTGCCCGCCCCCTCGCCGGTCCCGCCCCATACCTCGCTCGCAGTAGGGCGCCCCTTCCTCCATGTAGAAGGCCCTGTTCCGAATGGGTGTCTTGCAGGCCGCGCAGGTGAAGCAATGCACGTGCCAGGTCATCTTCAGGGCGTGCATGATCTCCTGGGAAGAAGTGACAGTCACTCGGCAGCTCAGCACCCCCCACTCCAGAGCCCAGAACACAGAAAGGCAGACTTGGGCCTGCTCTCTTTCACGGTCAATGTTACCTCTGCACACCCACTGCTTCTGTTCTCTCCAACCCTGAGGTTTCCCTGTGGATGCCCGCTGCGCCACGTTTAACGCTCAGCTCCCAATCTCTGCACGGCAAACCGCTGGCGTTCCCACAGCTGTCTCCACCTCAGCTGGTGGCAACTCCATCCTTCCATCTGCACGGCCAAATTCCCGGCTTCCTCCCCCACCCTGCTTCAGGCCCACCAGGAAATCCTGCTGGGTCCACCTTCAAGATGCTTCCAGATTCTGACCACTTCTCACAGCCTCCTCAGTGTGGGATAGGAGCCTCAGGCACCCCTGGTCCGGCTGACTGCACAAAACTGGCTTCTGCACTCCTCCCTCAGCTCCTACATACTGATGTCAGCTTGTGCCCGGCCGCATCCTTCTCTGCTCAAATCCCCGCCTGCTCCACACTTCTCTGAGCAAAAGCTAAAGCCTTGGGAAGGGCCTGAAGGCCGGCAAGTCTGGCCTCTGTCCCTCTGCTCTCCCCACTGGCCTCTCACCCATGGTTGACACACCAGTAACGCCCATCTTGGGGCTTCACACCAGCTGTCCCCTTTACCTGGGCTGCTCTGCCCCAGGTATCTGCAAGGCTCAGCCTTCACCTCCTTCCAGTTTCTGCTCAAATGCCACCTTCTCCATACGGCCCACTCCGACACCACCAGTTCATACTCCAACTTGCCTTCCCAATGCCATGATCCCAAGAGCTCAAACTCTGCGCTTTCCTTTTTTCCATGCTAATACACTACCAGGTAATTTACCTATTGTGTGTATTGCTGCCTTCCCCCCTCTTCCTGCTCCAGTGTGAGGTCCAGGAGGGCATGAAGTATCAGCTGTTCTGTCAGCGGATACATCCCGGCAGGCCCTGGCCTGTGCGCGTGCATCACAAGTGCACCTGAGCTGAGTTAACCTGCTCCCCAGGAGGCCTGACAAACGGGCTCGCTGGCGGGCTGAGCTCTCCCTAGGGCTGGGACCCTTGGGCCAGCCAGGCAGCAGCATTCACACCTGGAGCAGACAGAGGGCGCTGTGGAGCCTGGAGAGGGGTCAGATCTGTGGGTTCAGCCAGACCCTGCTTCTTAGCTGGGCGGCTTGGCCAACAGTTTTACCTTCTCTTGACATTTGGCTCCTTCCCTCTGAGAACCGGGAACCTCACCCCAGCTTTGCAGGGTTGTTGTGAGGATGGCCCTGTGCCTGAAGCCAGGGGTCCCCGACTCAGCGCCTACACCATGGGGCAGGTGGGGGCTGTGTCGTGGGGGAGCACTTGTCTGCCTGCAGGTCTGGTGCTTGACCAGTTCATTCAGGAAGGCAGCACAGGTTGAAATGTAAGTGTTACAGTGAAATCTGAGTTTTCCAGTGTTGGCCAGTAATTTGAAAATGAAACCATGTGACTCAAGCAAGCAGTAGGCGTGGGAGGCACCTAGGAGGCGGGTGTCTGCCCATATCCAGAACCCGCGAGCCAGTTCTCATGTCTATCCTACCCCCGAAGGTTCCTAAACCTGTCTGCCTCTCCTGTACCCACCGTCCTGACCCAGGCCCAACTCAGATCCACTCCTCTGGCTATCTCCCACGGTTGTGAGGAAGCAGGCGAGGTACATCTGACCTCATCAGTCCCCAGCTCCAAACTTCTAGCCCAGCCCTGGCCCCCCTCTTCTGCCTCATCTCACACCCTCCCCGGGTGTTACCTTGTGACACCAGCCATTCCCTCTGCCTGGAGCATCCTCCCCTGATCCTTCTCCAAGCTAATTCCTACTCATGTTTTAAGTTCAGCTTAGAGGCCACTTCCATCCACTCCTTCAAGTATTTACTGACCACTTCCTATATACCGGGCATAGCATAATGTGTGAGCCAAACAGCCCTGGTCCCAGCCCATGGAGTTCAGCCCCGGGGAAGAGATGGGACCAAAGGACGGGGGGGTGGGTGGTGGGGTAGTGAGCAACAATGTGGGGAGCCTGGCCTTGTGGGGAGGGTGGGTATCAGGGAAAGTGCCCCTGAGGAAGAGCTATATGAGTCCCAGATGGGAAGGAATGAGGTAAAGAGAGTACTAAAGAGTGTTTCTAGCAGAGAGGACAGCCTGTGCAAAGGCCCTGTGCAGAGGGGAATGGCACACTGGCAAAATGGAGCAGCCCATATGGCTGGAGCACCAGAGTGAGCAGGGCTGATGGTGGGTGGTAAGCCTTGAGAGCACAAGGTTCCAGAGGGTCCCCAGACCAGGACAGGCCCCCTTGTCCCCTCTAATGTATCCCCACATCTCCTTCCTTCCAACTCCACTGAAGCAATCTGATTGTCCTGTGTTTCTCTCCCTATTTTCCACTCAGAGCTCCAAGAGCAGGCAGTCCCTAGCACTGAGCACAGGCAGGGCCAAAGCTCAAGGCAAGTTGGGAAGGGTAGCCTTCCGCCCCTTAGGAGGGTGAGGTGGGGGCTCCCTGGTGCCTGTCAGGCCCTGGAGTCCTTGCGAGAGAGAAGCTGAGGGCCCCCGGGCCACTCTGTGGAGCCACTGGCCTGGGCTGGGGCAGAAGCAGGGCTGCCCCCTTACTCTGGGCCTACTCTAGGACCCAGCAGCCAGGCAGGCCCTGTGAGCCTTGGCTCCTCATGTGTGGCCTGGGTGATAACCCTGCCCACCCAGAACTGGGGCAGGGCGGGACAACAGTGTGGTGTAACGCAGGCAGAGCCGTCAGCGAACAGCAGGCCCTTGATCTGTGGGAAGCAAACCCAGACGCCCGCCTGGGATCCAGCCCATTCCGCTAGAACAGTCCAACAGGGCGTGGCCTCGGCTGATGGGGAAGTGATTGAGTAATAACCAAACTGACTTCGCAGTATGATTGTGAAGCTGGATGCCTACACACAGTAAGTGCTCACAACGTAAACTGTTATTATCATGGTAGAGACTGTGATCATGTCCATTCTCCCCTTCCCATCTACTGATGGAATTCCCAGTTTTTTCCTGAACAGGCACATAGGCGTACCAAACAGACTATATTCCCAGCCTCCCTTGCAGCTCAGCATTGTCATGTGACTGAGTTCTGGCCAGTGGGATGGAAGCAAAAGGGCTGGGTGGCAGCATCTTCTAAAGGTGACGCCCATGGACCTCCCACCCCTTCTTCCCTTTCCAACTTCCTGCAGGTTGGAAGGTGGAAATTCTACCTGAGGCTCAAAAATCATTTGGACTATGAGCAGTAAGTAAGCCAATGCTGAGAATATCAGAGAAACAACACACAGGAGCCTGGATCTGCCTCCAAGTCCCCGACTGCCCACCTCTGGACTTTCTTAGGTGAGAAGCAGCGGCCACTGTTTTGAGTTTTCCATCACTTGTGGTCAAGGGAGTCGTCATTAATATGAACATCACCACAGAGCTCTCTAGCCACATCTGGAAGCTCTGCCCAGGGTTCCAGAAATAGGGAGAAGCATGAGTGGCAGGAAGACCCCAAGCTGGAAGTCAACAGAGCCTGAGGCTGCTCTGGCTCGGCCCTCATGCTGTGCAACCCTGGGCAGTTTCTGCCCCTCTCTGGGCTTCAGTTTCCCTACAGGAACTGGAACCCCCTCAACTTGTCACCCTGCCTGTTCTGCTTAGCCCTTGACACCCTCCGAGTTCCCCTCCACAGGGTGAACTCCTGGGGACAGGGCCATGCCTGTCTCTTCACGAGGTGTCCCCAGCATGGGGCACACTGCCCACGTTCAACAAAGAAAACAAAGGGGGGAAGGTAGACAGCGCACCACTCTTAGCCCATGACATGCGCTGACCCAGGTCCCAAGCCCAGCTCCGGTGGCAGCTAGGCTGCCCTGCAGGAAACCTGGCCGGGCCAAGCTGTGTTTAGCCCCAGTGGGAAGAATAGGATTTTGAATCACAAGTTTTTGAGCCTGAATTTCTGTCTCTGCTGATCAGCAGTCCTGTGCCCTTCAAGTACATCACGTCATCTTTCAGAGGCTCCATTTCCTTGTGCATTGGGGTGGCGGACACTGGACTAGCCTCTCAAAAGCTTGCCACAACCGCCTTCTCTTCTTTGTTCCTCTCTTATGGAGGACGGAAGCTAAAACACGGGAGTTGCCAGCTTTCCCCGCAGCCCAGGTGCTCAAAGGATACCAATTCCAACCACCAAGAGATGCAAGTTCCTGGTTTCCCTTCCCGTGTCAAAAAGCAAAACCTCGTTAAGAGAAAGCATGTGTCCCTTCCCTCTCCCTCCCGCCTGCAACAAGAACACAGGCCTGGGGCATGAGCCGTCATCTGGCAACCACGATAACGACAAACTTGGGGACAGAGGTGTACATGCTAAGGATTCCGGAACGAAAAGACAGGAAAAGCCTAAAGGCATCCTTGAGCTGCTATCCCACCCCTGGAATTCTTGTGACTGAACTGTCACCCCTTCTGTTTCAACCCCTGTAGCGGGGTTTTCTATCATCAGAGCTGAGTGCAATCCCGACACAGTACCCGTCTCTTGTTTTGGCTTGACCAGCACTTGCCTCCCTTCTTTGGGTAACGCCATCCTGGTTTTATTTCAGGGAACCAGTCCCGTGGTTCAGGCGAGGCCACCAGATCCCCACTCCAAGGGTGGGGGTCACCCAGGCCTGGCCAATTAGAGTCCCAGGGCTTGGTTCCGAGATGGGCTTGTGACGCAAGCCAGGCCAGTGAGCACGAGCACGGGGACTCCGGATGCACCAGCCGGCAGAGGTGTTCTCGCTCACCTTGTGGTGCTAACCCTGCAGCCGCCAGGGCACCATCTTGGCCACTTTCTAGGGAAAAGCATGCTGGGAACGAAGCCAACACAGACGAAGCCAGAGGTAAGTGGCAGACAGACTCCTAATGACCTCAGGACCTGCATTCAGCTGGGCCTGAAGTGAGCACCCCTCGGCCTTTCTGATTATTTGCGCCAGTACTCTCTTCCTTGAACCCTTTTGAATAGAATTTGGGTCATTTGTTAAGAGGATCCTGGCTAATGCAGAGTGAGGTCAGAATAGCAGCCCTATCGTTAGGCTGCTGAGGTCCCCAAGGGCTCATCAGGGAGAGCCCAAGGCCCAGGAGTTGCTCGGCAACACTGCTCAGTGCTCACGGCTCGCGTCCGCCTGCCCCCCACCCGCCAACCTCACTCACGCCCGTGATCTTCTTCTTGCACTTGGCACAGCTGGGTGCGTAGCGCACGTCATAGCAGGGCGGGCAGAAGATAGCGCCCTTCTCCTCAAAGAAGCCACCCTCTTCCAGGACCTTCCCACACTGGCTGCACACGAACTCCTCGGGGTGGTACGCGTGGCCCAGCGCCACCAGGTAGCGGCCCCTGAGGAGGAGGCGGGAGCAGTGAGCGGGGAAAGGATGCAAATGAGCTAGGGGCTCCTGGCCGGCGCGCAAGGGGGTTTACTGAACAACCATTCTGAAACCCTGAAGGAAAAATGAATTCTCTCCATCTCCAAAGAAGGGAGAAACAGGCCTGGGAGGTGACTTGCCCAAGGTCACACAGCAAGAGTGAGGAAGCTGCACTGTTCTGATGACAGGAGATGAGGGAGGGGGCGGTGCTGGAACAGGGAGGAGGGTCATACTGGGTGGGGGCTGCTGACTGGGGCCTCAAGCTGAAACAAAGGAATTGGTGCCCTGTGGGACAGGAGGCCTGGAGCACCCCTGAGCCCGAAGACCAGTGGGCACCTGGGCTGGCTCTGGTCAGCCTGCTTGCCCTGCTTGTCTGTTTCATCTGGCCTGAGGTAGGGCCTGCAGGTCTCAGATAAACGGGGCTGTCTGAAGAAGAGGATGTTTCATGGAGGCTAAGAGCTGACAGGAGTCGAGAGCAGGGCAGGGCCCGGGATGAGAACTAGGAAGGCTCTAGAATGTGTCACACTGATTCTGGGGGCGCCAGTGCCTCTGCTGGGCCCTGGGGAGCAGTGCCAAGAGGAAGCAACCTCTGGCCTGTCTGCTCCAGGAGCAGACGCTTAGCAGAGAGAAACCGAGCGAGCAGGAGGGAGAGAGGCCGAGGGGCTGGGAGCGGACAGGCCCTTCCTCGCCCAGAGAGCAGCGAGTCCAGGGCTGCCGCTTGGCTGTGTCGTTGGCACCTCCTCCATTCCACCGAGGCAAATGCTGACAGAGGCTGATGAGGGGTGGGGTGGGGGTGAGTAATGCAGGATTCAGACTTTGAGGACCCAGGCCAGGTCCCTCCCGCACTCCAACCGGGAACTGAATCCTCCTCCTCCCACAGGGGCAGCTGAGATGAGTGGGGAGGTGGATGGGAGAGCTGAGGTTGGGAAGACACCAGGGCTGGAATTCAGGTCAGGAAAGGCCAGAGTAGGAAAGGAACAGGGCCACCCACCGGATGACCTTGTGGCACTGGTGGCACACGGGAGTCTTGCCGTTGCTGCCACCGACCCCTCCAGGGCCCCCTCCGGCAGCTGCCTGCACAATGGAGGTGCGGTTCTGCAGAGGCGTGGGTGTGGCTGGCTGGGTGTGCCGGGTCAGCACCGTGCTGGTCTTGTCCGGGGCGTAGCGTTCAGCAAATGCAGGGTCCACAGCCCAGGGTGGGCGGCTGGTGGGGCTGGGGGTGGTAGGGCCTGCCGAGGCCAGGAAAGTGGCTCCAGGGGGACCCCACGGGAAAGCAGGGAGAGCCCAGGGCAGCTTGGAGGGGCCCACCCCCCTTAACATGCCCCTGGAGGTTACCCACCCTTCCCCAGGCCCAAGCCCACTCTCTCTCACCAGGCCAGGGTTCCTGGGGTGTAGCTGAGGCTGGGGCTGGGGCTGGGGCTTCTGTCCTGGGCACCTGGCTGCAAGATCTGCCATTCAAGGCCCTGCACGGCGGAGGCTCCTGGCATGGCCCCACCCCCCAACCATGGTCCTGCTGGCCCCATGGGAGATGCCTGGGTGCACAAGAGCTGCTGGGTGGGACTCCAGGTCCCACTGGGGTAGGGATGGGTAGGGCGGCTTCTGTTAGCCAGGTTCCAGCTGGCTGGTCTGTTGCACAAGACTAGGAGGTGGAGCATGGCTCTTGCTTCTGGGACAGCTCTTGGGGCTCTTTCTGATGGCTGGGCCCCCTTTGCTAGGTACCCCCATCCACTGAGACCCAGAGTAACAGGGCCCACATTGGATCTAAACCAATCTAACATCCCCAACACAAACCAAGCCCACAAAGATAGAAGACAGAGGCAGAGAAAGCAGGGCTGAGAATGTTTATTTTCATGCTTAAGCCGGCACAGACCTGGCAGAGAGCAGTACCATAGGGCAGAGGGAAGGCAGTGTCAGATGGAGCCGGGCCCTGGGCCAGGAGGGTGGCTAGGGCCAGGCCAGCAGGAGGCTCACTCCAGGGGCAGGAAAGCAGTGGGTGAGGTAGGCAGAAGCTGGAGGCACCGAAGGGGGGGTGCCCTAGGCGGAGGAACAGAAAGAGAGAGGCAGAGAGGGCAGCCGGCCGGCGACGGCCAGGCTAGGACTGCACGTTGAGCACGTGGGCAGAGCGCTGGTGGTGCCAGTCCCGGAGGCGGGTGTAGCGTGGGCTCTGCAGCTCCAGGACATACTTTTCCCTGAGGGGCAGAGAGAGAAGGAGGCGGAAGTGGAAGGAAAGAGAGACGGAAGGGAGAAAAGGAGAGAGGAAGGTAGGAAGGAGGGAAGGGGAATGGAAGAGCCTGGCTAGGGACAGCCAGGAGCAGACACAGGGCGGTGGCTGGAATGGGAGAGGCAGGAGGTGAGAAAGAAGGGCTGGAGCTCGTCCTGTTACCTTGATTTCTTCAGGTGCTCCTCATCCGGGTCTTGCACTGAGAGGGCAGAGGCAGGCATTGACCAAGAGAAGAGAGAGGGCCACCCCAGCCCTGGGCTCTGGCAGAGGGTCCCAGGGTGCTGGAGCCAGGCCCGGGCTGGGGGCCAGAAGGAGAGTCCGCCCTGCCCTGGGCTGGCACTTACTGAACTCGGTGCCCGTGAGGTGGGCAAGGATGCGGAAAGAACGGGACTGGCCTGTCCCAGGCCTCGGCCGCCAGTCCTCCGTGTCCTCCATCAGCCGCTGCTTGCTGGCATCTGGGACCAGCGGTCGGAGCGGCTGTCTGTGGGGAGGGGTCGGCTCAGAAACTCACGCTGGGGGTGGGCAGCGGGGGCAGCCCCTCCCCGGATTGGGTACATCTGGGCTATGGCGAGGGGAGAGTGGGGAAGGGCAAGGCCAGGGCCCTGCTGGGGGTGGGCAGGTAAGTGAGAGGGGAGGAGGGCAGTCAAGGTGAGAGGAGGGCAGCCAGGGCGGGGAGGGGCCACTGCCCAGAGTGCAAAAGGAAGGAAGAGAGGGACAGGCAGAGGGGGCTCACTGACTTGTCAGGGGTCTGCACCTGTGAAGGAAATAGACAGATGGACAGATAAAGGACAAAGGGACAGACACAGAGGAAGAAAGATGGCAAGGGGTCAGAATAGCCAGGGGCAAGGCTGCACTGAGTGTCTGGGGCTCAGATGGCCCGACACCACACCCCAACCCCGGGCCACCAGCGGGGGACGCTGCCTCGTTCAGAGCCCCCAGGAGGGCAGAGCCGGGGCAGGAGCCACACCGTCGGAGGGGCCCTGTGCCTGCAGCCCCCGCCCCCGGCCGCCAGGGGTCGCTGCCGCACGTTCCGGCCCGGCTGGGGCGCAGCGCAGACGGCGCAGCAGCGGGCAGCGGGCTGGCATGGGGCCGTGGACAGACGGCGTGGGCGGTGGGCGGTGGGCGGGCAGGACGGACGTACCCATTCTGCTGCGGGGTGCTGTCAGCGGGCGGGGGCGCCCCAAAGGGCCGGGCCGTCTTGTTGAGGGAGGCGCTGGGTGCAAAGGTGTACCGCGGGGGGTCCGCGGCGGGGGCCAGGGCCTGGGCGGAGACAGAGCGGGCAGGGAGGGCGGGGACGGGGCCTGGCCAGAATGGGGCGCCCCACCCCCAGGCGCGGAGAGGACAGAGGCGCTCCAGCCCCACCCCCACACATCTGGTCTAAGGCTACGGGGAGAGGGGTGACTTGGGTTTCAAGGGGCCCATTAGGGAGCGATGATCTCAGCCCACGCAGCCCGAGGGCAGACGAGTGCGGCTTGCAGCATAGGCCGGCTTGCAGCATAGGCCGGCAGGAGGCAGGCAGGCAGACGGACAGACAGGCAAACATGCGTGTGGTGCCCTGGCCGTGCGTGCGGCAGCCCCTGGCCCAACTCCCAGACTCCCCAGCTAGGGTCTCCGCCCTCTACTCTCGGCTAGGGATGAAGGTACCGAGGCTGCACCAGGGAGGGCAGGTCAACCCGGACATCCAATCCCACCCTGCCTGCAGCCCAGATGTCCTCAGCCCATCACCTACCTTCTGCGGTTTGCTTTGCGCGGGCTGGGCCCTAGAGGAGAAGGGGAAGGGGTGATGGTGGGCCAGGCCCAAGGGCTCCCCCACCCACCAGGCCGGCTCAGTGCCCGCATACCTGCTAAGACCCAAGCTGAGGTGCTCCCCACAGGCACGTATCTTGTTCTGAGCTTCAATGTGTGTGAGGCCCCCCGCATTCTCTCCATCTATGCTCAGCACCCAGTCGCCCACCGCCACACCAGCCTGCGCAGCTTTACCTCCAGGAGTGAGCTATGGAGAGATGGAGGGTTATGGAGGCCCAAGACTGCAGACCAAACTCTGGCCAACAGTAGCCAACCCTACCCTTCCTAAGCTGCCCCACTCGCAGAAACCTACTTCCGGGCAGCTGCTGGATACTAAAGTCATCTGGGAGGGGGTGGGGCTCACCTGAGCTTCACCATCACCCCAATTACCCTTAGTTCTTTGTTCACCTCCATGGACCCTCCCCACAGTCCAGAAACTGCTAGGACATCAACACACAGCCACCCTCAGGCTAAAACCCAAGCTTCTCAGCTTCAACAGCCGCCTTCTGAGGCCCCCGCTGGGCTCTTGCACCCACTAAACACGGCCTCTGGCTTGCCCATGTGGCAAGTTCCTCCCTGACCACTGCTGGGTGCTCTCATTGACCTCTGATACTCCTAGCACCCTGTCCTAGGGTTACCTGCAGGGATCTACTAGGACCTAGGATCTACCAGGTCCCATCACCTCTAGGTTCCCTGTGATTAGTGCCTGAATGAGGCCTCAGGTGTCAGCTGGGGCTTCAGACTATAAATATGGGTGTTACCCCCCCCCCCAAGCCCTTGACTGCCACATCACCCTCCCCTCACCATCCTTTAGGTTCTGGGCTGCAAATCCCTGGTTCCTGTGGCAAACGAGGAGCAAGAGGAGGCTGGAAGGAATGGTCACCACCAGCATGAGCTGAAACCACCAGGGATGACTTCTGGGAAGTGGTGGGCTTTGGTGAAAGGAGGGTGGGATAGGCTGCCTAGGGTGTAAGAGAGTCCGTTTATGAAGACCTCAAATGCTGGAAGGAACCAGGACTTGGCCCTGAGGTTAGGGGGAACCACTAGCAGTGTTGAGGCCCGGGTTTGGATATTTAAGGCCTGACTGAGGTGACCCTGAAGAACCCAGCTGGGCCCTCCCAGCCTTCTAGCCTAGTAGCAGGAAGATGGGGAGGAGTGGGAGGCTGCTGTTGATAAGTCTAAGCCCACTGGGCTGTCCGGTCAGCTGGCAAGGGGCCTGGCATTGAGCAGGCTTGTGGGGGAGTGCTGGAAGGCAGATTCACACTCCCATGCTGGGGAGGTGTGCAGGGTACAGGCTGCCTGTGGCCCCAGGAGGTTCCTCAGGTGGCCCGATGCACAGACTGAGTTGAGTTAGGGAGAGGGGGGGTAAGAGGTTCCAGAGAGATGGTAGCGGGACCAGACGCAGAGACTGATGGCACTAGGGCAAGAAGGGAGAGCTGGGCTTAATGGCTCTTTTTCATGTTTGGGAGGTTAGAAGGGTAAGAGAGCTGGGTGGCCCTTCCTTCATCTGCTAAATAGTAAGAACAGGAGCTTAAGGTTTATTGAGTACCTAGCACTGCCACATGCTGAGTCCTCCAACAACCCTGTGGAGAAGAGTCTGCAAATATACCCATTTTACACAGGGGAAAACAGAGGTTAAGTAACTTGCCTCAACTCGCCCAGCTGGCAACTCAAGAGGCAGGGCCAGGACCCTGACCCTAAGGCTCTGCTGTAAGAGGTCCCATCTGCTGAGGGCTGGGGCCTCATTCAGAAGTCAGCCCTCTGGCTAGAAAGACTCCCTGACCACCTGGCTGGGTTTGGGGCTTGGATACCCAACTTACCTCTAGTTCAACCCAGCCCCTTACAATAGGAATGGGGAGGCAACACCCTTGAGGGGAAGTGACTTACTCAAGGTCATGATGAGTCAGTAGAAGGGAAACCTGGTTCAGCCACTCCCTACCCACCCGGCTGGCTCCTGGGAGGCATGGGCTAAGCCTGAGGTGGGAGTCTGGGGTGGGCAAGAGCAGCTGGCTCCCGGAGACGGGGTGGGGAGCTGGGGACCACTTCCTTCCCAGGGGTGAGGAGGACAGGAAGCACAGGAGGGACAAGGGAGTGGTCAGGGAGGTGGAGACAGAGGCAGAAGAGAGCTGGTGGGGGGGAGGTCTGGAGAGAGAAGCAAGGAGGCCCAAGGGACCAAGGAGGGGAAAAGCCAGGGGGCTGGACACTGCATGGGGTGGGGGGTGAGTCAGCCTGAGGGCTCCACTGAGCAGCCCAACCCCCAAGTCCCAGACGTTACCTCATCTCCCAGGCCTGGGCCCACAGCCAGCCCTAGCCCCTCCCTCCTCCATCCAAGCTGGGGTCAGGGGAGAGGGAGGAGGCCCGCCCAGCTCAGAAAAGACCACCCCACACATCCACCCACCAGAGCCTGGGTCCAACTCCAGGGCTGGGCTCCACTGGTGGCCCCACCCACACGCTGGGACTGCTGACAAGCAAGCCTGGGCTCCTACTGCCCCCTACAGGCCACATCTGAAAGTCCATCCCCCAGGCTTCCTTGCTGCCTCTCTCCACCAATGAAGAAACTGAGGCTCAGAGGCCAGTCAAGGCCTCGGGCTCCCCCGCCACACTGGCCAGCACTTGCTAGGGAGCAGGGTATAGGACAGGCTTTCAGGGCTGGCCAGGCTTGAGGACTGTGTACAGGGTGGGTGTACGTGGTGGGGGACCACTGTCCTTAGCTACCCTGCTGGTAGAGCAGTTTCCAGGGAACCCTGTGGACCGGTCCCTGGGAATAGTGACTGCCTGCCCTGGCCAAGCCCAACTCTGACAGACTCCGCCTTGGGGGCCCCCTCAAGCTGGGCTGTGCCTGGACAACGCTTTGGCCCCCTCCAGGCTTTGCTTGCCCTGGGCTTCCTGCCAATAGCTGCCTGCCCACCAGGAGCCTGGGTGGGCCTCTATTGACAAGAGGATATGGGGGCAGGAAGTCCCCACCCCCTCCTGACCCCCAGGCCACAGTCAAAGGCACCAGCCCCAGGACTGGCCTCGCCCTCTCGGGGCAGGCAGTTTGTTCTGTGTCCCATAACTGACTCGACAGCTGGAGCCACAGCCCAGTGGTGATCAGCTGAGGGGCCACTGATGGGGTTCAGGGGTCCAGGTCTAGGCCAGTCTTTTTCAGCTCTGCAGACTCCAGCCACCAGTTGGCCATCCCAGCGTGGGGCTGCATTCTTGGGCTTATAAGGCAATCCCCCGCCACAGGGAGGAGCCAGCCCCCAGCTCCACCCCCACCCGGACAGGCTCTCAGGAGCTGAAGTCAGAGCCCAAGAGCACCGGCCCAACCCCTCCTTAGGGTTAAAGGCCACTGAATGGGACCAGTGGATGGGACAAAGGTCCTCACATAGGCTGGGGAGAGACACTCGCCCTCCTACCCACAAAAACTGCAGGTCATCCCTGTGCCTGAATTCCAGTCCCTGCTTGGTCATGGAATGGCGGAATGAGCCCCTTCACCTCTGAGTCCTTAGTTACTTCATCTGGAAAAACAGGATGACAGCTGCTATTCCCTGGGTGGCAATGAAGTGAAGTGAGATCCTGCAGTCAGATCACCCTGCCTGGAGCCCAGCTCCAAGCACTGCTCCCTCAAGCAGCTTAGACACTTCCTGGAGACCTCAGGCTCCCTTCGTGCAGAATGGGCATCACCCTGGGCCTCTGAGGTGGCCCCCGGAGCTTTGTGGAATGGCATCAGGTACAGTACAGAGTTGGGAAAGTGTGGGTGCTCCTCTCCCAATATCTACCTAGTTGGGAGTTCTTGTAGCAGGTGCCCATGACATTACCGGACCTGGACACCTCCTGGCCTATTAGCCCTGGCTCACTCCTGCTCAGACTCTTCCCCTCACCCTCTGGAGGTGTGAGCACCTAAAGACTCCTAGGGGGAACCCCTCCCTCAACCTAGGCTCACCCGAGAGATGGAGAGGGGCACATTGAAGTCCTTGCCCCCCTGCAGCCGGAAGCCCCAAGGTGCTGGCCCCTCCAGCACCACCTTGAAGGAATCCATGGTGCCGCTCCTGAGAGGAGAAAAAAGGTGAGTGTCTGGCATGGTAGATGCACAGGCAGGCCCAGCTCTGGACACTAGCCTTGGACTAGTGCCAGGCAGACACTGGCAGACACTGAGCACACCCAGGGCAAGGGTAGGCGAGCACCTTGTTAGGTATGGCTGGGCTGCTGGCTGGCAGACCTCACTTTGGAAAGACAGGGGCAACCAATCCCCCTTCCCCAAGGGACTGGGAGGATGAGGGGAGCCCCCTTTCAGTCTTGAGGTTCTTTTCATCCAAAAGTGGACCACAGGGCTAATTTGGTAAGGCCTCCCCCCAAGCCAGCCTTGAGCCTCGGACTGGCCTGCAAGGCCAGTCCGGGGCCGGCGCTCCTCTTCCCCGCCCCCAGGTCCCGACAGGCAGGCCGCGGCTGGAGCCTGCTCGGACTATATAAGGCGTGTAAGCTGACACTGTGCCGGAGAGCCAGCGGAGGGAGCACACGGGGGCTCAGGACGCGAGGGGGAGGGGTGGGGAGGGAGGCGGCCGGAGTGGGTCCTAGCCTTTCCAGGGCCGGACAAAGCTGCTGGAGCCAGGACGGGACCCCTGGGTGCTGGGGGAGATGGGCGGGGTCGCGGCCCCCGCGGAGATCGGTGGGGACTGGGACCCCAAAGCGTGGCCAGGAAGCGGATTCATCCTGAAGCCCAGTGAGAGTGATGCCTCCCACACAAGCCTGCTACCATCCCGACATGACTCAGTTTCCCCACCGTCCCCCGCCCGGGCCCCGTGCATTGGCCGAGTCCCGGGCGCAGGAAGCAGCGCAGGCGCCAACCGGCCCCGCCACAGCCGGCTTTGCCGCAGGAAGGCGGGGGCGGGGGTAGGGGCTCTGGCCCGCCAGAAAAAGCGCAGAGCTGGCTACGACTCCCAGTGCCCTCTGTGGTGCCCAGCAGACCTCTGCCCCCGGCCTGGCCCAGCCCGAGACGCCCCGTGCTGTTGCCTGTACCTGCTCGGCCCCGCCGGGGCGCTGCTCGGCGGCGGAATCCAAGGAGCCGCGCTGGGATCCGCCGCCCGAGTTCTGACCCCGCCCCCGCGGTCGCCGTCCGCTTTGAGACCGCGAAAGGGGGCGTGGCCTCTGGCCACGCCCCCTTAAAGCCGCGGCCTCCTGGTAGGTGAGAAGCCCCGCCCAATCTTTCTGCCGCGCTCAATCACGAAGTCCCATCTCGCTTTGGGCTGGAAGGCACGGCCCTCCCCGGTCCCCTTGGTGGGGCGGGGCATGGGCGGGGCCTGGGATGCTGGACGCCTCGCCTGGGAGCCCAACGCGCGGCTTGCCCGGCCGCTTGCCCGGCCCCTTGCGCCTCCCGCTGGCCGAATGAAAAGAAAGCAGCTTTGGAAACCAGACAGATCTGGACACGAGTTGGCTCTGAACCTTAGTTTCCAACTCGGTAAAATGGGACAATAATACTCGCCTCTCAGGGCCTCCGTAAATACAGGCATAGAGCACAACCATTAGAGGCTCTAGAATTTCTAAATCCGACGGACTTGGTCGGGAGTGGGGAGGGGGGGTTAGTTGAGGGCGGCACAGGAGAGCTTGAAGTTAAGTTTGCAGAACACTCAGACGAAGGCAGAAAATAATGGCAGAAGCGGACGGCGGTGGAAGGGCCCTTGGCCCGGCCCCGAGCCTGACCTGTGGGCCGTGCCCTCACTCCTACCCCCATCCCCTGCAGTCAGCCGCCCGTAGCCCTCCCACCCTAGCTCAGTGCTGAACGCAAACTGTCGAGATGGGATGATTCCTGGTACCCCACTCCAGAGCGGGCAGCACCTCCAGTAGGGGTGTCAGAGACCCCACTTTGCTCCCACTGCTCAGCCCTGGCCTGTAGCGGCAGTGAGGAAAATTGAACAGGGACCGGAGAATGGTGGGTGAGTGAATAGGCGTCCACTCCTCAGCAACTTCTAGGGCATGGCCGCTGCTCTTCTCCCCCCCACCCCCATCACATTCTCCCCTCTTCTGTATCATTCCCCTCACTAAGCAAACTGGTGTACAAGTTCTCATCTTTAAAGAAATACTCTCTTGATCTCACATCCCTCTCCATCTCTCTTTTTTATTTATTTATTTTTGTTGGGGGAGGTAATTTGGTTTATTTATTCAATTATTCAATTTTTTTTAAACGGAAGTGCTAAGGATTGAATCCAGGACCTCCTGCATGCTAAGCACATGCTCCACCACTGAGCTGTACCCTCCCCACATCTTCCCATTCTCTCTTGAACCCATTCCAGCCAGGCTTTTGTTCCCAGCAGTCCTCTGAATTAATTCCCTCTTCAAAAGGTCTCTAATGACTTCCAGGTTATCAAATCAATGATAGTTTCTCAGCTTCCCTCTTACCCTGCCTAGGAGCAGCGCTGGTCCCAGTGTACTCCCTGTTTCCTGTAGCTTCATGCCTTCTTCCTGCCCCACTGACTGCTCCTTCGCCACCCCCTTTGGCTGCTCCTCATTTGCTTCCCATCGTGGCCATCAGATCTTTCCAGTCTACACTCACTCTCTGGGACCCCATCCTGTCCTGTGACTATCAATAACACCTATGCCAAGGACTCCCAAGTTACAGGTCCAGTTCTCATCTTCTCTCCAAAACTCCAGACTCCAACATCCAACAGCCTGTCCAACCTCTACCTGAATGTCTGCTAGCTATCTCAAATTATTAAGTCCCAATTTAAACTTGCAATTTTCCCACTTCCCTAACTCCTTTCCTAACTCGGTTAAAAAAAAAAAAGTAGCAACACCATTCATCTGCCTGGTCCAGTAAAAATTATGAAGTTTTCTTTCCTTTCTTTTCTGCCATACCTCAGATTCTGCAAATTCCACCTCCAGAATCTGTCCCACCCCTGGCTGCCATGGTTGTCCCTGACACTTGTCTGATGCCTGGACACCTTCACAGTCTCCTAACAGATCTCCCTGCTTCTACCGTTGCCCAGTCCTGGGTCTTCTCCATGCAGCAGCCAAAGTGGAATTTTTAAAGCAGAAATCACACCACATCACCCTCAGCTTTTAGCATTCCAGTGGGCTGGCGTTGCACTTAAAAATAAAACTAAAGTCTTTCCGACTTACGTGACACTGATAAACTGGGTCCACCTCCCATCACTCTCCTCCTAGCTCATTCTGCTCCAGCCACGCTGACCTCCTCACCGTTCCTCCAACACAGCAAGTGTAGTCCTGCCTCAGGGTCTTTGCACTTGCGGGGCTCCTGCTGCTTGAAACACATTCTCCCAGATATTTTAAACAACAGGCTCTCATCGCGTTCAGGGTTGCCTCCTCCTTCCTTGATCAGCCTACCTAAAACAGAGGCTGCCGGCCATCTCACCGCATCCTGTGTTGGTCCTTTATCCTGCTTTATTTTTCCTCACAGCACTTACCACCATTTGACATTATATTAAGTGTTTGTTTCTTCATGGCTTTTTGGCCCCATTAGAACGTCAGTCCTATGAGAGCAGGGGCATGTCTGACTTGTCCACCATTTCCCCAGTGCCTGCACACAGTGGATCTGAGTGAACAGATAAAGGACGGACTGAGAAAGTGAAGCAGCAAATGAGCAAAGGAAGAAGGAGCAGCCTGGAGCTCCTGGCAGTCCTCCAGCAGAGAAGACCCCAGGGGGCCCATTCCTTGGCCTGGATGGAGCCTCCAGAGCTCCCTGCACAGGCAGTCCCTGGGTAGGAACAGGCATTGGGCTAAGACACAGTGCCCCCTGGTGGTCAGGACACCTGCAGCTGCAGGCTGGGTCCCTAGAATTTTCCAAAGACTTTCTCTTCCATGGTCTGGTTGGAACTTCACAAAATTTGCCATTTTGCGGCAAACAAAAAGGCTTAGATTTGTGAGGAAAAAAACCAAGCCAGACTGGGGACCCAGAGTCCTGGGTTCCAGTTCTGGCCAAGACCCTGACTCCCTGGGTAACCTCCAGAGATTTACGGAGCTGGCAAGCACTGGCTTGCCACTGTGGGGCTGAGGGGTCCTTGCTGTAGGCACCCTGAAGGAAACTCCTGTCCTTAGCTTGCTCTGTGGCAGGCAGCCTGATCAGGGAAAGACCTTACTTGTCAGAAGGATCTTCCATAAGTGGGGCTGAAATCTACCTCCCCGTGGCTCCAGCATCTTTCCAGGCTTCGTCTTCTGTGGCCACAGACAACCTGGGACAGCACTGCACAGTACTCCTTCCCCACAATCTTCCTTCACACATTACATTCAGAGATGCTTTTGAGACATCTAGAAGTCTAGTGTGCAGCTGGATTCTTAAATCTAGAGCTTGGGAGAGATCTATATTGAAGCTATACCTATAGGAGTTGGCAGCATTTAGATGGGCCGTGAGACCTGGAGACCACCCTGGGTTACGTAGGACCGTGGTGCTCAACCTTGGGTGCCCACGACAATCACCCGGGGAACTGAAAAGAGTGGTGCCCAGGGCCCACGTTGGCTGATGAAATTCAAGCCACTGAGTGTGGGCCCAGGTATGGGCATTTTTTAAAGGCTCCCAAATGATTCCATGGGCAGCTAGGGTTGAGCAACACTGTCTGACGCCAGAACTCTGGCAGAGGAAATGCCGAGTCTGGGAAGGAGAGACCAGCAAGGAAGAGGAAAACCAAGTGAAGACCAAGTTTCAAGGAGGGGTATGGAATGCTGCTGAGAAGCTGGGGATCCCAGGTCACAAAGGGGGTCTAGGTTGCTTTGTTTTGGGGAACAAGGAGATAGGTGACCCTGATGAGAGTGATGTAATGGAGTCATGGGGACCACCAGGAGACAGGAGTTGGTGGAAGGGAGATGGGAGATGAGAAAGTAGAAATGAGAGTAATCAACTCTTTTGAGGAGTTTTGCTGTGAAGAGGAACAGAGAAATGGGGAGGTGGGTGAAGGAGGAGAGATCAGGGTAGGTTTCCTTTAAAGACGTGAAATTATGGAGTATGTTTGTGTGTGGCTGGAAATGATGATATTGGTGAAGGAATTAACAGGAGGACACAGCTCAGTTTGCCAAGCTGTGGGGAGGTGAGAGGAGGTGGGAACAGACACTGTTCTGCTGTAGGGCAGGAGGGAGATGGTACAAATGTGGGTGCTCTTGTAGACGAGGTGGTGGGAAGCCAATGGTGTTCACTTCTGTTGGCTGCCTCTTCGCAAGTAAAAATACAAGGTGAGAATGGTCAGGGCTGGAGGGAAGAAGATATGAGGGTCTGGGGGAGGATAAAAGCAGCCACTTTGGAATGCAGGATCTCTGGGCAGCGTGGAGAGCCGACCTGTTTGAGGTTTGAGATCACATTGTTAAAGAGACTGCCATCTACTTGGTTATGTGAATTTCTCCTGCCTTGACACGGAAGACAGCTGGGTTCACCTGAGGCTGAGGACTTTGCCCGACAAATCGGATGAAAGTAGAGGAGAAGGGGAGGGGCTGATTCCATTGGTGGAGTGCAGACTCCAAGTTGGACAGGGATGGAGTCATGGGGCTGGGGTAGTGCAGATGGAAAGGGGTTGCTGTAGGTCGATGCGGCTGGATAGGAGCCATATGGGCGAGACTAGAGGAAGTGGGCTGGAAGGAGAGAAGGAGGTAGCCAGAGGCACACACTTGAAATAAGATTGCATCACTGCCAAGTGACGATAGGGTGTCATTGTCATAAAGATAACATTCAGGATGTGCCAACAGTGTGGGCAGCTGAGGCGGAGCTGAGGTCAAGCAGCCAGGAGGCCAGGTCCTTGGGGGCATGATGCTTGTGTGCATGGAGGCCCAGGGATGGTGACAGGAGCAGCATAAGGGAGGATAGTAAGGCAGGCACTAAAGTCTTCAGGAGACTCGTTATCTCCCTCTGGAATGTGGGCTCTTTGAGAACAGGACTGCAGCTATCTTGAACATGGCCACGTCCCCAGGGCCTGGCACAGAGTAGGTATGCAATAAACTCAGATGAGGGGGGAGGGTATAGCTCAGGGGTAGAGGGCATGCCTAGCATGCATGAGGTCCTGGGTTCAGTCCCCCGTACCTCCATCAGTAAATAAATGAATAAACAAATAAGTAAGTAAACCTAATTGCCTACCTCCACAAAAAAAATAATAAAATAAAATAAAATCGTAAAATTAAAAAACAAAACTCGAATGAATGCATGCCTGGTATGTAATTTGGTCTTTATCCTTGAAAGTTAAGATGGAGACTGAGGGCTAGTTCTCCCCAGAAATGTCTGTGCATTTCTGAGTCTCAGCGGGGAGTATTTAGGGTGTGCAGGTCTTTGAAGTCCCTTCCACTTGCCCCTCCCTCACCCCAACTCCTCCCCAGCTAGGGCTTTCCGGCCCCTCCAAATCAGCCTCCACGCCGTTTCGCTAGTCTGGCTGCATCCCTCCGTGAGGATGAGACCAAGCTCACTGTTGGATGGTCAGGCCTCTTATGCTGGGCCAACCCTTTCCTCAGTCCCTTGTAGCCCTCTGGTCTATGATCTTCCTTCCTCTATGCACCCACCGTGCCCACCCTCAGCTTGGAAAGCCCTGGGGCTCACTGGCAGCCTGGTGAAGCTCTGCCTGCCCTTCACACTCAATTCAGAGGGCACCTCTCCCATCAGCAAGCCTCATTTCTCCCTCTCCCCAGTTATCAGAGTCACCTTTGCTGCACAGGACCACATGGATCTATAATTATCTGCACCCCACCCACCTGTTCAAGTGGACTCGAGCCTACTGGTGGCAGAAGTCAGGTCCAGGTCATATGTATCCCTGGAACCCAGCACAGGGCCCTGGTGTTTGCTGCCACGCCTGTGACTGAGCGTCTGTGTGGACCCGTGGGCGCCACTGCCAGGAGCCCTACTAAGGAGGAATGGGCTGAGAGGGGAACTAAAGGGCTTTATTATTAGCAGATCTGTACACTATACACTGGGGGGCTGGCAGGGCACTTGAGGGGTCCTCCCCAGGCAGCCGGCCTTGTCCCCCCAGGCCAGAGTGGCTGTGGGGGTGTGTCCGCAGATGTCCACGGTTTTCGCGCCCTCTTGTTCCAGGGAGAGCGCCTTCGTCTCCTCCCGCTGCCACGGGTCAGGGTCTGTCGCAGGGGGCCGGGCCCTTCCTCCGCTCCCGGCTCAGCAGCGTCACCAGCTTGGCCTTGAAGCCCGTGTGGGAGCCGGGGCAGGCGGAGCCCCCCGCCTCGTCGCTGTCGCCGTTGTCGGCCAGCTCCAGCTCCAGCAGCCGCCGGTACTGGGCCTCCAGGCTGCTGTCGCAGGCCGGGCCGGGCCAGCTCAGGTCCTGGCTGTTGTGGTAGATGGGGCTGGCCGGCGGGCCGGCGGCCTCCAGCAGGCGCAGGTTCTCGTACAGGTGCTCGGCGGCGCCCGCGGGCACGCTGGCCCGCTTGCACACCGAGGCGTAGAGCACCGGCTCGGCGGGGGCCGCGGGGCTCAGCAGCGGCGGCAGGCTCTGGGGCCCCGCGTCGGCCGCGCCAGCCCTCCGGGGGCCTGGCGCCTGGGGCCCCGGCGGCGCCTCGCGCAGCTCTCCCGGCGGCTCCAGCGAGGGCAGGGAGGTGGCCCGCGGCAGGGGGCAGGGCCGGGGCCGCGCTGGATCGGACAGGCGCTCCCGCTGGCGGGCGATCGCCGTGGCCACGGCCCCGCACAGGTCGCGGGCGCGGGGGCTGCTGAAGGCGAAGAGGCCCTCGCCCGAGGCGCAGCGGCGGCCGGCTTCGAAGGAGAACACGTCCTGGGCGCGGGCGGCACGGGGCGTCAGGGGCTGAGGGACCGGGCACCCCGCCCCCCGCCCCCTGCCCGGGCGGGACCTCACCTTGTCAGAGCCGAACTTGCGCAGGAAGCGGTAGGGCCAGGTGTAGAGGGCCTGGGGGCTCGCGGGCTCGCTCAGCTGGATGGCGTCCTGGCCCAGCAGCAGGAGGTAGGGCCCCTTGAGCTGGCAGCGGGCCGCAGCCTCTGTCCTCTGCACCACCACCGGGAACTCGCCCACTGCAGGCAGGGGGCCGTGAGGGCAGCAAGCGCAGTCCCCTGGGTCCCCCGAAAGATCCCAGCCCTGGGTGTGCCGGGGCTGAGGCTGCCCCTGTACCTCCCAGACTCACCTTCCTTCCAGGAGGAGTAGATGGAGTTCTCCTCCATGGGGACCGGGCCCCTCTTGGGAGCTTCGGCCTCCCCTGATCCTGAGGAGGACTCCCCTGTGCCCTGGGGATGAGACCAGGTCAGAGGTTTGAGCCCCTCCACTCCTCTTCCCACATTCTTTCCCTGGGGTCCATAACCCAGGACTCTGACAAGCAAGGGACCTAGGTGCTAGTCCCAGTTTTGCCCTTGACACACTGCACCCCCCAAGCACACCTCTGAGCCTGTTTCCCCACCTGCAGTCCCCACCGACTCCCCCTTAAGGGTGCTGAGAGCTGTAAAGCAGAGCGCAACCAAGGGGCTGTCTCCCACTGTCCTTGAAGTTGGCCAGGGCCGGGGCTGGCTTGTGTGTGTCCCTGACAGCAGGAGTTTCAGGGTGGGACCCATGAGTGAATGGCCACTTGTTCCTCCCCCAGGCCTCTTTCTCCATCTCCCCGCCACATCCCACAGGCTCTGGCCCTGCACATCTCCACCACGACCACCTTGGCCCACGGTACCATGGCCAGGGTCAAATGCAACGGCTTCCTCACCAGTCTCCTTGCTCTTGTTTATTTCCTTTTTTTTTCCTTTTAATTATAAGAATTGTGGTAAAATACACAACATAAAATTTATCATTTTAACCATTTTAAAGTGGTTAAATTTAGAACTTTTTCATCACTCTAAATGGAAACACTGTACCATTAACTCTGACTCCCCATTCCTTTGGCCCCCAGCTCCCAAAAACCACTTAGTTGCTTTCTGCTGCTATGGGTTTGTCTGTTCTGCATATTTCATGTAAGTGGAATCATACAATGTGTGGCCTTTAGTGTCTGGCTTTTGTGACTCTGTTTCCGAGGTCCATACATGTTGTAGCATGTATCAATGCTTCATTCCTTTTTATGACCAAGTAATGTTCCGTTGTATGGATAGACCACATTAAGTTTATCCATTCATCAGCTGATGGACATTTGGGTTCTTTGCATCCTTGAGCTATTGTGAATAATGCTGCCCTGAAGATTTTCATAGAAGTTTTTTCTGAACATCTGTTTCATTTCTCTTGGGTATATGCCTAGGAGTGGAATTGCTGGGTCATATGGTAACTGTATGTTTAATTTTTGAGGAACCGCCACTCATTTCCTTTTGGTTCATCACAGACCCTGTGAAGCTTTAAAACTCTCAGTCTCTGGGTCTAACTCCCCAAAGGCTTCTCTCACTGAGAATAAAACCCCCAACTCCACAAGTAGCCCAGGGCAACTTCAGCTGGCTCCCACCAAACTCTCCACAGTTGCCTCCTCCCAGGCCCCCTCCCACTCTGTACCCTCCAGCCACACTGGCCTTTCTGCCCCTTGAACACCAAGCTCTTCCCGGCCTCAGGGCCCTTGCGCATGCTGCTGCTCTGTTCAGGAGACCCTCTCAGATCTGTGTCTGGTGGGTTATTTGTCCTTGGGATTCAGGTGCACTGTCCTCTCCTGAGACACCTCCCTGGACCATCCTGTGTAACGTCCTCCCACTCACTCCTGGTCTCCCCCAGCCTCTCATTTTCTCCATAGCACCCATGACCATCCGAGATTTGTTCTATGGGCTACTGGGCTGTTTCCCAGGCTTGTAGATGCTTGGCAGGTACTTGCTGAGTGGTGGGATGTGAATTAACATGGAGATGAACAAGACGGGGTGAGGTGGTGTCCCTGGCTGGCCCTGGATGCCCTGCCCACCCGCCCTGTGCTCACCGGGAAGGCCAGCTGGCAGATGGAGCCTATCCATGCCTGGCGGTGCTGTGCGGCCAGCAGGTGGCTTCGCTCTGTGGTGGTGAGCAGGAAGGCACCAGTGTCCCGGGGGCAGCTCTCACCGTCGGCGGGCAGCACGGACACGCAGTCAGCCAGGCGGATGACCCGCCGCTCCCCGCGCCGGCCAGGCCCTGCAGATCTGTCACCCGCTGGCCCCTGGCCACCATCCCGGACCTCCCAGCTCTCCAGCCGTGCCACGCCTGATGGGCCTCCTGCATAAAGCAGACCCCACACCTTCCGCCAGGACTTCTGCAGGAGATGAAGATGTGGGAGATGACCCTCAGGTGATAGTTTTCCTGCAGCTCAGCCCAGCACAAGCTACTCAGCAAACACTCCTGGCCACCCAGGCTGGCCTCTGCCTCCCTCAGCTCCTCAGGCCACAGAGGATGTCTTGTCAGAGCCAGCCCGGCAGGGGGAAGAGTCTGTGCTTGGGGTCAGTTACCTCTGGGTTCAGATCCACCCCACGCTTTCCTAACTGTGACTCCCATAAGCTCTAGTGTCCCCATTTCGGAAAAGGTCATGAAAACATGAGGCTGGGGCTTCTCCTGGGGAAAGTCTGCAAAGTATCTAGTGGCTGGAGCAGACCACCTGACACTGCTGTTATGGGGGTGGCCCCTCCCCCTGCAAAGAAAAGGTCACTTGGGCCATGGGACAAGGGCTGGGGTGGGAGGGAGGCCTTCGTCTCATGATGGCAAGGAAGGAAACATGCAAATAGTGCCGAGCAAAGGAAACAGACGGTTTATCTGCCTGGGCAGCAGCTGCAGCTGAGCCGTGGGTGTGCAGGGCCTGCTGCGCCAGGACCGGGCTGGGAGGAGCCAAACCCTGCAGGATGGGGGTCCACCTCCGGGGGCTCCTCCAGCTTAGCCCTCAGCCCTCTCGAGGGGCCTCAGTGCCCCTAGCAGATGGAGTGGAAGGCTGCTGGATTAACCAGCCTCTCGGCTCTGCCCTGCCCCAAGGGTTGCCTTCTTAGACCCTCCCTGGTCTTGGCTTCCCCATCTGTAAATGAAGCAGACTCTCAAAAAGGCCCACTCAGCCCAATTCGCTCAGGCTAAGAACTGGTTCTGTTCCACTATCCTACCCATGACTTTGACCCCACCCCCCGCCTCCCTCCCCCACGCCCCTGGGTCCTGCTAGGCTGTTCTAGGCTGGAGCAGCGGCCCGGACCTGACTAGGCGGCTGCCTGGCAGCCAGGGTCCCCACCTTGCCAAACTTGACGTGCTGCTGGTAGAGGATGCCGTCCTTGACGGGGGTCTCCAGAAGTTCCATAGCCACAGCCGGGCCCCAAGGCCACCACTCCAAGGGCCTGAGGAGACTGGTGACAGGCCGAGGGGAACTCCTCACACTTCCCCTTCTGGCCACTTCCCCCTCCCTCTGTCCAGAGAGGCAGCTGGGGCTGGGGGGAGGGGAGCCCTGTCTTCAGTAAAGGAGCTAGGATGGGGGTGGTGGACATCACTTACTTCTTCCTGGGGGTTCCAGCTGGCCCGAGGTGCCCACTAGTGCCTGGCAGGGGCCTCAGACCACCTGAGGGCAGATGACCCGTGCCTGCCCAGTCAGCTGGGTGTGAACATCTGACCACAGGCTGGCTCCCGAGTCATGAGCGCTGACCCCTCCCCCTCCTGTGGCAGCTGTGTACCCTAGGGCCAGGCAGCCCCACAGCCCTGCCGCCGCCCCAGGGCCTTGCTCTAGCCAGACCCGCAAACTCCTCGCTCTCCCACTTGGAGTCCTGGTTGTTCTGCTTATCTTCATCCCAGAAGTGGTTCTAATGTTCACTTGTTCCTCTTCATCTTCATAGTCCCTGTCTGTTGCCAGCATCTCAGCTTTGCACCGCAGCCCTACCTGGGCCCAGGCGGCCCTCTCCTCCAACCCCACACCAGCCCATCTCTCCCCTTCCTAAACCTTTCCTGGCTCCCAATGCCCTTGAGTCTACAGTCTAGCTTGGACTCCTTAGCCCAGCACTCAAGGTGCCGAGTATTCTGGTCTCCACATCCCCCAGCCCAGCCCAGCCCTTCCAGGGCACCTCACCACTGTGCTGCTCAGGGCACTGGGCCCTCTTCCTCCAGGAGGCCTCCCTTGACTGCCCCATGTTGTCTGAGAGCACAAAGGCCCCCGTCCGCGTGGTGCAGCCCCAGGCATGTGAGTGGTGCGTGTGGGTGGCGCACACCCAGCGGGGACCCCTGGAGAGCTCACATGTTCTTTTTAAGCTTTTTTTTTGCTGGGGACTTACTTTTTGCCCATGCCTTGCTAGAGTTCAGTATCGAGGCTATGTGTGTGGATTTGAATTCTGGGGACAGCCTCATGTCATCCACTCAGTGCCACCTCTGGGAGCGAACATGTAATCAGGCTGAGGAATACTGTTTGGAGGTCACATATGGGGTGTAAGATTCTCCAAGGGTTGTCCACCCAGCTTTATGGCCGCCGTGGCTCAGCTGCCTCGGACATCATGTCCTTTGCGTTCTTACTGACATTTCAACAATGAGGAAATCAAGGCTCAGAAGCATTAAGTAACTTGCCCACGGCCACACACTGAGTGACAAACACGGCTTGAGCAACTGCTGTCCTGTGGGATAAGCCAGTGCTCTCTGCCTGCCCCTTGCCAGACGGTGAAATCCCAGCCCACTGGCCAGCAGTCTCGTGGCTGCCGCCCACGTTTATTCACAGCTGGACAGTCCATCCCCCTCAGCTGGGAGCTTCCCAGTGGGCCTCTGCCTAGCTCGCCTAGGTTGGGAGCTCAGCAGATGGCTGGGTACAGAGTGGGGTCAGTGGGTGCTCGTGGCCTGGGTGACAGTCCTGTGGCATCTGCTGCCCTCTCAGCAAATGGAGCAGAGTGCTCCTACTGGGAGCCTGGGTTAGCAGGTGGCCTGAGACAGGAAGTCGTCTCCCACGGGGCCCCAGGAGAAGCCCCAGGAGCTGACACACTGACAGGAAGAGGGAGGCTGCGGCAGAGCTGGAGGTTGTAACAGCCAACCAGAAAGACCAGAAAACCCAACCGACCATTTCCCCTTCGTCCCCCAATGTGGTCCCTCCCTGAGTCATAAATCCAGGTGGCCTAGAGGAGATGCCCTAAGCCCCCAGAGCGGGGCCCCAGTTAGGCAGCTCTTTCTGCAGCCGAGTACGGGCAGGCTGAGTGCTGGCAGCGGTGGTGGGAGACGCCAAGGCCCTGCCTCGGGGGTCAGAGGCTGAACCTGCCCAGGAAGCAGGGGGCAGGCGAGGCGAAACGGAGACTGAGATCAGAGAGGCTTGTGCTTTAATGGTAGCTGGGGTAAAGGGGGGCAAAAATAGTAATTCTGGGGGGCATGGGGAGCAGGCAGCCAGGTCCAGCCTGGCCCAACCCAGGCCAGCTGGGCCAAGGATGCTGGCTTCTTGCCCACGGGGCTGGTGTGTGTGGGAGGCGGCTGGAGCCCCAAGGACGGAGGCCCCATGAAGAGGAGGCGGGATGACAGACGGCTCAGAAATCCATGGAGCTGTGGGCCAGGTAGTCCTTGCGGCCGATGTTGCTAACCTGCTTTGTCTGCATAGCCTCGAGTTTGGGGCAGTCGGTGATCCGATGGCCCAGGCCCCCGCAGAAGGCACAGCCACGCTCTCCTGGGGGCATGTGGAGTGGGGTGGGGAGGGAGGGTCAGCACGCTGAGGGGGCCAGGCTCCATGCCCCAGACCTCGGCCTCCCGTCAGACCTCCAGTCCACTGAGTGGTGGTGTGGACTCGTTTCGTGAGGTTCCCATCCTGCCCTCACTGAACCAGTGTCTCCCACCCCGCCTCACCTCCGATGTCCAGCATGGACTCGTCCCCGCAGTGCAGCACCTGCAACACAGGTGGAACCTTCTGCTTGGCCTCCAGCAGCAGGGCTTTGAGGTCCATCAGCACTGACTCGTCTGTGGGGGCAGCGGGGAACCATGAAGTCCAACCCTGGGCCCTGTAGCCAGGACCCAGGTGGTCACAGGTAGAGGACCCGGCAGATGGCTGAGGCAGCCCTGGTGGCAGACTCACCGCAGGCCTTGTTGATGAAGGTGGTGGCGATGCCTGTGTTCCCTGAGCGCCCAGTGCGGCCGATTCGATGCACTGCAGAGAGAGGGAACAGAGCCTCTGGCCAACTGCCCAGGGCTGGGGCCTAGCCCGCGCCCCCTGCCCCCACAAGCCCCGCACCGTAGTTCTCGATCTCCTCAGGCATATCATAATTGATGACGTGCTGGATGGCGGGGAAGTCCAGGCCCTTGGAGGCTACATCTGTGGCCACTAGGACATCCTTTTTGCCCTCCCGGAATGCCTCTATGGCCTTGGTCCGTTCCTCCTGGTCTGGGAAGGGTCAGGCAGGAGCTGTTAGAGTGATAGCAGGAGTCTGGGGAGGAGTGGCAGGCCAGCCCGGCAGGGGAAGGGAGAAGATGAGGGGCTGCTTTGGCAGCGGGGTCCATTCACGCCTGTGCAGGCACCACCCTGACCTTTGCCCCCATGGATGGCCACGGCCTCGACCCCCTTGAGTAGCAGGTACTCGTGGATGGCGTCCACATCTGCCTTCTTCTCTGCAAAGATGAGCACCTGTCCGGAAAGGCCACCTCCTGTCACGGGGACTGACCGCTGGGTGCCCCTGCTAACCTCCCCCAGCACGCTGCCCTGGGCCAGCCTGGCTGGAGGCACTCACGGGTGGCGGTGTCTTCTGCAGGCACTCCAGCAGGTACACCATCTTGGCTTCCTCCTTCACGTATTCCACTTCCTGCCACCACCAGGATCAGGTCAGGCGGTCGTGAGAACAGGCTCACCAGCCGTGACCCTGCCCCAGAGGACAGGCCCCCCCAGTCCCGGCTAGGTGACCAGAAGCTTCTTGTCAAGGGTTGGGCACCATAAGACGGCATCCTGCTACAGGCCAGGCCTGTGAATGGAACCACTAGTGCCCACAAGGTGGCCCTCCCAGATCCTGGCTCCAATCAGCCTCAAGGGAGCCTGGCCAGACCCAGCCCTCCCAGGTGAGACTGCCCATGGGGAGTGTTTGCCCACCTGGATGACATCCAGGCTGGCAGCTCCTGCTCGCCCCACGTTGATCGTGACAGGCTTTACCAGGGCGCTCTTGGCAAAGTTCTGAATCTTCTTAGGCATGGTGGCACTGAAAAGTAGGGTCTGTCGCTGGCCCTGGGGAAGAACAGGGCTGGGACTGAGGGCACGTGGGGGCCGGGGAGGCTGAGCAGCTGGGACAGCGGGTGGGCAGTGCAGGGCCTCAGGGCCCCCCAGAGTAGAACGTGGTATGCAGGAGTAGGGTGGCAGGAGTGTCCTGGCCACTTGCGGAAGGGCACCTTGAAATAGGAGAAGATGGTACGGATGTCACCCTCGAAGCCCATGTCGATCATGCGGTCAGCCTCGTCCAGGGCCAAATAACGACAGATGTCCAGGCTGACCATTTTCTTCTGCAGCAGATCCATGAGGCGCCCAGGGGTGGCCACCATCATGTGAACGCCACTGGGGACCGAGGAGAGATCCTGAGGTCGAGGCCACCTGCTCAGTCCTACCTAGAGGCCATCACTCTACCCCTTTCTGCCCTCCAGCTTCCTTCCTGTCTCTCACCTGTCCCTCCTTGTCACTGCCACCACCTTGCCCTGTGGACAGCACACAGCTCTCCTGGAGGGCACTGCAGCATTCTCGACTACTGCTCTGTTCCACAGCTCTTCCCCAGCCAAGTGGTCACCTCTGCCTGGCATACCCTTCCCCTTTCTCCCAGGCCCCTCCTCTCGCCCCCAAGAGGGCTGTCCTGCATCTTCACAGAGGCCTCAGCCTGTGCTCCTGCCCCCCTTTGGAGGACTCAATGGGCTCACTCTCCTGGTACACTGAATTCGTCTTTCCCGTGTCTACAACCTCTCTCAGACTGGCAATGCCTATGAAACAGGGCCTGGGTTTGGTCTGTCCATGACCCTAGACACCCAGTGATGTCTGTCGGGGACCATACTGTGTGGAAAGAGCACAGGTCCAGCCTCCTGGATGGACCACAATGAAGAATCCTGACCTTCCTGGACACCCGGGGCCCCCCACCTCTGTGCCTTCTCCCTGGAACACCCTGACCCCTTGACCTCCCAGATGCTCCTGTTCCATCTGCAGTGTTTCCACAGTAACTTACTACATCTCTCGTTCCCACCCTAGCTGACATCCCCACTAGACTGGGAATTCCTTGAGGGCTGGACTACAGGAGGCTTTGACAAAGGTCTGTCAAATAGCTAGAGCAAAGGGTTTTTAGCTTGTCTCGGGACTTTGGGGAGACCCCTGCTTGGGGGTGCCTGTACTCACTGTCGGATGGTCTCCATCTGCTCTTTGACAGACATGCCCCCGATGCAGAGCGCACAGCGCAGGAGCGGCGAGCTGTCCTCCTGTAGTAGGCGGCAGTAATACTCCAGGATGCCGTGTGTCTGCCGGGCCAGCTCCCGCTGCAGGGACGGGAGCAGTGGCTGGCACCAGAAGGTGGCTCCATTGTGCCCTGCCCTCCAGGCCAGCCTATCTTACCGAGGGGCAGATAATGAGTCCATAGGGCCCTTCACGCTTAGAGAAAGGTAGCCTCTTCTCCTGTTCCAGGCAGAACATGATGACAGGCAAAGTGAACACCAGCGTCTTGCCTGAACCCGTGAAGGCAATGCCTATCATGTCACGGCCCGACAAACTGTTGACAGAAGACAGGCTTGAGGGTCAGGTTCTGCGGAATACAGGGACCGCTTCTCATGGAGCACCCGCTCCTCCCATCACCACCCTCCTCAGGGCCGCCAGCTTCACACTCACATGGTGGGAATGCCCTGGATCTGAATGGGGGTCGGGTGGTGGATGCCTTTCTTCTTCAGGCCTCTCAGGATGGCTATAGAAAAAAACCCTGGCATCATCGTTATGTCTCACAGATACTTTATCAGGACCCCAAGGCCTATAAAATTGGCACTATGCCCCTCTGGTTACAAATGAAACTGAGACCCCGAGAGAGAAGGACAGACAGACTTGTCCAAGGCTTCTAGGCAAAGTGGAGGCAGGATTCACACCCAGGTCTGCTTAAAGCCATTGTCACTTGCCCACTAAAGCTCCCTAATGGCAGAGATTAGTAAAGATCACAGTTGCAGCAACTGAAAGAGGAGCATTAAAAATACCCCGTCTCAAATCCCTCCATCCCCGCTGGTGAGGGCCAGTGCTGCAGGAGGGGCCAGTGCTGGGTTTGAGAGGGGCTAGAAGGCAACTTCACAGATGTCCACCATTAAAGTGTGGTGCGGCTCCCAGTTCCCAGGTACCTGCAGGAAATTTCATTTCCTTGAAGCTCTTGATGGGTGGGGGGATACCATCCCCCTCTACCAAGATGTGGTACTTCCTCCGTACACGCTCATGCCGCTCTTCAGACATGCTCAGGACGTAACGGGGGGGTGTCCAACTGTGGGTGGGTGGTAAGGGTCAAAACAGCCCCCCGGCATAGCTGGCTTTGTGGTATCCCTGCCAATCTCAGCCACATACTGTCCAAAGTGATGGTGACTGACCTTCCACAGACTGGTAGGACGTACCTAGTTTTGATCGGGTCATCGTATGTGATTCCCTTAGCCATCTCCTTCACTGACATCAAGGCTGAGGAGAAAGATGTGGCTCAGTGCTGCTCCTGCTCCCCTGAAGCCAGGCCCCTCGAGATATAGCATGCCTGCGGTCGGGGGAGGAGGCTCAGGCCATCTGCTCTCTGCCCTGGCTACAACCATACCTCGACCCTCAGCCACACTCTCCAGGATTTTCTCCTCTTCCTTCAGCTGCTTCTCCTTGGCAGACTCCTTGCGGGCTGACAAAAGCAGCAGCAGGTGTCAGAGAGACACCATAGCAGAACACCAAGCTGAGCCTCCCGCCTGCTGCCCAGCCCACCTTCAGCCTTCTCTTTGAGGTGCTGGTGCTGATCCAGGAGGCTGACGTTGGACTGAGGGCCCAGCGGGATGTCGTCCTCATCTCCCCGGGGCTCGCTGCCGCTGTCCTGCTGCTCCTCCTCCGCAGCTCCCTTGCGCCTTCGCTGCAGCAGCTTCTGGAGCTGAGGTTTCACCAGCGCCCCTCAGGGCCGAGCCCAAAGAGTGGGGCATCGGGTCTAGGGGCCTGAGTCAGGACCCTGGCTTTTGGGAGAGAATTCTGTGCCCCGAGGCGCAGAGTTGCCCCACCCCTCAGATCAGGTCGCCAGGTCCTCGCCTGCCATGCACTGACACCTCACTCCGCAGGCTGGGGGCCACCCCCCATCCAGCCGCCAACCCCCCATCTCCTGCGCTCATTCGTCCCCCGACCCGGGGCCCTTACTAGCAGTTGTCGGCGCTGTCGCAGCGGCACGTAGGGCACGTAGTCCTCATCATCATCCTCTGCCTCGGAGCGGCTTCCGGCGGCAGTCGCCTCGTCGATGCGAGCCCGCTACAGATACACACAAGTTAAGCCCGGACCCCGCCGCCTTCGCCGTCGCTCGCCACCCTCGCGGACCCCAGCCTCGTTCCCACCTTCCGCTCGGGTTCGGAGTCCTCCATCCTTTGCTGCACGCATGCGCGCCCGGCAAAACCCCGCCTCACCTTTGAGTGAGGTCCAATCAGATGTGAAGAAGCGGACGTCGGCGCCTAGCAACGACCTCAGAGCGCCGGATCGCGCAGAGGGACAAACTTCCTCCAAGTCCCGGTCTTTAACGCAGAGTCCCGGCCTCTGTGGGTGGCTACGCGGCTGTTGCCAGGGCTGAGGGCAAAAGCGCCAGCCAAGGCATTGTGGGAAGCTGGAGGATCTGAAGCCTGCGCCAAAGGCTCAAACCAACCCGGGTCGGAGCGTGGAGACCGCTGATCCCAAAAAGGGTAGCTTGCCGGGTGCCCAGCCTCGTCCAGGGCGTGACGTCACCTGGCTCGCCCCCGCCGGAGGACACTGCGCCCCCTTGCGACCGAGCCAGCTCCGGTCCCATCCCGCCCCTATTAACCGCAGCGGCCACTGAGTGGGGGCTGGCTTGGGGCACACCGCTGCTCTGATTGGTGTGCTCTCATCTGTGTTCGGAGTGGTGAGAGATAAACAAAATACGGCTGGTTTTTAACTGAGGGACTGTACATACGTTTGTAATTATTGTATATGGTGTAATTATTGTAAATGCTGTAATAGAGCTCAAGAGAGTGAGTAGGGAACTAGAGGCTTAGAGGACATCTGGATCTGAACCTCCAGGGAAGCGTGGACTCTCAGAGCTGGGAGTGGAGGAGCGGAAGAGGCTTCCCGATAGGGGGTTCAGCAGGAGTGAAGTTCGGGCCATGTGCAAGTTCCTCGGGGAACATATTCCTCAGGGAACAAAGAGATCACGTGGCCCGCGTGGGGTGGGGGTAGTCAGAGCTAAGGCTGGAAAGACAGACCCAGAGCATGCAGGGCTCTAAGTAATTTCAGCTTCACTGAGGACTTTTAAAGAGGAGTGATGGGTCTGTGCTGTTCTTTTCTTCCTTGGTGTATTTAATATGAGTAGGTGCTGGGCATTGTGCACAGTGCTGAAGCAGATAAAAACTGAGCAAGACATGAACGTGGCTGGTGAGGAGCTTACAGATTAGGTGAAGAGGCAGAAGCATATATAAATTGGTCTTGAGGTTAAGAAGAAAACTCAAGACATACAAGGTACCACTTTTGGAATTAGCACAAAGGCAGGGCCGACTGATTCTCATAGTAAAAGTGGCTTCTCAGCTGGGATGTGAAGGATAAGGTGGAATTCATGAAGGAAGGGTTATCTGGGAAGGGGGAAATACGTGAGCAAGTCAGGAGTCCTGAGGGTGCCAAGCCTAGCTGGAGATTCAGGTGTGGCTGCAGTGTGCCAGAGGCAGGGGCCAGGCTTGGAGGGCCCTGAATGTCATTCATAGAAGTCTTCGTAGGTAAAGCGACTGCTTGATCAGACTTGCAGTTCTCCAGTGATGAAGCAGAACTTTAGATAGTTGTGACAATTCAACTGCAGGGCAGGAGCCTTGTGCAAGTGTTGAAGGGAGAGAGGAACACAGGTAATAAATATACAGACATTTCACAGGGAAGTGTCCACATTTCCTTGGGGACTGGGAAAGGTCAGGGACCAGGAATTGTGAGCCTGTGGTCAATTTCACCTCTTTACAAGCAGCAGCTGGTACTGCCAGCCCAGTGTGGGGGGCTTCAACCTGGGGGGGAAGGAGGGAGTGGTTTCTGATCCTGCTCCCAGTACCCCACAAAAGACTCTGAGTGACTGGCCACTGCCACTGTTGCTCCCCACATGAGCGCAAGGTAAGAGCAGGTTTTAGTAAAGAAAATGCCATTGGAGATGAGGATTTGAGACAAAAGTGTGTGTGAAGCATTTTTAGCAAACCTATCATATTAAAATCTGAATTCACAAACCAGATCCATGGTGGGGAAAGGCGGATGAGGCAGTTTGCTTTACTTTACAGAAGGGTTCATTACTCTCTTAACTCTTAAGTACTTAGATTACATGTCCATTCCCATTGGAAAATCAGATCAAATTTATAAAAACTCCATTCACAGCTTCCCCTGACAACTCCAATCATCCAGGCTATGGGTGCATGCAGTGCATAATGACATCAAGCCTTCCCCCAACACCTTCTCGCGTCACTGCACAGAGACCAAGTCCCACCCCTCATCTTGTAGGGAGGGAAACTGAGACACAGTGTGGGGAAGGGGCTGCTCAGGGGTTCCATACCAGGGTCCTCCCAACAGGAGGAAAGGGCACAGACGCTGCTGTCACGCAGGCCTATGCTCTAATCGTCGTTGGCCAGGCTGAGCTCAGCAGAGTGACTTTCCTGTCTTAGCTTTAGTTTCCTCTGTAAAATGGGAGAACAGTCCCCCTTAGCACGGCTGCAAGAATTAAAGAGAAAAGATGCCAGCCTGTTGACACGTAGTACGTGCTCAAGACAGTTAATGACTGAGGCTGACTCCAGTGCTTCTGAGTGCCTCCCTCACCCTCACCCCCGATCCAAACAAGCAAAGCACCGACACACTGACTGTGTCCAAATGTTGCTTTATCTTTCGGCAGGAAAGATCTTCACAGTATCAAAAGTAAAGAATTGAGAAAAAAAAAAAGTAAAATAAAAAACCAAACACAAAGAGCAGTGTTGGGCCAGCAGTACCATCAGCCCCCAAGCCCACAGGCCAGCCCAGCCCCCGGGGCTCTCAAGTGTGGAGGCCGCGTAGCACCAGGAAGCGCTCTGCAAAGGTCCTGAGGGGCCCCAGCACGCGTGGCATCCGTTCAGCTTTTGGTTGGTCCGAGATGGCAGGGACTGGGGAAGTCTCGGGCAGGTGGGTGGGGATGTGGAGGAGAAAACTGTAGACCTTCAGCTGGCAGTCGGGGTCTCAGAACACCCTGAAGAAGCTCATCTGGCAGAGGCTGAGAAAACAGAGGGCACGGCTACATGGTGAGCAATGGTCCCACCCCGGGCCTCCCTGCGCTGGCTCTGGGTTTCCACATGGAGGCAGGAACAGCGACCTGCTCTTTTTGTTCCCCGGGATGAAAACACTGAACAGATTTTCTCCATCACATCCAGCAGACGATGAAGGTTAAGACCCAGTTGGGGGACGGAGCCCTGGTCCCAGTGAACATTGTCGTAAATTGCAAGGAATGTGGGAACAATCCTAGAGGAGCCCATGACCCTCTGCTGCAGCACATCTCCCAGGCCAGGATGGAGGAAGAGCCCAGCCTCTGGCATGTGCTCGCCTGGTGACAGACAGTGGAGACTTCACCTATGCACTCAGACTGCTGCCTCAGGCTCCAGGTACAGAGCCCGGGGTGGGTCCCAAGGCTGGGCCAGCACTGCTCTCTCATGCACCCGAGGCTCACAGTCACACTCTGAGGAGGGTAGAAAAGGTCGAAGGAGAGCACTTATTGGTGGGGAGCATCCCTTATCTTAGGAAAGAGATTAACCGAGAGCGAGTGGGGAGAAAATGGCTGCGAGGTTTCCTAGATGACGGGGCACTGCACTGTGGGAGGAGGGGCAACAGATCAAAGTGTGTGGGGTCCCTGTAACTCCTGGTTCCTGTGGAGCTGAAGAAGAAAGGCAAGAAGGCACCCTGGCCTTGGCGGAAGCTCCTGCGGGCAGGGACATCTTGGTCTGACAAAGCATCAGGGAGCTCAGGCCCACAGGGCAGAGGAGCTGAGGTGAGTCTAAGGACAGTCCTGACTCGGGGGTAGCACAAGGGAGCCACAGGGAGCCACAGGGAGCCTAGCCCTGAAGGCTGCCCCTGGGAAGCTGAGGCCAGTGCCAAGGCGGGGCCAGGGGAGATCTTGACCCAAAAGGGGACTGGGGGACTCCGCCAAGGGTCCAGGAAGTCTGTTGCCCTGGCACTGGAGAGAGGAGGAAGTGAGGCTACCTCCTGGGGGAGGGGTCTGGGAGGGGGTCCCTGAGCTCAACCTCAGCCCACCTGCCCCAGCTTCCTATCGCTTTAAGGGCAGTTGTGTGGATGCCAGCCAGAATAAGAAAAGGCCTGACCCCAGGGACGTAGCTTAGTGCTGAGTGTGGCACTGCACAGCCATTAAGCCCCAAGCCCAGGACCAAGGCCAGCAAGCCAGCTTTCTCCTCTGCCCTCAGTTCTCAGCCCACCACCTACTACCTTCAGCCCAGAACACCATCTGATACATCAGTATTTCACAGAGAGGACTCCTGCAGGTGGCTGGGAGGGGAGGCCAGGGCCCCGCTGGCAGCCAAGCTCTTTCTTCTTCCAGGACGCAGCGTTGCTACCTACTTCCTCCTGGAACCCGTCCTGTTTGGGGAGTGGGCCCACCAACTCCTTCACGCCTAAATGACCTCCGAGGCCTTGGTCTAGCTTGGTTGCCCTCTCGCTGCTCCCTCAACGTTGGCCCCTTTTTGTATGGCTGTAGCTGGGAAGCACCCTGGTAGTTTGTATGGCGGAGCCAGGCCAGGCCAAGTGAGATTCAACCCTGAGGCTGATCATGTCAGGGGTGGGGGCAGCCCTCTGAAGCCCACGGCCACCTGGGCACTTTGGGAGGCAGCTGGTAAGGAAAGTAGAGGCCCGGCGGTGACACCCCAGGGGACAGCAGTGCAGAAGGACCCTACAGGAACACAGGAAGTGGGGGCTCTCAGGAGAAGAGGTAGGGCCTGCCAAGCCCCAGTCCAACTCCCTGTGCCCCAGAGCATGAAATGGCCCAGCAGGGGCACAGAAAGTGGCAAGAGTGTGGGAAAGAAGGGCTGCACGCAACACAGTCTATACCTCACTGAGCTGTGCTGGGAGTGGTTTTCTTGAGGCTGAAGTTGGTCCAGTTCACAGCAACCTTCTGACGTGTCTGCTTTGCAGAATCCAAACAGAACCTGTTGGGTTTGGCAGATGCCAGGGAAGCACAATCAGAGGTTCCCTCCCCTCCCTGCTGGTCCCTCTTCTAGACCCATGTGTCCTGGTCACTAAAGAAAACAGGTCAGCTCTGCACAACCTCTCTGGCTCCCAGGTGTTGGCATGGGGACTTCCTGGATGAGGCATCTACAGGCCCAGGGAACAGTGTGTGAAGAGTGACACTGCCTCAGGACACAGCCTCCTCCCCCAGAATTTAACTCTAGCCGTACTGGGATGCCTTCTGTTCCCCACGGACAACGTGATTCTTTTGCTCTCAAACCCTGTATGTGCTGGCCCCACTGTCATGAACGCCCTTTCCATTTTACCTGGCTCCCTCATTCCTCTTCCTCAGGTTTCAGCTGGCTGCCGCCTCTCCTGGGAGGGCTGCCCTGACCACCGCCAGGCCCTAGCCCTGTGCCCTTACTCCTCTAAGGACACTCACTCATCACTGGACTGTATGTTTGTGGCTCTCCCCCCATCTGGACAGACTGTGTTTTACTGCCTCTGCCCCCAGAGCTCAGCCCAGGCAGAGCAGAGGAAGTGTGGGTGATAAACCTGGAGAAAGCCCTGGTTCTTGGGGCCTGACACGCCTCCTGCTTTCCGTCCCTTGTACTTTCCCAGGTGACCTGTCCTGCGGGATCATCTCGGCTGCCTGCGTTGCAGCACACAGGCCGGTGGGAGAGCCGGGTGGGTCTGGAGCAGCTCTCCCTGCAAGGGCACAGGGCTGAGGGTGAGGCCTTGGTGTGGGTGGGTCCTGGCGCCCACCGTGAGTGGCACAGCGGGTGGCCCCACACCTACCTCTTGAAGTACTCCACCTCCCGGTCGGTCTCATCCATCTCCACCCCGTCCACGTCCTTGGGCAGGAACACATCGTCTAGGAAGACACAGCCAGGAGGGCTCAGGGCGCACAGCCAGGCCCCTGGGGTCACGCTCTCAGGGCGGTGCTGCTCACCCATGAGGACTGCCCTCCGCCCCGTGGCCTGGCTGGGTGGGGGAGCAGTCGCTCGGTTCCTGGCGCACTCACCCCAGGAGGAGGCTGGCTTCTCCTGCTTGTGGCGGCTGCGGCGGCTCCGGCCCTTGCCCTGCGGCAAGCTCTGCGGCCTTGCTGGGCCCGGGGGCTGCACAGACTCCTGCTCCCGAGGCCGAGCTTTGGCCTCGCCTGGCCAGTTTCGCCAGGAGCTGCCCTTCTCCTTGTCAGCTTTGGGGCTGCCAGCCCAGCCTGGTCCTGGTCGGGTCCCCCGGTTCCCCTCTCCAGCCTCGGCACAGGTGCCCACTTTGGGAGGCTCTGGGGCCTTGCCTGGCTGCCTGGGGTTGGGGATCTGGCCCTTGCCACTGGGAGCCTCCAGGCAGGCTGGGGACTGGGGCGCTGGGCTCACTTCACTCTTCTTGGCCTGACTGCCCTGTCTCTTGCCCTTCCGCGGCTTCCCACCTGAGGCCACTGGCTCAGGCAGCTCCTGCTTGCAACTGGGGACCTCCTTGGGGCTTGGCTCCTCAGAGCTGGGGTGTCCTGGCTTGGGTGTCTTGACCCAGATCACCCGGGACAGGCTGGGCACAGTGTTGAGTCTCCTTACTAGCCCATTCTCAGGGGTGATTCCGGGAGGGGGGCCCCTCACCTCCATCCACGGTGGGTGAGGACTTCTCATTTCTGCCCACGGTGGGGCCGGCTCGCCTGGAGCTTGTAACATGTGGTTCTGAGGGGAGCCCAAAGTCAAAGGGGACAGGTCAAGGTTGATGTCAGGCCGTTGCTCTGAGGAGCCATTGAGGTTTGAGGGGGGCAGACCTGGGGGCTCGGGCTCAGCGGCCCCCTCCTTAGAGAAGCCATCGCTGTCCATGCTGAGCTCACACACACTGAGGCTGGCGCGGATGGAGTCCTTGACAGTGTTCTTGATCTCCTGTAAACGGCTGCTCAGAAAGTTGTTGACCCGATCCAGCTCCCGGTCGGGCCACTCCAAGAGCCTCTCCCTGGCAGGCCTCAGCTCCTGGCTTCCAGAAACACTACGATTCACCTGCTTTAGAGCTTCTGCTGCCAACTGGGCCTTCTCCTTTTCCTGCCAATACAAGAGGCAGTTTCAGCAGAGGCCAGGCAGCTGCCAGGAACAACGTGACACCTGACATGTCTGCCACAGGCCCAGCTTGGCCACTAACTGGCTAGAGGCAGGGCCTCGCAAGCCTGGCCTGCTCACCCAGCCTGCAGTGGTGCGGATGAACTACAACCAGACAGGCACGTGTCCTGAGGATGGAGGCTGTGACACCTGCACAGGGAGGGACTTTTACAGCTTGTTCACCCAGGGCCCCGGGGCCAGTCCTAAGGCCTGAGCAGCCTGGTCTCACAGGGATAGGAATGCAGCAAACCGACCTTGCCTACCAGGCATATGCTTAAGCAATTCACTCACTGGCTGAGTCCCAGTGGACTCACCCACAACCTGGAGACAGGAACTCTGGAGTGAAGACCAGAGCGGGGAGGCACGTAAGGAAGGCAGCTGCTACAGAGGCCTTCTCTCCAATTCTGCAGGCGGTAGGGGGAAAAAGCCATGACGCCATGCAGGTCTTTCAAGAAGGAAGATTAGGGCTGTGAGACTGCCACAGTAGGTCAGACTGCCCTGGGGGGCCAGGAACGTGCATGCCCCCGACGCTGTGTGTAGGCGCTACTGGAGAGGGCCAAGCTCCCACAGGAGGGCCACTCGCTTAGTTGGCCTCAAGTAATCAAGGCCACATGCCTAACGTGTGTCCAATGGCATACAAGGGACAGCCCCAGGGGGCCCCCACAGCAAGCTGTGAAAGCAGCCCCTTTGCCCAAGTAAGGACCAGGAGGCTGGACCCTGCCACTCAGCGCTGACAGAGCCAGACCTGAGAGTGAAATCAAGTCTGTGGGCTTGGGCTCACCCCACCCGTCTGCCTAAACTCAAGGCACCAGGAGGCTGGGGCCTTTAGAGGGAGACAGGAGACAGATGACAAGAGCCAACGGGAACAGGGCAGTGGTGTGCCAGGGACTGGATGAGTTCACCGTTTTATATATTTCCAGATGATCTGGAAATGGAGGGGGAGAAATAGGAAAAGTGGGGCAAGAAAAGAAGGCTTTCTTCCCTTGACCACCTCAGTGTCAACCTAAAGAGGGTGACCGTGTGCCCCAGCGGGCATGCCTTTATTTATTCTCACCTTTTTTTGAATGGTGGCTCCACAACTGACCAGGACCACCACTGTGGGACCTTGGACAAATCACTTATTCTCTCTGAACCTTACCATCTCTATTTGTAAATTTGGGAGAAAAACTATCAACCTCTATACCTTACAGGGTTGCTATGAGGACACCTGAGCGAGTGTTATGTCCCTTTCCCCAGGCTCTAATAAGGCTGTGCCTTGGCACTGTGGTGCTCAGGTGAGGAAGAAACTCAGTCTGAACAGCTGTGTGCCATGAGTTCAAGGTCACAGGCAGAGCTCTGAGGCCACGGGGATGGACAAAGAACTGGAAAGCCCTTCACTTGGCTCCTCTTCTGCACCAGAAGGGCTTTGCTTCTGTTTGTCAAGAACTAAGGTTCCATGGAAGACTTCAACTGCAGAAAAGAGTTTTGCTGCTAAACAAATAAATCTGAGAACTACTAGTGTAGAGGGAGCGATGCAGAACCACGTACAACTTGGTAGAGAAGGAAGGAGAAAGCACAGAAGCACAGGTTCTCTGCTGTGTACCACGAGCCTGGGACTTCCCACGTGTTGTCTCATTTAATCCTCGCAACTGCCCTTGTGTGTCATCATCCTCAATTTACAGGTGAGGAAACTTCACTTTGGAAAGAATAAGGAAATGGCCCAAAGTTACATGCTAGTAAGTGGCAGAGTCGGGACGGCACATCCAGGTGTGATCTGCAGAAATTCCTAAGTTTTTCGATATTGTTTAACAATCATTTCGTGATCTGTGACTGTGGGGCACTGGGCTGGGTTCAGGGAATTCAGCCGTGTACGAGACAGTCTCTGATTGCTGCCCTGAGTCTCCTGGGGGAGACAGACATGCGCACAGGGTGTCTGATTCTGAGTGACAGTGACAAG
The DNA here is from genome assembly GCF_036321535.1 of Camelus dromedarius. NCBI lineage: Eukaryota > Metazoa > Chordata > Mammalia > Artiodactyla > Camelidae > Camelus > Camelus dromedarius. The sequence continues at coordinate 23,782,142 of NC_087462.1, forward strand.
AGCTACAGGAAAGCACTCAGTGCTCTGGGAACCCAGACTGGGCCATCAGGGAGTGCTTCTCAGAGGAGGCAGTATCTCACTGAGCAATGAAGGGTGAGTGGGATTATTCTGGAAAAGACGAGACAAGTACTTTCTAGATAGAAAGCAGAGCAAGTGAAAAGGCTGGGAAATGGGAACAGGCAAAGTCCTCATGGAATGCAAATGCTCAGAGGGACAGATGGCGTGCAGATTTCTTTGCGGGCGGGGGGAGTGGGCGGGAAGGTCACAGGACAGACAGAGAGAAGCTGACAAGCTGGGCAGGGGCTGGATCCTGAAAAGCCTGCAGGCCATGCTAGAGCCTGGATTTGATCCTCAGGACAACATTCAGCCACTGAGGGCTTTTAAAGCAGTGGCAGTAGGGTGGAGAGAAGTGGGCTGCGTGAGCAACTTGGAAGGTGGTACGGCCAGGAGCCCTGGTGACGGGTGGGGAGGGAGAATGAGATGAGTCGTGGAAACATGGATAAGCGCTGCTGGCACCACGCTGACCCCGCGCTCGCTCTGCGGAGCCTTTCCGTGCGTCACTCCACTCCATTCTCGCCACAACCTGGAGAGACGTTCTACTGTTATTCTCATTTTATGGAGGAAGAAACTGAGGCTTAGAGGTTAAGTGATTTGCCCAAGGTCATACAGCAAGTACAGCAGAGCTGGGTTTCCAGCTGGGGTCCAATTCCAAGGCCCACTGCTCTCGATCGCCATGGTGCATTCCTCCCAGGACGGCGCCCAGGGCTCTGGTTCCGGCAACTGGGTGGGTGGTGGTGCCATTCACTAGACAGACAACAGAGAAGGGCGGGCGGGCTCTCTGGAGAAAGGTAACAAGCTCAGTGTGGGATACCCTGAGTCTGAGCAGCTGCGGGACGTCTGTGAGGAAGGCCCAGCAGCAGCTGGGGACGTCACTGTTATGTGCAGACAGGAGAGAGGTGGGCGAAACGGACCAGGAGGCAACACTACCCGGATGGCTCTCTCCCCGGGAGATGCCCTCGAGTGGGAGGGCCGGGCAGAGGGTGAGGAGCTCACAAGGGAGACAGAGGAAAGGGCAGAGGGGAAGTGAGAAACGAAGAACACAGCCTCCCCACTGCCCCTTCCCTGCCCCGACCTGGCTGAGGTCAGAGGGGTCAAAAAAACAATGTCTGGAAAGGAGAAGGAACACAAGATGTGAGATGTTGCCTCGTGGAAAATAAGGTGGAACAGGAGAGCCTGATTTGGCAACAAAGAAGTCACTGGTGGCTCTGTGGAGGGTGGGGGTGGAAACAATTTGCAGTGAGCTGACGGGAGGAGAAAGACAGTGAACCCGTATGGCGTTCTCCCGGGATGAGAGGAAAGAGACTGGGGTAGGGAGAGGGGTCCTGCGCTCAGAGAACAGCTGGCTTTCAGAAAAGAGAGAGTACTGGGTCCAGTGAAATGCTGATGGGAAGCCGCCCAGAGGAGAGGCTGGAGCACACGGCAGGACGCCGGTGTTAGACTGAGGAGGCAGGAAAAGGCGAACTCTTCCCTCATGACAAGAAAGACGTGCAGGGGAGGTGTAAGACGCTGAGAGAGTGCCTCTCCACCAGGCTTTTAGTCCTTGTTGAAACAGGAAGTGAAGTGATCTGCCGGAAGATACGCTGGCACTTGGAGAAGAATGGAGGTCTGACAAAGGGGCTGTGGGGAGTGGAAGTGAAGAAGGGCTGGAAGACCAGAGAGCTGCACGGTGGGGGCTCAGGCAGGCGGGAGGCCAGCTGGCCTTTGATCTGGTGCCTTCCTCGAGGTGCTGACGGGGAGAGACGGGGTTGAACCTGGGAATGCGGTTTTTCTGAGCGGGTGTAATGGAAGGGGAACAGGGTGAGAAACTGAGCACTGGTAGGAGAGTGAGGGAAGGATGGTCAAGGGACCTCAACTGGCCTGGGAAGGGAAGGAGGACAGGTGACAGTCTTTGGCGAACAAACAGGAGTGGTGGTGGGAGGTTGTAAATGATAGAGCCAGGGGTCAGTTTCAAAGGTGCAGAGGACGTGAGGGAGAGAGTCATGATTTGGAAAGACACTCAGCTTTAGCTGTCTCCCCAGGTGGGTGGGTGGTTCCTGGTGGAAGCTGTATTTCTGGTGGACAGCCAGACTGTAGATAAATCAGGGAGGTGGAGGAGGGGCACTGGGGAGGCGGCTGACGCATACACAGACAACGACCACACTCGCTTGTTACATGACATTGGAACGGTCTGCTTTCGTGTTGTATCCTGGCCTCCAGACGGAGCAGGGCAGACAGCAGCTGTGTGGAAGTTCTGGCCAAGTGAGAACGATACATGGCAGGAGGGAGATGTGGGAGGTGCAGCTGTAGCAGAGCAGAAGCAGTTACCTGAGGAAGACTGCGCGCAAGGAAACGTCTGAGCTGGGCTTGGAAGGGGGTTGTCAGGAGGACAAGGAGGTGACTGAGATGGAGAAAAGACATCCAGGCACAGAAATTTACAGAAAAGCACACGAGGCCTGGGAACTGCAAAGTGTGCTCACTGGGACCCAACTGGGAACCACAGCCTTAGGAGGCCAGGAAAGGCTGGAGAGACCACTGCTGTCCACCGCACACTTCTGGCCAGGCAACGCTGGATGGGAGATGGAAAATGCTGATCATTTTCTGAAGGCAGTAGTGGGACCCTTTGGTTCACTATTTCAGGCTTCAGGAAGGGAATCCTGGCTTGTCCTTTGGGCTGGATAAAGATGGAGAATCACTGCTGCTTTCCAGAGCACCAGGGCTGTTTGACCACCCGGGACCTGGAGCTAGCTGACTGTCAAACTCTCTTTGGCCGCTGAGCTCCTGAGTGTGGCACTGTGTAGATGTAGCTGAGGCCAGGCAGGCCAAGAGGTAATGAGGCGGCAGGGGATGAGCCATCAAGCCTGAGTATAGCTTGCCTGGTTCTCTCCTCAGCCCTCTGGGAGGAGCTCACTCAGCCCTCAGGCTGGGTCATTCCCCTGGCTTCAATTACACCTCCATGCTGGCAACTCCCAGCCCCACACCTCCATCTCCACTCAGATATCTCACGAGACTCTCCAAGCCAATGTGCCCCAGCTGAATTCCCAGTCTTCTGCCAATCCCATCCTTGTTCAGGACCAGCCATGCCATCCTGCCAGTCACCCTAGCAAACACTTGAGACAGACATATCCCCGACCCCGTCATCTTGTCCTGCAATCAGGTGACCAGAGCCTGTCTTGCTGCTTCCTCTGAAAATCCATCTCTCTTGCTCCAGCCCGACTATCAATCATCTCTCCCCTGGCTTTTGGTTTTCTAGCCTGGAGTAGCACCCCTCCAGGCTACCTTCCAGACTGTCACACAGTAATCTTGGAATACAGATCTGACCAAGTGCATTCTTCAATTAAAATCCTCCAGCAACCCACCCCTCAGCAGTAGGATCAAGTTAAAGCTCTTCAGCAGGGCCTAAGAGGCCCTTCCCTCACCTCCACTACTTGTCCTGCCTCTCCTGTCTGAGCTCTAGCTACACAAAGCTGCTGCGGACATGCCGTGCCCGCTGCCAGGAGGGCCCTCCTGATGAATACGTACTCACTCCCCATGACTCAGCTCTAGAGTTAGCCCCGTGGTACAGCCATTTCCAGCATGCCCAGGCAGGATGGGGGGGCTTCCCTCATCCCAGCACTTGTCACACGCTAACGTGCTCGTCCAGTTTTGTGTCAGTCTCTCCACTGGACTGATCTTCTCCAGGGGGAGAACTTAACTGCATCATGCTTTGGCTCCCAGTACTTGCAGAAATGTTTGCTGAATGAATACATGACTGACTGACTGAAGCAAGTCCTGGCTTTGAGGAATCCAGTGGCTTGACGCCAGGACTTGTTTTTCCTCCAATCATTGGCCCCCAGGCTCCCTCACCCTGATGCCTCCCAAACTCATTCAGACCTTCCCGGAGCAGTGAGCCGTGCCGAGGCCTTTGGCAGCCAGCACCATTCATGCCCCAGAAGTCCTAGGGATTGGGGCGAGAGGTTCCTCGGGGAGAAGAGGTGGTAGAGCTGGGCTCCCCCCACACCCACCTTCTTTTTCAGCTTGTGCCGGGCCCGCTTGGCGGCCCTGGCGCTGTTGGGGACTTTGGGCTCCGTGCTGTTGATGAATTCCAGCAGCTCATCCACATCTCGGTGGTCCACGGCGGGCTCCCCAGGGATCCCGCCCAGGGCGCCCCCCTTCATGGGCAGCTCCTCTTTCCGCCTGGTCAGCCGCGAACGGAGCTTCTCCCGGATCTCAGTATAATTCCGACTCGTCGGGGCAGCGGGTGGCTGGGGGAGGGGAGGTGCTGATGTTACACCCCGGGCCTGGGAAGTCCGCAGCACTCCCACCCGCGGGCACCAGACACGTGGTGAGAAGCGAGACAACTGTTCTCTCTACCAGAGCCACAAAGGCCAAGCGGCTCCACCCTTGCCAGGCCCAGAGCCGAGGCCGCGGCGGGCGGAGGGACGGGGAGGTCCGCCACAGCGTTGGGAGCACACTGGCCTGGGAGCCAGGAAAGCAGGTTTGAGCCCAGGCTTTGTCACTTGGAAGTTGTATGACCTTGGGCAGGTCACTGAGTCTTTGTGAGCCTCAATTTTGCCATCTCTAAAATGAGGATAACAACCCCTAGCTCAAAGGTGACCAGCAACGCAATTGCTTTCATTTCTTCAGTCCTCAACTGCTCTATCCTAGCCGGCGGCCCCTTCCTCTTCACCTTATGAGACTTCTGAACTGCTTTCTCCCCCTGTCCAGAGACAGCATGTACTCTGCTCTGAGCCTCCTTCCTGGCGCCGTCTGTGCTCACGGCCTGTCCCTCGGCTGGCTCTCACACTGGGGGCCGAGAGCCTTTGCTTCCGCTCTGCCTTCACCACGCACAAGCCTTCACTTCTCTGTGATTACACACGTATATATATTCATCAGAATCATAGCTTTCCTCTGCAGTTTCCTTTCTTTTAGCCTAAGGAAAAAAAGTCAATCTTAAGAGAAACCACAAAAAGAGCAAAGGAAGCAAAATGCTAAAAAAATCCCTACCTCACCATCGTGCTGTGAGGATCAAGCGAGCAGACGCAGGCATGAGGACTTACAGGGTCCAAGTGTGATTATTATCCCCAAGTAAGGGGGCCCTGGGGAGAGCAGGTGGCTCTGCTGGCCCCCCTCGGTCGCCCCGCCCGCACTAGCCGGGCGGACTCACTCACCGCGTTGTGGCCGAAGAACTCACAGTAGCAGCAGTCACAGAACTTCCCATCCCTCTGGTGGGTGGAGGACGAGGTGCAGGAGCTACGCTCTGAGCTGCTGTCCTCCTCCTCGCCCAGCCCCTCATCTGCCTCGCAGGGCTGGGGCAGCTGGCAGGCCAGGCCACTGTGGGTAAACTTGTGCCCCTTGCACCCGGGGTCCCTGCTGACGGGGGAGAAAGACAGGCCCAAAGGTGAGAAAAGGCGGGGCAGGAGCAGGCCGTGAAAGGAGCCCGGGAAGCGGCCCCTCCATCACCATCCCAGCTACCCTTCACCTGCCTCATCCCACAAAGGCCACGGCAGTCAGACTGTCTCAGCACAAGAACAAGGGCAAACACCTCGCTGTCCCTCAGGGCCCAGCTCAACGGTGCTATTCTGGAGAGGGTCCCTGTGCCTCCTTGGCCCCACCTACATGTGACCCTCCTGGGCACCAGGCAGACCTCTCTCTATCCTGCTGTCTGTCACGCTTTGCAGCAATGGTCTGTTTGCCCACCCGTCTCTCCAGACCAGACTGCGCGTCCCCCAAGAACAGGAACTATGCCACTTCTAGTTTTGGGTCCCAGTGTGTAGCATAACAGCCTTGCACACAGTAGGTGCTCAGTAAGTAGGTGCCTGAACAGATTAGTGGGCTGATGGCTCCCCAAAACATCCAAAGGAGGTCAATGTCCTGTTACTCTCCAAGGCCCCTATGACAGGGTCTGGAACAGCGGCAGAGCTGCCTTCGCTGTGGGGCCTTGAGGTCAGGAAAGCAAATGTGCCTTGTGCCCACAAGGGTCCACAGACTAAGAGCTATGTTTGCACCAGGTGCTGTGTTCAGCTTATTATTTCTAACAATCCCCCAATGTTCAGCTTATTATTTCTAACAATCCCCCAAGTCTTGCGGGATGGGTGCTGCCGTCCCCTCCTGGCAGTGGAGGAGACAGAGGTGCAGACTGCTTCACTGCTGTGCCCACGGAGCAGCTGGGGCCCTGTGTGCACAGCTCATGCCCCCCCCCCCCCCCAAAACCGCTGCACTGCTCTGCTTCTGGCTTCCAGGAAGCACAGGGCATCTTGTAATACAGGCTATTTTCCCACGGTAAAGAAGGTCCCAGAATTGAAGCCAGAAGAGCCAGAGCTCTGGACTGGCCATCAGCAGTGGGCGTGCCCGGGGGCTGGGGCCATGGCTGAGGCTGAGGGAGCCAGGAAGAAGGGTGGGCAAGGAGGAGGGAGGGCGGTTCCACGGGGCAGGAACCGTTATCATGCTGCTTAGAGAAGCTTAACCCAAACTGACCACCTCTGCATTTACTACGTTCACAAAGTTAAAATTCCTAGCGCTCCTGAGAATGTGAAGAAACCAGCGCTTTAACAGCGGTGGCTGTATCAATTTGGAGAGCCCCTTTTCAATGTGTATTAAGGACCCTTCTCAAAAAAACAAACAAAACAAAAAAACTCTGACATCCTTTAAACTGAGAACTTTTTTTCATTTTGAGAAATCTATTCCAAGGAGAAAAATCCAAAAGAGGCAAAGACATCGTTAAAGAAATTATTTATAATGTGACTATGTTGGAATGACCTAACTGGTCAGCAACGGGAGAACAGCAAAGTGCACTATGGAGAATTCTCCAGCCTTTAAAGCTGAGAATCAGAAGCCACACAGGAGCCTAACAGTGCCACGTGAAAGCAGACGACGAAAAAGCATACAGACACCACCAGTACCACGTGGGAAAGACGCTAGGAGGGGTTGTACCGGGGTGGTGGGATTTTAGAGTGGGAAAATATAAATGCCCAATAAACACAGATTTGATTCACAACATAAAAATATACATCTATCTTCTCCAAAGAATTGTATCTTTCAAATATGTATTAATATAAACTTTCTCAATACTTAAGAGTTCTAGGAATCTACCTTAAGGACAGAACGCATGACTCTAACAGATGTGGGTGCAACGGTGCTTCTTACAGCCTCATTTATAATAGTTAAACACTGTAATAGTTAATATATAGTAATATATATAATAGTTAAAAACTATTATAAAACTATTATGAAAAACTAAGAAATGTCCAGGAATAGGGGAATGATAAGTTACACTAGAGCTACAAAATAAGACACTATGTGGCTACTGAAAAGTGTTTTGAAGAATTTTAACTGGGGAAATGATTGTGGTATAATGTCAAGAAGTAACTACAACAAAAATATATAGAACATGGACCTCATTTTGTTATTTATAGAAACATCAGGGAGAAAACACACTGCAGCATTAAAGTTTATCTTCAGGTTGCCAGGAATTTTTTCTTCTTCTATACATTTCTAAATTTTTCCAAGTTTTTTAAAAATAATAAATACATATTTATTTTATAATTGGAAGAACTATGAAAAAAACATAAATAGTCTACCCTTTAATTTCCACTCTAAAGGTACCCTTTGCAAAGCTTCCCCAAACTCTAAGTTCAAGCTACGCCGCTCACTTACCTGTGAGAGCTAGGGAGCTGCTGGGAGCTGGGTGGCGGGAGGAGCGGCCCACCGCAGTGCCCGCTGCAGTGCCCACTACAGGGGTGGCTGCAACCCGAGAACGGCGGAGGCATCTTCAGGAGCGGCATGCTGGTGGAGGGAAGGTGAGGGCTCTGACATGGCCCTGGGGTGTGGGGGGCGGCAGCAACGGCAACAGGGCATTCTGAAACCTGGGCAGGGAAAGGTGCTGCCGGGGTGGTGGGCAGCAGGTGTGGGTGGGGTGGTGAGCCAAAGGATCCGGGGTGAGATGGGATTAGCGACGCTGGCTGGGGGTGGTGGCCGGTGGGGCTGTTAGGTGGAGCAGTGAGGTCTGAGTGCCGGTGGTGCTCCAAGATGGGGAAAACCTCACCTGTGGGCGGATGGGGGAAACGGGTGTCAGTGTGGAGCCCAGACCCTGGGAAGGAAAGCCCAAGGGCTTGTTGCCACAGCATTCTGTTTACTGCGACCAGAAGGAAACTGGGCACAGTCTTTCAGCACGGTGGACCCACGAGCTTTTGAAAAAGCCCAGCAGTGCCTTGGGCTGGAGAGACTTCTCTGCAAGCAGCAAGTTGGCGGGACAGGCCGGAGGAGCCCAGGCCTGAGGGAGAAGGCACCAGGAATGGCAGCCCCATGCAAGGCTGCATACTTCTGCTGGCATAAACAGGGGACACATGTTCTGTCTCTTAGTGTCTCTCCAGGACCTGTTTGTTCGTGTTCCTGGCCCAGGGCAGGATCTACAGAAGCCGGTGGAGCAGCAGGCCGAAGCTCAGCCTCTGGGCCACCTGGACCAAGGCAGCAAGGGTGTGCCAGACTCTCAGGTGGCCCCAGATTTCAGAAGACAAGTGGAAAAGGATCTGATGACTCTCTCTGGCTGATGCACCAAAGTAACTGGAATTATGTACTGCTCAATTCACAATTCTGGGGCAGCACCCCTTTGAAGAACTCAGGTCCTTCATTTAGAAGTGGACAGTAATTTATGTTCACAACCCAGGTTATTAACAACCCAGGATTTCTTCTTTGGGTCTCTGAGCATTATCTCAGGGTCTATAAAAGTTTTATACAGCTGCAAAATTGGCTAATTATCAAGGTGGTTCACACTGCCAATCACTTGTGGGTGGAAGTGCAGTGCTTTTATAAAAACACTCACCCCCTGGGTGGGGAAAGGGAGGCTTAGGAAGAGGACAGGTCCTCTGTGCTGTTGCAGGAGCAGATGTCAGGTGATCTAAGCCCTAATTCCCTAAGGGCCCTTCAGACTCTATTTTCTATTTAGTCAGTGCTCACCAAGTCCCCTCCTGGATCCAAGAACAGCTCTCAGAGGCAATGACAGCAGTATTTTTCCAGTTCAGAGTCCTCAGGGAAGGACTCCCCTCTTTGGCTTCCACCAGAACAGCTCCACTTTTACTTATTTTAATAACTGATCTGATTTGTTCAAACAAAGTGGTTGGGAAAACAGCTCTTTCCATTTATGGGGCCTGGCTCTCTTCCGAGCTTGGAGACTCACCAGGGATGGCAGGAGGACTCCCGAGTGAGCTGCCCGGCATGGCCCCACTGGAGTGCGGGGAGTTCCAGAGGCCCGAGAGCTTATGTGCTGACAGGAACGAGCTGGGATCCCAGTCCCCTGAGTTCCCGTGGCAGGACGAGGATGAGGACGAGGACGATGAGGAGGAGGATGAAGAGGAATGAGAGTCACCTCCACAGGACTGTGATTTGCAGGATGTGTGTGACAAGGAGATCTGGGGAAGGGGGAAGAAAAAGGCTCATGGTAAAACAGCAAACATCAGAGCTGGCCCTCTGCTGCCTCAGCTTCCCCAGGAGCACCTCCTCCTCCACGACCGAACACTGTGGCCGAAGCACAAGTGCAGCTCCAGGTGCAAGTGCAAATGCGGGTCAGACCTCTGCCGGGAGGGGCTGTGGTGCTCCTGGCGAAGTGAAGTATGTGGATATGGGTGGGAGACACTGTGGTAGGGGCAGAGACCGCCGGTCAACTGTGGGCCTTTGGGGAGTCCTGAGAGCTGCCAAGGAGAGGAAGGATCTTAAAGTCAGGAGTCCTGAAGCTGAACTGTTTCTGGGTAAAAGAGGAGATGGAGGGGAATGAGAAACAAGGAGGCTGACCTCTGTGACTCAGGAGATGGCACTTGGCTCCCAGGCATCTCGGAGGCTTTCTAACGGAGGCACACTGCAGACCCTCAAACTGACCTTTGCCCTCCATGCCATTCTGGATGGCTTTTGAGTTGCCACAAAGCTGAAGGCAGCCTGGTCACGAGGAAGGGGCAGGATCTCGATCTACCAGTGCCCCCGAGCCGGCCCTCACACTGTGCACTCTCCTCGGGGGCTGGTGCTGCCTGAAGCCTCTCTTTTCTTCCCCTGAATTTGAACCTGAGCTGCTAATGCTGTGTGGATGCAGCCCAGCAGCCTCTTGGCGCCTGAGAGGACAGGGCAGGAACAGCGCAGCGGCCTGAGTTCTTTGGGCAGGCAGCGCTCCTGCATTCAGGGACCCCTTCTCAGCGGTTACCTACCGCCACTGCATGTTCTCGACCTGTCTGCCTTTCATCTTCCTCCATGCTCTTTCGGCAGCTCTGGCAGACCCACAGAGGCATCTCGCCTAGGAGATTCTTGACGAGCTTTGGCATGAAGTCAGGGGGCAGCTTCTCACCCTGCAACACCAGTCCGTTTTGGGAAGGGCCTTCTTCCCAGCCTTTGCGTTCCCGGTGACACAGCAGGCAGCAAGTCTGCACAGACTGGCTGGAGGTGGGGGGGACCTGTCCAACAGACAGAAACAGGGTTTCCCAGGAGGGGGAAGGCTCTGCTTAGAAATAATATTAATGATACTAATAATGTCACTTATTACGTGCCAGGCACTGGGTTAGGCACTTTATTTACCTAGTTTTAGTCCCTGTAACAGCTCTGCAAACTAGGTGTTATTATTCCAATCATTTTTTTTTTAAAGAAACAAATTTCAAGAAGTTAAGTAAGTTGCCCAAGGTTACATAGGGTTAGTGACTGGCTGAACTAGGATTTGAATCCTAGTGAGGCTGACTCCAAAGCTCATGCTCAAATGCCCTAATGCCCCAATGTCCCCAAAGCCTTAAGGTTAATGAGAAGATGGCCCTTCCTTCTCTGGCATATCGGGGAGAGGCCACAGTTCTTGGGCTGTCTGTGCAGTCCACAGATCAATTCCCACCTGAAAGGAAGACATGCTTTCAGTTAACGGAAGTTTGGGAGAACATGTGGGTTTCCTAAAGAGCTGCACAGATCCCAGCAGCGTTTTGGAGGAGCTGATCAAAGCGCGTCAACTTGCCAGAAAACCAAGCTGGAGTGTAAAGGAGACCCCAGTGCTTCTGAGAGGCAGTGAGGTGTGGTGGGAAGGACCTGGGCTTTGCAGGTCAGATGAATGTGCATTCTAATCCCTCTCTGACCACAAACCAGGTGGGTGACCTTGAGCGAGTTACTGAACTTCCCGAGCTCCGATTTCCTACCCACCTTGCAGAGCTGTTACGAGGACTGGAGCACAAACAGGGAAAGTGCCTAGCCCTGTGCGTGCCCACAGCACAGGCCCAATACACAGGAGTTATTACTTGAACTTTTTTTTACCTTCTAGAAAAAAACTGACCTAGAAATATAAGTCTATAGGTTTTCTATCACATCAAGGAGTACTGACTGGGGACTGGCTGTGTTTACGGACCTCAATTAATGGCTTGCCTATATTCTGCAACTTTATGGTCCCTCCTCACTAAGGTACTGTCATGTCACTTTCTTTGGCCAATGGGCTGGCAGCCCGTGTGCTGCCAGCATGAGCTCCAACAGTGTGCCTGCATTTCTACCTGCTTCCCTGCGTGGCTGGGCTTGCCCGCTCTCGCGCCTCTGCCCCGCCATGTGCGCATGACCAGGCTAGTTGCTGGAGGGATGTGAGAGAGGTGTGCAGACAACTGAGTCTTCCCAGCTGACTGGCCAGCAGATCATATACACAAGTGAGTCCACCTGAGATCAGCCAAGCTGGCCCCAATCAACAGAAACACCCAGTCAACCCAGAGACTCACGACAAATGGTAAGTGGTGCTGTTTTAAGCCACTAAGTTTTGGGTGGCTTGTTATACACGACAGTTTAACTGATATACCTTCCAAACTTACCCACCACTAGGTAACAGGTGTTTGCAGAGGCCTAAGCAAAGGAATAATAAGGGTATCATTTTCACTCCAACAATAAAATAAACGGCATCATGTTTTTCAAATAAAATCACCTTCTCACAATAAGTTGGCATCAGGGTATCCTTCAATCTGTAATACTACAATTACACTGACCTGGGTCTCTGGTTTCTAGAAAAAGAAGGCAACCAGACAGTAGTACCAGGAGCATACTGAAACATTTGGGGAAGTAAAAGGATCTTGGAAAAGAGTACCAGAGAGAGAAAGAAATCTTAACATGTGGAATTCACATGAGAGGCTGCCTAACGTCTGCCAGGGGGGACGTCTCCGTGAGCAAGGCAGCTACTTAAGGTCAGCTGCAAAGGGACACGGGCTTCTGGAGCCCACCGGCAGTGAGTATCTCATGGGAAGAGTGGAAGGCTGATGGAAGGATGGTGTTCAGAGAAGTTAAGGCAGAGGAGGCCTTTCTGAGATGTGTACCCAGGAAACTTCCCATAGCTACAAGGTGCCCAGCAACTCCAGGAGGAAGAGGTGAGGCCAACACCCAAGACCCTTTCCCTGTGAGAAACAGAGAGGTGACCGTATTTTTAAGGCAAACACTAGGACGTGTAATTTTACTAAAGTGGAGTGTCATTTCATTTGGGTGTTAGGTTCTACATTTATCACATGAGATGAAAATCTTATATTCTTGAAAAATTTTAATATGGCCTATAAAGTACAGTACATATGGTTCTGTAGGCATGACCAAGAATTCAAATGTATAATGTAAAGGACATGTATTATAAGTGTTTTCTATGTTTTCTTTTAGAAGTGAACACAGAATTCTTTTAAGTTAAATATGTGATCAGTGTGACTGTACTTAGTGCCAAAGCACCTGCAGGAGGTACTGCGGTGCACCAGAAAAGCAACACGGGCTTGGCATTAACCCTGGGCCCCCATCACTTACTGGCTGCGTGATGCTAGGCAAGTTCTACCCCCTGTCTCCTCATCTATAAGACAGGACTAAGTCCTAACATGTAGGGCTGGCTGTGAGCACTGTGAAAGCACTTATCCCAGTGCCAGGCACGTAATACATGGCTCAACATATGGCATTAATTATGAACAGGATGGGAGTAATGGGAGACAGTATTTAAAATCAAGACTAGGGCTGAAAATACAGAGTATACAGTCACTGTATTTTACAGGAATGCAAGTATCTCTCACATGCAATGAACTGAAGGTGACTTCTGGGCATCTCAATTTCTGTCCTTACTCCCGAAGTCATTCCTTAAGATCCCAAAATACTCCCTGTATTCTCCTACTCATCTCTTTGCTAAAGGGGATCCTCTGCCGAAAACTCCTTCCTTCCCACATTTACCAACAGAATAGATGGACAGGGCTTAAACAAAGCCCAACTCAGATCCAACCTCATCCATCCAAGCTTTCCTAGAGAGTCTCCTCTCCTCCTCACATCCTCATAGCACACCGTGTCTTGGTTCTAGCATTTGTGCCTTCCACTTAATTTATTAACCTGCATCTTCCATCCCTTCTGCTAGGTTGTGCTCCTAGGAGACAAGCACCAGGTCTGATTCGTGTCTGGATCCCTCACAGTGTATTAAGGGGCACAGGCTTAGCTGGGCACATAGTGGCTAAATCAGATTTGTTAAATGTCCCTATGGCAACATACAGATGGCAGGCAGTTTGGTGTGACACTGCTTGAAATTACTGTTTCCCACAGAAAAAGGCTATCTCCGCACCCTGAATCTCCACTTCAATGGTTCCAATCTCAAGTGCAGAAGAGTGGAAGACCGAATTCGTTGGGGATTACAATGAGGTGCCCCGTTCATGGAAATAATATGACTTTCCCTAGAGCCAAACTGGCACGCATAATAAATAAGATTAGCCATCAATGCAAGTGAGCATATAGGGCAGACTATCTTTCTAGCTAAAGGAAGAAACACAGGGCCTGGAAAGCTAATTAAGTACAAACTGAAGCAGGGATGATACCACCTACATTGCATAAGGTTATCCAGAGGATTAAGTGACATTACAGACACAAAGCGCTTAGCTCAAGGGATCCAGGCAGGAGGCACTCAGTCTACTACATAGGCCCGTTGGCTGGTCTGTTCTTAATAAGTCTACGCTGGAAACTAGCTTATCCACTGTCTTGAGTTTGGTATCTAGATTCTTACTTTCTTGGCCCGGGCAATTCTGGGGACCACCCTCAAACTGTCATAACCCTAAGCCACGATGCCTGCCCCTGGGTAAAACTCCCAGTGGAGCTGGGGCACTTTTCTCTCTGACATTTTCATCTACTTTAATTGCCAGAGGATAGTGAGAACCCCAAGCCCTGGAGATGTTATATATAGTCAAAAAGCTACCTCTGTTCTTTTAAATTTTTGCTTTGGCAGAGAGAACCTCTTGGTTCACAGTCCCCTTGGACTACAATCTCCTGCTATTTTCCAAATTCCTAACAATGATGACCTCTTATGCCCTGAAGTCAATTCAGGCTCTCAGCTAGCTGTTCTCAAGCTGTACTTTTAGCACCTGGAACAGTATTCCCACGTGAAGAACAGGATCAATAAATGTTTACTGAATGAATGAAAATTCCGACCATGTTTCTTCATCACAAAGGCTGAAGGAACTGATTTTTAAACCCAGCAACCCTGGGCAACAACTAACTATTCCTTCTTACCTCAGTTTACATCTCAGAGCCTCTCTAGATCTTGGTCTAGCCTTGGGAAAAGATGGGGAAAGAAAAAGGAAAGGTTCTAGGAGTTCTCTAGACTTCTGTTTCACTCTCTGAGCAAAACCAAAATCTCTGGACAATGTGGGGTTATTCACAAAGGGGATCCATGTTGTAACAGGCACATCCCGAGAGCAGTCAAGGATCCAGGTGAACACTAGACTGTGGCCACTCTCAGCCCAGGGGGCTGGCATGAGCAGCCATTAAAAGCAGTATCTGCTCCCTCACCTGACCAAGCCCAAGACTTTTCTGACTTCCCCTGAGAAACATGCCAGGGCATTCTAGTTTTTCCCGGAAAAAAAGAGAGAAAATTGGCAGACATTTTTTCAAAAAATGAACAAAATGAGCCTGTCACTTCAAGGAAAACAACTTTGTATTTGTGGCCAATGACAAAATTCAACTTTTAGGCGAAAATTAGAATTTTGGAAAACTTGTATCCACAATCATGAACTTGACAGCTTTCCAATATTTAAAGACTTTATGATGAAATTGGTGGTATTAACAAATATATCTTTTGATATTATAAAATGAAATGGGAAAACATTTGGAAGATCTACATAACTCAGTGAACCTATTTCCCAAATGATCAAAGCATGATGTTACAGAATCACGCTCTGGTAAAAACAAATCCACTCAAAACTGTTAGATGGGCCAACAGATTTTAATGTAAATGCATATAAAGGCTTTACTGATACGGTCTCAGACTCCATATTGCAAAGAAGAATATGAACAATCATCTGGAAAGGCTATCAAAATACTTCTGCCTTTTTCAACGACATATCTGAGTGAGGCCGGATTTTTTTAAACATACCTCAATCAAAACAATGTATTGCAAAAGACTGAATACTGAAACATACATGAGAATCCAAGATTCTTCTACTAAGGCAGACAAATTTGAAAAATAAAAACAGGACCATTCTAATTTTTTTGGAAAATAGTTATTTTTCATTTAAAAGTTGTTATTTATGTTAATGTGATAGGTTTAATATTGTTATTCTGAAATGAATTAGTAACTAAATATTTTTAAACTTTCTCAGCTTTAATACTTAATTTGGTAAATACCAGTAGTTTAACCAACAAAAGCTCTTTTGGGTCCTCAGCAATTTTTAGGAACGTAAAAGGGTCCCAAGAGCAAACACTCTGAGAGCTGCTGATGTAAAGCATCTGACAAGTGTCTGCCACCCAACAGGAGCACTACAATAGTGATTATTAACAACCATACAGAGTTCATGGCGTATCTGGATAGCTCTTTGGGGACATGAAATGAATTTTTCACCTCGGCCTTTCTGACCACAGTTTGGGGCTTGTGTGTCACCAGGCCAGTCGGCTGTCAGGGACTGTGCTTGAAGCTGGATCTAATTTCCAGAACCAGACTCGCTCGTGGATTCCTGTTACTCCCAAGAGTTTGAGAGTTTCTGTAGAGGAGTCCCCCAAGACACATGCTGTATCTAACCAGCAGCCCTGAAACAGTTTCCAAATTTTATTTGAAGTGGCCACGTGGAGCACTCTACTCTCAAGTCACCCAACTCAGAGAGCCTCCCTGTCACCAAGGCAGGCAGAGGACAACAGCTAAAATTCCCCTTCCGAAGCAGAGAAAATGATTACTCTCCAGCCTAGAAAGGCTCATCAGCCCAGCCATCACCACTCACTCTTCTCATTCAGCAGACATTCTCAGAGCCCCTACCTGGTGCCAACCATTGTGCTAGGTGCTGGGAAACATAAACAATATAGAGTTGCTGCCTTAAGAACACACAGTTCAACCAGAGAGGTTCATGCACGGGGCTGTCAGTGCTCCCAACTCCTAGGATGCCTCATATTCGATTTAAAGAATCAAGTAGGAACACAAATTAAAGTAATATATAATTATAATTAATACACAAAACAACATACAAGTTAAAAACAATCAACTAATCAGGACATTGGGCTTCTCTACTTAATACAAGCTTGTCATGTGCCTTCTTGCATACCTACCCAGGTTGAGGATCTCCTTTCTTTACCTCCTCTTTCCTACCCTGGTTTCTCTTTAATCTTTAGGCTCCTTTCTGGTTGAGCTCACTACCATGGGATCGTCTGGCCCCTGACAGTCATGACTCGGCCCCAGCTAACCTCTCCATACTGCATTTCAACACTAACACCCGAGAGCCACAGGTTCTGTTTACACTGTTCCTCAATACACCTTGCCCCTGCAAACCTCAGCACCTCAGCTCTACTCCTCAGCCAGTTCCTACTCATCCCCTATGTTCCTGGTCAAAGTTTAGTGAAGCTTTTGCTGGACCAGGCTAAGTAGAATTTTTAGTATAGCATCTATCACATTGTGCCACAGACATATATCCTCTGCCTACTCCCAAACCCCCATAGAATGGGAGCTCTTTGAGGGCAGGGAATGACCTCGGCCATTTAAGAGTGCCCAGGAATCTAGGCTTGGCTTGGGCCTGGCACACAGCAGGCATTCACTGAATAAATGAATGAATGCTTCAAGCCTATCTGGCTCATGTCTCAGCTGCTCTACACAAAGGACAGAAACTAAAACACAGCCCAAGCAGCCCCTTTCCCAACATGTCATGCTAAAGAGGCATGGCTGCCTCACTCCAGGACACTAACGGGAGGACCCAGTGCTAAGAATCTCAGGCCATTCTAATGCTGGCAATCAGAGGCGCAACCGATTCCTAGGGAGCTGGTATAACTGCACCTCGGTGACCTGGATCTTTCACCCAAACTCCCAAGCAGGCTGTTGGCTCAGATCCTTCCAGCTGTTTCACACCATAAAGCCAGTTTGTGGAGCATTCTCTCTGGTTGTACAAGCTGAGTCTCTCTGACCCCAGTGACCTTCTACCTGCCAAGGCTAGTTCATCCGCTGAACCTGCTTCCTTGGTGTAATCAGCCATGGGAAGGCCTAAGCTGCTGCTGATTTCCCTGCAACTTCAGGCAAACCCTATTACCGGCTACTCCGCAACCCCAGCAGACTTCTTATGGGTGGAAGAGTGTGAACTTTGGAGACAGACTGTTGTGAGTTCAAATCCCAATTCTGCCATTTTAGGTACAACCTTGGATTATTACTTAACTTCTTTGAGCCTCAATTTCCTCATTTATAAAATGAGAATAAAACCATACTTCACAGAGTTGTGAGGACAGAAGGAAATAAATTATGTAAAGTACCTGGCCTGGGCCTGGCACACAGTAGGTGCTCAATACCCGTTAGTTTCTTTCCTCTTCTGTCCTGGAAGAAATGACAGGGAAACTTACTAAGTGAGACTTGCCCAATCCAAAGTTATTAGTTGAAGCACAGGACAGAAGACTAGACAGGTAACCTTCAAGGCCTCTTTGAACCCCCCCAGACCACGTTCTCTGGCTCTAACTTCCTAATAAGAACCTTCAGTATTTCTGGGCCCTTCTTTCTGCTTTCATTTCCCTATACACATTCACTTCAGAACAGAGAGAAACCAGAAAGGGAGCTGGAGAGCTAGGAGCCTTGGGTAGGGAATAAAGGGGAGGGGGCCTATGGGACTGTGCCATGTCCATTCACCTAGAGTTTGAAGGAAGAGGGTGGGAACATGGGCACAGAACTGAAGGGTGTGAACATGGGGCCTTTCCCAGGACACAAGCATGCCTCTCCTCAGTCCTTTTCTGCCCTGCACATTCTGCCACGAAGAACCATTAACCATTCCTTCCCACAATATCCTTTCCTTTCCCCCAGTACATGAAGCACTCACATCTTCACTCATGCTGTTCCCTGCCTCCTCCTTTTAAGGCTCAGTTTGGGAGTCACAGTCTCCTAAGTCCACAAACAAAATGAACTGTGCTTTGCTCTGGGATGCCCTAACACTTTTTTCTCTACCGAACATATCTCTTGAATAGAACTTATCACATGTAGCCTGGTTGTTGAAATCTGTCTTCTCCACAACACTGTGAGCTTTTCAAGGGCAGGGCCTGTGTCCCATGATTCAATGCATCCCAGTCATTCAACAGAGGTGGTAGCATGTGTTTTGATACACAAAGAAAGATTAGCAGTTGGAGAATGTGGGCAACAAGTGGAGAACTGGGAAAAGTTCACTTTTTTTTTTTTAAACTAAGGCTATTTCTACTCCTGCTTATGGAAAAGCTCCCTCCTCCCCCGGAAGCCCCATTCTTTGAAGAATATCCTAGGCCTCCGCAAAGATCCCCATGGCACCCTTAATTTAGCAGTTCCCAGACCCAGCCACACATCAGAGTCACCCGGGGCAATCTGGTAACAATAGATTCCTGGGCTCCAGACCTAGAGACCAATTCTCTATGTCTGGGAGAGGGTCCAGCAAAGCACAGGGGGTCTGATGATGAGTTAGGCTAGGGGGAGGTGGAGGTAGAATCCAGCAATCACAGCTGCCTCTCCCACTGGGAATTGCTTCCTCCCATGCTGCCAGAGAGAATCTACTGAAGTACATCACATTCACTTTCCCACTTAAAAACTTTCATGGATTCCTCCTTGCCTACAGGAAAAAGCCCACATCTCTTGGTACGGTTTTCAGGAACGCTGCTAACCTCTCTAGCCAGACTTCACCACAATCCCGTGAGCTGGGCAGTTCTTGCCTCTGGGTCTCTGTCTATGTTGCTCGCTTTGTTTAGACACTTTTTCTCACCTTCTCTGGACGAACTTCTACTTGACCTTGAAGCCTCAGCTCTGAGAAGCCTTTTCTAGGCTATGATGTCTGTGCTTCCTCAGAATAAATCATCTATAATAATCATAGCTACCACTTGTGCCCAGTGCTTGAAATGTAGTACCCGATGAACCCTAACGTGAGCCAGTCATCACTGTCATTTTATACATGAAAAAGCAAACCAAGAGGCTGAAACACTTCTAAAGGCCACGTACTAGGACCTAGGATTTGAATCTTAACTCAGGGAAAGTAGTGCTCTTCTAGCCTAATTGCAATTATTATATATGTGTTCTATGGACCATGAGCCCCTGTGGGCAGGGACCATGACTGATTCACTTTTGCATTCTCCGCTAGTCCAGGGCCTGGCACAGATCGGGTGTCCAACAGAGTTGTAAAACAAATGCACACCAGATCAGGTGAGGGGAAGACTGGACATGGTGTGTGTACAATGGACCTGAATGAATGACTGTCAGCCTGACCTCGCAGTGGGGGCAGAGAGGAACAAGGTGGTAGAAATCTAACATTTCTTTTATTATAATTTAGTTTAACTGCCATTCATTGAACACGTAAGGACCATGCACAATGAATACCCCAGAAGTGAATTAAAACAGAGCCCATGGTCTCAAAAATTCTAGATTTAGTAGGTGTTAGGATCTTAACAGTACATCTGATATTAAATATTAAGCTTATAGCTCTGGGATGTTTTAAGGAAAATAAATTTTAAAAATCTTAGCAGGTAAGCCTTCATCTTCAAAGGCCTTCCAGCATTTCTGCATAGTGAATCTCTATTTTCTTACAAAGAAGAAATCAGAGGTGACAGGGGTCTCTTCGCAGTATCATTTCCTTCTACCTGCAATGAAGTGGCCAGCCTGGGTGGGCAGTGATTTGCAGGGAGAAGTCTCAGGGTATAGGGATCATCTCATTCATTTGTGCGCCCTGAATAAAGGCCTTGGCACAGAGGTCATAATGCTTGCTGAGTAGATCAAACATAATGAGATGATTTTAGCAAAGATACTGATCATCTGCTTCAGTCCCTTGAGGGAGCAGGTTTAACTCTGAGCAGTGCAGGAGCCAGGTCTCTAGAGCTCCTTTAAAGTAGGCTGGGCAAAATCCCAGGGGATGCTGTAGAGTGACGGGAAGAGCAGGATGAGCTCAACCCCCACCAACTGCTGATCTACAGTCTACCAGGTCTCCTGGGGGTTTGCTGTGTGTGCACCTGGATTACAAGCCGAATGATCCAAGGGAACTAAAGACAGCCAGCAGAGCTGGCAGGTGAGAACACTCAGGCGTTGCATGGCCGAACAGAGCAGCTCCTGCCACACACCACGTCTGACTCCTGCTCTCCGGAGGAGCACTAGGTGCTATGTGGGTTGCTCCACACTCTCTTGTGAAGTTGCTGAAGAGGCTCAGAAAGGGGAAGAAACATGCCCAGAGTCACAAAGCAAGGAGACTGAGTGTAAAGCCCACTCCAAGTCTGTAACATTAAATATTATGTCTCACTGCCTCCTTCAACTGCTTTGTAAGGTTTTTCTTTCTCTTTGCTAATAAGACAGTAACTGTTTTAGTCTTCTTGTGAAGTACATGAGGATTTGGGTTCTTAGTGAACATATCAAAGTAGTTCAGTGACCTAAACAATTAGAAGGACTTTTGGGATCCCAACTAAGCTAAGGTCCTGCTTTTAAATGTGTATAGGTTATGGAAATGAGCAAAGGGGACTGGACGGAATCAGAGTGGCCTATGAACCTTAGAGGAAGCAATGCTCTTCTAGTCTTACTGCAATTATTATTTACAAGTTCTCTAGATTGTAAGCCCCTTGTGAAAAGGGACCACGTCCGATTCACTTCTGCACCCCTACCTAGCCCAGGGCCTGGCACAGAGCAGGTATCCTTTGTACGCTAACGGGGGCAGACTACTCAGAGACCACAGATTACTGCCTCATGGAAACGTGGCACCAGATTTTTAGTTTTAAGAGATGACACAAAGCCACTCTTGTGGGAAACCTTTGACTTAAAAAATACTGGCTCAAATCAAAACAAAAACAGAAACAAAATAACGTGTGACTTAGGGCATTAGAACTTGTGTATGGACTTAAAGTGGTCCTATTTGGGTCTCTGGCTTCAGTTTGGCATGTGACACTGAACTTCACCTTACTTACCCACTTAAGACAGGGTTGTAAGTGGTGGCGGGAGCCAGAGGTCCTCACCAAAGGCATGCCTGCGGGCACAGCAATGACTGATCCTAATTCTTTCGGCGAGTGCTTTTCACCGAGGCACAAAAGCCTGTTTCTGGCATCCAGAACCCCCTTCCCCAGCAAAAATGGGGTACGATCAGAAGAGTCTGTCAGTTTGTTTCATCTATCGTGGCTATAGTAAAAATATGTCTTGTGGTATTCCCCACAGTACACAAGAACGTCCTTCTTTGTTGTTGTTGTTAGGGGGTGGTTTATAGTGGGAGTTATTTGGGCAAATGTTTAGTTGCTCTGAGTTCCTGTTCTTTCATTTTAAAAAAGAGGTAACAGTATTTATATCCTTCAGTTCATTCACTAAAATCTTTTAACCACTAGGCATAGGGTACAATGGTGACTGACTGGTTCCTGCAGCCTCAAGAGTTTGCATAGCAAAAGCAGACCTATAATTACAGTAATAGTTAACTCATATTTATGCAAAATGCTGAGAATACAGGGTGGTGGGAAGGTATGTAAAGTGCCTAGCATGAATAAATGAATGAATTGGCTGGTCAAGCAGCAGAGTAGGTAAGGACACAGTAAGAACCTTCCATGTTAATGAAGCTTATAGCTCCAGGGAAGTTGCATCCTAAATAAAAACTAAGTGGTTAAGTCACCAGCCAAACTTTCTGGCCATGACACTACAGGCTGGCTAAGTGGCAGGGACCCTAAAGCACTGTATGGTCTGAGTGGGAAAGAGAGAAGATAACAGCTCCCCGGCTCTTCCTTCCCCCACTCTTCCCTTTGGAGAACAGCACTCCCAGTGGGGCCCAGAGCAGGAAAAGAGAAGGCTAGAGGGGGAAGGAGCTTTTGAGTTGGAAGTCAGACCAAGCAAGGGAGGAATCCAGCCTGAGGAGTCAAACCCTCCGGAGCCAGATTCAGCCTAGGGTAGGAGGTAGGGGTGAAGGTGGGGCTCTGACACTCAATAAGTGGTGACATCTTTATTAATTAAAAATCTTGTGCTCTGAGACACAAAGGAGACCAGTATCCAAACTGGGTTACAATAAGCACAGGTTCTCAACGAATTCATTCTCTCATTCACCTAGTTATTCCTACTCTGTGTCAGCAAGGCCCAGGGCTAGGCTTGGAGGACCAGAGAGAGATGGCATAATGTGTGCCCCTGTGGAGTTCCCAGTTCAGTGCAGGGAACAGACACATCAACAGAATGTCTCATCGCAGAACGGGGAGTGGTACCGGAGGGGAGCACAGGGGACTATGGGCACAGAGGGGGCACCTCACACAACTGGGGAGGTCAGGGAAGGCTTTCTGGGAATGGAACCCCAAACAGCATCCCCACTCACATGCACAATTCCAGAGATTCTACTAGAAGGCTGTCAAGAGCCATGCCTTCTGGCTGCACCAGCCTCCCAGAGTCCCCTGCTGCCCGATGCAGTGTCTGCAGAGCCAAACGCATCTTCCGCCACGCCTCATCCTCATCCGGCGCTGCATCCGACCCTCCAAGACTCCTGCAGGAGCCTGCCTTCTTTGGCAGGCTCAGCCAAAAAACCAACTCAAAACTCTTTCGTCAGAGCAAGCTTAGGGCGAGCCACCCAGCCCCAGGTGCCACAACCCTCCCAGAGCAACTGTGGCTCATGCCACCCGGGCTTGGCAGTGAACACTGGCAGGGTACCTCCTATTATCTCCTCTGCTCAAAAGAAAGTGACCTTCTTCCAGGTGGCAAGCTGGAAGCTTTGGAGAGTCCTCCTACTGCTCACTCTCAGCAGGATTCGCCAAACCCAGGGATCTGAGGGTCTGGGTGGGCTGCCTTGTGGATCGGGGATATAGAGGGGAGAAAGAGCAGGCTTCACTGGGTTTCCACCTCAGTGCAGCAGCCCCACTAAAGTCTTCTGGGCAGCCTGGCTGTCTCCTGCAACTGCTCTGCTGGGCAAGGAGAGGAGGGAGGCCCCGGGAGACATATGCTGGGGGCACAGCTGCTAAAGGGGCAGCGAGGGGAAGGGGTGGAGCCGCTCCCAGGGGGGAGACCGAAGAGGCTGCAGCCTTCCAGGCCCCAGAGCCCCGAGGTGGCCCGTGGGTGGGTGGGGGAGCAGGTGGGCCCAGGGGAGGTGAAGGGCACAGAGCTGAGCTGTGGCCTCAAGATCGGAGCGAGGTCCCAGTGTGGGCGTGCGACCAGAACGTTTCCCGGAGGCGGTGGGAGAAAGCAGGCAGCCTGGTCTCAGGGGGACAGGATGTGCCGTGCCTCGGCTTGGGACAGAAGGGTCCAGGCTCCCCTCACGCCTTGGGGGAGAAAGGCTCAGCCCTGGCCCTGGGGGGGATACGGCTCTGGCCCCAGCCGGGGGAGGACGGTCCATCCCCAAGCGCGTCCCGGCCGCGCTCCGGGGAGGTGAAAGCGCCCGAGCAGCCGGACTCGCCTCGCTCGCTCCTACCTGGGGGACGGGTGCCAGCTTGGGCTCGTCCTCCTCCCTGGGGCCGGCGCGGTCAGGCTCCGCCAGCGCCTCTGGGGGCCCTGCACCCGCTCCCGCTTCCAGGCTCGGCGGCGGCGGGGGCTCCGGCGCCAGGGGCTTCTGCGGCCCCGCAGCCCGCGCCCGCTCGCGCCGGCCCGCGCCGCCGCTCGGCCTGCTCCGCCTCCGAGTCATGCTGCCGCTCGCGCCGCTCCCTCGCTCCACTCGCGCCGCTGCCGCCGCCGCCGCCGCCGCCGCCGCCGCCGCCGCCGCCGCTCCCCTCACAGGACAACAGCCAATATGGCGGCGCCCGGCTCTCCCTCCACCGCTGCCAGCAGGTCAGAGGGCACGCGGAGTCCGCGCCGCCGCACTAGCCCCCGAGGCTACCTGCGCCATTTTGAGTAAGGTCACCACCCGGAGTTCCGTGGGAGAGTGAACGTGGTGAGGAAACGCCCTCCCCATCCTGGGATCGAAGGGGTGAGACCTGCTCCAGGAGAGGGTGTACGCGGTGGCAACCGTGCTGCACGGCGCTGGGCACTTAATAACGGGCTGTTATGTGGATGAGTGAATTAATTAGTAATTTCTATGGTGCTACGCTACTTTCACAATCATTACCTGACTCCTCGCACCCACATGGCGTGGCAGGCACCATAGTTACCATTTTGCGGCGGAGAAGACTGAGGCTACAAAAGGCGAAATGGTTGCTCAACATCATCCAGCCAGAACTCATGGGCTTTTGGACAGACTGAGCTGAAAGGGACGGAGGGGCTGTCTAGGTCTTTATTTTCAATGTGCGGTCCACGGGGAGTCCAGCGTTTGGTGGTTGTGACAGCAAAACTCAGACCTGACTCCTCCCTCAGTCTGGTGGGGAAAGTGGACACTTAAATACGCAATTACAAGTGTGATAAAGATAAGATGACTTAGGCACGTAACGGGTCAGTGTTTCTCAGAAGGTGGTATGTACGTGAGATTTTGAGTGGTACACAAAGGAACTTTAAAAAGTGTAATGATTATGCATGTAATTGTTAAAAATGGGATATTTTTCTTTCCCTTCTTTTTTTGAATATATAAGACATGCACGTAGTATAAATTTTTAAAAATAGTTTTGAGTGTAGTCTGTGTCATGCCAGGGCCAGTGGTACCCTGAAACCATATGGAGGTTATGTGTAGAGGTGCTGTCGATCCATCCACAGGGGCAGAATTCTGACATTGGCCTAACCCAGGGATCAAGGGTTGTTTTGAGAGGAAGGGCTAAATGGAAGGCCCTGAAGCTCTCCCTAACTGCCAACAAGGTAAATGAAAAAATACTTCATCTTATCACAGGAATCATCATCAAAGATTTGGGTGGTGATTCAGGGTAATGCCCACTATATCAACATTACCTCTTCAGTTTGGCCAGAATAGAAGATAGATTATATTTTTTTCCCCATTTATTTATTTTTATTGTGGTAAAATATGCATAACAGGAAACTTACTGTCTTAACAATTTCTAAGTGTACAGTTCAGTGGTATTAAGTACATTCATATTGTTGAGCAACCATCACCACCATGCATCTTCAGAACTCTTTTCTTCTTGCAAAACTGACACTCTGTACTCGTTAAGTAATTAACTCCCCATTCTCCTGTCCTTCCAGCCCCTGGCAATCACCATTCTACTTAAAAAAAAAAAAGCTCCTCCTTTTCCCTGTACCAGCCTCTGGTAACCACTATTCTACTCTCTGTTACTATGAGTTCAGCTTTTTTAAAAGAAATAGTCCATATAAAAGTGAGATCTTGCAATATTTGTCTTTTTGTGACTGGCTTGTTTCACTTAAAATGTCCTCCAGTTTCATCTGGCAGGATTTCTTTTATTTATTTATTTATTTATGTATTTATTTATTTAGGGGGGGAGATAATTAGGTTTACTTATTTATTTTATTGATGGAGGTAGTGGGGATTGAACCTAGGACCTTGTGCATGCTAGACATGTACTCTACCACTGAACTGTACCCTCCCCCCGGACTTCTTTCTTTTTTAAGGCTGAATAATATTCTTTAATATTTATGTTTTATATATGTACTTTATATATATTCCCATATACATTTTATATATATTCATGTATTTCTTTATATATGTGCCTATATTCAGTTATCTGTCTATTTAGGTATTTATATCACACTTCTTTTTTTCCGTTCATACATTAACGGAAAAGACAGAAGGCCTTAAAGAATGATGGAGCAGGAAAAAAAAAAAGAATGACAAAGCATTAGGATAAACTCACTATGCTAGGGAACCCACCTGCAGGTACTTTTTCAGAGCGGTTGTTCTCGGAGCAGATAGGTGTAATTGCTGGCCCACAATTATAGGTCTGGTCGGTGCTCTTTCTTCTATACCAAACTTCGGGAACAGTTTGTGTTTCTCTAGCAGGGGTACAGTAAACCTTTACTGTCTTGCTTCAGGGGTGTGTCACTCTAGAGACACACTCAGTTTACAGAATTTTTGACCAAATCAGCATTCCAGTGGACATCAGGCTAATCTGCTGTGACACTGATGACAATATGCAGATGGACCTTGAGAACAGGAAGTAGCAGATACTCTAGATGATTTGGTAAGCACGATGTGTGTGCCAGAGGGCAGATAATAAATCCCACAAATACATAGGGGCCTGTCTACTTAGTGAACTATCTAGGGGTCTGGGGTGTGTAGAGATATTCCACACCAAGTAAAGGACAAGCTGCTGGACATCGCAGTCCCGGCCACTGAGAAAGGGCTGCAGGCCACTGTGGAAAACAGTCTGGAGATTCCTCAAAAGACTAGGAATAGACTTACCATATGACCCAGTCATCCCACTCCTGGGCACATAACCCTACTTCAAAAAGACACCTGCACCCCAATGTTCATAGCAGCACTATTTGCAATAGCCAAGACATGGAAGCAACCTAAATGTCCATCAACAGATGACTGGATAAAGAAGATGTGGTATATTTATACAATGGAATTCTATTTAGCCATAAAAATGACAACATAACACCATCTGCAGCAACATGGATGTCCTTGGAGAATGTCATTCTAAGTGAAGTAAGCCAGAAAGACAAAGAAAAATACCATATGAGATTGCTCATATGTGGAATCTAAAGAAAAAAAAAAGAACATAAATACAAAACAGAAACAGACTCATAGACATAGAATACAAACTTGTGGCTGCCAGGGGGTAGGGGGTGGGAAGGGACAGACTGGGACTTTGAAATTTGTAGATACTGACAGGCATATATAGACTAGATAAACAAGATTATACTGTATAGCACAGAGAAATAAATACAAGATCTTGTGGTAGCTCACAGCGAAAAAAAATGTGACAATGAAGATATGTATGTTCATGTATAACTGACAAATTGTGCTCTACACTGGAATTTGACACAACATTGTAAAATGACTATAACTCAATAAAAAAAGTTAATAAAAAAAAAGAAAGGGCTGCATGCTTTCTGGGCTTCCTCAGGCTTGGGTATACAGTATACTGTATTTAGGTACATTATTTTTACCTACTGCTGGGTCACTTGAAAGCTATCAACTTCGAGGGGAACCACACGAGGAGAAGGATTTCTTCCCGGATCAGGCTGCCGAGTGGGTAGTTCCGCGTTTGGCTTTGCTATTCAGATATTGGATTTTGGAGCAAAGTTATGACCTCTCTCAGCAAACTGTTGATTTTCCTTCTGAGAAACAGTTCCTGGCTTGCATCAGGGGTCTGGTGAAATTGGATGCCCGACCGTGGCGTAGCAGGTGACTGTAACTTGAGCTACTGCGTTATCTGATCTCCCCAGCCCCAGAATTAGGGGTGGCCAGCAGCACTCCATCACGAAGAGGAAGTGACGCAGATGGCCTGGTCCAGCGAGCCCGGAAGGCACAGGTAGGCTGCCTGAGCAGGTTGTTTACATTCCTCTCCTGCTACTGATGGTCATGGTCTTGGGGAGAGTTGTTTATGGTGAGTTGACTGAGGAGGAAAAATCTAAAGCCCTGTAGAGACGCTGCTAGCTCCAGTGAGAAGCAGATTGCTGGAGTCTTCCAGTCTTCCTTCAAGAAGGCCTGAGGGACCTAGAAACGGGGAGCATGCCCAGAGGCCCTGAAGGAATGATACTCTGATTCCTGGGCGTTAGCTCATGGTGTCATCTGTTGGTCAGGGACTTGGAAGGAAACAGTCTGAAGGCTTAGTGACAGGAAGTTTTGAGGAAGATAAATGTAGATAGACTGCCCAGAATGGCTTCAGAGCATAAGATTATTTGTGTCCAAGACGAAGACTCACCCAAAGGGTCTCGATGCAGAAGAATGTCTTACAAGCCCGTGGGCAGTGTGGGTCCTTCTGTGGCTAGCAGGCAGTCTCCTTCCCTAGCCATCCCAGAACTTGCTCGATGGGTTTATGAGAAAACCAGCCCAGGCTTACGGACAGCCCCTTCCCACGGCTGGCTGACTCCCAGGGCTCAGCTCAGTTTTTGAGCCTCAGGGAACACGCCTGAGCCCCAGAGGGAACCTAACTTTGAGGCAGCCAGGCAGCTCTCTTCTGGCAGCGGGCTGACACTGGACTCTGTATTAGTCAGGGTGGGGTAAGTGCTGTAACAAACGACCCTAACACTTCAGGGGTTTAATACCTTAATCGTTTAGTTCTTGTTCATGTCACAACCCGATGCCGGACAAAGGGCATCCATGTAGTCGTCCAGGGATCTGGTCCCCCTCTCTCTTGCGGCTCTGTCCTCATCTGGGTTCTCCCCATCCAATGACAGGTTAGGAAAGAAGAGAGCGCGAGGGGTGCGTGGGATGTTTTCATGAGCAATACCCAGAAATGACTATACATCACTCTCACTCATATTCCGTTGGGGAGATTTCAGACACATTCTCCACCTGCCTGTAATCTTTCCCTCCTACTCCTTCCCTTCTCCCCAGGCAACCACTGATCGGCTTTTCGTCTCTGTGAATGTTTTGCATTTTCATACAGTTTTCACTCTGTTTTGCCTAACTTCTTCCCCTCAGCATCACTCTTTTGCAGTTCATCCGTGCTGTCCTCTGTCTCCACAGTCCATTTTTCTCTGTGCTGAGTGGTATTCCATTGGATGGAAGTCCCACAGTTTGTTTATCCATCTAACACAGACCAGAAGTCGTGACAAACGTTTCCCATACATGAAATTAACTTACTATGCTGCTCTGAGAACTGGAAGAAAATATTTTTAAAGCAAGTATGCAAGGTACTAAAATCACATCTTTTGCAACTGTTTAAATTTATATATCAATTTTACATGCTAACTTAAAAATGTGTGCGAGCAGGGCCAGCTTCATGGATGCACAACTGGAGAGTTTTTCTCATTTTTCTCATCTTTTCTATCCCTTTTCTTTGCCCTCCTTCTTGGGAGAGTTTCTCAAATTATCTTCCAACTTTCACTTTGCATATTTTCCATTTATGCTCTCAGTTTTTGAATTTCCAAGAGTTTTTGTTTTCTTCTGAATCTTCCTCCCTCCCTTCCTTTCTTCTATCCTTCTTTCCTTCCTTCTTTCTTTTTTAAAAATAGCATTCTATTATTATTTTAAGGATATATATATTTTGAAGATTTCAAAGAGAGTTTTAAAAATCTTACTCAATTAAAAATTTTACATACAGAAGTATTCACTTTTTTGGTGCATAATTTGAAGAGTTTTAACACATGCATAACATGTTCTTCTCCCAGTGTAATGTCTACTCTCTTCAGGTTGCTTTTTTTCTCTTGTTTTAATGTGTTCAACATTTTCATCAGATGTCCAGCGATTCCTGGCTCCCTGCTCGTGATTAAGAATGGGGACTAAGAGGTTAACTGGGGACTTTGAAAACATGGTGAGCCTTGTCAGCTGGGGGCTTCACAGTGGGTGATGATGTGGACCATTTGCTGGGGGTCAGATTCCCCAGTAAAGAGCCCACTAGTCTCCCGCCTTCAGCATTTAGTGTGGTTTTGGTATCGCCACCCTGTGTTATTTCTTTAAATATATCCTTACTACTTATTAGCTTAAGATGGTATCTAGTTATTCTTCTGCTGAGAAAGATGAGAAAATCAGCTTACTTTTACTATCAGCCACCACTTCTGCCTCTCTCCTTTTCTGACTTTACTGAAGACAGTTTCTTTGACTGTTTCTATGTTCCTTTTCTGGAACCAAAATCGCTGCTTGTTTTTGGCTCAGTTGTACATTTAAATGCATTCAGTACTCACCACTGACTTTGCTGCTGTCACGGCTAGTTTTTCTGTTTGTCTTTGGCTGAAAATTGTCTTCTAGGACAGTGCTTCTCCAACTTTTATGTTCCTAAGAGTCATCTTGTCAAACTGCTGCTTCTGGTTCAGTAGGTCTGGGACAGGGTCTGAAAGTCTGCGTGTCTGAGGGCATCTCCCAGGTGAGGCTGATGCTGCAGGTCCCACTGCAAGTGGTGAGCTTCTAGCAGGCTCCTCACGAGTTCTGAAACGCCGAAAACATCTCTCTGGTGCCTAGAAGCTGTGTGAGAAAGGCAGGAAATTCCTGCGTCACATTTTTTTTTCCTCGATGACTCTCCAGGCCTTGCTGCACTATCTGCTGGCAGTGGAAGTTTTTGGGAGATTCTGACGACAGCTTGATCTGCCGCTTGCAGGTGGTTTGATTTTTGTGTGCTTGTTTCCTTTCTGCCTGGAAGCTGTGAGTTTTGCTTTATCTTTGAAATTCAGCGTCTTTGCAGGCGATGTCTCAGTGCTGACTGATGTGTGGGAGCTCTTTCTGGGTTATGGTGTGGTGCCCGTTTTAATCTATGGATTCACAGTTTCTTCTATTTTGCAAGAGTTACCTGAATCATTTGCCTTTTGTTTTCATCTAAATCTTTTTTTTTTGAATTGAGATAAAATCCACACACTATTTTCGTACATCTACCCTTTTAAGGTATACAAGTCAGCTGTTTTCAAGTTACTCACAAGGTTGTGCAACCATTACTATTGTCTAATTCCAGAACATTGTCATCATCCCCCAAAGAAACCCCATTCCCATTAGCAGTCACTCTCCATTCCCTCCACCCTCCTGGCAACCAGTCATCTGCTTCTGTCTCTGTGAATTTGCCTATTCTGGACACGTCACATAATTGGGATTGTACAAGATGTGATCTTTTGTGTCTGGCTTCTTTCCCCTAGAATAACGTTTTCAAGGTTCATCCATGTCATAGCAAATACAAGAATTTCATTCCTTTTTATGGCTGAACACTGTTCTGTTGTATAGAACCACATTTTGCTTCTCTACTCATCAGCTGATGGATGGGTTCCTTCCACTACCTGAATCATTTTTAAAAAAATATTTACTTATTACTGTATTATTTATTTTATTTTGGCCGGGAGGGGGGGCAGTAATTAGGCTTATTTATTTTTAGAGGAGGTACTGGGGATTGAACCCAGGACCTCGTGCATGCTGAGCATGTGCTCTGCCACTTGAGCTACACCCTCCCCACTACCTGAATCATTTTTGAATATTTCTTTTTTTCCCTCTTGCTTGTTTCTTCAGTGATTCCAACTATGTGTCTAGCAGATCTCTTTTGTTCTATGTCTGCCATTTTTCTCTAACCCTTTTCCTTATTTGTTCTTTTTCAATTCATCTTTCTTAATTTTCTTTATCTTTTCCTATCTGTCCCTGATTGTTATCCACAATACCTCGTCCCCTCCTCGTGGCTTCATGTGTGGCCTTTATTTCGGTCATAGTCAAATTCTCCTCCCCCTCTTTTTCCTGAGCTCTCCTAGAAAAAAAATCTTTTCATCTCTTTCTGCTGTCCTATCATTTCCATCTCAGCCTTGCGACCTTGCATGATGGAGATGATGGTTTTCATAGATTCTGTGAGTTCTTGGGGAAAATCTTGGCTCGTGATGCTCATCTTATCTGTGACAAAATCTTTTTGAGAGATGGTCTTCACTTGCTCCTTTATTTTTCCTCTATCCCCCCCACCCCCCACACAGTATAGGTACTTTGCCTAGTCATTCTGTGGCTGAATCTTCTTGGATGAGCTGTTTTCACAAGGATGTGTTGGGGAGGAGCCAGGGTGTTTGCACTATCTCATGCCAATGCCTCCCTGGACAGGCGTGTGCCATTGGGCTGCTGACTTCTCTGCTGAGCTGAGCAAGAGAGGCAGCTTCAGAGCTGCTCCCTCCTCTGGAGTCCCTCCCTGCTGCCCATGTTAGCCAAGGTAGCTGTTTGCCACGTCCTTCATGTGACCTCTTATCTCCCCAGCACCTTATCTCTTCCCACTCTACTGGGTCAAAAGTGCTTGTTTTCTCCCCACCCTCCGGCTGGCCATCCACCTGCACGGGTCTGGCCTGCACTGGCCCTGCCTTGAAGGTCTCCCTGGATGGCCAAGTGTTCCCTGCCCTTAGCAGTTTTCCTTATTTATCTTAGAGTCTGGAGTTTGAGGTTTTCCCTCATTTAATCAGAGGCAGAGAGTTGCTGTTTCTCATTTTCTTTGCTGTTTTTGGTGGGTCTGGGGGACGAGGCAGACAGCGAGTCATGAGGAGTCCTTTCTAGTATGTCATTCCAGTAAACAGAGGACCAAAAGCAGTTGCTTGGGAGGAAGCAATGAAGATTTGGAGCCACCACTCCCTCCCCTCCTGTAAAATGCAGGCAAAGTTCAACGTAATTTAATTAACTTAATGTACATTTCTGAATCTCACTTGAAGTCTTTACAGGGGTGTCCCCTGCCCACACACTCCAGCTTATAATGGTAAAAATAAATGAAATGCCTGGATACCTCTAAAATCAAATTTCAAGTGTATAATATAGCTCATATTTTAAGTCAGACTACGCCAAACATTGCCTCTGAATTTGGAGAAAGTCCAGCTGTCTCTATAAAGTGGTAGCAAACATTTTTATCTTATAGAAAGGCAGAAATACTACTTCATATAAAGGAGCAATGGCTATAAAACTCTTGGCAATGTGTTTGCTCCCGTTTGAAGTCAACATTGGGTTTTTCTGCCTCATCTCCTTCCAGTTACAACAGGGACCTGGCCAGGCTGGACCAGGTTCTAGGCAGATGGGGACACGGAGCTCTCCATCAGGGTGGGGCCCTTAGGACAGTTACTGGGACAGTCATCTCCCACCTGGTGCTGTTTGGGGCCCCTGTGGGGTCTGTGTCCAACTGCCAGGTAGATACAAACTCTGCAGGGGCCCACAGTGCTCTCTGGAGCACTAGGACCTGGAGGGGCCTAGAGCTGTTTGTGAGACTGTTAGAAGCTGGTAACAGCTCAAGTCACAATCCCCAGGGCTCTCAGCTTTGTGTTTTCCAGCTCAGCCTCTAAAGCTGGTTCTCTAGGCTACTTGGCCTCTGACCCACTCTGCTTGGTGTTCTCCACCTATCCCCAAGCCCCCAGATGCCTACTGCTGTCCTCCGGGCAGCCTTTCATAGCTTAACTGAATCCTGACTCCCCTCCCCTACTGCCCCTGCCCCTTCATCCTCCCTGGTCCTAAGCCTCTTCTTGGTACTGAGTCCCAGTGCTGCTGCCCCTCCCTGCAGTTCTGCCCCGCTGACCCTCTGAGATCCTGTTTGGGCTCATCTACCTCCCTGCACTACTCATTCACCACTCCAGAAGTTCTGGGGCTGTGGCTCTGGCATTCTGCTTGAGGCCTGGAGATTTCCAGGGCTCACCTGCTGTGGATGGTTACCTCTGTGCCTCCCCTGGTTGCCAACAGCACACCATTCACTCCCTAGTTCTTCAGCCCTGACTCCCAGGCATAGTTCTATGTATATGTCTCTCCCAGCCCACTGGAAGCTCCTCTCCCAAGAGAGAGTCTTAGTCATCTGTACCGCACAGTCAAGGTTAGGGCCAGCCCCTCGATCAGCACTCTTCTGTTAGCTTAGTGGTAGAGCGCATGCCTAGCATGCACAAGGTCCTGGGTTCAGTCCTCAGTACCTTCATTAAAACAAACAAACAAACAGACCTAATTACCTCCTCCCCCCAAAAAACAAAACAAGTGCTTTAAAAAAAAGTAAACAAAAGGCTGGAAGGTAGGAACCTAGAGAAATTCACGCTCTTCTCCCCTCTGCTGCGGGCTGTAATGCTCAGTCTGGAAGCCTTTCTCCATCCTCCAGTCCCACGGGCACTTCCTTGCTCCTCCTTCTTCCCTCCATAGCCGTCAACCTCCAGCCTGAGTCCTCTAGGCCCTGCTTCCAGTTTTACTTTTTTTTCTATTGAGGGATGGACACCGTCTGTGAGGGTTGTGGCCGGTAGAGAGCAGGACCCTTCCAGCCAGGCAGGGCTGCTCAGGGAGGGGCAGGTGGGATTAAGTAAGAGTGCGTTGGCGCTGAGCCCCGGGCCCTGCTCTGCAGCCTCCAAGGAAGGATTTGACTACTGATTCAAGTAGGGTCTCTATGCCATGCGGAGGAAGCTTCAGGTAGGCAGGGAAGGGATGAGGCTCCTGGGGTGGTGGCGTGTCTTGGGGGCCAGTGAGGAGGGAGGCCAAGTAGGGGTGGGAGGAGAGCTGGAGAGAGCGAGCTGGGAGTCCGGTTAAGAACCCCTCTTTGCAGATGCTCATTGCTGTCACCGTCTACTCTTCTGTTCCCAAGGGTCACAGAGAGGCAGAGGGAGCATGTTGTCTGAGAACATTCCTGGAACCAGAAAAGAGTGCGTGGTGAGTCAAAGGCTATGTTTGACCAGGTCTCATTCCTCCACTCATTTATTCCTGCAAACGTACAGATATACAGCAGTGGACTCATTCTCTAGATTGAATAATCTCAAACTCTGAATTTATCCCTTCCCCACCTTTCCTCTTTGGTAACCATAAATTTGTTTTCTATGTTTGTTAAGTCTGTTTCTGTTTGTAAATAAGTTCATTTGTGTCTTTTTTTTTTTTTTAGATTCCACATGTAAGTGGTTTCATAGGGTATTTGTCTTTTTCTTTCTGGCTTATTTCACTTAGTATGATATTTGTCAGCCCCCCATGTGGCTGCAGACGACATTATTTCATTCTTTTTTATGGCTGAGTAGTATTCCATTGTGTGTGTGTGTGTATACCACAACTTCTTTATCCAGTCATTTGTTGACAGACATTTAGGTTGGTTCCATGTCTTGGCTATCGTGAAAAGCCCTACTGCGAACATTGTGGTGCATGTATGTTTTCGAATTAGAGTTTCCTCTGGATGTATGCCCAGGAATAGGATTCCTGGATCATAAGGTAACTCTTATTTTGAGTTTTTTGAGGAATCGCCCTACTGTTTTCCATAGTGGCTGCCAGTAAAGGGAATCTGGGTGGGGCAGCAACACCATCTACTATGCAGACAAACAGATTGAGAGCTATTATACAGGACGATCAGTATCAGCAGGTTATTGAAAATAAAAAGTAAAATAAAGTCATTGAAAATAAAAAGGAGACTGCTGTGCCTCAAAACAGACTTAAGAGACCTATACAGACATTTCTCCAAAGAAGACATACAGATGGTTGATGAAAAGATGCTCAATATTGCTCGTTATCAGAGAAATGCAAATCAAAACTAC
The DNA here is from genome assembly GCF_036321535.1 of Camelus dromedarius. Classification (NCBI taxonomy): domain Eukaryota; kingdom Metazoa; phylum Chordata; class Mammalia; order Artiodactyla; family Camelidae; genus Camelus; species Camelus dromedarius. Next base: position 23,817,426 of record NC_087462.1, read on the forward strand.
AATAAGGTATCACCTCACATGGATCAGAATGGTGATCCACAAATGATGCTGGAGAGGGTGTGGAGAAAAGGGAACCTTCCTACACTGTTGGTGGGATTGTAATTTGGTGCAGCCACTGTGGGAGACAGTATGGCTGCAGTGAATGTTGGCTGCTAAGGGCTCACAGCTGCCCTCTACTCAGGAGAACTGTCTCTAGAAAATTGCTCTTGGCCAACCGGAGCTACCCCTCTTCACCATGGCCTGCAGCCATGATTGACTGATACAGGGGTGCTGAAATGTAGTCTCCTGGACCTGAGAGGGGACAACACTGTAGTGGTGTTCACGCTCCAGAGCTTTCCAGGGGATTAGGCAGAGTCTAGACTTCAGCTGACAGCACTCATTTCCTTAACTTCTTCCCCTGTTCTCTCCCTCCCCTTACTTCCTTGCAGGTTTCTTTTGAGAGCACTTGCATGAGAGTCCTATTGTCAAACTGTGCTTCTAGGAGATCCAAACAAAGATAGTCTATATTCTTCTTTAGAGTGTCACTTAACTTTTACCTTGATTTCTTGAATACCTACTAATGGAAATAAACCCGAGAGGCTTAATCAGATCCAGGTTCAACTCCATAGCAAGATTACTTCATTAGTGGTCTGTGGGCAGCATATTGCAATCCATCTGGAGGCACAAGTTCTGTCCCACCTTTGAGACAGGCTATGATGGATCCAGGGGTTTAGTCTGAATCCTCCGTTGTGAAGTTTCCCATCAGCCTCTCACCCAGTGTCTTCATCCACTGACTATTGCCTGACTCAGTTACTGCACTAGGGGTGGCAAGGGAGTGATTCCTCTCTAATTCTTTTTCTGACATCATTTCTTTCACATTTATTACCTGGAACATTTCTAGGGAAGAACTTTCTCTTATCAATTAAAGCTGTTTGGTTGTCCTGGAAAGCAGTTTATTCAGGAAAGGTTGGTTTCTTTCCTGTTAATTGCCGATGCTCAGGAAACAGGCTGACTTCCTGGTTCTGTTACCTTTATTTCCTGGTTCTATTACCTTTATTACTCATGTCATTTGTTTTGGTATCGTAATGAATGCATAGGTTTTTAAAATTTAAGATAAAATTCACATAACGTAAAATTCACCATCTTAACCATTTAAAAGTGTACAATTCAGTGGTTTTTAGTATATTCACAATATTGTGCAACCATCATCACTATCTAATTCCAGAACATTTTAGCACCCAAAAAGCAGCCCCACCCATTAAGCCATCACTCCTCATTACTCCCCAGCCCCAGCACCTGGAAACCATTAATCTACTTCCTCTCTATGGATTTGCCTATTCTGGACATTTCATAGAAATGAAATCATACAATATGTGGCCTTTTGTGTCTGGCTTCTTTCCCTTAGCTTAATGTTTTCAAGTTTCATCCATGTTGTAATATATATCAGTACTTCATTATTATTCATTCAATACTGACTAATGTTCCATTGTACAGATATCCCACATTTTGTTTATCCATTAACTGGTTGATAGATATTTGGGTTGTTTCCATTTTTTTGGCTGCTAGGAATAATGCTGCTATGAACATTGAGGTTCAAGTTTTTGTGCGAACATATCCTTTAAATTCTCTTGAATAAATACCTAGGAGGAGGATTGCTGAGTCATATGGTAACTCCATGTTACCTTTTTGAGAAACTGCTAAACTGTTTTCCACAGCCTCTGCTCTGTTTACATTTCCCACCAGCACTGTGTGAGGGTTCCAACTTCTCCACATGTCCATCAACACCTGTTAGTTACCATTTTAAAATGATAGCCATTCTAACAAATGCTGGAGAGGCTGTGGAGAAAAGGGAACCCTCCTACACTGCTGGTGGGAATGCAGTTTGGTGCAGCCACTGTGGAAAACAGTATGGAGATTCCTCAAAAGACTAGGAATAGACTTACCATATGACCCAGGAGTCCCGCTCCTGGACGTATATCCATAAGGAACCCTACTTCAGAATGACACCTGCACCCCAATGTTCATAGAAGCACTATTTACAATAACCAAGACATGGAAACAGCCTAAATGTCCATTGACAGATGACTAGATAAAGAAGATGTGGTATATTTATACAATGGAATACTACTCAGCCATAAAAATGACAACATAACGCCATTTGCAGCAACATGGATGTTCCTGGAGAATGTCATTCTAAGTGAAGTAAGCCAGAAAGAGAAAGAAAAATACCATATGGGATCACTCATATGCGGAATCTAAGAACAAAACAAAACAAAACAGAAATACAAAACAGAAACAGACTCATAGACATAGAATACAAACTTGTGGTTGCCAAGGGGGCAAGGGGTGGCAAGGGGCAGACTGAGATTTCAAAATGTAGAATAGATAAACAAGAATATACTGTATAGCACAGGGAAATATATACAAGATATTGTGGTAACTCACAGAGGAAAAAAAATGTGACAATGAATGTATGTATGTTCATGTATAACTGAAAAATTGTGCTCTACCCTGGAATTTGACACAACATTGTAAAATGAGTATAACTCAATAAAAAATGTTAAAAAAAAATGATAGCCATTCTAGTGGGTGTGGCGTGGCATTGCACGTGGCTATGATGTACATTTCCCTAATGACTCATGACGCTGAGCTTCTTTTTATGTGCTTGTTGGCCATTGTTATCTTCTTTGGAGAAATTTCTACTTGAATCCTTTGTCCATTTTTAGTTTTATTGGACTGTTTGTCCTTTTGTTGTGAGTTGGAAGAATTCTTTATATGTTCTATTCACACCAGACTCAAGGCTTTTTGCTATCTTGATGGTATCCTTTGATGTCCAAAAGGTTACAATTCTCCCCCCTCCACCTTTATTGAGATATATTGACAGATAACTTGGTGTGAGTTTAAGGTACACAGTGTGATGATTTGACATTCGCATATTTTGTGAAATGCTAACCACATTAAGTTAACACATCCATCACCTCATATAGCTAACTTTGTCTGTGTGTGTATGGTGAGAACATTTAAGATCTATTCTCTCAGCAAATTCCAAGTGCACAATATAGTATTGTTAACTGTAGTCACCATACTGTACATAAGATCCCCAGAACTAATTCTTCCTATAACTGAAAATTTGTATCATTTGACCAGTATCTCCCCATTCCCTGCACCCCACAATACCTGGCTACTCTCTGTTTCATTAAGTTCAGCTTTTTTAGATTCCACATACAAGTAAGATCCCACAGTATTTGTTTTTCTCTGTCTGGCTTTTTTCACTTAGCATAACATCCTCAAGTTTCACCTCGTTGTCGCAATGACAGGATTCTCTTACTTTTTTTTTTTTTTTAGGATTCCCTTATTTTTTATGTCTAAATAATATTTGTGTGTGTGTGTCCATATCATCTTCTTTATCCATTTATCTGTAGATAGACACTTAGATTGTTTCCATGTATTGGCTATTGTGAAAAATGCTGTAATGAACATGGGGGGTGTGGGTATCTCTCCAAGGCAGAGGGTAATTTTAGGGTAATAAAAGGGTAATTTTAGTCCCTTTAAATATGTATCCAGAAGAGGAATTGCTGGGTCATATGGTAGTTCTATTTTTAATCTTTTGAGGAACCTCCATCCTGATTTAGAGACTGTACCAGTGTACATTCCCACCAACAGTGCACAAGGATCCGTTTTCTCCACATCCTCTGCAACACTTGTTATCGCTTATCTTTTGATTATAGATTCTAACAGTGTGAGGTAAAGCTCATCATGGTTTTGATTCGTAATGTCCTTATTTGGCCCTGGTATCATGGTAATGCTGGCCTCATAAAATGAGTTTGGGAATGTTCCCTCCGCTTCCATTTTTTGGGAAGAGTTTGAGAAGGATTGGTATAAGTTCTTCCCTGAATGTTTGGTAGAACTCACCAGGAAATCATCTAGTCCTGGGCTTTTCTTTGTTGGGAGGTTTCTGATGACTGATTCAGTCTCCTTACTTGCTATTAGTCTGTTCAGATTTTCTATATTTTCATGATTCAATCTTGGTAGGTTGTATATTTCTGGGAATTTATCCATCTCTTCTAAATTGTCCAGTTTTTCAGCATGTAATTGTTCACAGTAGTTTCTTTGATCCTCTGTATTTCTGTGGTATCAACTGTAATGCCTCCTCTTTCAGTACTGATTTCATTTATTTTTCTCTTCTCTTCTTTTTCTTAGTCTAGTTAAAGGTTTATCAGTTTTGTTTATCTTTTTGAAAACCAGTTCTTCATTTTGTTGATCTTTTCTATTGTTTTTCTGGTCTCTATTTCATTTACTTTTGTTCTGATCTTTGTTATTTCCTAACTTCTGCTAAGTTTGGGCTTAGTTTTTTTTTTCTTTTTCTAGATCCTTGAGGTATAAAGTGAGATGGTTTATTTGAGATTTTTCCTTTTAATTTTATTCAATTTTTAATTTTTTAAATGGAGGTACTAGGGATTGAACCCAGAACCTCAGTGCATGCTAAGCACTCACTTTAGGTTCCTGTGGTCTAAAGTTTAGTTCAAGTCCAATGTTTCCTAATTGATTTTCTTTCTGGATAATCTAGCCATCGTTGACAGTGGGGTATTGAAGTCCCCTATTATTATTGTATTGTTATCTATTTCTGCCTTCAGCTCTGTTAGTGTTTGCTTAACATATTTAGGTGCTTCAGTAATGGATGCATATATATTTACAATTGTTATAGTTTCTTTTTTCCCCCTCCCCCTGGGCCCTACAATTGTTACATTTTCTTGATGAAAATATTTACCTCTTTATCATTATATAATGACTTTCTTCATTGTTTGTTATAGTTTTTGGTTTAAAGTGTACTTTGTCTGATATAAGTATAGCTACTTCTGCTCTCTTTTCCTTTCTGCTTGCAATGGAGTATCTTGTTCCATTCCTTGACTTTGAGCCTAAGTGTGTCCTCAGTGTCCTCTAGGCAGCATGTATTTGGGTCTTTTTTTTTTTTTTAAGTCTATCCAGCCACTCTATGCTTTTTGATTGAAGAATTAAATCCATTTACATTTGGAGTAAGTATTGATATGTGAGGACATACTAATGCCATCTTGTTGTTTTCTGGGTGTTTTATAGCTCCTTTGTTCTCTTATTCCTCTCTTGCTGCCTTCCTTTGTGAATTAAATTTCTGTAGCATTATTCTTTGATTCCCTTCTGCTAATCTTTTGTGTATCTACTATTGGTTTTGCTTTGTGGTTCCCATTAACCTTACTTAAAACATCTTATAGCTATAATAGTCTCTTTTATGCTGATACCAACTTAAATCACAAAAATTCTATTTTTTCTCCCTCCTTTTGTTTTGATGTCATAATTTACCTCCTTCTATATTGTGTATTCATTAAATTATTATAGCTATAGTTATTTTAACACTTTTGTCCTTTAACTTTTATAGTAAAATGGTTAATATATCACCACATTACAGTATTTGAGTATTCTGAATTTGACTATGTACTTACCTTTGTCAGTATGTTGTATATTTTCATGTTGCTAATTAGCATCCTTTCATTTTAGTTTGAAGGACTCTTTTCAGCATTTCTTGCAAGACAGGTCTAGTGGTGATAAGCTCCCTCAGCTTTGTCTGGGAGAGTTTTTACCTCTCTTTCATTTCTGAAGGACAACTTTGCCAGATATGGTATTCCCACTTGGCAGTTTCTTCCTTTTAGCACTTTGAAAATATCATCCCCCTCTCTCTTGGCCTGTTAGGTTTCTAATGAGAAATCCTCTGATAGCCTCATGACTGTTCCTTTATAAGTTATAAGCTTCTTTTTTTTCTTGCACCTTATAAAATTTTCTCTTTGTCTTTGACTTTTGACAATTTTATTATAATATGTCCTAGAGAAGATCTCTTTAAATTGTTTGGTGACCTTTGAGCTTCATGAACTTGGATAGCCAAATCTCTCCCCACATTTGGGAGGTTCTCAGCCATTATTTCTTTAAATAACTTTTCTGCCCCCCCACCCCATCTTCTCATTCTGGGATTCTAATGATTTGCAAATCGTTTCTTTTAATATTATCCCATGGATCACAGAGCCTTTCTTCATTCTTTTTTCTTTGTTCTCCCTGACTGGATAATTTCAAAGGTCCTGACTTCTAACTCCACATTCTTTCTTCTTCTTGATCCATTCTGATGTTGATGATTTCTACTGCACTTTTCACTTCACTCATTGTATTCTTCACCTCCAGAATTTTGGTTTGGTTCTTTTATGTGTTAGATTTTTCATTTTATTTATGTATTGTTTTCCTGATTTTGTTCAATTGTCTTTCTATGTTTTCTTGCAGCTCATTGAGCTTCCTTAAAACTTTAACCCTAACCCTGCCTCATTTGGTGTCATGCCACAGGTTCCATGGGCAAGAAGGTCCCCATCTGGATCACTGTGCTTCCCATGCAGCAGAGAGCAAAGCACCCTCCCCACCCCCACCTTCCAATGAGGGAAGTGACCCCAAGGTCACATTCTCTGGTCAGAGGTCACTCTCCAGTGGTCCCTGCCCCCAGCCTTCAGTCTCATTCATATTTTCAGAGGCCAATGTGGCCAGACTCTCAAGTGAGTAGCACCCTGAGTCTTGCAGTCATCCCTCAGGAGTATCCCAGGGAGGGTGAGTCTATCTCAGGGACTAAAAACTGGGGCTATCATAGCTGCCTCTCCCCATGGAGAGTCTCCCTTATTGATATTTTTGGCCTTGATGATTTGGACTTGATTTTCTTGAGGGTGCCAAGCAGTGAATTTCCCTATAACAGAAAATGTCAAGTTCACATGAGAGATGACTCTATTCCAACAGGGCAACCAGCACAGGGCTTGGAAGAATGTGGCCTAGATCAGGCAGAAGCAATGGGGGCATCTACACCTGTGTGCACTTGTGAAGGCTGCATTATGGGAAATGCTGAATATAATGGAAACAGTGACTTGGAATACTGCAAAAATAGGCATCTCTTGAAGAGATTAGCCAATGGCATCATAAAGAGAGACACAAGTCGACTGAAAAATAGCAGGAAGACAGAGGTGCCCTCAGACTCCGTGAAGAACCCAACAGTCCAGCTGACTTGGGTGGGATAGCATGTAAACCTGATCAGATCCCAGGGAAAGAGAGAGAGGCACAGGATTGCCACCAGCACTTGGGTTACCCAAAAGATGGGCCCGAATTGGACTTTTCTGGAAAAGGCGCTACATGTTGCTAAGGCTTCTGGGGCAAAGCATCCTTCACCCCATACATTTTGGAATCAGTCCCCCATCAGTGCAGGGAGGGCCTCAAATGTTAACATCTGATTGGACACATAGAATGAACTGCAGAGTAGGAGGCAATATATATTTAGGTCAGAAAGCTTGACAGTTATAATTTATATTCACTCTTATGATTTCTCCATCTTGGGATGGTTCATCCATCCTGTTTAACATGGGGGTTGGGCGCACACTCACCCTCTCTCTTGCTCAGCATCACAGAACCACAAAGGAGCCTACAGCTCCTCCCACCCAAGTGTCTCTAGCTAGAACCCATCCTCTCCCTAGTCCTTAATGAGAAACCAAATTAAAGAGGTCCTCTGTCCCCCTGCAGTAACAAGGAAGTCCCTCAGGGTTGGGAGAGGTGGGAGAAGCCAAGAGACAGGCCGGGCCAGGCCACTTCCCATCAGCCAGCAGAAGGGGAGTGAGTTGGGCGAGGCCTCTGGTCTCTGGGGCCCATCTACACCAGCTTCTTGGCTTTAAAGAAGCTCTTCAGGTGCAGCATCTGCCAGACGCCAGTGGCCACGAGGATGAGGGTCTGCAGAATGGACCACCACAGTACCCGCTGGTTGGTGCTCTCGCTGGTTTGCCGGAAGTGCTCCTCTCGCCACTGGGAGGGGAGAACGGAGAAGGCTCCCGGCTAGAAATGAATCCCCGCCCCCCAGGGGAGGAGCCGGAAGAGCCAGTCCCTGGGAGGTTACACATCCTCTGTCTCAACTGCGCCAGCCCACCCCTTACCCTCTGGTGCTCCTGCTCCTTCTGGATCTTCTCCACCTGTTCTACCAGCTTCTGTATGCGCAGATGCAGCAGGGTCAGCTTGTCATTGGCCGCAAATTCTGTATAATCATTGGTGCGTTCACCCAACTGCATGTCCAAGTGAATGGCCTGGGGAGCAGGGGAACCAAGGATGGGGGTCAGGGAGCTCAGCTCCATGCACCTGCGAGAAACCCAGCTTCCACACCCCAGTCTGGGCCTGACATTGAACTAAAGTGGGCAGTTCAGTTCTTCACACTCACTGAGGCGGGGACTAGCCCTGCTCTGGGTATCAAAACCCCAGATCAAGTCCACGTCCAAAAGACAGAAGGGACAGGACCAAATGTGCAAAGAAACAGAGGTATGACTCAGTGTTTGAGGCAGGCAGCTGCTAGTTCTGTGTCAGTGGGAGGTGGCAATGAAGAGCCTGGGAGCATTGTGCTGCTGAACAGCTCTGAATTTCACATTGGTCCTTGTGCTGGGATGTCAGGGAGCTAAGGGAGGATTTTAAGTCAGAGTGACTCCATCCTGGGTCCCCTCTCATCCTTCAGGAGCTGTCCTTCATAGAAAGCCCAGCCCTCCTCAAGAGGCACCACCTGCTGCAACCTTCCCACCCCAGGGACTGAGACCTTGAGCTCCCCAGGTCAGTGGACCTCCCCCTGCCACACTCACCAGCTTACCACCATAGAAGAGGGCGAACCGGATGGATTCGAGGTGAAGGCAGATCTGGTGCTCTCCAGGGGACTGGGAGGTGAAGGTGAAGCTGCCCTGAGGGCCGTACTGACGGGACAGCAGGTTCTAGAGGAAGCAGCCTCCAGTGAGCACAGAGAAGCTTATCGGAAACCTGCTTCTAGGAGAGGAACTCTGGGGGTATCCCAGGTCCTGACCTCCACAGGCCAGCCCACCGGGGAGGGTGTAAGAGAAATGGCATCAGTGGAATAAAAAGTCTCAGATCCCAGGATGGCCAATGCAGGATACTCTACAGTGTGCAGAGAGCATGGCCTTCCTTCAACTTTTCTGTCTGTGAGGAGACGGGCCCTCCTCTGAGAAATGGAGAACTAGAGAGGACTAGGCATTGATGCTGGAGGCCCGGGGGGCGGCAAGGAGTCCAGGCCCACCTCACCTTGTTCTCAGGGTCCTTCACAAACACGAACAAATTGATCCATTGAGGGGAGGGCTGGTACTTTTCCATAGCAGGGTCGTATAGCTCGGTCTTGTAGTTACCTAATGGAGAGGTAGACTGGATGCAGCCCCATCCACACCCATGACCAAACCCCGCACCGCTTTCCGCTCGGGACCTCCTGGAGTCACGGAGGGCCAGGGCAAGGGGTGGGGGATAGAGGTAGGGAGGAACAGGAAGATCCAGGCATCTCACTGCGGGAGCGTGACCCCAGTCCTCAGCCTCTCTCTTCCACTCTCCAGCCCCGCTTTTCTGCTGTCATCCGGATCTGGATCAGACTTGTCTCCTCTGTGCCCCCAGTTCCACTCAGCACAGGCAAGGGAGAGAATGCTTTGGCCACACTCCTGTGCACCCATTTCCCACCCAAGCCCATCCCCGACAGCAGAGGGGAGGTGCGGGCCTGAGCTGATCTCGCGGAGCTCCATCCCCATCCCCACTCAGGACTCTGGGCGGGGAGGGCAAGGCCGAGAATGGCTGCGCGCGCACCTATGACCATGGTGCCATCGGGGATCTCCTGGATGAAGCACTTCTCCTCCAGCTCGCGGACCTCGAGGTAGAATGCGCCCCCGCCGACGGTCAGTGCCAGCAGGTGGCCCAGCAGCAGTGGCAGGACCAGTCCCGCTGCCCGTATTCGGTTCCATCGCCGCCGGGGGCCGGCGCAGGGCCCAGCGCCTTGCGCCCCGCAGGCCCCCGCCACCTTCCCAGGCGAGTCTGCCACCTCCGTGCGGGACATGCGGAGACTGCGAACTCTGGCACGGACTACAACTCCCAGGAGCCCCCGCGCGGCTCCGCCCCAGGCGCGTTCCCACAGACCCGCGCTGCTGAAGGGCCACGGGAGCCCCCACCAAACTCGTGAGGCTCTCTCGAGCGCTTTCCCTGCCCCGCCTCGCTTAATAAAATCTAGGGAGCCAGGTACTCTTAGCCTCATCCTGCTGATGGGAGTAATAGCCTCAGAGAGAGAAAAGGGCTTGCCCTCTGAAACTTGCAGAGCGGCTGCCCGAGATGGGTGTTGAGAGTGTGGGCAGGTGGGAAGTTTATGACCTGGACCTGAACCTCGAGGAGCATAGAACTGATGTAGGTGAGACGGAATGAGAACTGCAGAGAAGCTCTCTAGGGTTCAGAGGCTGACGTAGTAGTTCAGGAAAGGGAGGGAGAAATACAATGGCTTTTATGGAAGGGATAAATTTGATTCAAGCTCTGAAAGACGGTTAAAATCTCCCTGAGCAACGGGGGAGCAAGGACATTTTGGTGGAGGGACCTGGAAGTGCCTAGCAGCCAGTAGGCCAGTTAAGGGACTGGTGGAAGAAAGATTATGGGAACAGGAAGGGAGGAGGAGGTAAACTGGGCTGAATCACTGAGGGGGGCAGGAGCTGCCAGGCTCACTTGCACAGGTGAGACCCTTCATCCAGTGTGAACATAAGAGATTATGAGTGAGACTGGAGGGTGACAGAAGGTGGCAGGAATCCAACTGGAAAAGAAAAGGTTATACACAACTGAAAGGGGTGGGATGGGAGAGTGGGGTCAATATAACAGGATGGGACCCAGGAAAAGCAAATCTCAGGAATTCCAAAGTTCATGGTGCCCTGAGTAGGACAGTGTAGATTCAAACTACTGTCAATATACAGCAGTAGCCCTAGCCAGGTGGTGGGATGAAGACCTACACCCTCTAGTGTCTGGTGATAATAGATGCTCATTGTTTTATTCAGCAATATAAAATATTGAGGATGAAAATAGTAATACTTTTAATTCTTCTATGCCAGGCACTGTTCTAAGCACTCTTAAATGTACTAACTGAATTAATATTTTGGAAACTCTATAAGGTGGACTCTAATGGGATTCTCGTTTAACAGCTGGGGAAGCAGCGGCAAGGAGAAGTTAGGTAATAACTTGTCCAAGGTCATCCAGCTGACAAGTGGCAGGCATTTACTCTGGGTTTACAAACTCTGGCTTACAATACATGTTGGACACAAAGATGAATAAGACTTGTCTCCTGCCCTCTAAGAGCCCGCTGAAAAGCAAAGAAGCAATATCAATACAGTGTTTTAATAATATGTTTTAGCTACCAGGAATTGTCCCTTCATTTTAACGGTGTGGCACACCGCTAAATTCTAGGGGGACATTTTTATTCCTTCTTTGGGAATGGTCTTTAAACAAAAATAACAGATGCATGTGTTAGCAAAGACAAACGCTTTAGAAAGGTCAATTAAGACAAGGGCTGAAAAGCATCTGTTGGATTTAGGAAGTAGTTGTTTACCAAGGCCATTCACCAGGAGCTGGGAGCAGGGGTGATCGCTCAGGGCTGGGGAGGCAGAGAGAGAGGTGCTGTCCATGGTCCTGAACTGCAATTGCCAGTACCACGGCCTGCAGCAAAGGACTGGTTTTGGTTTTCAGTTTTCATAAAAATTTCTAATCCCTCATGAACCAGTACTTTTGTAAAACAAACTTGTCATGTGCTTGGATGTCACATAAATGTTAAATTTCTACAAAAGTTTCTAAACACTTAATTTCAGTACTTACCTCATTGCAGAACTATAACAGACATTCAGGGACCAGCACGGGCCGACAGTAACACTGTTGCATGACAGTGGTCCAGTGGTCAGACTGCCCTCAGGAATCCCCTAAAGAGACAAAAGTGGAAAATTACTAGGGCCTGCAGGGACATGCATGTGAGGAGAGAGTGCACCAGCGACTTTACAGCAAGATTTCAAAGCCAAGTACCTAGATGCTAGGATGGGTGACATAGTTTCCCAAGTAGTAAAAGTAGTGTGTGGCCTGTGTTTGTGGACTCCTTCCACAGGCTTTGGGATTGTTGCTTTCTTATTTCTGCTATCTGCCTCCTGATGAATGAGGCTGGACTAGAAGCTTTTGCAGGTTTCCTGGCTGGAGGATTTGGTGCCTGCCCATTGCTGGGTGAAGCTTGGTCCTGGACCTCTGGTGGGTAGAGGCGTTTGTGGCTCCAAAAGTCCGCTGATGGGTGGGGCTGTGTTTCCACCCAGTATGTTGTTTGGCCTGAGGCTTCCCAGCCCTTAATCCTACAGGCTGTTGGGTGGGTGCTAATGAGCCAATCAAGATGTCAGCCTCATGTAGTTGAATACTCTCGGTATGTCCGCCACCAGCATTTTGTGTACCCTGGGTAAGCTGCAGCCATTCCCTACCTCCCCAGGAGACCCTCCAAAACCAGCAGGCAGGTCTGGCCCAGGTTCCTATGAAATCACTGCCTCTGCCCTTGGGCCTGGCGCACGTGAAATTCTGTGTATGCTTCCCAAGAGAATGAAGTCTGTTTCCCCCAGTCTCAAGGGGCTCCTGGAGTTAAGCCCCACTGGCCTTCAAAACCAGATGTCTTGGGGGTCTCCTCCTCTTTCCAATGCCAGAACCTGGGCTGGGGAGCCTGACGTGGGGCTTAGAACTCTCACTCCTGTGGGAGGGCCTCTGTGACTTAATTATCCTTCAGATTGTGGGTTGCTTGCCCCCCATCCTGGTGATATGGGGCTGGATTATACTGATTATATCAGGAGCATGCCCCATCCCACTGTGGTTCCCTTTTCGTTTCCAGTTTAAGATGACCTTTTTCGCTAGGTTCCAGTCTTCTTTTTTTCTAATGGTTGTTTAGCAGTCTGTTGTGATTTTGTTGTCTCTATTTCCCTTATAGTTTTTTGTTCCTCACTTCCTGCATTTACTATCTTTTGCATTACTTTTTGTAGTGAAACGTTTACATTCCTTTCTCATTTCCTTCTGTGTATATTCTTTAGCTATTTTCTTTGTGGTTACCATGGGGATTCCATTTAACATCCTAAAGTTGCAATACTCTAACTTGAATTTATACCAGTTTACCTTCAATAACATACAAAAACTTTGCTCCTTTAACAGCGCTGTTCTCACCTCTTTCAGTTGTTTATGTTACAAAATTATATCTTTATACATTGTGTGTAATGGTCTTTTTTTTTTTAACTATAAAAAGAAACTAACAGTTGGTGCATGCAATAAATTGAATAAATCTCCAGAGAATTATGCTGGGTGGAAAAAAAGCCAGTCTCAGGAGGTTACATACTATATGATTCCATTCATATAACCTTCTTGAAATGACAAAGTTACAGAAATGGAAAACACAGATTAGTGGTTATCTGGGGTTAAGGAGGGGGTGGGGGGGGGTAGGGAAGTGGGTGTGGTTATAATAAGATAATTGTGAAAGATCCTTGTGGTGATGGAAATGTTTTGTGTCTTAACTATATCAATGTCAATATCCTGGTTGTGATAATTGTATCATACTTGGGCAAAATGATACTACTGGGGGAAACTGGATAATGGGTACTTTGGATCTCTCTTAATTATTTCTTACAACTCCATGTTAATCTGTAATTATCTCAATATAAAAAGTTGAATTTAAAAAATACCTGAAAGCATTATTATAAAGCATCATTTATTAATTCTGTAATCATTTAGTTCTGAGTGGTGGTTACAACAGCAGTAATAGTGTGTAGTTATAATAGCACAGAGGAAAACACAACAAGCAATTTATAGAAGAAAACAAATGACCAACAAAAAATGTTCAGTATCCAAGGAAATAGAAATTAAAAGGATAGTGAAATACTATTTTTCCCTCACTGATATTGTAAAGATTAAAAAGGTTGAGAAGCTCTGACCAGGGTTTGGGGAAGGAAGCACTCCCAACAAACTGTTGCTGGGGTTGTAAATTTGTACGAAGTTTTTGGGAGGGCAATTTGTGATCTCTTATCAACAAAACTATGTCCTACAGTAATGCTTTATAAAAAGTGAACAAGAACTTTTATTGCAGCATTATTTGTAAGAGCAAATAATTAGGGGGAAAGAAATCTTAACCATTTTCATCAAAGTAATGGTTAAAAAAATAAGGTACATTCATATTATGGAATATTACTACTGGTAAGAAAAATGAGGTAAAGACTTTCCATCGAGGGAGAAATGTAAATACATTCCCGCTGAATCTCCTTCCCTAGGGCCAAATGAAACAATAAAGAGAACTCAAAATAGAAAACCCCTACTTTTATGATGCCTTGAGGTAGAACAATTATAAACTGCTAACTACGAAGAAAAGCTGCCAAAACATACTGAAATTCGGATAAAATCCAGGAAGGACACTAAACGCAGATCTTTGCTGATCTCACACTAAGTGCAGAACTCTCCAAAACAGCGGTTCCGCCTCAACACCCCCACAAATACCCCTTTACCTGCCGGCCACTAGGGTTCTAGATCCCGGTCCAGAGTTGAGCCGTAGCGTCTGGGATTCGGCAGCAAAGCAAGCGCGAATGTGAGTGAGTAAGTAAGCAAGTGAGTGTGCGTGTTTGTAGGGGGATAAGGGGAAATGCCTGGGCGCATACAAACCAGATATAGGAGTGGCTGGGGTTTGATGGGCAAAAAAATGGTAAAAGGATATTGTGGCGACTTCTTCTTCTTCTTCCTCTTCCTTCTCTCCTTCAGTATTTGTGTCATTTTCGAAGACAAATTGATGCATTGTTTGTGTCGTTTTTCTCAAAGTTCAATTTTTAAAAATAGAAGCTCTGACTGGCAGATGCTGTGCCGAGGAAAATCAAGGATCCTAGGTTCGAATCCTGTTCCTGCTCATAATTCTCTTCGTGACTCAAACTTCGCAAGTTTCATCATCTATAAAAAACTGATAATCATCACCAGTCGCCGTTCCGCGACGAGGGTCAACGGAAAGAATTTTTCGTTTCTGGGGCCGCAATTTGGTCCTAGGTAGAAGCGGCGCCCCAATCAGGTACAGCCGCGCCGCCGTCCCGGGGCATCTCGGGACTTGTAGTCCACCCGGCTGAACTCGCTGTCCCGGCACGCCCCGCGGCGGCAGCAGGGCTACGTGGCGCGGCCGGCCGCGGCTGCGCGGGCAGGTGGGGCAAGATGGCTGCGGAGCAGAGCGCGCGGGTCGCTGGGCCCTGCCCGGGAGCGCGGCTGGGTAGGGTCGTTCGGGCCCTCCTGCTGCTGCTGTTGTTCGCGGCCCGCGGAGGCGCGCTCTACTTTCACATCGGGGAGACAGAAAAGAAGTGCTTTATCGAGGAGATTCCCGACGAGACCATGGTTATAGGTGCGGGGGAAGGGGGAGAGTTTGCGACTAGACCGCGGTCTTGGGGGCGCGGGGTGCGGGAAAGTCAGCTCTCCGGAGCCAGGAGCAGCCGGCCTCGCCGTGCACCAGTGGCCGCGGACGCGGCGCCTCCCCGCGCTCCTCTGATTGCGCTCGCCCCGCTTCTCCCCAGGAAACTACCGGACGCAGCTGTATGACAAGCAGCGAGAGGAGTACCAGCCGGCCACCCCCGGGCTTGGCATGTTCGTGGAGGTGAAGGACCCAGAGGACAAGGTGAGGCGGCCCTTGAACCTTGCTGAGCCCTCTGCTCTGCACTTGAGCTCCAGACCAAGCAGGCGCTGCTACTTCCCTTCCTGGTTTCCGCATCTGCTAAACTGGTAAAAGCAATTGGTGTTGTGGGAAGATGCTGGATTTTCACTCCAGGCCAGCCTTGGGCTGTTGCAGTGCTGGCTGCTCCTCTCAACCTCTTACCGCTTTATGACTCGGCCAAGTCCTTTACTTTTCCTGAGCCATTTTCCTGGTCTGTGAAATGGAAATTCATCTATCTTATAGATAGGTAATGGGTAATGGGTGATGGGTGGATTAATTGTGCTGCTGGAAATCAAAGAATTTTGTCAACTCTAAAGCTGTGATGTCTAGACTTTAGGATTTCACGGAATAGGGTACTTTCCGAAAAGAATGAGCAGCTTTTGGTTTTGACAAATAAGGATATTAAAACCAAGAAACCAAAAACCCAAAACTCTTTTTTTTTTTAATTTAAAATCTTATGTATGTATGTATGTATTTATTTATTTTGGTGGGAGGAAGGCAATTAGGTTTATTTTTAGAGGAGGTATTGGGGATTGAACCCAAGGCCTCATGCATGCTAAGCATGCACTCTAACACTTGAGCTGTACCCTCCCCTTCCAAAACCCTTTAGCTGTCTCTTTCACTTAAAAAAAAATAATTACACCAAAAGAGCTGAAAGGTCACAAGCCATGAATAAAGAAAGCCCTTTCCAAGTGTGGTCACATGCCAGACTAATGTTAGACTCTTCACCCCTGCTCCAAATAGTTTGAAGACAAGTTTTTGGTACCTGCTGCTAAGCAGCACTAAACCTTTTAGTGTTGTAGGGTGCCTAAGGCTCTGCTTGTCAGCTTTTGAGGCTCTTACTGCCTTAAGCACCATTCAGCCCCATCCCCACTGTAACACTCACCGAAGCCTCTTCTCTCCAGGTCATCCTGGCCCGGCAGTATGGCTCTGAAGGCAGGTTCACCTTCACCTCCCACACCCCTGGTGAGCACCAAATCTGTCTTCACTCCAATTCCACCAAGTTCTCCCTTTTTGCTGGAGGCATGCTGGTAAGTGGACCCACGTGGGACTCATGGCTTTCAGCCTCTAGCCCATGGTCAGGGCTGGAGACTGGTGATACTGTGGGTGTGAGATGACTGTGTCAGATTTTGTGTCTCCTGATAAGACCGGGTTTCCGGTGGACATTCAGGACATGGTTGCAGGGCTCTTTGTATATGCTCTGGGGAAGCATCAGCCAAGGCTTGTTCTTGCCTATGGGCCTAGAGCCCCATAAGGCCGGACACTGAGGGGGCCTCAGTCAGTGTTGGCCTAAATGAACAAATGAAGAAAGGTGGGAGGACCAGCTGTTAGGCCCTGGCAGGAAGACAGAGCAGGGCTACCTGATTCTCCTTATCTTCCTTGTCTGTCTCCAGAGAGTTCATCTGGACATCCAGGTAGGTGAACATGCCAACGACTATGCAGAAATTGCTGCCAAAGACAAGTTGAGTGAGTTGCAGCTACGAGTGCGACAGCTGGTGGAGCAGGTGGAGCAGATCCAGAAAGAGCAGAACTACCAGCGGGTGAGTGGTTGGGCCGGGAGCAGTGGGCTTCTCCCCAGACGCTGTGCACTCACTTAGCCAGGAGTTGCACGTCAGATTCATTTTGAACCCAAGGGACTTACGTGTCTCTGCTGCATTGTTAGGCTAAGTGGTGGCATGGGTATTACTGGTTCTACTTTGTAATTGAGGAGACAGATCTCTTAAGAGGCTGTCATTATCTTATTAGGAGACACACGAAGTGACAGCAGGAATTGATATCAACACCTTGGGTGCTAGTTCCATGGTCCTCAGTGCTCCCAGGACCAGAGTTTCAAACTCAGGAGCTAGGCAGGTACGATGAATGGATTTGTGACTATAAGGACTGGTAAAATAGAGCCCTCTCTAAACAGGAACAGCTCATGTTACCAGCTGAGGACAGCCTTGCAGAAACGCTAGCTCTGGGTTTTAAGAGGAGCTATAGATTCAGGTTGTTTATGTGAAATTTTATGGGTTTTAAATGTTGTCAAAACATTGCATGAACCAAACAAAACAAACACATAGGCTAGATCCAGCCCCTAAGCCACCAATTTTCAACCTGTGCCCACAATCTTCAAGGAGCAGTTTGGGTGACCTGGGCAGAGGGCTCAGAGCGGGTCCCCTTCTGAGCATTGCAGGACAGCTCTGTCTGATAGGGTGATACCACTACCACTTTACCACTCCCCCAGGCACCTGGGGGAGGACCGTACCTGACAGATGAGCAGACAGACTTAGGAGAAGTGAGTGGGTTGTTTGAGGTCATCTGACTAGAGGGTGAAAACAGTCCCCGGGTGGAATGGCTTTTTTCAGGCACTTGCCTGGAACCTGGGCAAAGTTGGTTGGTCCTGGGGCATCCTCCAGGGAGGGAATCCAGCAGTTCTAGTGAACCCCAGGTGACCCCCAGCCAACTCAGGCTCCTCACCCCAGGTGACCCCCAACCAGCTCAGGCTCCTCTTTCATTCTCCCCTCCCACAGTGGCGAGAGGAGCGCTTCCGGCAGACCAGCGAGAGCACCAACCAGCGGGTGCTGTGGTGGTCCATCCTGCAGACCCTCATCCTCGTAGCCATCGGTGTCTGGCAGATGCGACACCTCAAGAGCTTCTTTGAAGCCAAGAAGCTGGTGTAGCCATCCAAGCCTCACAGGCCATCCTTCCTCTCTGGCTGGGGAAGAAAGGGCCTCCTGGACTGACTTCTGTCTGGCAGGAGGACTGGTTCCCAGCCATGGATGTTCTGGGGAGAGGGGCCAGCACACGCTGAAGGCAGCAGCTTGGCTTGCTAATACTGAGCAGGTGGTGGGGCAGTTGCTCCCTCCCCTGGGCTCTGGGCCCTTTGCAGTAATCTCCCAGGGGCTGGTGAAGCCACTGGGAGCCCTACTGACACCTCAGAATCACAGTGTTACTGATCAGGGATGTGAGGCTGTTGTCTGGGGTGGCTGGGGGGAGGGACATGGGTGGGCAAGCCAATCTTCCTTCTGTCTTCCTTTGCTAACTTGGGATTTTGACCAGGTTGGGATGTAGCTGTGATTCCCTGCCACCTAGGGAACCTCACTACTCTCCCTTTGGGCCTAGACCCAGCCTGCTGATCTGGGGCATGTGTGTTGAGGGTGGGGTAGTGGGGTGGCAGCGTGGGAACGTGGCCCTGAATTTGACCCCGGATTCTTCACGTGGTTGTTCTTTTTGGGGCTAGAGAAACGGGTCAGGCCAAGCAGAGGCTTTGGTGCTGGTTGGGGGTGGGGCCTGCAGAATCTTAGTTACTGATTTCATTTTCAATAAGTCTAAGTTTGTTACATTGGTTTCCCAATTAAAAAAAAAATTGACTTCTTGTCCAGTGTAAAGTTACTCTACTGTCAACGGCATAACACCACAAGGCGTTTGAGGGAGTGTCAGTTTTCCCAGCGGGCAAAGCACTTCACATCCTAAGATGAATATCCACCTGTGAACTTCATTCTTTCGATCCTCCCTGGTTGGTAGTTTTGCCCAAGATCATCCGACAAGTAAATTGTGGGGTTGGTGCTCAAATTCACACCATTTCCTCTGCACCAGCTCCCCTGTGAACTGCTCTGCCTTCTACAGTAGGTGGACAGAATTGTGCTGCAAGGAAGTGCCTAGTTAGGGAAGGTAGTGTGCATTGAACAGAGGGATCTGCTGGTGTGGGAAGGACAAAAAGCCCTGGGCTGGTGGGGATGAGGATACTGACGGGCTTAACCAATAGCATGAGATTTCAGCAAAGACTTTGAAGAAGAGGAAGGATTTTGATGAAAGAAGGCAAGGCAGAGGTGGTTGAGAGAGACAGGCAAACAGCTGGAATGGAGACGGATGAGCATTTTTTCAGCTGGTGTTGAGGGGGAGGGGTTGTGAGAAAGCTGGAAAGGAAGGTTGGTTAGAGTTAGAAGAGCCTTGAACCCCAGGTAAGAGATTTGGATGTTACCACTGTTCAACAAAGTTTTGAGTATAAGAACCCCCTGAATATGAATTTGGGAGAGGTTATCCAACAGTGTGTGAGAGAGGCTGGGGGAGGGGAGACAAATTTGGGGACTACTTGAATTGCTAGGAGAATGTAGTCTGAGCTCATATTGCCACCTAGACCTCCACATTTAGAAAAAACCTTTTTTTAAAAACAGCTTTAGAGTTACAGCAAAATTGTGAAGATAGTTTACCTTATTAACATGATGCAATAACATGGGTACATGTTAAAACTGATGAACCAGTAGTGATAGTCCATACTTCATGCAGATTTCCTTAGTTGTTGCTTAGTGTCTTTGTTCCAGGTTCTGTCTAGGATACCAAGTTAGATTTCGTTCTCTCCCCTTGGGCTTCTCTTGGCTGTGACAGTTTCTCAGACTTTACTTGTTCATTACCTTGATGGTTTTCAGGAGTACTGTTCAGGTATTTTGTAGAAGTTCCCTCAATTGTGATTTGTCTGCTGTTTTCTCATCATTAGACTAGGGTCCTGGGTTTTTGAAAGAGAGGCCACAGAAGAAAAGTGCCACTCTCATCCCATCATATTAAGGGTACTAATTGCCAACATGACTATAGATATCACATAGCTTAAAATTAGTTAATTTAGGTTTTTAGATGAAATCTGATTTCTTGAGCTAAATCAGATCTGATACTACTGGGGCTTCATCTTAATGCAACTACAATTAGCTGGGCTGAATGGCAGCTATCTGTACCCTTTAGATGGGCTTGTGCTTCCCAGGTCAGTCCCATTTTCCTGCTTCCATCACTGGCCTTATCTGACTGGTCTCTGCAGGGGTCAGCCTTGCCTTTGTCATTAGCCAAATCTAGGCTGGATTTGTCAAGGTTCTGGTACAGGGTGTGGTGCCCTGGGAGAGTTCAGTGGGAAGGGGACTGGTGGGTTGTATGCTTGGTTAAAGGGAGAAAAGGGGCTGCTGGGAATGATTAATTTCCCACCCATAGTGAAGTCCTCTCAGAAGCAGAGTGCTTGAGTCCACAGCTTGTGAAACCAAACTACCCGGGCTTACATCCTGAATTGTCTCTGTGTGCCTCAGTTCCCTCATCTGTAAAGTGGGCATAATAAGTGCAATATTCATAAGGACACACTGAGATAACAGTAGTGAAGAATTTACAACAATGACTGGTACATAGTAAAAACTCATTCTATGTTAGCTATTTATTAGGAGATTTAAATTTTGCCTGGAAGAAGAGAGGAGATCAAGTCTAATAACTCTGCCACTCTCTTGCCAGGTGGGAAGCTGGCCTAGCTGGGGCCTAAGTTCCCATGGTGACAGGGCAGATATGGGAAGTCAATCTCCTTATTCCCTTCCTCAGTTCTCACCTCAGCTCCACTGAAGTACCCCTCCCCAGATGACAGCTATCATTTATACAGCGTGGACTGTTGTGCCCATCACTGTACCAGTGTTTGCGTTTTCTCCTTTAATCCTCACAGCAACCACGTAGATCAGGAACCATTTATATACTCAGGTGAGGAAACAGAAGCAAAAGAGATTGTCTTGCCCCCCACCCCCGACCCCGCCCCAACATAGCCGAATTGGCAGAGTCGTTTCGAATCCAGCCCATCTGTGTTTAGTGCCTGGCTCCTGACTACCGTTTGGGGTATCCCTGAGCTTGGCCCTGCCCTCCTCCAAGCTTGTCGCGGAGGAAGAGTGCACCTGGGTTGACGGCGCGACTGCTCAGATTCTCCCTGCCTTTCCTTGGGAAGAGGCGGAAGGTGCAGATCATTGCCAGGGCGCTGGTTTGTAAGTCCGGAGTCTAAGTCCAACCCAGTCCATTGTCTTGAGACCCCTCTGAAACCTCAATTTCTCGGGATGTCAAGCGGTCTCCGGAAGGCAGCAGTTCCGGAGGTTGGAGTACTCACATGTGCCTCCGGAAGCGGAACCTTTGACGCTGCAGCTCCAGGGAGCAGACGGCGCGGCCGGAGCGACGGACTCAGAGGACCGAGGGGCGGGCGGACGGGCCTGGGCGGGGCGGGAGGCGGAGGCGCCGCGTAGGCCGGGGAGGCCCGGCCGGCCCGGCTGGGAGCTCGAGCCCCATGCGCCGCCGCCTCCCCCCACGATGTTCCCCTCCCGAAGGAAAGCGGCGCAGCTGCCCTGGGAGGACGGCAGGTGAGCGGCGGTGGCCGGCCCGGGCCCCGTCCTCCTGGGTGCCGATCCTTTCCGGGCCGCCCCGTGGAATCTAGGAGCCCGAGGCCGTCGCTTCTCCGTCTCTGCGGGTTTCTGTAGGGTCTGTGGTTCTCCTTGTGGGTCATTGACTCTCTCTGTTTTTGGGTCTCTGTCTCTATGTGGGTCTCTGTCTCTACCAGTCTCCTTTACTCCGCAGGTCTCCGTCACTCAGGGGTGTGTGTTTTCCGTTGACTTACCTTTGTGAGTTTCTGTCACTCTCTCATGGTTCTTTCTGTGTTTTTCCACTGACGTCTGTCTTCTTGCGGGTCTCCGACTCCATTGACCTCACACAGTGAATCTCTTTCTGTCTGTGTCTGGTTTCAGAGGGTCTTTATTCCATTTCTCTGGTCTGTGCCTCCCTCATCACATCCACGTAGCCTTAGACTCTACCCTCCCTCCTTCAGTCTTCCCCATTCTTTGCTGACCACCCAGAAGAACACCCCAGACAGAAGCTCTATACTCTGCCTGGCTGGCCGCTGCCTGGCCAGGACTAAACACTTCTCAGACCTAACATTAGTTCATTTCCGGTGCAGCTGCACTTTAGTGGGGCCTGCTCCAGGAGTTAGGTGTGAGCTTGACCCAGACCTTAGCACGTGATTACCGCTAAAGCAGAATGGGGGGCCGAAAGAAGCTATTTGGCCATTTAAATTTGGGAGGACACCCACACTTCAGTCTTGAGATGTGCTCCCAAAACTCCTTCTCACCCCAGAATACATGATAGTGGATCGCTGCCTAGTGAGTAACACCTCATTCACTTAAGTTTGCTAGGTGTCGAAAGGCTTTGAAATAAAGTGGGCACAACTCTTTATCTTTGGGAATTTTTCAGACTTGGTGTTGAAGTAAGACGAATATAACAGAAAGCCTGGACTGTGGACTTAGGCCTGGACAGGAATCCTCTTTAGTAGCTATGAGACCAGAAATAGATTACTTAATCTTTCTGACCTCAGCTTTTCCATCTTTGAGACAGGGGATCATAATATCTACTTCGCAGGTCTGTATGCGAATGAAAGGGGATCATACATGTAAAACTCTTGATGCTGTGCTTGGCAGAGGAGGTGCCTGTTGTCTTCCAGTTACTTTTGCAGTTTGGAGGTGCTGCAACCAGAGCAGCCGAGTATTCGAACCACTAAGGTTTATTTGAGGGAAGAAAGGAAAGGTGATGGAGGAGAATTTTCCATTTCCTAATTCCTTTCCATAAACTTCTGGAGCACAACCGTGCTCCCAGAAAACTTGACTGATGTCAATACACGCTTTTGACACAGGGATACAAAGATCCATGCAACAGATGCTGGCTCACTCATGTAGTGATTAAGAGGGCTGGCTCTGGAATCAGCCTGTCTGGGTTTGAATCTACCTCTCACCAGCCTTGGGCGCAGATTGATAAAGGAGACAAAAACCTCTTCTGGTCTGCCTCTGCTCCCCAGAACCAAGGTGGCCTGGGCCTGGGAGCAGCTGAGACTGCAGATCTGGAGTTTGCCACCAGGTGGCACCAGGAGCAACTGTTTTCAGCCTCCAGCGTCCTGAGGAATTGGGACTCAGCTGTGAATTCAATTGTTCAGTAGTTTGAGCCCTAACAGCACAGGAAGTGAGTGCCCATGGGGAGGTGATCCTGCTAGGAGGGAAGGCTAGATTGAGGGGACATCATGTGAAAGTGCGTGGAATGCCCAGCCCATGCCATACCCCTGGATAATGGTCACTGCTTCTTCCCCCAAAGGTGGGATGTTTCCCCATGTCCATCTCCCCAGTCTCTACCCTGCCCCCAGAAAGAGCCCAGAGGGAGAATCTGTAGAGGTCCCAGCCTTCCTAGGCCATTGGCAGTATCGGCCTCTGCTCCTCCCCAGCGGAAACCCCCACCACAGGATAATGGGGGGTAAGTCAGAAGCTCTGCACGTGTGTGGCCCCCTCTCTGCTGTGTGTGGGGCTGAGTCTGGCTTCAGGGTTGCCAGCTTCCAGATTGGCAGTTGTGCCTCTAGAGAGAGGCAGGAGTTGGTTTGGCTCTAGTGTGTGACAAGCATGCCCTGAATGCTTAAGCCCTTTCTGTAACTCACTTAGCAAGCCCTTGCTGTGTGACTTGTGCTGGGGCCACAGATATGAATCTGATTACCTATGGGGAAGACAAGCAGGGACGCAGGTGATTACAAAATGCTAAGTGCTTCAAAGAGGGCAGTACCAGATCCCATGGGCACACAAAGCAGGGAGTATATATCTCGGGTTGTGTACATGTGATGGGGAAAGCGAGGTGGTGATGCTGGCCATGACATTGGAACTTGACCCTGAAGGATCAGTGGGGCGCCTCCAGGAAGATAAAATAAGGAAAGGCATTTTAGGCAGAAGCAGCAGGCTGTGTGAGGACTGGAGCAGGAAGGAATGGGGTAAGTGGATAGGCTCTGGGTTGCCCATGTGTAGCACTGGGTGAGTAGCAGGGAGCAGCTGGAGATGGGGCCAGGTCACAGAGGGGTCTGACTGTCAGGCCAAGGACCAGATGAGACTTGAGCTAGAGGAGAGGCAGTGGGTGAGGAAGGATCAAAGAGCACTTAGGAGGTAGGATCTATATGACCTGGTAGCTAATTGGTGACTCTCAGAGGTTATAAAGTAGGTTGCTTTCCAGGTAATTTCGGAATAGAAGAGGCTTCCCTCTTCTTGGATTCCTCTGTTCCTCCTTCACTATCCTTAGGAACTTTTTTTGGGGGGGGGACAAAGAAATCAGGTGAATTCCACCGATTTCTTTGTGCCTTATAACCTAAAGGGCAGTCTCTCCCAGCGCTACCCCAAAGCCTGAGATACTCTGCTGGTTTTCTGGTTTCTGAAATGAGCCTGGGTGCTGTTCCCAGCCCTCATCTTTCTTTCCCTCTTCTGTCTCTCGTCTCTTGTCATGTGAGCTGCCTCTTGCATTGAAGTTTTGAGATGCATTCAGTGAACTGCCACTGTCAGTTTGAGCCTTGCATTGGTTTGGGAACAGACCTAATTTTCCCAGAGTTAACTGGTCTTTTCACTGGGGCTTGATGCCAGCACAAGCCCCTGTCTTGGGGAGCTTTCTGGTCTGAGAAGCAGGATGAAGCCAAGGTTTCTGTCGAAGGTGAACCTGCAGGGGAGCAGGTGGAAGGCAACGGGTGGGATCTCTAAGGCAGATCTCCTGCCATCAGCTCAGGACATGAGCCATTTTCCTGGCAGGGGGCAAGTGCAGGGGACTAGGAGTCTCGTCCCTGCCCTCGAGCAGCTCTTGGTCTGGCCAGGACTCAGGCACAGAAAGTAAGAGAGCATTGAGGAACTGGGGCAGCTCCGAGACCTGGGAGTGGTTGGAGGGCCTCCTGGAGGTGGTGGCACAGGCTGAGCCTAGAGCTGCAAGCAGGATTCTCATGCACGGTAGCAGGATTCTCATGCACGGTAGCAGCATGAACAAAAGCACTGAAGTTGCTTCTGCACTAATTCCCAGGCGCTTGGGGCAGAACAGTCATGTGTGCTTTACTTGGGGAAGCCAGAGAAGGGGTCACAGGACCTCAGCTCAGCCTTGCCCTTCTCACCTGGTCCCTGTCCTTGTCCCAGGTCCAGGTTGATCCCCAGCAGCCTCCCCCGGAAATGCTCCGTCTTCCATCTCTTCGTCGCCTGTCTCTTACTGGGCTTCCTCTCCCTGCTCTGGCTGCAGCTCAGCTGCTCTGGGGACGTGGCCCGGGCGGCCAGGGGACAAGGGCAGGAGAGCCCGGGCCCATCGCGGGCCTGCCCGCCAGAGCCGCCCCCCGAGCAGTGGGAAGAAGATGAGTCCTGGGGCCCCCACCGCCTGGCAGTGCTGGTACCCTTCCGAGAACGCTTTGAGGAGCTCCTGGTTTTTGTGCCGCACATGCACCGCTTCCTGAGCAGGAAGAAGATCCAGCACCATATCTATGTGCTCAACCAGGTGGACCATTTCAGGTGGGGACCGCCTCCTGAGCCAGCACCCTCGCGCCTGGGCCTCACCTTGCCCCGCCTCTCAGGCCTGCTCCCTTTTCCTACCGACGTCCAATGTCAGGTGGGCCCAAGCCTGCAAAAGGCCACCCGGGGCCCCAGCAGGAGGATGGGAGGCGCTAGTCCCCTCTCACTGGACATGACAGGAATTTAGGGGGAGGGTTTGTGGCTGGGGAGGCCCCTGATCTGGTTTCCATTTTACAGAGTTTCCTGTGGCTGCTGTATGGGCTAGATCATACCAGGACAAGGAGGGGACTGGGGAGATCTGTTGGGTGGTCATTGGAGTCACCTGAGCTGACAGGGGCTTGGTCAGCGTGGCAGAGGGGTGGAGAGAGGTGATGTGGGGCAAGCACAGACAGGGCTCAGTGGTGGATTGGCGGTGGGGATTAGGGGAAGGGAGCGTCAGGGCCAGGGCTTTAAAGTTGCTCACAGTCCAGCATTATCCCCAAATCCTTGTCCTCACCAGAGACTGCTCCCCACGATCCAAGCATCTCACACTCCACCCCGACCTCCTTTCCCTCCAACTCACTCCTGCTGGTAGACAGACTCCAGCAGTTCTTGGACCCCACCAGGTCCTTTAGTCCACCATGCTCCCAGTGTTCACCACCCACCCTCCTGGTCCTCACTTTCTACTGACGAATCTTGGATTCCATGGTCCATCGTGAAAGTCACACCCGCAAGTACACCTCAGCTCCCTCCCACTCTCTCCTAAAGAACAACTGGCCACTCCCACCCAGTGTGCTTGATCCTCCTCTTCCTGCTTTACTGTTCTTCACAGTGCTTACCACTCCCTGGCTTGTTCCATGTCTACTTATTTCTTCCTTTTTGTGAGGGCATGGCTTTGATTTCTCACTGCTGTATCTCCAGTGCTCTAAACAGTTCCTGGCACACAGCAGGTGCACAGTAAACATTTGTGAGATGAGTGGAGGGGCAGACGTGCAGCCAGGCAACCCCACAGCGAAGTCGGTGTTGGGCTGGAGGGCAGCACGGCCCCAAGGGCGGGTGAGGTGGAGGGCAGGCTCTCCCATGGAGACTGGGGGAGAGCGAGCTCGCCGCCCCCTGCCCAGCCTCTGCGCCCTGCGCAGGTTCAACCGGGCGGCGCTTATCAACGCGGGCTTCCTGGAGAGCGGCAACAGCACGGACTACATCGCCATGCACGATGTGGACCTGCTGCCTCTCAACGAGGAGCTGGACTATGGCTTCCCCGAGGCCGGGCCCTTCCACGTGGCCTCCCCGGAGCTCCACCCGCTCTACCACTACAAGACCTACGTCGGTGGCATCCTGCTGCTCTCCAAGCAGCACTACCAGCTGGTGAGGCCCAGCCTGCCTGCTCTGCTCAGAGCCAGGGAGCACCCGCCTGGGTGGGGGCAGGGGCCAGAGGAGCAGCAGTGCCAGGGCCCGGCAGATGGAGGAGCCCTGCCCGGGGCCAGCAGGGGGGCCCAGGAGGAGCCAGAGACAGGAGAGGGCAGGACCGAGCAAGCCAGTGAGGGAGGACTCTGCCACAGTAACGACCCCTGCGCCAGCGGCTTCAGAAGACCCGGGGTTTGTTGGTTCGCAAAGTGGAAAAGTCTGGGCGGGACTGAGAGAGGGTCTGGCTTCAGGTTTGTCTTGCCCAGCCGCTCAGGTGGTGTCACCAGGACACCAGTTCACCTTCCATGTCTCGGCTCCGCCATCTCTAGACTGGATTTATCTCCAGACGTTCAGGATGCAAGGTGATGGTTGTAGCTGCAACCTGCATCCGTCGAGGCTCAAGCCTAGTGGTAGATGGAGCCCCCTTCCCAACAGCCTAGACAGGAGGCCCATAGCTGCTCCACACTGCCTCTTGATTGGCTTGACTTGCGTCACGGGTCCCTCCCTGAATCAGTCACTATGGCAGAGGGTGGGGTAGGAAGAACTGAGTGGCTTAGACCCTCACCTCCTGCTCCTCTCTTCAAGCTGTGGCTGGAGCCAGCTAATGTAAATGAAGCCCGAAGTCCGGTGGTAAAATTGGGTGTCTGTCCTAGAGCCCGCTGTCCCTTTTCCCACAGAAAGGGGAGACCAGGGCAGAGCCCCGCTGGCAGAAGGGGGAGCATGGAGCCAGGGAGAAACCGAGCAGGAGCTGGCACTTCTGCCGATCGCCAGCTCTCCAGAGGTCCCCTCCCCGCCAGTCAGACATTTATGAGAAACTAATCACCTCACACAAGTTCAAGGCCCCATTAGAACCGCCGGAGGGACTGGGGCATGCTGACTGTTCTCCCAGTACCACAGAGGTGGTAGGAGCTGTAAGCATCTGAGTGTCCATTCAGAACTGCCAGGGAGGAGGAGCAAAGGGGGCCTGGCCCAGGCCGGCTCGTGCTGGGGACTCCTGAGTGGTAGGAGACCAAGGAGCACCCCTGGGAGGAGGGGGCAAGTGACGCTGCCTGTCTCTGTGTCAGTGTAACGGGATGTCCAACCGCTTCTGGGGCTGGGGCCGCGAGGACGACGAGTTCTACCGGCGCATCAAAGGAGCGGGGCTCCAGGTAACACTGCCTGCCGCTGCCCCCCACCTCCTTGGCCATCATAACTGTGCCGAGGTTCTTCTCTCTGTCTCCAAATGAAGTTCCTGGGGTTGGGAGACAGCAGCCCTGGTTCTGACCCCAGCCCTGGCCCCGACAGGCACACCTCTCCTGCAGACTGGGGGTGCAGGCCCCTGCCTGTGGGCCCTGCAGGTAGCGGGACCACAGAGGGCTAGTGGTGAGGGCTGGGGCTTCAGGGGAGGCAGCCTGACCCAACTTCCTTTGGCTCCCTTAGCTTTTCCGCCCCTCGGGAATCACAACCGGGTACAAGACATTTCGCCACCTGCATGACCCAGCCTGGAGGAAGAGGGACCAGAAGCGCATCGCGGCTCAGAAACAGGTGCTGGCCGGTCCTTTGATGGACAGGTGGTATGTGGGGAACCTACGGGCCCAGACATTTCACCAAGTGGCCCCATCCTCTCCTGCTTGGCGCGGGTCAGCCTGTGGGCATTCTGCTTGGGCACCACACCCTCCTCTGATGGCTGCCGTGGCCCTTGGACACCGTGGGTCAGCTGAGACCTAAGAGTCCACGCAGGCGAGATGTGTGTGTGGGAGTTGGAGATGGGACCAGAATCCCAGGCTGACCTGCAACACAGGAGTCCCCACCCCTCAAACAGCTTCTTCTCCAGCAGCCAAATTAATTCAACTGGAAAATCCCTGCTTTCCCGCTGACTCGGGGGTGCAGCCATGGGCGAGAGACTTCACGTCTCTGAGCCTCACTTCCCTGTCTCTTCAGTAGGGCTCACAGGACCTCTGATGACGAGGTCATGGGGCATCAGTGGACAGCTGGCACCCACAAAACCCTGAGTACATGCTATCTCTCCCTTCCCTTCCCAGGAGCAGTTCAAGGTGGACCGGGAGGGAGGCCTGAGCACCGTGAAGTACCATGTGGACTCCCGTACGGCCCTGTCCGTGGGTGGGGCCCCCTGCACTGTTCTCAACATCATGTTGGACTGTGACAAGGCTGCCACCCCCTGGTGTACATTTGGCTGAGGTGGCTGGATAGTAAGGAAGCCTTTGCCTACAGGCCACACTGTTCCTCAGGCCCAGGACAAAGCCTCAAACTTCAGGCCCAGCTCCAGTAGGACATGGTGTGGCCTGAAGTAGCGGACAGCAAGCCGCGTGTTTGCAGCAGCCCTGCCCCCAAGGCAGGCTTGAGCCAGGACAGGACACACACAGGGTACCTGCAACGCTGCTAGCAATAAACAGTGATGGGGAGCAGCTGGGATGTGGCTCCCAACTGGGACTCTCCGGCCTGCCTTCCTGCTCGCCCAGCCCTGCCCTCCTTCATGTGCTGAGATCTGCGGGCTTTTGTTCCTCCCCCTGGACTGCTTCATGCCGAGACACAGTTTAGAAGCCAGGCTGCTGACACGGGTGGCCAGGGCCATCAGGAGAGTTAAAACTGCAGAGACCAGCACGCCAGCCCCAACGGAAGGGAGCAGTGAGACCAACTCTAGCTGGTGGTCACTGGGCAGGAATGTGGGCCTGGTGTTGCCAGATCTTCTGATTTTTCAAAAGAGACTAGAAATTTGGATTCTTAAGTGAAATTGGTTAATTTTTAAATGATAGCAACTAATTGAAACTTAAAAAAAAAGTATGGCAGGCCAAAGCAATTGTGTGTGAACCACCAGTTTGTCACCTGCGGCTGGGGAAGGGGATGGGGCAAAAGATGACCTCTCTTAGTTATAAACTGGCAAGGAGTTGGGGCAGGGCTGGGGACTGAGGCCAGGGGACGCTCGGGTGGGAGAGAAGCCCAAGGCACAAGTCTTCACCACCTCTCTCAGCCCTCCAGGCTTCACTGCTCTTCTAGACAGTCTGACTGCCGCCAGGCTCCGGTGGGTTTTGCCTGGAAGAGGTATTTCATCCTGCCTCACTGAGCTGGACAGAACTATATCCGCAGGACTGGACTTAGGGTAGGCAGGCTGCATCTGCATTGAATCCCTGGGTCACGGCCCCGAGGGAGGGAAGACCGTGTCTCCGAGGCAGGAGGGAGATGAGGAGGAGGGGGATGGCTGGAGTGTTCCCAGGGGAGGTCACCAGTGATCCCAGACGCCAAGGAGAGGTGGAGAGGGCGAGCTGAGCGAGACAGTGGATCTGGGGAGTGATTTTGGAGGAACTATCTGGGGGGAAGCCTGGGGTCAATGAGAGAGAGAGGGAGGTGAGGGGCCCTGAAAGGTAAATCACTCCAAGGCACCTGAGTGCCAACGATTTGGGGCAGAAGTCAGAGGAGACTGGGACCAGTTAAGGTTGGTTTATTTAACAGTGAATAGGACACCTGGAGTGCTGGAGGAGGGGACTGAGGATGCAGAGTTCAGAAGGGTGGATTCAACAGCTCTGTTCCAAAAATGCTACCCCCCCTGAGGATGAAGGGCAAACAGAAACCTGCCCCTTTCCAAGGCCAGGACCACCAGGCTCCATTTTGCTCAAGGAGAGTAAAAGAAGCAGGCAGTGGTTATTCCTTCAACAAACACTTGTCGAATGAAGCACTGCCTTTGGCGCTCGGGGGGCAGCAGTGACTGCGCTGCCTGATGGAGGGGACCGCCTGCTGAGGGCTGCGGACGTCACACTCCTTAGCCGAGGTGACCACGGTTACAGAGGGGAAGTATGGAGCCGTGGGAACATGTAATGGGAAGCTGATCTAGTCTGGGAGGTGGGGTGAGGAAGTCCTTCCCCCTCACTGGCTGGCCCTTCGTTGCCACTTGAAATGTCTTCGTAAAGAGCAGTCCCAGGGAGACGCCTTTTACAAACTGAATACTGAGTCTTAAACAGGTGGGTAATTCAGATGGTTTCTCTAAAATGGCTCAAGGTCATGATGGAGACCCTAAAGTATGCCCCACCCTGGGGACCCAGGGACTGGGAAGTCAGCCGAGCTTGTGTGAAGACACCCTGCCCTCTTAGTGGAAAGGGTGTGGTGCACACTTGTGAGTCCTCCTCTCGGCATCCGATTCCCTGTCCTCCAACAACAGCCAGGGGTTCTTTCAGGGACCCCTGGTCTACTCTCAGTCCTGCGGTTTGAGTTGAATAGACCTTAACCTCCACTCTAGGGATAGGCCCTGACTGGTCTAACCGAATCTGTATGTACTGTTAACCTGGCCACAAAGATTGAGTCAGGCAAGGGCTGTAACCTAATTTGGGCAAGTGATTTGTGAGACGTTTTTTCTTGGCTTGGCGGAAGAAAGCTTCTCTTCTGTGAGAGCTAAGGGGAAAAATACTCTCTCTGCTTGGTATAGGAGAGCATACGAGGAGCAGAGGTGACTGTGTTGGTCACTTCCTGCAAGTCACTTCTAGACCCAGAATACTGTGCTCATCAGTTGAGCAGAGGCTGACAAAGTTAACAGCAGCAGGAGAGCTTCAGGGACCAAGAAGCAAAAAGCAGCCTCCCCAGACCTGGCTGGAAGGGCACCCCAGGCACTCTGTTCAGCTGTCACTACTCTAGGATCAGGGCATCATTTGGGACAACGAGGGTGGCGCTTCTGAGTTGCTCCCGTAGCAGTCCCTCGGAGAGTTCTGAGTCACTCTCTGGAATTATCCTTTGATGAACTGATAGGCTTCTCTGAGTAAGTGGGAGTCTGCCTCCCAGGCGAGGTTCCCGGACCCCAAGCCGTCAGAAGCCTCTTAGGTGGGAAAGCCACCAGAACTGCCATAGTCTAAGGGCATCTCACCAGTTTTGACTAGCTTGGTGGTGGCAGGATTTTTAAAACTTATTCTCTTCAAGATAGGAATATTCTGGAAGACAATGTCTATCTTTAGGTACCATATATATTTATATATATATATATAAATTTCAATGATTGTAAATCTGATCTTTGGGACAAGGGAATTATACTCATTCTTATCATCAAATATAATCCATAAGCAAATAACTTTTATATTTTTCTACAGCTCGGTACTCTCCTCTGAGCTTCAGGTGCATAAATCCAACAGTTTATTTGGAATCTCCACTTGGATAGCTGACAGGCATCTCAAATTCAGTATGTCCAAAACTAAACTCATAATCATCTTCCTACAGATTTTCTGCCTCCAGCCAGCGCTAACGAGCACAGCAGCTGTCTCCACTTTGTTTGTCATGTCATTCATGACATTCCTTCTCTCTTTCATCCCATGTTCAACAAATTGTGCCTCTTAAACTTCAGTTCCATCCACCTTTTCACTTCCATGTCCCCAGTCTTATCCTAGACCATAAGCTTAAGTTCCATCTCCCCAACATACACTATTACCCCACCTCTACACAGCAATTAAAGGGATCTCTTAAAGACTGAAAATTCAGTCATGCCATTCCCCTGCTCACAGCCCTTCATATGTTCCCACTGTACCTAGGACACAACCCAGAATCCTTGTTAAGTTGCTTATAAGACCTTGCATAGCCTGGCCCCCGCCTGGATCTGCAGTCTCTTCTCACAGTGTGTTTCTGTGGCTCCAGTCACACTGCCTACTGTTGCTTGATCTCAGTGTCTTCCTTCTTCCAGTGTCTTCCTTCTGCCTGAAACTCTTCATTCTTTTACTGGCAACGCCTGTTCATCCTCCAGCCTCAGCTTGGTGCTGTCCTTTCTTCAGGGAGGTCTTCCCTGACACCCTCCCCTTTTTGGACAAGGTTTAGCCTCACTTCCGTAAATTCAGACACCCCCTACTGTTCTGCAAGTGCATTTACATACTCGCTTAATTTTTCCAACGTCCACCTCCCTCTTAGGGCTCTAAATTCCTAAGGGCAAAGCCTGTATCTCCACCATGTAGGACCATGCAGGCACACGGCAAGGACTTTTGAAGATACTTCTTTTTTGGAGGGGCATGATAAATTGAGAGGATTAAGAGGTACAAATTACTATGTATAAAATAAAATAAGCTACAAGGATATATTGTACAGCACAGGGAATGTAGCCAGTATTTATAATAACTATAAATGGAGAATTGTGAATCTCTTTGCTGTACACCTGAAACATACAATATTGTAAATCAATAATACTTCAATTTAAAAAAAGCAGCCATTATAGAAAGCAATAAGGAGGTTCCTTAAAAAGCTAAAAATAGATTTACCATATGATCTAGCAATCCCACTCCTGGATGTATATCTGGACAGAACTCTAATTTGAAAAGATACAAGTACCCCAGTGTTCATAGCAGCACTATTTACAATAGCCAAGATGTGGAAACAGTCTAAATGTCCAAGTGACAGATGATTGGAAAAAGAAATTATTCCACTATATATATATATATATATATATATATATATATATATATATAGTGGAATACTACTCAGCCATAAAAAGAATAAAATAATGCAATTTGCAGCAACATGGATGGACCTGGAGATTGTTATACTAAGTGAAGCCAGAAAGAGAAAGAAAAGTACCATATGATATTACTTATATGTGGAATCTGAAAAAGAAAAAAGACACAAGTGAACTTATTTTCACAATAGAAACAGACTCACAGACATAGGAAACAAACTTATGGTTGCCAGAGGGGAAAGGAGGGGGTGGAAAGGGATAAATTGGGAGTTCGAGATTTGCAGATACTAACTACTATATGTAAAACAGATAAATAACAAGGCCCTACTGTATAGTATGGAGAACTACATTCAATATCGTGTAATAGCCTATAATGAAAAAGAGTATGAAAAGGAATATATATGTATAGTTGAATCACTGTTATACCCCAGAAATTAACACATTATAAACAGACTGTACTTTAATTCAAAAAAAAGGAAAAAAAGAAAGCACCTTTTATTGAGGTATACTCAGCCATCCCTCAGTATCCAAGGGGAATTGATTCCAGGACCCCCACAGATACCAAAATCTGAGGCTGCTCCAGTCGCTTGTATAAAATGTATTTGCATAGACTTATGTGCATCCTCCACCTTCCATCCTGTGTACTTTTAACTCATCTCTAGATTATTTACAATACCTAATGCAATGTAAATGCTATGTAAATAGTTATGAGTGCAATGTAAATGCTATGTGAATAGTTGCCAGCATGGCAAATTCAAGTATTGCTTTTTGGAACTTTCTGGGATTTTTTTCCCTTGAATATTTTCTGTTGGTAGTTTGGTGATCTTGCAGATGTGCGATCCACGAATACAGAGGGCTGACTAGACGGCTAGAGACCAATTGATCTGGTACTAAAATTCTTTCTTGTAACAGAAATGGAAAATAGCAAATATTTTATGAGATGAAGACTGTAAAAAAAAAAAAGAAGACTGTAATTAGGATATTTTATATGATTTTATAAAACAGGTTCGTCTCCATTTTTGTACTAACACAAAGAATCTGAAAGAAATACCATAGAAAGAACATCTGTGAGTTTCAGCCAATGTGACCTGAAATGCTGACATTCCCGGAGACCGTGTGCTACCCTCCACTGTGCCTGCTGTTCAGGGGCTCGCCCCCCAGCTAAGGACGTGTCCTGGGATGAGCACTGAGAACTACCCAGGGGTACGTAATCCCTACCTGTGCTCTCTCTTCTTCACTCCCAGGGGATTCCCTCAAGAGCAAGGCATTTCTAGATAAAAGGAGAAGTGGGTCAGAGGTGGACAGATCTTAAAAGTTCTCATCACAAGAAAAAAATGTGTAATTATGTGTGACGATGGATGTTAACTAGACTTGTGGTGATCATTTCACAATATATACAAATACTGGAATGTTAACACCTGAAACTAATACTATCATATATTAAAAAACTAACATAATAGAATAATGAAAAAATTGGCTTTGAAATGCTGACACCTCAAACTAATATAATGTTATATGATAATCACATCTCAATCTAGAAAAAGAAAGAGAGAGAGGTGGAAAAAGCAAAGCCATCAACTAAAAATCACCATTAAGAAAGAAGACATATGGAAGCTGAGATTGTGAAAACTGATTCCCTTGAAAGTATCCATCTACCTGGGATGCAATTCAGTTACATAAAAGCCAGGGTAGTTGGAATATTTCCTGGCACTACCCAAATTTTCAAGATACATGACTAAGAATGCGTGGATGTATATTTTACAAGCTTTTCTTCAGATTCCATGAATTAATCAATGTAGCAAAAGCTATTTTCTGGCTTCCCTGCCCACACCCGACTCCTGGAAAGACTATCCCAGGAGTGTGTGTACCTTGTTTGAAGACCTCTGAGCAGGTCTACCAGGCCTGGGAACTGAAGAAATTTACAAGATCCTTTTCCCTCCCTACCTGCCGGCTCTTGGCTCTGGGCTGGAGTTAAAGCTATGAATTCCAGCAGCAGGACCAAGGCCAAAAATGCCTTTGGCAGGAATTTATATCCAAGGGAATGCAAGAGGAAAAAAAATCACAATGATGCAGTTCAAAATTCTTGTCCCCATTACACCTGTAAAGTGCTTCCTGCAGTGAGGGGCAAGCAGAAAGTAGTAAACAAGGGAGATGGTCAGGTAAACACACTTCATGTGCACACACACTCCCAGCCCGGCTCTGGGCTCACATGCCGCTGCAGGTGTTTGGGAGCTTGGTGCAGAGTTGCTGCTGCTGAGCTCACAAGATAAGGCAGGGATGAGAGCCTTCAGTCCCCAGATGTGAACTGTGTACAACCACATGCCAGCCCCAGTGCCCATTCTGTCCGCTAACTGCGCAAGGACACCACTGTGGCTTCAGGCTTGATGAGACAGAGGCAGAGAGTGCACAGTGGGCTAGAAGGCTGCCGGTCATCCCGGGGGGTTGATCAAGTCCTCCTGCCCAGGTGGGAAGCTGAAATCTAAGGAAGAAAAGGCAGAGAAAGGCTTAGAGAAGAGGAAGACCTCCATTCTGCCCAACCCAGTTACGAGTCCCTGGAAAGCAGGCCCCCCTCTTTGCTGACCCACAGCATCCAGCAGGGGGAAGGAACCCAAGGTCTGGAGTCAGGCAGATCTGGGCACCCACACGGCCCCACCCTGCCCATCACTGACCTGGCCAGTCACTGACCACTCTGCCCTGGAGGTCGGCCCTGGAATGTGGGGATTAGACGCACCTTGTCTGATTCTCAGCCACTGACCGACCAACGGGGACAGTCAGCAAAGAACTGCCACCCTGATCATCCTGGCTGTTCCAGATTTGTGGCCCCCATGCGCTCCCCTCTTGGTTTTATAAGCCAACTCAGATTGGAACAGCCTCTTCCCACATCTGATTTCCTCTCCTTCACCATCTAGAGAGCCACCTTTTCATTATCTCCACGGGATGGAAGCGGGACTCTCGCTGGTTAAGGCGACCTTCTGTAGAATATTAAGAGGCAACACGTTCCTCTAACCTCGTTCTGTCCCACTGTGGAAATTGTCCTTTCCGCTGGCTCATAACTGCATCAAGAGAAAGACAACTTTATGAATGCTGATATCTCCTCCCATAAAACCCGGGGTAAGGAGGAGGATCCAAGTGTTGGTGTTAGAAAAACTAACTTATAATAGACACAAGCTGTATGAGGGAGCGGGGGAGGCAGGTGCTCGGCAAACATTTTCCTGCAGGGGGCGCTGTCCGCCCGGGGACCTACAATTTGGTCGTCTGCTCCTGCATCTCGATTCCAACGTGCAGGTTTTTTTCCCCCATCACCAAGCAATTGATAAAAGAAATTTTCACACATTGAGGTGTGCAGAAGCACCATTCTGGCTTACACATAATTTAACTTGAATTTTATGCTAACTAAAACAGCCTAACAGCCCTGTTTGTGGTCTATCAAACATACACTGTACACCTGCTTTAATTATTAAAGAAAAGGGAGCATTGACCAGAGTAAAGAATGTCCATATTAGAAATAAAGATTGGGGGGAGGGTATATCTCAGTGGTTAGAGCACATGCTTAGCGTGCATGAGGTCCTGGGTTCAATCCCCAGTACCTCCATCAAAAAAATAAATGAGGAAACCTAATTACCTCCCCCTAGAAAATAAATAAATAAAAACATTAAAAAAAAAAAAAACCCAACCGAAAAAAATCAAAAAATAAAGATTAAATGCCTCCCTTCCTGGGATGCCGAGGCTGGTACTCCTCCAACGATCAGAGCATTCCCCAGGTGCCAAGGCCACACTGACCTGCTGTGTATGTGCGGGTTTGTTTCTCTGAAACCTTGAAGAAATGTACCCCGACTTGTTCAGTGTTCTTTGTTCTGAGACGACAAAAACTGTGCTGGAAACCATGCTCATCCAAGCAGTTTCTCCAAGCAGCTTGGCTTCTGGGCTATAGTCCTCAGGTTGGCTCCGATAAAGCTCTTTTCTATTGTTATTATTGATTATTTATTGATTACTTTTGTCGACACAATTCTCTGACACCACTGGGTTCAATTCAACTCTGCTCAACTCTGACACTCTCTGCCTGGAGGTAGCATCAGATCACACAGGCTACAGGCTCAGTTTTACAAGGCTGCCCCTCCCCCACCTCCACTTTGCAACACACACTTCAGATGCCAAATCGTGAGCCCAGGGTGTTACCTGTGCTTCTGTTATCAGACTGAACTTGGGTCTGCTCGCCCATCCTTCCGCTCTGGTCCTCGTCCTCACCACTGCCCATTACACGCCCATCACCCCAGCCGCTGCCCCAGGACCAACTGTGGACAGACCCCCATCAGCCAGGTCTGGTTCCCTCTGGAGAGCAGAAACCACTGGTCAGCAAAGCCAATCTACTGACACTGGGTTGTGGTGAAGGAAAATACAGCATTTACTGCAGGGCAACAAGCGAAGAGAAAGGGCAGCTCCTGCTTTAAACTCCCTTACTCCCCTATGGCTTTCTGGGAAGGGTTAAGGGCAATATTTGAGCTGAGGGTTGCAGCTCCTGGGCTCTCTTCTGATCGGTCGGTGGTGAGGTAACAGGGTGATGTTTTGGGAATCTTAATCATCACCCTTCCGGTTCCAACCAGTCTGGGGTCTAGTGCTGGCGGTCAGCATGTGGTCACTGTCCTCCACCAGGGTGGAGATGTTAGTTTCTGCAGAACACCTCAAACATACGCATCAGATTGTCGTCCATCTCCCTTGAGGAGGAGTGGGGACCGTTTTATGGCTGAATTGTTTAAGCTATCACTTCTCTTGCTTGACAGCTTTTCCTTTGTTTCTGCATTTTCCTCACTTCCCTAATTAGTAACTGTTTGAGTCTGTTCTTGGGAACTCAGGCTTAACAAACTAAAGTCTTTTTCTGTAAATCAGACCCAGGGGAAGAAGAGGGGCTTCTGTACCCAGGAGGGCCCTGCAGGGTCCTGGTTGATTTCAATCCCCTCTTCTCTTTGCTACTTCTCAGTCCTGAGGGGGAGAGGGGGACAGGGGCGGGACAAATATGGGAATAAAGTTTTGGATAGAGACGTTAATCCTAAATGCAGCAGGGGAACTTGGTTCTGGGGGAGGCTCGGCTTCACTTCTGACTAACTGGCTCTTCTAGAGGTTCCCAGATCCCCTTCCTGGATTTGATTAATTTGCTAGAGGGGCTCATAGAGCTCAGAGGACATTTACTAGATCATTGGGTTTTTTTATAAAAGGCTATAACTCAGAAACAGCCAGATGGAAGAGATGCACAGGGCTAAGTGTGGGGAAGGAGCAGGAAGTGTCCACACCCTCTCTGAGCATACCAGGCTCCAGGTGGTCACCAACCCAGAAGCTCTCCAAACACCACCTTTGGGTTATGGAGGCTTCACTACATGAGAATGATTGATCAAGTCACTGACCAGCGGTCAGGGGGTGGGATGGAACATTCCAATCCTCTAATCACCAGGTGGCTTCTCCTGGAAGCCAGCCCCCCTCCTTAGGTGGAGTCCAAAAGTCACCTCATTCACATAACACGGGACACTTTTTATCGCTCCTTCCACTGAGGAAATTCCAAGGGTTCTAGGAGCTCAGGGCCAGAAATGGGGACCAAATACACACTTTTGTCATAAATCACCCTTGGACAGAGAGCCTGGCTGCCCAGATTCAGGTGGCCTGAAGCAAGCAGGGTCCCTGGGGGTCATGCACCAGGCCTCTCCCTCTTACAGACCTGACTGGTCTCACCCAAAGCCCTTGGTTTTCTTATTTTAACTTTTGTTTTTAAATAGAGGTACCAGGGATTGAACCCAGGACCTCATGCGTGCTAAGCATGCGCTCTACTACCGAGCTGTATCCACCCTCATCCAAAAGCCCTTGCTTTTCGTGCTGCACCACAGAAAACAACGTACTGTCGTGCCCCTCCTGCCCCTCCGCTGCATGCTAAATTCCCCGCTCTTCACAGCAGCAGCGTTTGGGCTCCCAGGCCAGCCAGACAGAAGCCACTTTTAGCTCCTCCTTCTCCCTCACCCTGGCATCCAGCCTGTGGGCACAGAATCCAGCCCTGGAGGCCTGACGACACCGCAAAGGGCAAGCAGTTCAGCTGCCCACGCAGCTCTTGGACTCCTTCTGAACGGCTGGGGTGAAGCTGCTGCCCAGGCTCAGCCTGAACACTGCCCCACCCCCCTAGCCCGGGAGCTGGCCACTTCCTGACATCACCTGTCACAGCTGGAAACAGTTACGATGTTCAAAAGCGGCCTTAGGTTGAGCTGAAATTTGTCCCCCACTCCTTGCCTCTCCACCCACATTTTCATTGGTCCTAATTTTTTTCTGGGGTTTCACAGAAACCTGCCTGCATCTTAGCCCTTTAGCCAGGAAGGCTAGGATCATGCCTCCAGAGGCTTAATATCCCCCACAGCTCCAGCTGGTCTTCCCACGACATGTTTCAGGTCATTAACCAGTCTGGCCCCTCCTCCAGACAAGCTCCAGTTTCTCCAAATCAAGTGTAGTAAACTCAGTGTCTATGGAGGCCAAGCCAGTGACATCAGTGCATCAGAGAGGTGGGTGGAGCACAATAAGGAGTGGCGGTGACTGCAGCAAAGAGAGTAGGTGCCCCAGTTACTGGAAACAACACTTTCGTTTCAGCCCATTGTTACTGCTCAGAAGTGGGGCCCCAGCATTGCTGGATCCCTCACTTTCCAATAGAAATGGAAAAACTGGATTTGGATTTGAAATGTCCTGATTCTTTAAGTTGGTAATTCATTAAAAACAAAACATTTTATATGAGTGGAAAACATGCAGGCAAAACAAAAACCTATGGGTACCAGTATGCAATCTCTACTTTGAAAATGCCCTCTGAAACTGAACGTGACACTCAGAGGTGGTGGCTGACCTGTCCCACCCATCCTTCCTTGGGGAAACCTGTTCCCTCCCTCTCGGTGTCCACTATTCCAGGCCTGCACCATCTCTCACCAGGACCAGGCTGCAGTATCCTGACCAGCCAGCCATCTCTTTCTCTCTGGTCCTCCTCCTCACTGCTGCCCAGTGCACGCCCAGCACCCCAGCCCCTGCCCCAGGGCCGACTGAGGCCAGACCGCTATCAGCCAGGTCTGGTTCCTTCTGGAGAGCAGGCAGGCCAGGGCTTTGGTTAATACACCTCCCTCAGTCTCTCCCCCTCTTCTTTTCTTTTTTTTTCTTTTTTAAATTTATTTTTTGTGGGGAGGGTAATTAGATTTTTATTTGTTTATTTACTTATAATGGAGGTACTGGGGATTGAACCCAGAACTTCATGCAAGCTAAGCATGTGCTCTACCGCTGAACTGTACCCTCCCCCTCTTCTGATAGGAGCAAGCCCCCTACTTTTCTGCCCAATCCTCCACACCTTTGCTCAAGCCAGGCCTCCCTCCAGGCATGCCTTCCTCCTCCCCCACCCACATCTTACCCAGGCTCAGGCTTCCCTCTTCCCGAGGCCTTCCCTGGCAGGATCAGCCCTCCTGGTTTCTGCTCCTTAGAATTTGCCACATCTGTAACATGGGGAGAATGACCGAGCAAAGTCAAAGAGCGTTTAAGGAACAAATGAGGTGACTCGTGTCATGTGCTTGGAGCAGTACTGGGCACACGGGGAGTGTTGGATGAACACGAGCTGTGACGACTAATAACCTGCCTAGCACTGAATCCACATGCTGTCTGCTGCCTTGCACATTTGCTGCTCACATCTTTTCAGCTAAATGATGAAAGAAGCCTGGATGTGGAGACCAGCAGACCTGGGTCTGAATTCCCTCGCTCCCGCATTTCACCCCAGTGAAGTCACACAACCTCTTTTGGCCTCTGTCTCTGCGTCTGTGAAATGGAGCTAATGGTTCCCACCGCTCAGGGTCATGATAAGGATCAAATGAGGCAACGTCTGCAAAAGCTCTAAGTCAATTGAGAAGAAACTCTGTGAGAACGACCAGTTTCCAGAGGAGGAAATTCCAGACCTGCCACCGTACTGCTGGAGTCAGGGCAAGTGGTTCTTTGAGCAGATCTAGAACATTCTTTCACTAAATGTTCAATAAATAGTTCTTGAGCAGCTATTCTGGGCCAGACACCATGTAAGTTTACTGCAAAGATGAAGGTCCAGCCCTCAAAGTAAAGGCGGTTAAGCCACTTCTAAATCTCCCCTACCGGCTGGCAGCTCAGACTGCCGCCGCCCCGCGCAGGCCCTCACCTGGGACCACGCCTCCTGACTTCCTTCCCAGACTCCGCCCACTCCTGCCAGTCCTCCCTGCTGCCTGAATGACCTTCCTGCAACACACTCATTCACTCATTCATGCATTACACAATTATTTATTCAATTGTTACCAGCCTTCTGAAAACAAAACAGACCAGAATCACTGCCCCTCGTGGGTTTGACATTCTAGTAACTCTAGTAACTCATTACGTAACTTCTTTAAAAGCTCTGCTGGTCTCCAGTTACTTATGCAAGAGTCAAAAGTCTGGAGCTCGGCCTTTGGGACTGCTCTCCATCTGCTCCGCTCTCTTCCAGCCCCTCCCCTCCTTTTCCCAGGAAGGTGACTCCCTTGGGCTCCTGGTGGGCCACGCCCTTTCAGACTCAGTTTCCTGAGTTTCCTGGTGGTTTCCTCAGTCTGGGAAATTCCTCTTCCAGGTTAGAGGCAGTTGAATGTTTTCTCTGTAGGGGAACCTGTTCTCAGCCCTGCCCAGGGACCCTGCCACACTCACCTGGGCGCTCTCTCCCAAAGGTCATTGTCCTTTTGTTTCACTAGCATCTAAAGAGTGGATGTTCAGCGATGGGGATCTGTGTGTGTGCGTGTGCGTGCGCGCGCGCGCGCAACTGCATTGAGAAAGAAGCTGGCCATAGACGAAAACAGTTTTATGGATGGACAGAGAGAGAATTGAAGCAGAGGGCACCTTTCAGCGGGGAGATGACAGAGCAGGTCTCAGGGAGGATGTCCTGGCGGCCTGGGCCTGGATGAAGGAGCAGGATGTGACCAGAGGAGAGAGAATCACCTGTTAGGGAGACAGGGCAACAGTGTGGTCAGAAGCATGGGACGCACTGAGGGGCCATCCAGCATTCCATGGGCCAGGAGAGGAAGGTAAGAAAAGGAATTGATAGAGAAAGAAGATGGGAGAGAGGAGATGTCCCCTGAGTGAGAAAGGCCTTGGACGCCAGGCTGGGGAATCTGACCTCAGAAGCTCAGGGGTCAAAAGCTCAGATGCAACAAAGGCAGGTTAGTGAGATCAGGGCAGCCCAGGAGCCAGGGGAGGTGCAGACTGGGGGCTTTCAAAAAGGAGAGGCACTCCTGACTCAGTGTGATGGAGCCACGGTGGAAATCCAGGCTCAGGGCTGCCATAGCTTCACTTTTTTTTTTTTTTTTAAAGCCAGAAATCCAGTCTTTAACTAAAATGTTCTGATGGAAAATACCACCACCATCAGACACGTTTATGCGTCTTGAGTTTGCAGCCTCTCGGGCAGGGTTTTAGGTGGCAAGATCAGACATGTATATTGGCCCAATAAACCGGTGACCGATGTGGCAAATGGCGGGGGGAGGACCAGAGTAGAAGCAGCTGCAGAGGCTGGGAGGGGGCTGCTGTGGTTATGGTTCAGGTGGGGCTGGGTCAAGGGCAGGGATGGAAAGGAGGGGAGAGCTGGAAGAGGTGATAAGTTTGCTACAAAATACAGAAACCCTAGTTAAGTTTGAATTTCAGATAAGCAAATTACTTTTTTAGTATTAAAAAGTAGTATACAAAAACCCATTGTTTCCCTTAAGTTCTAATTTGCCTAGGTGTTCTGTATTTTTATTTACTAAATCTGGCCGCCTTTACAGAGGGGACCTATGGCTGTGGAACTGAGAGCACTCGAGACCTGACCATGTGGGGAGTGGGGGCTGCACATGCGCGGTGTCGTGTCCAGCGTGGCCCACGGCAGGGCAGTAGTACCTGCCTGGTGGGACTGGTGAGGGCAGCTCGGCCCTATAAACCCAGACTTGTGCCATCATCCTGGACAAAAGAGCCAGTAGAATCCCAGGCGCCCGCACTCCTGCCTCCTTGCTCCTTGCTCCAGTCCAGCAGGGTGGAGGAGACCTGGGACCCCTGAAGATCAGGAGGAACAGCAGGGCCCCCTCTTTCTGGGGGCCTCTGGCGGGAGCACTGCCCACCACCCGTCTTCGGTCAGGTCAGGGGAGCAGGGCTCCGCATCACACCACCTCCGGGTATCGACTGTGTGGCCGGCAGCGCGTGCGCACCTGAGTCCACCAGACCCGCTGGCTGGACCTGCTCCTGCAGGACCCGGAGGGCGAGCGGGGCTTGGCGCCAGGTTTCCTCCTCCATCTCTGCGGGTCTTGCCGGCTCCTTATCCTCCTTGACTGACCTGCCTTCCCATCTGGCAGTCCCACTATCCTTGACCTTGAGCCCTGTTCTCTCGCCAGAGAATTTCCTCGTCCAGGGCTTCAGCAACATCTGTATGCTGAGGGTGACAGCAGGGCAATTTTTTACCCTCCCTTTAAGCATTTTTAGGAGGGGAGTAATTAGATTTGTGTGTGTGTGTGTGTGTGTGTGTGTGTGAAAGGAATGAAAATTGAACCAAGGACCTTATGCAGGCTAGGCACACCCCTGAACTATAACCTCCCCCTCTCCCTGCCTATTTAAACTCCAGGGGTGTTCTGACCTGCTGTACCCTGCGTCCTCTCCTGCCCTGCCCCCTCAAATCCTCCATCTCTCCCTTCCTCCCCCTTTCCCTCTCTCTTTGCTCTTTTTTCCAGTCTTCTTTCCCTTTCTCCCAATTTCCTGGTATTCCTCAACTCTTCTATTCTCTTCTTCATTTCTGTCCTGATCACAAAACTGCTCAAAAATTTCTCCTGGATTTCCTAAGAAATGGAGACAAACTATCATTCTTCCATCCAACGCCACCAAGTAAA
This sequence comes from Camelus dromedarius, assembly GCF_036321535.1. Taxonomy (NCBI): domain Eukaryota; kingdom Metazoa; phylum Chordata; class Mammalia; order Artiodactyla; family Camelidae; genus Camelus; species Camelus dromedarius. Next base: position 23,861,706 of record NC_087462.1, read on the forward strand.
ACTGACAACAGCTGTACCTGCACACAGCAAAATTTATGACTGACTGTAAAATGTCAGGAAAATCAAATCTTTCTGACATAACTCAGATCTGCAAAACCTGATCCAGGAGATTGGACTTAATAGAAATAGTAGCTGCAAAAGGAAACGCAAACTGACTGATGAAGAAATTGATTTTATTTTAAAATTAGATTGAATAAAGTTAGATTGAACAGCAATGATTTCCATGAAAATAACTTTGGCAAAATAAAATTTAAATGCAAAAAAAAAGAGAAATGGTTTGACTGTGCTGTATTTAATTTTTTTATTATTAAATTAACTCGCTTTAATGCAATTTATTCAAGAAATGTTTTACTGACCCAAGAAAAAATCATCAGTATTAGCAAAAAGTCTAATTAAAATATTTCCATTCAAGAAAACCGCAGGGTTGAGAAAGACAAATGTTATATAATAGCCCTTACGTGAGGAATCTTAAAAAAAAATTATATAAATGAACTTATTTACAAAACAGAAACAGATTCACAGACATAGAAAACAATTTATGGTTACCAGAAGGGAAAGCAGGAGTGGGAGGGAATAAATTAAGAGTTTGGGATATAACATCAAAGCTCAATAATAAAATTTATGTTAAAAAAAAAAAGTAAAAAATAAAATAAGAGTTTAGGATTAACAGATATATACTATGTATGAAATAGATACTACTATATATAAAATAGATAAACAACATGGACCTACTGGGAACTAAATTCAATTTCTTGAAATAACCTATAATGGAAAAGGATCTGAAAAAGAAAAAAATGTATATATACATATATTCACACATAACTGAATCACTTTGCTGTACACCTGAAACTAACACAACATTGTAAATCAACTATACCTCAATTAAAAAAAAAAAAAAGAAAGAAAGCTACAGGGTCAAAGTGCCCCCTTCCTGTTGAAGGCTTACAATTTTATGTATCCCTGCCTGAACTCCAGGCAAAAATATATAACTGCCCACGGAACATTCTCTCTTGGCCATCGCAAAGCCTCATCAAACATGTATACCCAAAGCCAGCCTGCTTATCTTCTCTCCCCAAATTGTTTTTCCTCTCAGACACCTGTGTCTGAGACTGGGACTATCACCCATTCGATTACTCATGCCAAATACAGGAAGCATCCTCCACCCTCACCTCCCTCATCCCCCAAACACTATAAAAAACCAAGCCCATCATCTCAACATGCAGAGCAGCTCTCAAAACCTGGCCTCTTTCCAGCTCTACCTCCAGTGCACCCAAGGATCTTCCATGTGGATTAACGTAACTGGGCTCCACCAAACCAGTCCTGTACCCTCTGATCCATCCTCCACACTGATAGTTTTAGAGTTTAAAAAGCAAATCAGGACCTTTCTTCTAGTAAAGGCAGGCTAGGTATTTTGGACAAAACTTCCTGCTGAAGACAGCTAAAAGAGCTGGTCAAATGTTTATAAAATACACACACACATGCACACACATATTCTTAAAAGCATCAAAGAGCTAAAAAGATAATGAGGGATTGCTGTGTCAAGGTCCAGGATTCTAAACAGGTGACCCTGATACTTGGTGCATGGTTGCCCCAGAAGCTTTTGCCAACTGGAAAGAAGTGGCTAAGAAGCCAAGCTCAGTCCTAGTGGCCTTGAATGGCTGGAGACAAAAATCAGAGTCAGGGGCCTCCCAAGGGTGAGGGACTGATAAACCAGCTTGACACTGGGCTCACTCCCAAAGGACTGCACCCCAGAAGTAAAGGTGAACCGAAAGCAAACCAGCCCTTCCCTGAATGGCAGTCAAGCTCTGAGTCATCCAGGTGCCCCAGAAAACATCATGCCCTAAGTATGAACTAACATGATCTCAGTTTGCTAATCCCTCCAGGCACCTGACAAAAGCAATAAAAAATTCTCCTAGGTGAATGACAAAATCACCCTATTTTAAATGATCTCTACAAATAGAGAGTTTCTCAAACACAATATTCAACACACAAAAATAACGTGACATAGCAGGAAGCAAGATTCTCTGAGCAAACAACCATTGGGAATAATAGTCGACAGAAACAGAGCTGGAGGAACTCCAGGCTGTAAAACAAATTTACACTTACTATGTTCAAGAAATTAAATACTAAGATTGAAATTTTCAGCAAGGAACTGGAGACTCTATAAAATTATATAGCACATGCAAAAACAGAATAAATAGAAACAAAATCCAAAATTCAAATTCTAAACTCAGTGGATGGGTTTTAACAGCAGATTTGACATGGCTGAAGAATGAATCAGAGAACTGGAAGGCTGGTCAGGAAATGAACCAGAAAGAAGTATGGAAAGACAAAGAGTAGAAAATACACAAGGAAAGGTTACAGGCATGGAAGTTACAGTAAGATCTTACACGTGTCTAAGTGCAGTTCCAGAAGGAGAGAAGACAGACCAGAGCAGAGGCAATATTTTAAAAGATGATCGCTGAGAATATTCCAGAGTGGATGGAAGATATCAATCTACAGATTTAAGAATTCAAAAGGGTCCTAAGCAGAATAAATAAAAAGATATCCATGTCTTGACCCATTATGGTGAAAATGTAGAAAATCAAAGACAAAGAGAAAAACGGTAAAATCACCCAGAGGAAAATAGGTAATAGTAATAGCTGGTTATTCACCTCTTGTCTCTCAGGTCTCAGCCCACCCTTCTGTAACCTGCTCTGAGATGCTGGGACCAGGGTCTGAAAACCACATTTCCCAGGCCCCTGGCCAGCTGACTTCCTGTTTGGTTCCGACAGTGGGAGGCACTGAAGGGAGATTAGCATCTGGCAGAAGGGGATTCCTTCCTGTTGGCTTCACTTCAGGAGCCTCCAGCTCCTTTCAGCGCTTCCAGCACCAGCCACACCAAGCCCCGCTCACAGGTAATAGTCCAAGCCAGCAGGGTCCTTCTTGTGGTTGGAGCCCCAGCTGCAGGTCGTCCTCCAAGCCCCCAGGTCCTGCTAACCCTGACCTCTTCCCTTTTATCCTCCCAGGCCAAGGGGTGGCAGCTGCTTCCTGTAATTACTAATACCACTAAAATCAGCATCCTCTTTCGCTCTTGCAGCCCTCAAAGATCTGTGTAAACAATTCATCTTGTGTATTATATCCCCTTTGTTTGAAAAAACTAGCATAATTTATATTTTCCTGGGTGGACCCAACGTGCTACAGAACTCTTCAAAGGAACCACAGCGTGGTAGACAGTATCATTGTTCCCAATTACAATCGTCCCTCGGTATCTACAAGGGATGGGTTCCGGGGGCCCCCGTGGATACCAGTATCCGAGGATGCTCAAGACCTTTATGTAAAATGGTGTAGTATTTGCATATAACCTATACACACTCTCCTGTATACTTCATCATCTCTAGATCACTGTGGTATTTAATACAATGTAAATGCTAAGTAAATAGTTAGCAGGGCACACAGCAAATTCAAGTTTTGCTTTTGGAACTTCCTGGAATTTTTTGCAGAGAGAAGGAAAATGATCTGAGATGGAAGATCATGGAAGCAGGGAGGAATGAAGGACAAAAATCATGGTAAATATGTGGGTCAATCCAGCTGAAGACTGGCTGTATGAAAGAACAATAATCAAGTCTGGGGCGTCAGCAGAAAAACTGGTCGAATCCAGACGGAGCCTGCAACTCATAGCACTGAACTGCTGTTAACTTCTCGGTTGTCATCACTGTATCTAGTTATGTTTGATGTTAACATGGGCGGAGGCTGAGTCAAGGGTATAAGCAAACTCTACTATTTTAGTAATTTTTCTCTAAGGTTAAAACTCTTTCAAAATTAAATCTCAAAAAAAAATCACTCCAAAAAAAGGCACTGACGGTTAACTTTTCTGGCATATTTTCTGCCCGTCCCTTGTCCTGCACGGGTGATGTTTTATGCTCCACATAACTAAGATCACGTCAGACATGTGATTTTATTCCACACTAGGTTTTCGGAGATGTTACCACATTTAAGTTGGACAACAGGCTTCATCACCCTTATTTTACAAATAAGGAAATTAAGGGGGGAGGGTACAGCTCAGTGCTAGAGCACATGGCTAGCATGCATGAGGTCCTGGGTTCAATCCCCAGCACCTCCGTTAAAATAAATGAATAAATAAGTAAGCCTAATTACCATTCCCCCAAAAAACAACAAAAAACTCAAACAAACAAACAACAAATAAGGAAATTAAGGTCTAGAGCAGGTTAAAGGTCATAAAGCTATTAGCTGTATGCAGGTCGCCTGATGCCAAGTTCCAGAATTGCCCTAAAACCCTAGTCTTTTTTTTTTCTTTTTTCTTTTTCAGTTTTCAGTTTTATTAGGTAGAATTGTTATAATCTGACTGCACATATACAATATATTGCATGTAAATACATATACAAAATATACTGCACATATTTTTAAAAATTTACATTTATGTTCTGTTCATTGTTTCTAAGAATGTAAAACCCAACTCTTGAAGAGTAAGTTCATCCAGTTGTTCACACACACATGGAGCCACACCTCACACCTCCTGGGGGGAGACGGAGTCTAGGAGACCCTGGTCCCACCAGCAGCCTGCTTCTGTGCTGAGGGTTTGGTGCCTGCAGCCCAGGGCTCCCAGCCACACCGCCTGACCTGATGCGCCTGGGTAGGACAAGGTGATGTGCTTCTGCAAGGAAGGACTCACTGCCCAGCTGCAAAGAGTGTGGCTGGATGACAGTGCCCAGCTGGTAGCATCTCCTGGGTCCATCTCAGCTTTCAGATGGAGGTCACACTCTTCTCTGGGGCCACCAAGGTGGTGGTGTAAGGACCTTATACCTTAAGGGATGAGGGGTCCTCCAGCTGGCAGGCAGACCTGGAGCTCCACACTGGGCAAAGCCTTTGGGGTCTGTATCCCCTGGTGGCGCCCCCTGCCCAACCCTGCTCCCTTCCCTTTTCTTTCATAGATGTTCCCCCAATAAACTCACGGACTCCTAACTGCATCTCAGTATCTGCATCGACCTGCAACACACTGTCCAGTAGGTTTGTGTGATGCTCCCACCGGCTCCTCTGGGTGAACTAACCCAGGGACAAGGGGTGGTCTTTGTCCCTCCATCAGCCTGGAAAGCCCCCTGGGACTGACAGCCGTATGCAGGGTCAGAAGCTGGTCCAGGGCCTGACCTCCCTGATGCCCACACCACACACACAATCCTGTGCCCGTCCCACCATCAGACCTGCCAGGCGTGTGACCAGCTCATGCTTGGAGGACCTTGAGGACCACATGATGGCCTGTGCGTGGCCCGGACCTCAGAGGAGGCGGAGCAAGTGGGAGAGGCAGCAGCTGCCGGGGAGGTTTGCTCGGAGGGCGGGGTGGGGGCGTGCCAGCCGGGCGAGGGTGTGTGCCAGCCTGTCTGGCTCTCCTGGGTGGGGCTGATGAATGTTTGGGTACAGGCGGCAGCCGTCTCGTGGCTCTGTGAGTTGAGCCTGCCACGGGTTGGGGATGGAGGTCAGATAGGCAGTCTGTGTCGGGCGCATCTACTCAGTGGGCCGAGAAAGGGGAATAGAGCAGGGGCCCGGGGAAACCTCTGCCTGGGCAGAAGACACAGGGGAACAAGGGCTTTGATTTCCAGACTTCCAAGGCCCTCGGTGTTTCACATACCAGGGCCCAGGGCGCGCATGGACAGATGGGAGGACGGGTGAGGCGCCCGCTGGGTGGGCGTGTAAGTGAGGGGGTGCGTGGGTGGCCAGGTAGCTGAGACCCAGGACCAGGACCTAATGGTCACTTCTGTGGCTCCCACACACCCTGGGAAGCGCCCTCTTTTGGCCCTGAGGCCCGCACTTCAGCATGTGAGCATCTTTTCCACACAGGCAGGAGTCCCATGGGTGAGCCCCAGATCTCTCCTCCTGGCCCTCCCTTGAGGGGAAGAGAGAGGAAGGAGCTTCCTCATTCCCTCTCAGGAGAGGGTGTCAGCGGGCAGGTGGCTCTGCCCCTGGTGGAAGACAAAGCGGAGGAGGCCCCCTGCCTGGCAGACCCTGAGTGGTCCAAACCCTTCATACCTGTAAGATCACCCGCCCTGAAATAAATGCATGTTACAATTTAAAATGTTTGTTTACACTGAGATACTGACAGATGAGCTATCATAATGTTCATCCATCAATTTGCTTTAAAAGAATCCAGGAGCGGAGGAGGGGCTGGGACGTCGGGGGACAGAGAACAAAATCATAAAGTTAAGTGATGGGTACCTGGGAGGGCTTTTATTCTCTTCTCTCTACCTTTGTGCATATTTGGAAATTTCCCTAATTCAGCTTTAAAAGTAATCTATGTAGCGGGGTGGGAAGGGACAGACTGGGAGTTCGAAATTTGTAGATACTGACAGGCATATGTAGAATAGATAAACACGATTATACTGTGCAGCACAGGGAAATGTATACACGATCTTGTGGTAGCTCATGGTGAAAAAGGATGTGACTGAATATATGTATGTTCATGTATGACTGAAATATCGTGCTCTGCACTGGAAATCGACACAACGTTGTAAACTGACTATAATTCAATTAAAAAAAAGCAATCTACGTAAAGGCTTTGTTTAAAAAATGGCTGCCCCGCTGCTGGCTCCTTTTAGCTAACAATGGAATATGAGAATCCAAGCTCACTTCAGTGTCTTCTTTTTCTTTAAAAACATTTCTAACTGTGGTAAAATACACGTATCGCACAGTTTACCATCTTAATCAGCTTCCAGCGTGCAGTTTGGTATGAGGCCCCTTGACCCTGGGCACCCGACCTCCACAACTCTTTCATCCTGCCGTAGACTCCCCCAGACTCCTCTCAACCCTCCCCTCTCCCCCCAGCCCCCTGCAACCCATCAATCACTGTAACCAAGGGCCTGGAGCCCAGGTCTCCAAGTTCCTATTACCACCCTGGGCGGCAGCTGGGCCTGGGCCTGGCTGTGGGGCCACTGGGCTGGCCAGGCAGCCGGGGCTTCCGGGTGGCTTTCACACCGCAGTCCCGGCTGGCTCCTGCAGATCTGAGCTCTCTGCTCCAGGGCAGGCACCGGAGCAAGTCCTGGCAGCTCTCAGCTGCCACCCCCACCTGTGGCCTGAGGCTGCCCCGGGTCACCATCACCAGGGGAAGGGGGGCAGGCGACCTACGGCTACTCCCAGCACGTGTGACTCAAGGAGGGCAGTCCAGTTCCCAGGAGTCCACTTTCACCCCAGGGTGTGGGGCACGGCACCCTGGGCGTGGGAGCAGGGTCCTACTGCCTCTATCCCAACAGCCACAATGCCCTGGCCGTGACGCTCTCAGGTTTCAAACCATCTTGGAGGAGCTGGCAGGGGCTAGAGCGGGCACCAGGAGTTACCTGTTAGTCTGAAATCCTCAGTTGCTGCCTCTCCCGGAACGCCCAGCTCTTCTCCCTCCTCATTTGGGCTAAGGCCTGGCCCCAGGGGGCGAGAGAGGACAAAGGAGGGCAAGGAGTGAAGAGCGGGCGGGGACACACAGCTGCCACATCCCCACTGGGGCCGCGTGGGTTCCTTCGCCACATCCCCATAGGTTCCTTCGCATGGGTTAAGCCATTTCATCCGTGACATGATTCTCCGGTTTACAAATGAAGAAACTGAGGCTCAGAAAGGTCACCAGGAAGTCACAGACTGGGGCTTAGAGCCAAGGCTGCCTTTCTTCATCCTCGTCCTCCTGGTTAGAAACAAGTCATGAAATGGCTGTTTTGCAGATGGTGGGTTGGAGCTGAGCACGGTCAACTGTCAGGTTTGGGGAGGCTTCCCAAACCTGATAGTTGACCTTAAAATTGTCTGAGGCCAGCCAATTCAGGAAGTGAGTTCATCCAGACAGCTTCTTTCCTTTCCCCTGGCCACCCTAAGTGCCTCACCCCACACCCAAAGTGCCTCGCCCCTTGGCATCTGGGCCGTGTGGCTCCTGAGCCAACTCCACAAGGATGCCAAGTCTGGGGGCACTGGAGGATGTACACGGGGGGCTGAGGACCCATTGTCTCCTGGGGATGACAGCCAGGTGACCCCAAAATGCTCACACATTGCAGCACATGCAGCGCCAGTGATGGGGGCAGTAGTTTTGCCTTGGAGGTGGGAGGAGAGGCCTTGGGCAGAGCGGGTGCCCTTAATGGATTCTCCCAACAACAAGCCGTTCCAGGTGAGGACGCTGAGGCAGCCCCCAGCGTGGAAATACGTGAGGCAGGGGCCAGTGCTGGGCCCGAAGGAGCTGCGGGACCAGTCCTGAAGACGGGGCGCCACCACCTCTCAAGCAGAGGAGGGCAGGGACAGAATGTGTGGGCTGGAAAGCACCCTCGGAGGCAGCGTGGGCAGAGGCCAGGGCCAGGCAGTAGGGAGCCCAGGCAGGCTGCTGCAACAATCAAGGAGAAAGGTGATGAGGCCAGAGGTGGCAGTCAGAGAGTAGGGGAGCTTTCCGAGTCCCCAGGGTAGCTCCAGGATTTTACAATCCTGGCCACTCGCAAGTTGCATGCATGCAGGAACCACCCAGCCCAGGGAGGCAGACCCAAGAAAATGTAAGTCCATGCTGGGGGTCCGAAGCCTTCCCAGCCTCTTCAAGACAGGCCCTGTGGCAAGCATTTTGACTTTCTGATAAACCTTCCCCAGGAGGAGAAGGAGAAGGAAAAACTAACAGGTACAGCTGTCGACTAGTTGCCAGGTACCATGCTGGGCACGTGCTTTACGTGCTTCACGTGCTTCACTTAATCCTCCCGGCCAAATTATCATCCCTTTTTCGAGATGAGAAAACCAAGGCGCAGAAAAAGAAGTGAAATTGTCCGAGGCCAGCCTATTCAGGAAGTGAGTGCATCCAGAGAGCCTCTTTCCCTTCCCTTGGCCCCGCGCCCTAAGTGCCTCGCCCCTTGGCATTGGAACCGTGTGACTCCTGAGCCAATTCCACAAGGATGCCAAGTCTGGGGGCAGATGGCCCAGGCAGGGGTGTCTGCTCTGCAAGCCCAGGAAGGCAAGCAAAGTTCACTGCATGCAACCCCACCCCCGCCCAGTCTGACCTCTCTGATGCTGTCCAGGCAAGCGCGTGGAGGGAGGAAGAGGCCTGGCTCCTGTCCAGCCCACCTTCTCTGAAAGGCCTCAGAAAGGCAGGTCGGAGGCTAAGGGTCCAGGGGCCAAAAGTGCGAACAGGAGGCAGCCTGCGTGGAGGGAAGGAGAGTGGTTGAACTCCCAGGCGGCAGGAGTTCCAGCTTCCAGGAACTGGCTCTGAGATACGTTTTGGGGGAACAGGTCGTGTCCCCTATCTGAACCTCAGTTTTTCCATCAGAGACTGAGGGCACACAAGGGTTCAAGGTCATGCTCTGTGGTCTATGCCTGAAGGTATTAAGTTTGTGAATATGCATAAATAAGGGTGCCTGGCTATGGAAAGGGGAGGAAGGGGCACTTTCTGGATTAGAACTGATGCTGCCTCTCCCCTGGGGCCACTGGTCCCCTCTGCCTTACACTCCCCAACCAGGTGACCGGGACAACCTCAAAGGGCTCAGAGAAGCCAGGCAGGAAGAAACATCTGCCAGGCCAGCTCCCCAACTTCTGGGGAGAGCTGGTGGGGGTGCTCCTAGCCTGTGCAGGAGGTGGGGGACAGGTAGCCTGGTCCAGGCTAGAGGACGCCAGGGCCCTGAGCTCTGTTTTTGTGAATGACAGCTCTGCTAGAGGGCCGGAGCCAGGCTGCTCTCTACCTCTGCCCCCGCCCACTGCGCTCTGCAGCTGACCCACTTTGGCGCTGGTGCCCAGCGGCCAAGATTCCACTAGCCTTTCACCTGCAGCCACCCTCTCTGGTGTGCAACGTGGTGGAATTCCATTCAGCAGAGACCGTCCTGTCCCTGTCCCCTTCCCACCTGTCTTTTATATCTCTGGGCTTCAGGTATCTTCTGATTTCTTTCCCTCCTGCCGGGATGTTCCAAGGTACTGACTGCCCTTCCCCTCCCACCTCCCTCTGGCAGCCTGGTTCTGGGAAGGAACATTGGCCTGGCACTTATCATCCATCCCCTCCCTCTCCTACTTGTGGAATTTCTGGCTAAGACAAGTCAGTTCTTTCAAACCATCTCATGAACATCCTTCACCTTTTCCGCCTGGCTTGGTTCTCACACTCCCCTCTCTCAATACCTCAGAGGCTCCCGCCTATTTCAAGAGGTCTTTCTGGATCTGCTCCAATGTGGACCTGTACCCCATCTCTCCCATTGACCTTTCCCATCCCAATGACCAGGCTCACTCGTAAGCCTGCCTTCACCCGACCGTGCCCTGACTTCTCCAGCCAGATTCTGGCTCCATGATGACTTTCCTCCATGGAAATGCTTCCCATCCATCAAGAACCATCTCAAAAGTCACTTCCTCAGTGAGGACTTCCCTGAGGTCCCCAAAAAGGTGAGGTGCGTCCTTGCTCTGAATTTTCCTCTGTAACCCTACCAGACAGGGGCCCCTCAAGTGCTGACACCCAGTGTAGTTATTAATTTTCTTTTTTTTTCTTTCCTTTATATATATATTTTATTGAAATATAGTCAGTTTACAATGTGTCAATTTCTGGTGTACAGCACAATGCTTCAGTCATACATGAACATACATGTATTTGGTTTCATATTCTTTTTCACCATAAGTTACTATAAAATGTTGAATATACTTCCCTGTGTTATACAGTATGAACTTGTTATTCATCTATTTTATATATATATTAGTTAGTATCTTCAAATCTTGAACTCTTAATTTATCCCTCCTCACCCCTCCCTCCCATAACCATAAGTTTGTTTTCTATTTCTGTGAGTCTGTTTCTGTTTTGTAAATAAGTTTGTCTTTTTTTCTTTCTAGATTCCACATACAAATGATCTCATATGGTATTTTTCTTTCTCTTTCTGGCTTACTTTCACTTAGAATGACAATCTCCAGGTCCATCCATGTTGCTGCAAATGACATTATTGTATTATTTTTTATGGCTGTGGAGTATTCCATTGTATAGATATACCACAACTTCTTTATCCAGTCATCTGTCGATGAACATTTAGGTTGTTTCCATGTCTTGGCTATTGTAAATAGTGCTGCCATGAACATTGGGGTGCATGGATCTTTTTGAATTAAGGTTCCCTCTGGATATACGTCCAGGAGCGGGATTCCTGGGTCATATGGTAAGTCTATTCCTAGTCTTTTGAGGAATCGCCACAGTGTTTTCCATAAAGGCTGCACCAAATTACATTCCCACCAACAGTGTAGTAGGGTTCCCTTTTCTCCACACCGTCTCCAGCATTTATCATTTGTGGACTTTGAATGATGGCCATTCTGAGTGGTGTGAGGTGATACCTCTATTAATGAGTTTTCTTAATTGGACAAGTCCTCCGAATTTGGGCACTTCCATTGTTAGGAAACTGGTGAGGACAGCAAGACAGGGGTTGCAAACTGGTGGCCTGTGGGCCAAATCTGATCCATGGGTAACATGATGTCTGTTTCTAAATTGAAGTAAAATTCATACAACATAAAATTAACCATTTTTAAATGATACAATTCAATGGCACTTAGTGCACTTACAATGTTGTGCAACCGCCACCTCTATCTGGTTCCAAAACATTTTCCTCATCCCAAAAGGAAACCCCAGGCCCTCTAAGAAGTCACTCTCATTCCTCCCTCCCCACAGCCTCTGGCCCTAATCTGCCTTCTATCTGTATAGATTTACCTGCTTCATGTAAGTGGAATCATACCACATGTGGCCTTTTGTATCTGGTTTCTTTCACTTGGCAGAATTGTTTGGCGGTTTGTCCCTGCTGTAGCATGTGTCAGAACTCTATTCCTTTTTTTGGCTGAATAATACTCCATCGTATAGATATACCGCAATTTGTGTAACCATTTATCTGTTGATGGACACTTGGGTTGTTCCTACCTCTAAGCTATTGTGAACAGTCCTGCTACAAGCATTTGAACATTCATGCACAAGTGTCTGAGTCCCTGTTTCCAATTCTTTGCGGTACATACCTAGGTGTGGAATTGCTAGGTCTTTCACTCACTACACGTTTAAACCTTTTGAGGACGCCATGGTGTTTTAATACTTGACTTTGAATGCCCTTAGGTGCCCATCTCTGTCTCAGTTTCCTTATCTTCTATTGTCTTACACCCGCCCCTTTGACTCACATTATTTGTCTGGCCCCTGAAGGTATCTGAATTTGCTGCCCCTAGAAGGCTCTGCCAGCTAAAAACCTTGGCGCCCAATTCAGTCCCTAACGAGCCAGGGACCTTGGGTAAATCTCTCCACATCTCTCCGAGTGCTATTTTGCTTAGCCTCAAAAGGGAATAATAATACTTACCTAAGAGGAGGCGGCGAGGATCAGGGAAGTGATGGTCGAAACGTGCCTCTTCGGAAGCTGTCAGGTTCTGGAAACCTAGAGGGGCGGGCGAGGCCAGGAGGAGGAGGAGGAGGCGGAGGCGCCTCTAGGGGCGTCGGCTGCGCTCGGGGGTGCGGATCCGCCCGGGTCCGAGCTGGGGCGCACGCTGCGGCCGCGGCGCAGAGCGCAACCGGTAGAGGGCTCGGGCGCCACCGCCGCGCGGCGCCTCGGCGGGCCGGGCCGGGCTGGAGCCGCGAGCCCGGGCGGGGCTCAGGTTGGCACGCGGTGGGCGGGGGTGGCCCCCCGTCTCCGCCCCCCACATCCGGGGGCCCGGTCCGGGCTCTGGGCCGGCCGCGCGCCGGTGAGTCAGGCCGGGTTTTCCCTCCGTCTCTGGGGCAGGCGAGCGAGGGCCGCAGAGCGCGTCCCTACCTCGCCAATCCGGCTCCGGCGCCCGCCCGCCCGCCCGCCCGCGTTTTCTCGGCGCCTACCGCCCCGCCGCTCCGGCCCGGCTCGCAATCTCGGCTGGAGCCGGCGCCCTGGAGGGAGGGTTCGAATCCGCGCGAAGGAGCCCCAGCGTGCGAGGGGTGCGGAGCAGCGCCAGCATGGTGAGTGGGGCGCGCCGGGGGCTGGGGCTCGGGCGGGGGCCCGGGGCCGGACTCGGGGGGTGGGGCCGGCCGCCAAGGTCTAGCCTTCCCGGCGACCTTGGCCAAGGCGCAGCCCTTCGCCCGCCGAGGTTCCCGTCTGAGAAGTGGGCGGAGGTGGCAAGGTGCGGTGTGCGCCCAGGTACCCTCTGCTTCCAGACACCGTAGCACCGAGGTACGGGATCAGAGACCATCTGCGAGCAGGGGCGCTCCGCTGGAAGGGCGGGCGGCAGGTCTCGCTGTTCTCCTTAACCCATGCAAACGCGCTTTCCTTGGATCTGGGACCCCTGCGCCGCCGCTGGGGTGGGGCAGACGCCCTTAGCGCGGGAGTCTGACCTCGGCTTCTGCGCCTCCAGCCCATAGATTCGGGGCAGGCCTCAGAGAGGGGACTGGAAGAGACGTCCCCTCCCGCCCCCCAAGTAGGTCGAGGACCTCTCTTAGTTCTGGGAGCCCTAGCCTCTGCCACAGCCTTTCCCGGGGAAACTCCATGGAGATGCCAACCTCTTCTGCCCCCTCACCTTCCTCATGAGACCCCTCTCCTGCTCTCTTCCGCCCGCTCCAAGGTACCCCCTTCCTCCACCAACCCCTTGCCCTGTACCGGCGGCAGCTGCCAGCCTGCTGCCAGGGATCCTGTGGATAGGGGATGTGCTCAGGTCTTGAGCACCATCCCAGTCTGACCACAACCTTTGGCCAAAGTGAGGGCCTGCCTGGGGCCAGGCGGAAACCGGGGCCCTGACTGCGTCCGGAAAAAGGACTGGGACCTGTCGTCTCCCACCTGGCAATCCCCAGCCTCCACGCCTCCACGAGCAGATTGGGGCTCTCCTCATTTACACCAGGGGCTCAGCCTGTCCAGGGATTTTGGTGCGCTCTCCCTGCCTGGCCTAGGGAGGGAGAAGAGGCAGTAGGCCATCCTGGGCCCAGTAATCAGCCTCCTCCCAGAGCCCTCCTGGGCAGGGCTCCTCTGCCTGCCGGCTGGCTGTGTGGGTGTGTATGTGCGAGACTGAATGAATGCGACCCGCCATCGCCTCTAGAGCTAGCAGTTTCCAGGGCTGAGTCCCCATGCAGAGTGCTTCCACTATTTCTTCCTGACCTAGGGGCAGGCGGGGGACATTCCAGTCTGAGGGGCCTGGGATCCAAACCAAACTGGTTGCAGGTGCCCTTGGGAGAAGCAGGAGCGGGGAGCTGAGCCGACTTACTCCACAGCAGTGTGTGCCCATGGAGGGCAGCTGGTGACCATCAGCTGAGGCAGCCTAGGACAGAAGAGAGGGTCTTGCCTAGGGAGTTGGGATTTCTCATCATGTAGGATATTGGGCAGCTCACTTCTTTCTGGGCCTCAGTTCCCCTATCTGTAATATGGGGGTGAGGGTAACTACTGTTCTGCCTGCTTCTATAAGGCTGTTGTGGAGATGAGATGATGAAATGAAAGGGCTGATAAACACTAGCGTGCCATGCAATTATAGGTGACCATATAGTGATGCTAAGAATCACTCCTGCAGGATTTAGACGCTGGACTTTGCCTCTTCAAGTGTCTCAGTGGGGCTAGGGAATGCCAGCCTCTCCTGACCCCTCCCTGGGCCCCTCTTTTGGAGCTGGGACATTCCAGTCCCATTCCTCAGGGGCAGCTGCAGACACGCCCCTCAGCAAAGCTGATCCCCCAGCAGGTGGTGGGACCCTCCCCTGGGGCCAGGGTTCAGGAGGGGATGAAGACAGCCGAGGCCGGCTGGGAGCTTCCTACCCTCATGCTCTGGGACTTTCCACCCCACAGGAGATGCACAGTGAGGTCAGGGCAGGCTTCTAAATGTGGGGAGCCTGTGCACTTTCTCCTATTCAGCTGAATGTGACCCTGGGCACATTATTTTACCTCCTGGACCTCAGTTTTTTCTTCTGAAGTGGGGAATGACAATATCCCCCTTTGTGTGTTGTGAGCATGTGGCAGGCCCAACAGCCCTGGATCAGGCTGACCCAACAAGGCACTCACCGAGGGACAAGTGGATGCCTCCCTGTGTGTCCTCTCTCTGCATCATGGCCAGGGTAGTCCCCCAGCCCCATTCTGTCTCCACCAAGGGTTGGACCAAAGTAGATGCTACTGGTGTCCGGAGCTCTCGGTGCTGCTGGCTGATCCTGGATGGGGTGGAAAGGGAGGTGGGAACAGAAATAAAGAGGCCCAGTTGGGGCCAGCAGCGACCTGCGCAGAATGTGGCCTATGTAGCCCAGTCAAACCCAGCTGGCCGGGTGGTAGGGGGTTTCAGCTCTGTGCAGAGCTCTGGGCCCCAGGCAGGTACTGAGCTCTGGGCAGCGCAGCCCAGGCACTTGGAGGAGGCCCTACTTTTTGCTCTGATGGTCCTAGTGAGACTGCAAGGCACTTGCTGTCTCTCCCTCCCACTCCCCCACCACATCCTCTCCTGCACAGCTGGCCCTGGACTGACTGGGCCAGGCCCCGGGCTTCCAAGCAACCGGAAGGAATGTGTGTGTTGCGGGGAGGCAGGGGAGGTGGATGGACTCCTTTAGGAAAAGGGACTGTCCCCAGACTGAGACCTGGGCAGGGCGGAGCCTCCTGAAAGCCGGGGGCCTCAGCTAATAATACAGCCAGAGAAGTTATCTAGGAAGGGTGGAGGGTGGGGGGCCTTAGGGAAAGACAAAGGGAAGGGCTAGGGCTGTTTGTGCCCCTCCAGCCAGCTCCGATGTTTCTAACTGCTCAACGTGCTTGTGAAGAGAAGCTGGTCACAGGCCCCTCTCACCACCTGCTCACTCGCATGTGCGTGTGTGCGCGCGCGCACACACATACTCTCACTCCCCTACATCTAGCCTTGGGGCTGGGAGGACACCTGGGTATTCGTGTGTTGTGTGTGTCTGAAGGTGCTCAGTGCTGTGTGGATGACCTTGAGCATGACTGTCTGCTGTTGGGTCTGCGCTGTGTCCTCTAACGGAGGAGCTTTGGTGCTGCCAGGGGCACTGACTAGACTGCGGTGTGAGTGTGATGTACGTGCTATTTTGGCCCATGGCTGCCTCTCCCCTGGACCTGAGACCCTTCGTGGGGATCATGGGGTGTCGGTTATTGCTCCCTAAGACAGGAAGTGAGGCTCTGCCCAGGGGAGCCCGAGGCAGTGTGTGAAGTGGGCGGACTTGGCACCGTTGCCACAGTCCCCACCCCCGTGCTCTCACCGGGCTTGCTGTTCACAAGCCCTTTCACCTCCCTGTCTCTGTTACAGTCACAGAAACCCCAGGAGGAAGGCAGGGCCGGCAGGGTCTTTCCCACTTCGGAGAAAGATGGGGAAACTGTGGCCTGGAGAAGGGAGGTGCTTCTCCGTGGAGAGAGAGTATGGGGGCAGGGCTGGAGACCAGGTTCTCTGCTGTCTGCCTTCCCAGGAAGCTGTGACAGTTCAGTGGGCTCTTGGACACAGTGGTGTCTGTTGCTAGGTTGGCTTGTCAGGGTGAGGGGGTGTCAGACTGGGAGGCAAGATGCTCCCATTCGAGCTCTTGGGCTGTGGGTGACATCCTGGGTCCCCACTCGACATTTGGCAACCATGGTGCTGGGATCAGAAGCACCCTCACTCTGACCAGCTCTGTGACCTTGGGCAAGCCAACTTCACTTTTTGGAGTCCCAGTGCCCTCACCTAAAAAAACGGACAGTTAACTATGTCCGAAGACTCCACGAGACCCCCAGGCAGGGCTGTGTCGCTGTAGGTGCCCAGCACCTGCGATTCCTTACCTGGATGATCCCCTCACCCTGTGTGGCCTGTGATATCCCCGGAGGGGCCGAGCCGTCTGGGGGCTGTGTGGGGAGGGCTGGGGAGGTTTCTTTCGCCCAGAGCAGTGCTGAGGGCCACAGGATATGGGGGCAGGGCCTGCCCTCCCTTCCACTCCCCGTGAGCTTTGTCTTCTACAAACACAAAACCTGGAAATGGTTGAGGAAGATGGAACCTCCTAACCATTGTTTGGGGCAGGAGTGGGTGTCCCGGAAGCATATTGGGTGGGTGGCCGGGGACTTGCAGTCCAGGAATGGGAGCAGCTGGGTGGGGGGCAAAGAAGGTGGCATTCATTCATCTGACAAGTACTTCCTGACCTCCTCCTGTGTGCCAGGTGTTGGCCTGGACACAGGGGACCCAGCAGGGCACTAGGCCCTGCCCTCCATAGTGTGGTCCCAACACGGGTGGGAGACAATCCGTAACCTGGTCACTTGGCTGCCCGCTGGCGGCGTTCATGTGTCTGCTGGCTGAGCTCAACTTCAGCCAGCCTATGTTGACCCAGGCCACGGGCCAGCCCCGGACTGGATTTCTGTTCTCTTATCTCAGTCAATCCTCCCAGCATCCCTGAGTGATAAGAGTTGTCATGGTTATTGTCCTGATGAGGAAGCCACCGACCACACACTGACCCGGCTCCACGCTGGGTCAGGATTTGGACAACCCCTGACCCCGGGCCTGGTGGTGGGCTTTGGAATGGCAGCATATACAGGGGCTGGCAGGGGCTTCACTGCCCCTTCCCCTGCTTCCCACCGCTGCCCTGACATGAACACCTGTTCCGGAAACTGTGGCCATTGTTCCTGCCGTCCATCCTTCCTTCTCGGGCCCTTCCTGTTTGGATCCCTCCCGTTGCAGCTCCCAACCCCACCCATGCCAGGTGCTTCCCTTGGGAACTCTGAGCCTCTGAAAGAAGAGGGGTTGAACCGAGTTTCCCCCACCCAGGGGAGGAAGAAGGACTCGGGAGTCCGAGGCCATTGGCCTCTGTTCCCTGGACCCTCTGTCCACCTGCCAAATTGGGTGAGGAGCCTGGCAGGAGAATGGACAAAATTATAGTCAGACGGAGCTGGAGTCCTCAGCTGGCCCAGCCCTGGTTGGGGCCCCTATTCTGCTGCCTTATGTCCTGGACCCCCCGTGTCCCCCATCACACACTACCCCTTTCTCTTGCCGGCCAAGGAATCCTGTCTGGATTCTCTCTGGGACCCACACGTGCCACTCCTGGGTGGGCCAGGTGGGGAGCTGATACAGAGGGCAAGCACCTGGTTTTCGGGCATCCAGGGAGCTAGGCAGCAAGCTCCTACCTGCCCCTGATGGAGCCTCTCGACCCCCAGAAGCAGCCACCTGTGCCCTGTTGAAACTTCATGGCCACAGCCCCAGGCCCTGCTGGCATTGTCATGGGCAGCGTGGGCAGCCTGTTGGAACGCCAGGACTTCTCCCCTGAAGAGCTGCGGGAGGCACTCGCAGGGTCCCGGGGCTCCCGCCAGCCTGATGGGCTCTTCCGGAAAGGCTTGGGCCAGCGTGAGATCCTCAGCTACCTGCACCTCCCCAAGAAGGACAGCAAGACCACCAAGCGGGCCTCTCGGAATGAGCCTGCCGACTATACCACCCTCTACTACCGGGAGCATCCTCGGGCCGGTGACTTCAGCAAGACTTCGCTGCCTGAGCGGGGTCGATTTGACAAGGTGTGCCTCTGCCGTGCCCCTCCCCAGTGTGGGAGGGTGGGGTGGGGGGCTGGGGGCCTCCTTGAACATCCTGATGCTGGGATGGGATACGAAAGTCTTGCTATGGTCTGGCCTGAGGCTTGGTCACTGCCTCCTGTGTTCTCAAAGAGGACCCCCAGGGGCTGCAGAGCAGTCAGCCCAGGGCCTCACACCTGTCCTCTCTTCCTGGCAGTGCCGCATTCGCCCATCGGTGTTCAAGCCAGTGGCGGGCACCGGGAAAGGCTTCCTGTCCATGCAGAGCCTGGCGGCCCACAAGGGCCAGAAACTGTGGCGCAGCAACGGCAGCCTGCACACGCTGGCCTGCCACCCGCCCCTGAGCCCAGGGCCCCGGGGCAGCCAGGCCCAGGCCCGCGCCCAGCTGCTGCACGCCCTCAGCCTGGACGAGGGCGGCCCCGAGCCCGAGCCTAGTTTGTCCGACTCCTCTAGCGGGGGCAGCTTTGGCCGCAGTCCCAGCACCGGCCCCGGCCCCTTCAGTTCCTCTCTGGGCCACATTAACCACCTGGGGGGCTCCCTGGACCGGGCCTCCCGGGGCCCCAAGGAGGGTGGGCCGCTGGGTGTGCTGAACTGCCTGCCCGAGCCACCACCCCCCTACGAGTTCTCCTGCCCCACCGCCGAGGAGATGGTGGCTGTGCTGCCCGACAGCTGTGAGGAGCTCAAGAGGGGCCTCGGTGACGAAGATGGCTCCAGTCCCTTCACGCAGGTGAGAGCAGTCCCTGCCCCAGGGTCCTCTTCTGTCAGGGCACTGGTGTCCAGGGCAGAGGGTCACCAGTTAGCTCTCCCACGTGGCTCTGAGAGAATAAGGAAGAGGGAGACAGTTTGGCTTCTTTCCCCAAATCCCGCATGGCAGGGATGTCATGTCATTGGCGGTCCTTGTGGGAGCTGTGTGGGGGGAAGGAGGACAGTAGACTCCTTGGGGAGGCCATGTGTTGGGGACATTTCACCTCTGGAGGACTTCTGAGTTAGGGCCCATGTGTGGCCAGAGCATTGGGCCCTGGGCCCAGCTGGAGTGTCAGAGTGGTGGGCCCGCTATGGGAAGGCAGGCATTCGGCGTCCAAGGGGCAGGGCTGGGCGTGGGTGTCAGCATGGCAGGTTCCTCTTCTCCTTGGCAGGTGCTGGAGGAGCGCCAGCGGCTGTGGCTGGCTGAGCTGAAGCGCCTGTACGTGGAGCGGCTGCACGAGGTGGCCCAGAAGGCTGAGCGCAGTGAGCGCAACCTCCAGCTACAGCTGTTCATGGCCCAGCAGGAGCAGCGGCGCCTGCGCAAGGAGCTGCGGGCACAGCAGGGCCTGGGCCCTGAGCCCCGGCCTCCAGCTGCCCTCCCAGAGGCTGATCCCAGCGCCCGACCAGAGGAGGAAGCCCGATGGGAGGTGAGAGACCAGGCATTCAGAAACCCCTTCCCCCATGGCAGTAGACCCATCCTCTGTCTGTCCTCCAGGCCGGCCCCGCTGACCCTGCTTTGCTGGGCTCTTGCCCATCCTTGTGCCCCTCCAGGTGTGCCAGAAGACAGCGGAGATCAGCCTCCTGAAGCAGCAGCTGCGGGAGGCCCAGGCCGAGCTGGCGCAGAAGCTGGCTGAGATCTTCAGCCTGAAGACGCAACTTCGGGGCAGCCGGGCACAAGCCCAGGCCCAGGACACGGAGCTGGCCCGGCTGCGTGAGGCCGTGCGGAGCCTGCAGGAGCAGGCGCCTCGGGAGGAGGCCCCGGGCAGCTGTGAGACGGATGACTGCAAGAGCAGGGGGCTGCTGGGGGAGGCAGGGGGCAGCGAGGCTGGAGACGGGGCCGAGCAGCTGCGGGCTGAGCTGCTGCAGGAGCGGCTCCGGGGCCAGGAGCAGGCGCTGCGCTTCGAGCAGGAGCGGCGGACGTGGCAGGAGGAGAAGGAGCGGGTGCTGCGCTACCAGCGGGAGATCCAGGGGGGCTACATGGACATGTACCGCCGCAACCAGGCTCTGGAACAGGAGCTGCGGGCGCTGCGGGAGCCCCCCACACCCTGGAGCCCTCGGCTCGAGTCCTCCAAGATCTGAGGCCCACGGAGCGAGCTGACAGCAGAACCACTGTCAGGAGACGGCTTGAACCAGCCCGTCCTGAGACAGCCGGCTCCTTCCTTACGTTGGTCTGGGGCAGAATCTGCTGAGACCAGCCAGGGACGGGGAGACTCGCCGAGAGGAGGGATCCAGTGGGGCTGTGGGCTGGATGGGCTGCCAGTGGCAGGAGCCAGGGCAAGGTGCTCCTGGCTGAGGAGCACCGAGGCAGGGCCCGGCCCTGCTCCCTGGAATAGGCGTGGCCCAGGAAAGGAGGTTGGGCAGTGAAGAGCCCATGATGCAGAAGGGCAGGCATGAGGGAGGGAGGCTGCAATGGGAACACTGGCCTCCCCAGAATAAAATCACATTTTCTACGAGGAGGCACCGGCTTGAAAACGTTGGGCCTGTCCTGGGTCTTTGTCCAGAGAATTGTGGAAGGTCAGGGTTGGGGGCTGTTGACCTGGGCTGTAGCTCCTCCATGGTCATGGTGAGTGGGGAGGGGGTGCCCTGGGCCTCTGTGTGCATCTTCTGGGCGTACGTGTTGGGAAGTGGAGGAATCCTTGCCCTCGTACCACAGAGCTCCTTAGCTGCCATGTGGGCTGAACTTCTTTTCTTTAGCACGGGTGGGACTTTTGAGAAGGAACAATGCCAGGGAACACAAGAAAATAAAAGGGCAAGTCAACCAAGGCATTGCTAGAGCATGAAACATCCTCTTGGTGGGAAGTCTGGGCCCTGAGTGCCCGGGCCCGCTGGATGTGGGGCCAGCCTAAGACAGCTTCCGCTGGGGCAACTTAAGGCTCTGGTAGCGCCCTGCCCCTCCCAGGACGTACCTCCCACCTTTCTATCTGGTTTATGCACCCCTCCCTCCAGAGGGAGGGCCCTGGGAAGGTGCAGGAGACAAGCAGAGAAAGCTTGTAGGTCACTTGGTAAAGGGCCTGTGCCACAGTGGGGAATTTGAACATTTCCCTGTAGGGATGGGGGACAATGGGATATTCTGGAGAGAAATTATCTGATTTGTATTCTGGAAAGCTCTGTCCTGGGAAGAAGCAGCCCCACCCACACCCCTAGCCCTTTCTCTTAGCCAAGGCTGATCCTTGGCCCCCTAAAACCTGCTCCCACCCTTGGCCTCTCAGACATCTGCCCTTCTCTCTGAGCCTTTGCTCCCTCCTGGGTGGGTGGCCTGGAGCACAGATCCAGTCTGGCTATGCTGGTGGCGTCTCCCCACCCCTTGCTGTGAAGCTCTGTGTCCTTACAGATACATCACTGTAAATGTTGCCACGCATTGAGCGCTTCCTGTTTGTCAGGTGCTGAGTTAGGCCCTCAGGGCATAGGGGTGCAGAGTTGAATTAGATGTACATCCTGCCCCAGAGGAGCCAGCACACAGATGTCCCCCTACCCAGGCCCTGCCCTGGTGGGGCAGCGGCCACCCCTGAGAAGTTCTCTGCAGAAACCCCCAGTTTGCTCCCTCTGGTTGTGCCCCCTCCCTCCCAGGCCAGGCCTGGCAGCTCCCTGAGGCCCCAGCAGGGGGGTCCAGGTGGTGGAGTTGCCATGCAGGAGTATGGATGGGGATGTGGAGTGTGGGCAGGTGTGCTCCGCCTTTTTAGGGCAGAGAATGGGGGGTGTGAGTTGTCTGCAGTGGGGATGGTGTGTTCATGTCCTGTGAGTGGCAGGTGGGTGCGCTGGAGATGTGCTGTGGGTGGTGGGTGTGTCTAAGGGGGTGTGTTTGGGGCTCCTGGGTTGGAGGCCAGGAGGGCTGCTTCCTGGCTTCTCCCTCTGTCCCATTCTTACCCATCAGCCCCAGCCCCTTTCTGCACTGGCCAGGCTTGACTGAAGCTGGTGGACAGACCCCTGGGCCTTGCTGAGACCCATCTGGGCCCACCTCTGAGCCGGGGTCCTCTGCCTGGGGAGGGAGGGAGGAACACCTGGGTTAGGTAAGCCTGTCCCCAGCAGGCCTTGATACTGATTTCACACACCCCTCCAAACCGACATTTCTGGGTCAATGACTCCTCTAGAGGGCTCTCCAGAGCCCAGTGCTGGCTGGAAGCCTGGTGCCCCCCCATGGCCTGGAGCTAGTCAGGCTGGGTACCCATGTGCCCCACAGTGGCCAGGGTCCACCTTTTGGTGTCCCAGCTCTGCAGAACAGCTCCCCACCCAGCAATTAGGAAGCTGGGCTGGCCAGTACAGCCACTGGGGAGTGGGTGGGCGGTACCAAAACTTGGCAGCTGTGCCAGAAACTAAGGCCAGGCCCAAAGGTAGGGGGAGGGCTCAGGAGAGCCGAAGCTGGGGCGTCTCAGGGAACCTGATCCTTGTTAGCTCATCCCTGCTGGGCAAACCAGTTCCCCGTCCCCATGTCCCCAAGCCGGCAGGGTGGCTCTGGGGCCAGCGGATCACAGGCACCACCACAGTGGCTACTGCTTGGGGCAGCCCCTTCCTCCTGCCCCTGGCAGCCCCTCAGCTCACCAGCCACCCTCAGCCACCCCCCACCCCCATGAGACTAGGCCCAAGTAGCCGATTCTCTCCTGTACTGAGGCAAGCTCCCTGCACTGGGCTCCCTGCCCTCGGCCCCTCCTGTTCTTAGCTCAGATAGTGTCATGCCCTCCAGTGGCTCCCTGGGCCCCTTAGCCTGTCACTGAAGCCTGCGACAGCCTGGCCTCCAGGGTCCCTGATAGTGGTGTCCCTCCTGATGCCAGCAGCCCTTTGGGCCTGTGTTCTCCAGGCAGGACGCCCTCATGGAGCTCAGATCTTGCCTCCTCCAGGAAGCCTTCCCTGAACTCACTCCCTGTCCAGGCAATCCCCTCATCCCTGTGTCTGCAGCCCCCATGTCTCTCCACCAGCTCTTTCTGTGCTGCTGGAATGGTCGGTCTGTCTCCACTGGGCTGCAGGCATGGCCGGGGCAGGGCCAGGTCTTCTGTTTTCATCCCCAGAGCCTGCTCTGGTTTGAGCCCAGAAGTCACGGTGATGGGGGTAGGGGGGGGCATTTGGAGCAAGAGGGACCAGACTCCTCCCCTGACTGGCATGGGTTCAAGTTGGGTGGGGGTGGGGTGGGAAGGTGGCAAAGGCTTCACCTCTGAGCCTTCATTCACCTTTTGTGCCACCTGGTCTGAAGCAGGTCTGTGCCAGGCACCGACCGGGGCGCCACAGCCAGTCGCCATTCACTGCACAGTGATGTACTGAGCCTCCCTCAGGGAGGAAGCCGAGGTGGCCAAGGCCTCCGCCCCCGTGGCCCTTCCTGGAGGGAGAGTGTGGGGGCGGGAGACATCACACACACACACGTCCACAGTCGTGCCTGGGCCCCTCCGCGGCAGTGAGCCATCAGCAGAACATGGAGACGGCAGAGGGAGCCTCGGAGGGATGAGCGTGCATTTCTTTGAGACTGAGGGGCTGTGGTATTAGGAAACCATTTTCCAGAGAGGATGCAGGCCCCACAGTGATGATTCAGCTCACCTCACCTCACCCACCACTCTGGTGGGTGCGGGCCTAGCCCTCTGTATTGGATTCAGAAAAGAATAAGAATGTGTTGTTTCTTGCAACAAAAACAGACGTGGAATATGTCACGAGAGGTGAGGTTTGAGTGCCACGGGAGTCCAGAGGACAGCTGGCTCATACTCCAGGTGATGAGTAGGTTGGGGGGGTTATCCAAACTTTGGTCAGCCACTTCTGAGCTCTCTTTTTGACTATGCCTTCCTGTGTCCTGGGCTCCTGTGTCCTTCCTTATGCAGTCCGGTTCTAGCAAGAATCCTGCTAAGTTAGTTTAGCTAGAATCCCCCATCCTCCATATCCGATCACCCTCCATATCTACCCTGGTTCCTCAGCCTCCACCATCTCCCACGTGATGTCTGATCACTCTGGCCTGCCTTCACCGAGGATCTGTTTAGCCAGATCCCCCAACGCTGCCCTCTGAGGTTTCCCCTTAGTAATTTTCCATCTACTGATACCACCCCTCAACCCTGCTCCTTGGCTATAAATTCTACTTTTCTTTGTTGTATTTGCAGTTGAGCCCACTCTCTGGTCCCTACTATAAATCTCCATTCCAGTAGCCCCCCCACCCCGCCACGTTGAATAAAGGCTTCCTTACTCTTTAACAATTGTCATGAATTTTTTTTTTTTTTCTTTAACTGAGGTAATCTCCGAGGAGGGGAAGTTGGGAGAGATTACCTCGGGAGCAGGCTGGGATGTGGGTAACCCGAGATGGGCCGAGATTTGGTCACGGGAAAGCACGCGGTGGGTCTAGGGGAGGGTCCTGTCTGGAAAGGGGTGAGAGGAGGCAAGAAAGCTCCTGGACAGCCTGGTCAGCTGGCACAGGAGGACTTTACCTCCTGCGACTGAGTGGGTCCTTCAGGCAGCCAAGGGGAAGGGCCAGAACCAGGACCCGCTTTGTGTGTGACCTGTGCCGTCACCCAGGGCCCCACACTCAGAATGGCTTGAGACTTGGTGCAATGCTCGGCTGCCACCATCTTGAACTTAATGCTGTTTGAACAAGGATCCTTAAGGGGCAGAAGGTATAGCTCAGTGTATAGTGTGTGCTTAGCATGTAGGAGGTCCTGGGTTCAATCCTCAGTGCACTTAAAAAGTAAATAGGTAAATAAATCTAATTACTCTCTCCACCCAAGAAAAAAGGAATAAGGGGCCTTAGATTTTCATTTTGCTCAAGGAACTACAAATGATGTAGCCTCTCCTGGCCTGAACCAAAGCTTTGCAAGGAGGGGCTGGGACAGGGAGACAGGAGACTGGTTGGGAGCCACCTGGAGACTGGAAAGAAGAGCAAGGCCTGAGCCGGCACCTTGAACTCCACAGGCTGAGCCCTGATGCTCCAGGTTCCACACACCTGTCATTGCCCCCATCGCACCAGCTAGCACTGGAGGGTCCATCTTTTCCAAGCTTGGCCTTCCTCGATGTGCTCTGGGAGGCAAGGAAGGCTACATTTTCAGGAGAGCACCCTGGGGCCTGTCCTCTCTGTCAAGAACCAATCTTCCTTCCTTCCTTCTTTCCTTCCCTCCTCCTTTCTTCCTTCTTATCTTTTTATGTAGTGTGCTCTTTGTGTACTGGCCTCTCTGCCCCCTGCCATGTTTAAGGTATAATTTCCATACAGGAAAATTCACTGCTTTGATAGGACAGACAATTGTAAAGCCAACCCTACAGTCAACAAATAGAATAGCTCCATTGAGACAGGAGGCAAGGGGGCAGGGCACAACCATTAAAAGAAGGACACAGCCATTTGCACCAAGATGGCGGGAGATTCAACTCCCAGTAGACCTTGAGCTTCATTATATGCTCATTGTAATATATTAGCATGGGAAATAGTACTCCTGCAGGTGCCATGACAGTTCCAAGGCTGACTATAAAAGGCCAAAAAGTGGGCGGTGGCCCAGGTTCAGGGACTCCCAACCCCTTCCCCAAAGTAATTGGAATAATCCTCCCACTTATTAGCATACGAAGTTACGGAGCCCATAAAGCCTCGTGGCCACTTTTCCTTCTGAATGAGATGAACCTCACTCTCTCTATGGAGTATGCATCTCTCTGAGTAAGTCTACTTTTACTGAACTATGACTCGCTCTTGAATTCCTTCCTGCACGAAGCCATGGACTCTAACTTAATGGGGAACATCCCAGGGACTTGACCAAGACCTGGGACACAGCCATCCTCTTGCACCCCATTTCCCTGTATCTTCTTCATTCCCCCAAATTCCCCTGTGTCCCCTGTACTCACCCCTTCTATCCCACCCTCAGGCAACCGGTGAACTGCTTCCTTAATAACCCTGTGTTTGTTTTTCTTGTCCTTTTTGTGAGCAGAGTTTAATCCCACCATATATTAGAGCATGTTACAAAGTAGAGAATAAAACACCATGACATTGTTGTAAAAATAAAACTATACACGTCAATGGAAAGAAGTAGATTTCATTCTGTGGGAAATCTTAATGTTATGATGACGAGCTTCAAAATGAGAGGGTAAGGGAAGATCATTTAATAAGCAGTTCTGGGACTACTGGACAAAAATGTAGGGGGAAAAATAGTCATACTTTGCACCACCCCCTGCAAAATAAAATGGACACACAGTGGGAATTAAACTTTAGAAATCAAATCCTATAAAACTAGCAGAAGCTGAAGTAGACCATTACTGAGTTAGTGGAGAACAGCTAAGTTCTGCTTTGAAGCCATGACCCTCCAACAAACTAAACCAAACCAAACCACACAGGCCCAACAAGGAAATGCTGACAAAATCCACAATGTAAGAAAACATGGTGCACTCTGCAAAGTAACAAAACTAGAGGTAAGAGCCACGGACTGAGGAAGACAATGACAGACAGAAGTGAAGGAGCCCCACGTGTGAGCTGAGCATTCTAAGTTCTTGCAGCTGCCGGGCTTTGCTCACAACCAGCGTGGCTGTGAGGCAGGCCAGGGCACCCCCAGAGGAAGTGGGGAAGCTGTGGAGTTGGCGAAAGCCTGTGAGGTCCTGCTGGCTTGGACGCAGTCTCAGCTTCCGACCTATGGCCCCAGGCAAGGTTCACTCAACCCTCCGCCCCCACGACTCCTGCCGGGGCCAAGACCACCCAGGCTCACGGTGCACAGACAGGCTTCTCAAGGATGCTCCGATGCCCCCGCGGGCTCCTCTTGGGGCTGTGGACCGCCCTCTTTCTTGCGTGTTTCATCAGGTTTTGGAGCCGCGGTTTCCTCATTCAAGAGCGGAGGATATTGGCTACTTCAGACCATTTCTGTGCACCTACTGTGTTCCAAGCGCATAGTGTCGGGGATACAGCAATGATGAGTACAAAGTCCTGGCCCCAGAGGAGCTTTTATCCTGAAAGTGGGTAGTCGTGATGGGATTAGGGGCGGGAAGATAGAATAAACAAATAAACGCTCAGGATAATTTAAAGTCAAATGTTATAAAGAAAACACGACTGGGTTGTGCAAGTGCTGTACGGAAAACAAACCAAGATTGTGCAAGGGTGCTTTGTGGGTTTTGGGGAGGAGGCGTGCAGAGTGGGAAGGGAGAATGCCCTAAAAGGCTGCAGGAAGTCAGGGAAACAAGAGACCGAGTCTCTTGGACTGTTTCTTTGTTTGTTTTGTTTTGCTATTTTATTTATTTTTTCTCTTGGGCTGTTTCTAGTTCAAGTCCTTGAAGCCTGTAGAGGAAGTAGGGAGCGTCTCTGCCTCTTCCCTGCAGAGCAAGAGGGCCTGGGAGAATCGTGAATTCAGTCCTGGCTTGGGTTTGGGGTCACTGCCTCCTCTCTCCTCCTTCCTAACCCTTACCCTTCCTCCTTAGGACAGTTGGGCCACCCGTCTCCCCCAGCACTCCGTAAGGATGGCGACTAACGGAAGGTAGGAGGGTAGGGGCTGGGTCCCTCTGAGCAGCATTTGAATCTCCTGTTGAATGCCCAGTGCATTATGTACGGGCTTAGGGGAGCAGCAGGGCTAGGGCAGAAAAAAGGGACTTTTCTTTTAAACATCACTCGATGTTTCCCAAACAGCATCAAGGAACCATCGAGGGAAAGCCCCACTGCTTGACCCCTCACGAGCCTCGTGTCGTTCCGTAAGGTCTTTACTTTGAGTGAAGGTGGAGGGCGGGAGAGGGGGAGGCACAGGGCTTCTGGACGCCGAGCCGCCGCGCGCACCCCCGCTGGCCAGCCAGTAGGACGCCCCTATTCCTTCCCGCCGCCCCGGGAGCCCCGGGCGGGCCGACAGCCTCGGGCGCCCGGGGGAGCCCCGGCGCAGTCCCCGGACGGCGGGAGCGGTGGCGGGCGGAAGCTGCCGGGATGCTGCGGGCGACTCCACTCCTGGCGCGCGGGAGGGGGAGGCTCGGCCAACCCTCCGCGAGACCGCGAGTGGGAGAGTCCGAGCCGCCGAGCAACCGCCGCGGCTTCCGGTTCCGAGGACGGCGGCGCCGGAAGCCGGGGCCCGGGGGCGGGGCCAGGTGGGAGCCGGCGGGCGCGGCCCGAGGGCGGGGCGCTGGGCGGGCGGCACCGGCGCGCTGGGCGGCTCCTTCGCCGGGCTGCCGGGCGCCGGCTTGCCTCCGAAGTCCTGCGAGTGAGCCCCCCCGACCAGTCCTCCCCTGGGCTCGTTTTCTCTCAGACGTCTGGCCGGGCCGCGAGTTGGACCCCCGCAGACTCACAGGACTCACGAGGAACCGCCCGTGCGGTGGGAGTCGCTGGAGCTCAGACGTCCCATCCCAGTGCGACCTGGCCCGGTCCGAGGTAACTCCTTGTGGACGTGGGAGCCAGGCAGGGCAGTCCACTCAGGTCTTTTGAAGGATGAGTAGGAGTTTGCCAGTTATTTGCACGTTAATGCAGTTATAACTCCCAGTAGGGACTGCAGTCCATGAAGAGTGGTGGGCTTTTTACTCCTTCCAGTTTTGGTTAATGACAAAAGAAGGATTTGAAACTTGAAGTAAAGATGCGAAATGAAGAAAAGGAACAGAGTGATATAATATAGTGACTGTGACGGGTGTGGGGTAGGGCGGAGGGGTCAGCGTTAGATACTGTGGTCTAGGAGAGCATCTCTGAAGAAACGACGTTTGCATTTGAGACCCTAATAAGGAGCTGGCCATGGGGAAATCTGGGAGCAGTGTGTTCCAGGTAGAGGGAACAGCCAGTGCAAAAGCCCTGAGGTAGAAATAAACTTATGTTCAAGAAATAGAAAGAAGGCTAGTGTGGTTGGAATATGACTATTAAGGTAGTGGTAGGTGATGAGGTTGAAGAGGTGATTGGGAGTTGACTCACGTAGAGCCTTGTAAGCCATTACAAGAAAGGGGAATTTTATTCTAAGTACAATGGAAATCTTTTGGGTTTTGAGCAGAGGAGTGATGTGTAGGGTGAAAAATGGATAGAGGCTCGGGGTGCAAAAAATTGTGTTGGGTCATTGGAGGTTGTCCAGTTCTGTGTCAAGCAAAAGGGACCTTTCTATAATTTGCACAAAGTTCCCTTCTTCCCCCTGGCTCCAGAAAGGATGCTGAAGACTGGGGACAACACCCCTATGTATGCCTTGGTGGGGATTTTAATATTACACTCATGTCTCTTCCTGCCCAACCCTGGCAGGTTTGAGCTCAGTCCTCCTGGTCCAAGGGTTAGGAAATGGATGCACCCACCGTGGACCAGGAGCTGGGCTGGGCACTGAGGGGAGAGAGGATGAGATTGGACTCCAGCCCTGAGCAGCTCACACTCATGGGAGGAGACAGATGTGTGAGTAGGCAGTTACTGTGCCGCAGTGCTGAGAACTCAGATGTGTGTGGTACGGCAGCCTCGACAGAGGTTTGGTTTGTGAAGCAGAGGAGATTTCATTGAGAGCTTCGTGGGGGAGCTGACGATTAAACTGCATCTTGTGTTCTCCTTGCAGAGAAGAGTGGAGGGCACGCTAGACCCAGGAACAGCTTGTGCCGAGGAAGCGAATGTACAGTTGCAAAGGGCTCATATGTCAAACCATGGCAGTGATGAGTGAAGGGGGTGACAGGATCTGATGTGTTGTTTTGGAGTGATCACCCTGGTAGATAATTTCTGTCCATGTAACACCTTGGGGAGGAGAGCTTAGGACAATGGAAATGAAATTACACTGGATCAATCCTGAAGACAAACTCACACACTCATTCATCCTTGTGCCTGGTGAGGATGACCGACTGTGATTAAGGCAGAGCGGCTCACCCTGTACGCACTGAATTGGCCTCCTGGGCTTTTCAGATGGAATACCTGAAAGCAGTTCTGTTTTCCCATCTCATTTATTTTATTTAAAAATATTTTATTGAGGTGATCACACTTTCCTGGTACATTTAAATGATTCAAAGGGCAGGCCTTGTTTTTTTTTTCTCCTTTGCATTTACTTGCATATTCCCTTTTATCCTCAGTCCTCTCTCCCCTACTCCAGCACTCCCACCCCTCGTAGTAAACCACTCTAATGTCTTTGGTACACAGCCTTTTATTTGCATGTATATATATATTTTTTAAGTGGAAGTACTGGGGCTTGAACCCAGGACTTCATGCATGGTAAACATGCACTTTACCACTGAGCTTTTCCCACCCGCTGTATGCATATGCATGTATTTTTAAGCTACGTAAATGGTATTCTGCCTGGTCTTCATTTTGTTTTGTCTTTTCCCTTCAGTGCCATGTTTTGGATCTTACTGATGTTGCTGTGGGTGTATCTGGAACATGGTTTCTCAGTTCTACCCAGGTTTCCATAGATGCATCCCCTACATTTTTACTTCCTGACTTAACCACTTCCCCCTGTGATGAGGCCCCTATGCTGTGTCCAACTCGCTACTGCAACACACAGCACTGGGATGAAAAATCTTGTACCCACCTCCTTCCTCAGCTTTTTAACATAATTTCAAAATGCTGACTTGGGCTTCCCTTTGATAGTCCTGGTGTTGGTGTCTGACAGGGCCAGACTTTTGACCGTGGTGAGGTCCTGACCTTTTTTGAGCTGTGATTATTTTGGGTAAATTACATTCTTTTGTGCTGCCGTCTTTCCCAGTTGATCATCTCACAGGCTCTGTGGTTACTTTCCTGTTTCTTGTCGTCCTTAATTGTTGCTCTACACTCACTCCAACCATAAATACTGGCTGCTTTCCTTCATGGTGAGGTGGTGGCCTGCTAGGCTGGTCCAGAGAGTACTGTGATGCGAAGTGTTTCAGAAAAGTGCCCTTGAGCCTGGAGCCTGACTGCCTAGCTTCGGTTCCAGGTCCTCCACTTTCCAGCTGCGTGACCTTGGGCAATTTATTTAATCTTTCTGAGTTTTATTTTCTCGTCTGTAAAGTGGGTCTAGTAATTGTACCTACCTCATAGTGTTTTTATAAGAATTAAGTAAATTAGTTGATGCGTGCCAAGTCAATAGAACAGTTCCTGTCGCATAATAAGCCCTTATGAAATATTAACTAATAATAGCAATAATAATAATAACTATATTATTATTTCTGATAGGTGTCCCTGTTATATTTTGCCCATAATGGCTCATATGCATTATAGGGTATTTCCTCAGGGGGCATGAAGAGGGGGCAAGTCTTCTAGACACCATGATTACAAATTCTAGCGTGACAGCATCGATTATAAGGAGAGAGGTCGTAAACACATCTCAAGGCCCTGTCTGATAAGGAGGCAGTGGCTACGGGCTGGGCCGAAATGATGAGGTCAGGCCTGACGGTGCTTGGGGGAATGGGGAGAGAGTCTGGAGAAACTGGGAGAATCCCGGTGGTCACTTTGGACACAGGATTCTCTTTGTGATGTTACTCTGAACCCTTCTTTGAGAGAATGAACAGCTGGCTGGATTTGAACATTTGAGGGGACATCGGACAGAGCCTCTCACTTCAGATCCTGTCTTAGATGGAAGGATGGGGCATGAAATCAACTCTGTCCCCAGCATTCTGAGGATTGTCCATGTGTTCAGTGCAGAAGGCTGCTCTGAAATGGAGGGGAGCAGTGGCCCGGGATGGAGGGGACTTAGGCATGGGACCTCAGTGGTGGGAAGGCTGGGACAAGAGAAGTGAACTTTCAACAGTAAAATGAAGAGGGAAGGTTGTGTTACAGCAAGAGATGTTCTAGTCTGGTGGGAGAGGCAGGCCTCGGCCAGATCATTACCCAGTGATCAGAACTGAAACAGAAGGTTGCTAGGCGAGAGTGGAGGGAGCCAGGCGGGAGCAGGCTGGGGACAGCGGCGGGAGATGACCTCTGAGCTGCCTCGCAAAGGATGAGCTGGCTTCTCAAGTGGTCAGGGAGCGGAGGGATAGTGGGGAGCATACCAAGGCACGGAGCTGTGAGGGAGCAGAGGTTCCTGCTGGCAGAACACAAGCCGCCCATCTGAGCGGCTGAGGCGGGAGTGGTGGGTGAGGCCGGTCAGGCCACTGCCATCAGCCTTGGTCCCTCAGACTGCGCTTTCAAACATCAGCCATTCGAGGACTGCCTTCACGGCTTCTCTCTCCATCGTGTGTGGAAAACCAGGTCCACTGCTGAGGAGAAGGTGGCCCTAGTGAACGTATGAAAGCACGTGACATACGATCGCACAGAGAGTACTGCTCGCTGAAGGCTCTGCAAGGCCTGCCCTCTCTTCTGATTAAAAGGAGAGGGGAAAAAGTAAATAAATAAAAATAAAAAGAGAGGAACAAGGATTCTAATGAAAAGAGTTGAGAGTGGGGTATAGCTCATTGGTAGAGTGTGTGCTTAGCATACGTGAAGTCTGGGGTTCAATCCCCAGTGCCTCCAGTAAATAAATAAACAAACAAACCGAACTACCTCCTACCCCCCCAAAAAACAAAACAAAACAAATTAAAAAGAACTGAAAACAGTAATTTTCTCACCATGATTCAAAAAACCCCTGTCCTCACACCTGCCTGCACCCTGCGATGGTCACCCTGGGGTGATGGCACGGGTATGTTAGGCTGGGAATTTCTGAGCATTGAGATACGATATGGGAATAGTGAGGGGGATCTGGGAGCCCTTGTCACCATGTCCCTCTGGCCCAGATGGGGCCTGATGCAGTGGACACCCTACCTGTGCCCCCAGGCAGAGGCCGCCATGGAGCAGTGCGCGAGTGTGGAGAGAGAGGTGGACAAGGTCCTACAGAAGTTCCTGGCCTACGGGCAGCACTGTGAGCAGAGCCTGGAGGAGCTGCTGCACCACGTAGGCCAGCTACGGGCTGAGCTGGCCAGCGCAGGTGGGTGTCCCTGCACGAGAGCCCCGCACCTGCCTCCCTCAGGGCCCCGGGGACCCCCAGGCTACTTGGTGCCAGGGTTCTGGAAGGATGATGGTTAGGACATTGACACATGGGTCCCTAGGCCTCCTTGAAAGAGGATAATGGAAGTGTCTGAACTATTTCCAAAAAAGCCCATCAGAAATTATTCATCTACCTGAGATTATTTTCATGTATACTTTGTTTTCAATTTGCTTTTCTATTTTGAGTTTTTAAGACATTTTAAGATAATTTTGCATTTACAGAAAAGTTCCAAGATTAGTGTAAAGAGCTCGCATCGATACCCTTCGCCCAGGTCCGCCCACTGCTAGTCCGTTGCCACATTTGCTTTATTAGTTCTCTTGCATATTCTTAATTCTTTTTAAACCATTAGGAAGTACATACTCCTTTGTCCCTAAACCTTTGGTGTGGCTTTCCTAAGATCAAAGGCATTCTTTTACATAAGCACAGTATAATTATTAAAATAATAAGTTAAACATTAGTATAATACTATGACCTAATACATCTAGCTCATATTTTAATTTGCCAATATCCAGTAATTTTCATAAAACATTTTAATTTTATTTCCCAGTCCAGGATCCAATCCAAGATCAAGTACTGCATTTAGTTTTTCATGTCTAATCTTTAGTTTTTTCAGTCTTGGACATTTTCTCTGCCTGCCTTTGTCTTTCATGACATTGACATTTTTGGAAACATTAAGGCCATGATTTTGCAGAATGGCTCTCGGTTTGGACTTGTTTGCTGTTTTCTCATCATTTTTTCATTTGGGGCAGGAGTCCTTCAGAACTGATGTGTTTCTCAGTGCATCACACCAGGAGGTACAAGGTATCAATTTGTTGCATTACTGGTAGTGTTAAGTTTGGTTACTTGGTTATGATGGTGTCTGTCAGGTTCCAGTGCCCTAAAGTTAATAGTTTTTTCTTTAGAGTTAATTCGTAAGTAATTTGTGGGGAGGTACTTTGAGATTATAAATTTCCTGTGCTTTATCAAACTTCAGCCCACAATTTTAGCATCCATTAATTCTTGCCTGAATTAAGCATTACAAAGTAAGTTGCAATATCAGTGATTTTTCCTGCTCTGTCATTCCCTATACATTTATTAGTTGTCATTCAACTGTAAGAAAGAAGCTTTCAAGAAGGGAGGGTGTAGCTCATTGGTAGAGTGCGTGCTTAGTATGCGGGAGGTCCTGGGTTCAGTCTCCAGTACCTCCATTAAAAAAAAATTTAATAAATAAATCTAATTATTTCCTCCCCTCTTAAAAAGAAAAAAGCTTTCCCATCTCCCTTATTTATGTATTTATGTATATATGTATTTATTTATTTAAGTTCATGCTCATAAATTCTTATTTTATTCAGTGGGTTATACTCCATTACTATTATTATTTATTTTGATGATCAAATTGGCTTAGATTTGACCAGAGGTAACCCCTGGTTCTTATATCTTTTATTTTTTAACTGAGCTATAATTCACATTAAAATTTACCTAGATTTTTAGAAAACAAACAAAAACAAAAAACAGGAAAAGAGAACAATAAAATAAAATTCACTGTTTTCAAGTGTACAGTTTAGTGGTTTGTAGTATATTTACATAATTGTACGGTCATTACCACTCACTAATTTCAGAACATACTCATCACTCCAAAAACAAACCCTGCCCATTAATAATCACTCCATTTCTCCTTCTCCCTCAGCCCCTGGCAACCGCTAACCTGCTTCCTCCTGGTGGACTTACCTATTCTGGACACTTCCTACAAATGGAGTCATACAACATGTGGTCTTTTATGTTCTTTCACTCTGCAGGTTCTCAAAGTTCATCCCTGTTGAATCGTTACTTCATTCTTTTTTATGTGCTGGGTCTTATGGTACCTCTCTGTTCGACTTCTTGAGGAACTGGCAAACTATTTTTCAGAGTAGCTGCAACATTTCACATGCCCACCAGCAATGTGTGAGTTCCAGTTTCCCCACATCCTCGCCAACACTTGTTATTACCTGTCTTTTTGATGATGGCCATCCTAGTAGGAGTAGGTGGGTGGCCCAGCTACCACCTCTTGTTTGTATTTGTCAGGACTCATTCAGTTACAAGTGACAGAAGCCCAGCCCACATAGCTTAAATAACAGACAAACAAAAGGGAGGGGGTGCTGGGTTTATAGACTCAGGTGACTGATAGGTCCAGCCCAGCTGGGTCTAGGTGCTCAGGTGATACCTTCAATCTACACTGGCTTCCTTCTCAGAGCAGTGGTCCCCTGAGGTGGCCATGGTGCTCCGGCAGCCTCAGTTTGTTTAATAACCTGGCAGAATGCGTCTGTCTCCCAGGGCTTCTGATCTTGGAGCTGAGATGCTCCCTGGCCCTCTTGGCTCACATTCCCTTCCTTGTGTCATGTTTCCTTCCCTGAACTGAGGTTCTGCCATCTAAAGAAGGGGCGTAGATGCTGGGCTGGAAGGAACGACCCCATTCCCTGTCTGCCCTCCTCTGTTCCAAGTCTCACATGCTCTTGGTGGTTGGTGTGGCTCCAACCCAGCCAGAAAGCTGGACATCACTGTGACCCTGGAATCCAGAGCCAGAAGTGTCCCTGAGCTTCCCTGGAGACCATGGCCTGCCTGGTGTCCTCTGGGCAACTAAGGGCATTAACAAGTGGACAGCGCTTTATGGTTCAGAGCCTTCCCGCATGGCATCTCCCTCAAGATAAGGAGCCATCTGCTGTGGTGGTGAGGCATGCGGGCTTCAGATCTCTCACTGCTGTGAGATCTGGCGAGTTACTTCCTCGGCTTCCTCAGCTATAGGACGGGATCCTGAGAGTGCCCCCTGCAGAGCATGATGGTGAGGACTGAATGAGCCAAAACAAAGTACCTAAGTGCCATATCATCTTCATTCACAGCAACCTACAAGGCTGGTGCTCTCACCCCTGTTTTGCAGATGAGGAAATGAAGACTCCAAGAGATGAACCGGCTTGTCCCACTTGACCAATTCCAAGTCATGCAGTTAAAAAGTGGCAGGAACAGGAGGAGAAGCTGAGTCTTTCAGTCTGCAGTTCAGGGCTCCTTCCTGGGCCTCCGTGCTGACATTTAGAATAAGGAGGCCGGGACAAGGTCTGCTCCTCTGGGTCCCAACTCATTGCCAGTGTTTCTCTGCAGCCCTCCAGGGGACCCCTCTCTCAGCCACCCTCTCCCTGGTGATGTCCCAGTGCTGCCAGAAGATAAAAGACACCGTGCAGAAACTGGCTTCGGACCACAAGGACATTCACAGCAGTGTCTCCCGAGTGGGCAAAGCCATTGACAGGGTGAGCAGGTGGGCGGCCCCAGCCCGGGGGCGGGAGTACCTGCCACTGGTGCGCAGCGAGCTCCCCAGGAAGCCAGAGCGAGAAGTGCGAGCCTGAGTCACAGCGCCCTGTTTCTCGTCCTCGTCAGAACTTTGACTCTGAGATTTGCGGTGTAGTCTCCGATGCGGTGTGGGACTCGCGGGAGAAGCAGCAGCAGATCCTGCAGATGGCCATCGTGGAGCACCTGTACCAGCAGGGCATGCTCAGTGTCGCCGAGGAGCTGTGCCAGGTAACGGGCCGGCTGGGGAGCGCTGGCTCTCCGCTTGGTGGTTTTCTTTACATTAGGTCCCTGTTACTCTTTTTTATTTTTATTTTTTGTGTCCACACAAGTCAGTTTGTTTACATGACTCAGATACGTGCATCGTCAGTCTCTGAGTCTGATAGGTGTACGTGTTCTCAGAGACCCGTCTCCAGTGGGCGGGAGGCCCCGCAGGGCACCCTAGCGTCTGGACTGCGCACGGGAAGTCCAGGTTCCCTTCGAGGCCTCTCCTTCACTTTGCTTCCATTGTAGACCAGCCCCTTTCTGTTGATGCCTTCTTTCTTTAAATGAGTTAATATCTATTTTTAAAATTTTATTTAATCTATTTAAACTAAAAAACTCAAAACAGTTTACCGTTTTCTCCCACTCCCTACCCTCTGCCTCTGGAAGCCACCAATCTGTTCTCTGCATGTATGCTCTTGGCTTTTTTAGAAAATTTTTTAGGTTCCACATATAAGTGAGATGATATGGTATTTGTCTGTCTCAGCTGACGTATTTCACTCAGCATAATGCCCTTGAGCTCCATCCGTGTTATCACAAATGACAGGATGTCCTTTTTTTAATGGCTGAATATTATATCGTATGTCTATATATATATATCACATTTTCATTATTTATCTGTCGATGGACACTTAGGTTGTTTCCTCATCTGGGCTATTGTAAATAACGCTGCAATGAACATGGGGGTTCTTTGGATAAACACCCAGAAGTGGGATTGCTGGATCGTATGGTAGCTCTCTTGTTCATTTTTTGAGGAACCTCCATACTGTTATCCACAGTGGCTGCAGTAATTTATACTCCCATCAGAGGTGAATGAGGATTCCCTTTTCTCCACATCTTTACCAACGCTTGTTCTTTCTTGTCTTTCTGGTAACAGCCATTCTGACAGGTGTGAGGTGGTGTCTCACTGTGGTGTTGGTTTGCCTTGCCCTGATGATTACTGACGTAGAGCATCTGTTCATGTGCCCGTTGGCCATTTTGTTGCCGCCTTTGGAAAAATATCTATTCAGATCTCCTGTCCATTTAAAAAATCAGATTGCTTATTTTTTTTGCTATTGAGTTATATGAGTTCTTTATATATTTTGGATATTAGCCCCTTATCAGATGTGTAATTTGCAAATATTTTCTTCCATTCAGTAGGTCACCTTTTCATCTTGTTGATGGTTTCCTTTGTTGTGCAGAAGCTTTAAATTTAATTTGACGTTGTCCTACTTGTTTGTTTTTGCTTTTGTGGCTTCTTTAAATAAATCTATTTTAGAAATCAGTGTCTTTGACATAAATAGAAAGTGGCTATAAAAATATTACAATGAAAAGTGAAGTTATTAATTTCTAGCTAGAGTTGATTGCCAGGCAGGTTCTGAGTGCCTGACAATCCCTTTCTTAAAAAGGAAGATGAGTAAAATGGCAGAGTAGCCTTGTTAGGGTTAGAGACGCACTAGCAGTGGAAGTAAAGAGTACCTTCCCTGAATGTAATGAGGATTGAAAAGGAATAATTTTCTCTCCATGCTACTCAGTATGGGTGCCCAGTACCCCACAGGTGGGGTGGGATTTGTATCTGCCCTCCGGGAGGCCAGCATGCAGCTGTCAGCCTCCCAGAACTGTGGTGGAAATGAGGGGTCCAAGTGGCTGGCAGGAGGCTGTGGCTTCTCTTGCAAAACCTGGCCCTCACTAGCCTGTCTTTTGTGGATAAGGTTTTATTAGGTGCAGAGCAGATAGTTTTGGAAACACTGTGCTCCAGGGGTGGATTGCTCTCTCTCCCTGCAGGAATCAACGCTGAATGTGGACTTGGATTTCAAGCAGCCTTTCCTGGAGTTGAATCGAATCCTGGAAGCTCTGCACGAACAAGACCTGGGGCCAGCACTGGAGTAAGTTGGCCCCTGGGGGGTCTGCGGGGGCAGGGCTTGTCTGTGTTCTTCACCTCACCCGCGGTACATGACGTGCCCCCCTCCCGTCTCAGGGGCCTCACGTAGGCTTCTGAAGGCTCTGCGGGGGCCCTTTCCCTTGCGCCACCGGCTCCACGCTCGCCTGGCCCCTTCCTCCCCAGGTGGGCCATCTCCCACAGGCAGCGCCTGCTCGAGCTCAACAGCTCCCTGGAGTTCAAGCTGCACCGACTGCACTTCATCCGCCTCCTGGCAGGCGGCCCCGAGAAGCAGCTGGAGGCCCTCAGCTACGCCCGGCACTTCCAGCCCTTTGCTCGGCTGCACCAGCGGGGTGTGTGTCCCGGGTGCCGGGGTGGGCACGGCTGGGCACGGCTGGGCTCTGGCCAGGGGTCAGCATGTGCAGGATTGCCCGTCCCTGCCCCACGTGGGGCCCCGGCGCCACCATCTCCCAGGTGAACTCCAGACTCAAGGCCCTTCCTTGCCTGCCTCTGATGCACCCTCCTAGCTTCATCTCACACCGCCTCAGGGGTGCCCCTGCCCTGCGCCACACACGCCCCACCCAGAGCGCACCGCCACCCACTGGCCCCCACACCAGGACTTCCAGACCCCAGCGGTTTTAGCCTCACTTTCCAGATGTCCACAGTTAGTAGCCCCCCGACTGCCAGTAACTGTTCCTTTAGCTCCACTCACGCTTATTACTTCACGTTTTACTTAGAAATGAACACCAGCAACGTTACGGAATCTTAGCTAGCTGCTGCTGCCTCCTGAAGGCTTTTTAAAAAGGAAGGTTAGCTAGTGTTTGGAGAATAGAGATGTGAGCACCAACCTGAGACGGCGCCTGGATGTGACTGGAAGGGTGGGAAGAGAACTGAAGCCCCTCCCTACCTGCTGCACTGGTCACGCCTGCCCCGCCCCACAGAAGCAGCCCAGAGGCCCCACCTCAGCACTGGATTTTAGAGAAAACCGGTTTTGCTGGAGGGCATTTTAATCCCTGCTTGGCCGGGTCACCGGCCTGGGAGCCACAGGGCTCAGCCTGCTCCCCCTGCTGCCCCCGCAGCCCTGCCCCCGCCCTGGGGCTGGATGCAGAGTCCTGGGGAGAGGCTGCGCCCTGACATCCCCTTGCCTCCTAGAGATCCAGGTGATGATGGGCAGTCTGGTGTACCTGCGGCTGGGCTTGGAGAAGTCCCCCTACTGCCACCTCCTGGACAGCAGCCACTGGGCCGAAATCTGCGAGACCTTTACGCGCGATGCTTGTTCCCTGCTGGGGCTTTCCGTGGAGTCCCCCCTCAGCGTCAGGTACAGCTGGCCCTGGGGGCACAGCCCCAGTGGGAGGGTTTCGAGGGAAACCCAGTTTGCCAAGGCCACATCGAGGGATGGTGCTCCTACCTAAAATGGCTGTCTCAGTCATTCTCCCAGGGAGGAATTACCTTTGTTTGTACAGTTGGAGAAACTGAGATTAGGAGAGCTGTGGCCCGAGGTCACCACAAGGTCAGCAGCAGGGTCAAGTTTCCCATTTTGTAAGATCTCTTGAACAAGGTCTGTGTCTCCCGCACCTCACCCCTGGATTGTCACAGCCCAGCCCTCTTACCAGCTCATCTCTCAAAGCCATTTCCCCTCAGGGAGACCTGAGAGTGGCTGAGTCACGTATGCTGAGAGCTTTCCTTTGGAAGGGTTCCTTTACAGTGACATTCTTCTCAGGGCTTCACACAAACCTGGGAGTTAGAGGTACTGCTGTCCTCGTCTTCCACGAGCAGACAGGCTCCTGGGGCCTCACAGGGAATAAGGGTCACCTGGACGCGGCCCCGCCGCACCCCACACCACAGCGGTGCATTTATTTAGCCTGGCTGTGGGGTCTCACGCCATGCTCCAGCGTGGTGGCCTCCACCCTCCAATTTGTTACCACGGACTCGGGTTATAGAACAGTCTTCCCAGCAGGAGCATCACCGGCCCCTCAGACAGGACGGGTCTGTGCTGCGCGACCACCCTGTGCATAGTAGGTATTTGGTACCCAAGGCTGCAACCAGTCGGCTCCCCACTCCCACTCCATCGTTGTCAGAACTGAATCCACTTCCCCCATTTCTAAGCGCCCTGGTTGATAGCCAGTGGCAGAGGTGCACTGTGACAGCAGAGGGGTAGACAGGCAGGATGGGGTCCTTTCAAACTCATCACTGCCCCTGTCACAGCCAGGACTTAGCAGTGGCTTAGGTGAGCAGATGTCTGCCCCCGGATGCTCCTTTTGTCTTTCCTGTAAGTTCTCAAAATTTGGGGTGCATTAGAATGACTCTCTAGAGTTCGACACACAACCACATTTTATGAGTGACCTGAGATTTTTAAGGACCAATTTGATCATGTGCCACTTTGGAACCCTGTCCTGAGTCATGTCCCGACGACAGTGTGCTGGTCCTTTTGTCTTGTCTGCTGGGTTCTTGGCGAGGTCACTCCAGCCCCTACTCTTTGTCCTGCAGCTTTGCCTCTGGCTGTGTGGCGCTGCCCGTGCTGATGAACATCAAAGCTGTGATCGAGCAGAGGCAGTGCACCGGGGTCTGGAGTCACAAGGACGAGTTACCGGTGAGGCCTGGCAGGGGGAGGTGCGGCAGAAGGCGCAGGGGAGGACAGCCGCCGCAGGAAGTGGGACTCACTGCTCTGCTGGCCTCCCCAGATTGAGATCGAACTAGGCATGAAGTGCTGGTACCACTCAGTGTTTGCGTGCCCCATCCTCCGCCAGCAGACGTCGGATTCCAACCCTCCCATCAAGCTCATCTGTGGCCATGTTATCTCCCGAGATGCACTCAACAAGCTCATTAACGGAGGAAAGTAAGTTCCCCGTGCGCTGTTCCACCTTGGCTTGACTGGTCTGCTGGCCAGCCCCGAGACGTTCTTGCTTCTCCTCCCCTTGTAGGCTGAAGTGTCCCTACTGTCCCATGGAGCAGAACCCCGCAGATGGCAAACGCATCATATTCTGATTCCTGCCTGAACTTTGCCGAAAGAGATTTTTCATCCAAGAGCCTCGGCCTGTCTTGGTAGGGGTGGTTGGCTTCCATGGACTGTGGTTCATTTCAGAGCAACTGGCTGAGGAGTGCCACCACGGGCAGGGGCCAAGGTGGGAGGTGAAGCATCCTGCACTGGGCAGCTGGCTCCGTGGCTCTGAGGGCAGGGAGACGCTGGCCTCTATACCGTGCTGTCTCTCCCTGTTTATTTTTGCTGCTTAGTAGCAACCGACAGAGGAGCAGAGGGCTTGGCCAGCACAGCGGACGTCTCCCATCCCTGCGCTCAGCCGGGTCTGTGACCGCCGCCACGCCAGTTCCAGCCTCACAGCTGCGTGTCCACATCCCACTGTAAATAGTCCACGTTACAACCCGATGCCTTCGTTTTATAACTGAACAAATATATTCACAGGCCTCCTTCCTGCGCCACCCTTTAGCTTTACTGATGAAGCATTACTACGTGCCCACGGCACACAGGCACCGGGCGTGGCCTGGCTGCTGCTGTCGGTGGGAGCATGGTAGCCACACAGCTCAGTCAGAAAGAACCCAACCTGCATCTCTGATTGGGAGAAAAAGCTGGGAGATGTCAGGCTCTGGGCAAGGCGCGTTTACATATGCATATATGAAGTCTCATTACCTTCTCAGTAGGAATGAGTCTGAGAGGGATGCAGGAAGATGAAATGACTTGCCCAGAAGGGCTCAC
This sequence comes from Camelus dromedarius, assembly GCF_036321535.1. Lineage (NCBI taxonomy): Eukaryota > Metazoa > Chordata > Mammalia > Artiodactyla > Camelidae > Camelus > Camelus dromedarius. Next base: position 23,903,913 of record NC_087462.1, read on the forward strand.
AGCTTATCAGAGAGCTTAGAGTTTTAAACCAGATCCAACCCTCGAGCCCAAGATCTTTCCAGTTTTTTCCCAGGGCGCCTGAAGCTTGGTTGCTAGGTGTACTGAGTCCTGCGTGGGGCCTTTGAGAGCAGGAAGGCACCATAAATCTAAAATGTTTAAGGGATTACATTACTGGGGCCATTATGCCAGGCAGGAGGGATGGCCTGGGGTTTTGCATTTTGCTTCATATACCTATTTAAAATTTACTGTGGGTGGGTAAATTGCTTCTGTCAGCTTCCCAGTGGCATTTAAGGCTCCTGGGGAAAAAAAGAAGAGGAACTGGGGTGTCCCTGACAAGGGCTACCGGCCTCCGTGCAGTGGGGTCTGCACTCAGCTGCTTTACCCTGCAGCTCCCACGTACTCTGCAAGCGGGCGTGGAAAGCTCGGGGGTGGGCAGCGGAGTCTGCTCAGCTGGAGTCTAGCACCAGCCCTGACAGCCAGGCATTGGCACTGAACATTCCTGAAGGGCTCAGGTTCTCCAGTGAGAAAGCCTGCTTCTGCTCCTTCCTGCCCACCAACTCCTTGGCCCCACGAGTAGCTGCTGTTTAAAAAAAACACCCACAGGCTCACATTTTAGTTTCAGCATTTACTTCCCCTACACCACATTCTTGGAACCGTCTTCGTTGAAGCTCAACAGGAAACAGCAATGATGGAGAAGTTGCCGGCTTTGCTGTGGAGACCTAGCTGCTGGAGCTGTCTGGGAAGAATCCGTGCCTCCGGGGACCAGGGAGATGCTGCGAGTGTGGGCAGCAGGAGGGCAGCCAGCTGGCCTGCCGCCAGCCCAACAGCTTCTGGAGCAGGTGCCCAGGTTGCTGCCGAAGTCCTTCACATGGGCGGGGGCAGAGCTTGCACCTCCTCCAGGCACTCGTCGTAGGCCTCCTGGTATTCCTCGTGGGGCTTGACCATTATCACGCAGGTGGGGCGCTTGGAGCCAGCGGCTGCACCCAGGTCCTGTAGAGAAGGAAAGAGAAAGGCTGTTTGGAAAAAAAGCCACATAACCTGTGTACCAGGGAGTCTCATAGTGATGACCCACCAGCCTAATCCAGCCCACAGACGTGCTATCCATCAACATTAAAAACATTTTGAATTGGTTGCCATCATTTAAACTCAGCAAATGTTCGAGCTGTGGTCCAGCAACACTGGGCTATATTCCCACCCAGCAACTGTGAAAGGGCTCCAGCCCAGCAGGGGCTGTCCCCTTAGGCAGGGCCTGTGCTTGCCAGGTCCCTGCCATCCCCCACTCCCTGGACCCCAGACCTATGGCCCCTGCTATGTAAGGATAAGGACAGTGGCAGGTCCCCAGAACACCCCTTCTGGACACTGCACCCACCTAATAGGACCAACACATCCAAGTACACCTTCTGTTTCATTCCCACTGTCCATGGAGAAGGGGATTCCCATTTCACAAGCGCAGAGAGGAAACTTATCTGCAGTCCCACATCTAGGAAGCAGCAGAGCCAAGAATCCATCCGGGCCTGTCTCAACTCCAAAGCTTGTGCTCTTTCCCACAGTGGCCTGCTGCCACACACCCAACCCCTGACCCCCTCCTCCTGCACTGACCAAGATCGAGGGGCTCACATGCTCTTTACCGTCTTAGAGGGGATATAGACGTAGGGCAGATTCCGGTCTTCACACATAACTGGGAGATGACAGTATACCTCAATGGGTAATGTGTCTCCTGCCAAAACCATGATCCTGAAATGGGAGAAACCACTGTCATTTCGAGCTTGCTCATCCCCTCTTTCAGTTGTGAGTGCCTTACCACTAAGGATGGGCCTTGAGGGCACAGAGATGGGTACGATGGCCGCTGACCTCAAGGAGCCTAATTATTAATGTTTGTCTCCCAAACTCTAGAAGTGTGTGCAGATTTGTTTGGTGAGTGCATTCCTCTGGGTAGGTGATCTCTATTGCTTGGCAATAAGTAAATGTCACCAAGTGTGGCAAATAGTATTGTGCTGGGACAGATAAGGTATGGGAGGGATGCCAATGAATAAGAGCTCAGCTCTCCTGGACAATCAAAAGAGTAATCAGGAGGTGACACCTGAATGGAAAGCTGAAATGAACATCTGCCAGGCAGCCCATGGAGGGGCTGAGGCAGGGAAAAACCTTTAAGGTTGAGAGAATCAGAATGGCACCAGATACACAGGGGCTGGCTGTGGGGAGCCAGGGATGGCTTTGGAATCCAGGATGGGGATGGGGCAGACAAGAAGGCTAAAGAGATTAGCAGGGCCATACCCAAGGGCCCTGAGTGTAAGGCTCAGTCCCTAGAGTGACAGGGAACCAAAAAAAGCTTGCCAGAGAACCCTCAGTTAGGGCTCCTAGTTGGTAAAGTGTCGGGGTTCTGGGGCAAGGGCCTCTGAACTCCTGAAGACACAGAGGAAGAGTCTGTTCCACAGGGGAGTGAGAGGAAAACACAAGGAAAGAGCTCTCGGTTCAAAGCACTGCATGCACACCCCTAGTTTTCCTTTTGTCTTGTAGGCTCTCGTCCTCTGCAGGCTCTTCTTCCTCTGAGTAGTCTTTAAGTGCTGGTGTTCCCACAGCTTGGTCCTTGGCTACCCTGTCAGCACTCAGCTGACATCCCATATGGGTTATGACCCATCCATAACCACGGCTTCAAGTGCCATCTATGTGTTGACAACCCCCAAATCTATTCTCTCCAGCCAGACCCTCTCCCAGGCCGCAAAACCAAATAGCCACGGGCCTGTCTGACAGTTCTCTGGGCAAAGGGGTGATGTGTTAAAAAGGCACCTCAAAAACTTGTCTAAAACCAAATTCGCGATCTTCCCATACAAATCTGGCCCCCTCCACTGTTCACTGTCTCATGAGTGGGCCCTCTCTCCGTTTGCCTGGCACCATACATCCTCTATCCACGTCCGAAAATCCTCTCATCTGTCAACTTTAATTCTCTCCATCTCTGCCATCACCATCGAAATCAAAATTGCCCTCACCTCTTCTACACCGCAGCAGCCTCCTATCTCAATTTCCCCATCTCTTCTTCCACCTCTGATCCTTTCCAAAGTTTCCAGAAAAATCTTAAGGTGTAAACATAATTATGTCACTCCCTGGCTTTAGCCTTCTGGCGTCCAAAGCTCTTGAGTACAAAAATTAAACTTACCACGGCTTACGAAGCCCCATGAGACAGTTTAACACTTCTGCACACCACAACCTTCTCCTGCCCCGGGATCCACTTTCTTCTCACAGAATGCCCTGCGTCCCGCCAAACACACACACCAATTCCTGTATCTTCAGACCTCAGCTACTCCACCTAGGTCAGACTCCTCAATGAGCATCAAATCCCCACAAGCATTACGTATCTCTTGAGCACCTACAATGTACCAGACACTTCTGGAAATAAAGCAGTCAGTCAGAGGCTTTATCTTGTTCTTAAAGAACTTACTGTCTAGCTTGAGTGGGAGATACAGGGAATAAATATGCAAGTAAGTTTCAGATTCTGATAAATGCCAGAAAAGAGAGATGTAGGTTAATGAAGTCATCCTCACTGCACCCTGTCCTTTTCTTTCTACAACTTGTAATTTTGTGTGTAGTTGATTAATGTCATTATCTCCGCATAGCACAGTGCCTGAAAAAGAGTAGACACTCAGTAAATAGTCGCTGAATGAATGAAGCTGGGATCTGCCCTAAGTGAGTAGGCTTATACGATTCGCTTCCCTTGGAATTCACTTTCCCCGTGGTGTCCCTTTGAGCTCGAGTAAGTATGTATCGGCATCTGTACTGAAGAGAATTTACCGACTAATTATCTTCTGCATATGAGGCTGTCAGAGCACTCTTACCGACTACCTTACTAAGTAGCAGGGATACTTTGGGACCGTTTTGAAAAGCAAAATCCGGCGGGAGGGGGTTCTTACCCTTTTTCGCCTTTGTTGATAAATTTTTGAACCTCCTTCACCCCGCGCCGAATCTGCTTCTGTTTCACGGCTGCCACGACAGGAGAGTCAGTCTGGGGGGCCTTGACCCACCACCCGAGTCCCGGCCCGGCCCGGCCCACCCAGGTCCGCCGCACCTTTCTTGATGCATTTGTAGAGCTTCCGCGTGAGGCGGCGAGAAGCCAGGGGCTGGGCAATGGGGTTCAGATTCACCAGCAGCTCATGGTAAGTGCGCTCCCCGCTGCACGCGTCCGCCTGAGCCTCCCGCCCATCCGAATCTGCCTTCATTTTGGTCATCGCAGCGACCGTGGGGGCAATCGAGCACCTCAGATGCGAACCCACGCGGAGCTTCAGGAATCACTTCCGGGTCATGCCCCTCTGCGGAAAGCCGGCGGTACACCACAGCCAATTAGGAACCCGGGTCTCTGACTCAGACCAATCGTTGAAGCTCAACTCCTTAAATACAGCGGGTGGGGGCGGAGTCTAGGCCGTAGGGGCGGGATCACTCCCATAACTGAGGCGGGGCAAGGCAGAGCGGATTAGGGTCTGAGTCGGAGGGAGTCTGAGGCGAGGGGCGGGGCCCGGAGAAGGCGGGACCCGGGGAAGGCGGGGGCCTGGGGAAGGCAGGCCTGGAAAAGGCGGGGGCTGGGGAAGGCGGGGCCTGTACAAGGCGGAGCCCCGAGGGAGGCGGGGCCCGGAGACGGTGGGGAGGGACTAGGACACCCACTTGGGCTCCTCTGAGAGTCCGGCTTCTCCCTTCCCGGCGGCGGGAGGAGGAGGAGCGTGTACCTGCGGGGACGTGACCACGTCTAAGGGGACGGAATCCTTGCCTAAAATGCGGCGTGGAAGAATGGGAGTCTGCTCCGTGCGATTCCAAATCTCCTTCGAATCCGATCCTCAGATGCGCCGCACGGAGCCTGGTCAGGTCCCGAGCCCGCAGCTGGTCCCGCCCGAGGGGTGCACCCTAGTTGCCAAGGTTAAGATAGAGTCTGACACCGGCACTTCTCCCACTCTGCTTTATCTTTCCTGGCGAGGGGTGGCCCCGCTCACTGAGCGCTCGGTCTGGACCGCTCTTCCCCGTAGAACGGGGCTCGCTCCCACCCTTCCCACTCAGGTATTTCCCGCGGGAGAGGTTCTCCCGAGCACCGTGTCTGAGACTGCAGTCCAGCCGACCCCCCACCGGCAACCATAACCCTGTTTCCCCTGGTTCCTACCGCCACCTGGCACCGCACACACGGCACACATCGCAGAAACAGCTGGCGGTTGCTGAGCTTCGGGAAGGCAGCGTGAACGCTGGGGACCGGCGCTGGGTCTGAGACTTGGAGGTGTGGCGGGGGAGAGCTCTGAGTAGGCGCCCCGTTTGCAGTTGTCTGTAGAGGATTAGTGGACGGTGACGCTGGGGAGGCCAGCAGGCCTGGGTTGCGGTGGACTTGTACCTCTGACTTATTTCTTGTACCTTGTCTTGGAACATTGGATGAATATTAATTTGATCATTGCTATAAGTTAATTGCCTTTGATTTTGCGGTGGTAGGCCTGCCATTTTTGTGGTGGTGGAACAGGCCAGAAAGTGGAACTTCAGAAGTCTGCAGCTGGCCTTGCCAGCACAGGGTGGTTAAGCCAACTGAAAACCTAACCTTTAAACCCTGTAACCAAGTGCAGTCCTTACACAAAAAAAGTAGTTTTTTTTTAAATTTCGTATTTTAATAAAGAAAATTAGGATACAATTCATGCTAACCTTAGACCCCAAATAATTTCACAAATGGAAAAATACATCAGTTGAACACTGAGAATATGTTACATAAGAAACAAAAAATAATTTGAAAATAAACAAAGGTTGTATGCACAGTGTAACCCCAAATTAACCTTTTAAATGTTTTCACTTTGGAATTTCTTGAGAAAATATAGTGGCTCCTGAACTTTAGGACTAGGGGTTACTGCCAGCATTGCCTGACTGTCCACTGCATTGCTATACAATTTCTCACCCCAGACCCTCCCCCCGCTCTTCCCTCTTCCTCAGTCCTACAGTAACAGTTCTGGCCCTCCCTGGGGAGACCTCCCCAAGAGGCAAGTGAGAGCAGAGCTCCTCTGAGAACAAGGCTGGCAGGGCTCTGCAGGATGGTTTTCTGCTCCTCTTTCAGCCTTGTGGGGTGGGTAACAACGTGTCAGGGTTGCAAAGGGGAAAGGTGCTCCCAGACGTGTGCACAGGGCATGACAAGTTCCGTGGAGAATTTCACCCCTGGGAAACCCAATTGAGGCAAATGTGCTTGACTGGTCTTGGTTATGAAGGCCTCTCAGTTCTCATGTGGAAGAAGGAAGGAATTAACATTTATGCGCCAAGTGTAATGTCTTATCCAGTGCTCTCAAAGAATACCTTTATTATTCATAATTTTATGGAGGCTCATAAAGGGGATTGCTCCATCCCGCTCACACAAAGCTGAATTTGAACCCTGGTCCACTAGTCTCCAGTGCTCTGCTCACCTCCTGTGACTTCGTGTTCAACTTTAGCTCAAAGGTTATGAAATGTGGCTGGGTAGTGAAAGTATAGGAATCTTGGCCTGGCCAGGTCACAAGTGTCAGCTTTTTGAGCCATAAAACAATGAAGTACCAAGAACAAATCTATCTTCAGTAAACCCCACAGTGTATTTCTCACACTGGTCTCGGAGATTTGTGCCAGATCCGAGGTGGTTTGTGTGACTTCACTGATTTTGTTTGAATGGCCACTCACACTCACTTGAAGCAGTGTATACTGGGTGAGAATGTAATGGCTAATGGGTCGGAGATCAGGGTTCTAAATGACAAATGACACTGGGCAATTCATTTAACCTCTCTGGGCTTCAGTGCCTTGTCTATAAAATGTGAAATTTAGACCTAGATGGACTAAGGTCCTATCTTTTAAAAAGTTGGGGAGGATGATGATTTTTTTTTTTAACTGAGATATATGGGAGGAGGGTATAGCTCAGTGGTAGAGCACATGCTTGGAATGCATGAGGTCCTGGGTTCAATCCCCAGAACCTCCATTTAAAAAAAAAAAGGAAATAAACAAATAAACTTAATTACCTCCCTCCTTCAAAACATTAATAAAATAAAAATGAATAAACCTATAAAAACTGTCTAAAAAGTAAATTGAGATATAATTCCTATATATAATTAACCCATTTAAAATATACAGTTCAGTGGTTGTAGTATATTCACTGAGTTGTCCAGCCATCACCACAATCAATTTTAGGACATTTTCATTGCTTCAAAGAGAGCCCCACACCCTTTAGCTGTCACCTCTGTCCCCTCATCCTCCCCGGGCCTAAGTAACCACTAATCTACTTTCTGTCTATAGATGTCCCTGTTCTGGACATTTCACAGAAACGGGATCATTATAGTACACGGCCTCTTGTGTCTGTCTTCTTTCACTTAGCATGTTTTCAAGGTTTGTCCATGTTGTAGCACGCGTCATAGCGCCATTGCTACACAACAGTCCACTCTTTGGATACACCATGTTTTATCCATTCATCAGTTGATGGACTGGGTTGTTTCCACCTTTTGGCTGTTGTGAATAGCGCTGCTTTGAACATTCACGTGTAAGTTTTCATGTGGGCATATGTTTTTTATTCTTCTCTTGGATATATACTTAGAAAAGAATTGCTGGGTCATACGGTAACTTGTTAACTTTTGGGGGAAATACCAGGCTGTCTTGCAAAGTGGCTGCACCATTTTACATTCTTACCAGCAGCATGCAAGCGTTCCAATTTCTCCTCATTCTCATCAATACTTACTGTAATCTGACTTTTTCCTTCTAGTCATCCTAGAGGGTGTGAAGTGGTATCTCATTGTGGGTTTGATTTGCATTTCCCTGATGGTTAATGATGTTGAGCAACTTTTCAGGTGCTTATTGGCTGTTTGTGTACTTTTGTAGAAATGTTTATTTGCCCATTTTAAAATTAAGGATGAGTTTTTAATTGACTTAATTTTTTTTCTTTATGGGGAGATATAATTAGGTTTATTTATTTACTTATTTTAATGGAGGTACTGGGGATTGAACCCAGGACCTCGAGCATGCTAAGCATGTGCTCTACCACTGAGCTATCCCCTCGCCTTCTTATTTATCAAGCTAGATGCTTTCTCTAGAAGCTGATGTTCAAATAGAAGTTTGCAATTGGTGTCTCCCCAGAAGAGAAGCCTGAGATTTCAGGACAGAGCCTAAGGAGAGAGGGACCATCAGTGGGATTCTGGAAGGTAGAACCTTCCTCAGACACAACTGCTTAGGTGCTTTATGCACCTTACTGCATAAAGCTAACTGCTTAGAAAAGTCAGCTTGGCACTTGAGAAAGTTGGGTTTCTTTAGGGTCAGGATTTTGGCTTTGGAATTTAAAATGTATTATTTGAAAGGTGATAATATTCACATTAAAATTTTTTTCAGATAGTACATAAGAATATAAAACAAAAAGTTAAACATTCTTCCGCCTCAACCCCTATTCCTCCAGAGACACCTACCATTAAGTTTTATTGTGTATACGTGCAAATATATTTGTTTACATACATTAAATGATATAATACACTGTCTGGCAATTTGTTTCCACTTATCAATATATCTTGGGAAATTTTCCTATTTTTGCCATAGGGATAAATCTCATTCTTTTAATGTGTTGTCATATCACGTTGTAAGCATTTCCGTAATGTAGTTGACCAGCTCCTAGTGATGGACTTTAGTTTTGTTTTTAGTGTTTTTACTATTTTGAATAAATTTGCAATGAATCTTGTGTAGTATCTTTGGTACTTTTGTGAGTCTATCCGGGGGAAAATCTCTAACATTTAGGTTTTGATGGGTGTGGTATGGTCCAATTGTCCTCTAAAGAGGTGCGGTTTACAATTGTTCTGATATTGTCTCTACATCGCTTGCGCTTGCGAAGACTGGGTTTTAGCAGCCTTTTATCAGGGGTAGGAGGGGCGGTGATGATCCAGCGGGGAGAAATAGTTCATTTACATTTCTTTAGTTCAGAAGGAGGCTAGACGGTTTATATTTTTATAGGTCATTTATGTTTCTTTTTCTGTGAACTCTCTATTCTATCCTTGCCCAGTCTTTCTATAGGGTTGTCTCTTAGTGCTTTAGAAAAGCTTTTTGTATTCAAAGGAAAATTTTCTAGTGCTTTTGTGGTTTCACCGTTTATATGAAAAACTTTGATCATCAGTTTTAATGTGAGTGTGAGGAACAAGGCAGGGCTCCAACTTCGCTTTTTTCCAGGTGGTTCGCCATTGTCCTCAGGCCATTGATTGAATCCTTCCTCTTTCCATCCATTCATTTAAAATGCCTTTGTGTTGTGCTGGACTCTAATATGTGCTAGGATCTCTTTCCAGTCTCTCTGTTCTTTTTCTAGTATGAAGCTGCTTTGAAGGCTCTAGTGTTTGGTTTGTTTGGTTTTTTTAAACTATTTTTAATATCTAATAGGTTTTCTGATGTTGCTGAGGGCTGGGCCCATGTCGCTAGGCACTTTCTCATGTGCGGCCTCGGCCCTGACTCTCCGTCCCTCTCTCCCAGTCAGTGACCTGGGCCAGCCGTAGCGAGTGGCTTTGATTTCTGGCAGGGATAAAATTAGTGGACAGCATGATATTTTAAGAAGTCCAAGGGACCCTAGGGACCACCTCATCCAGGCATTTGACAGATGAGAAGCTGAGGCAGTTTCACGAGGTGCTGTGTGTTCTGGTTGGGCGCTCTGTGTCCAGGCGCCTGCCGTGGGCTGGGGGCTCCAGCTGGTGATGGGAAGAGGGTGGCCATGAGCCCATCGTCAGCCCCGGATCCCCAGTCACAGCCTGAGACAGGCTCTTCTTCCAGCCACCAACACCTACCAAAAGCCTGCACTTTTCCCAGATGGGCTTTTGGTCTGGGGCTGCCTGGAGGGAGGAGGAGGCGGTGGGTGCCAGTGCCGCCCCTGTTTCAGTCTGACTCCCACTCACACAGTCCTGGAGCCTGTGGATGCTGCTCGGGCCAGTTTCCTCTGCAGTCCCCCCGCCTCCCCCCCGCAGCCTCTCCTAGACTGCAGCTCTCACCACCCGCTTCATCTGTTACCCTCTTCCATTGCCTTTGCATGCTTTCAAAAATCAGGGAGATTTCTCCTCTGTTGGAGACGCTCTCATTTTCTTTGCTGTTTTGGTAGATGTTGCTGGAGTGTAGATGCGTGTATGTGTGTGTGTGTATGCGTGCAAAACCTGCCCTGTCTCCAGGATGCCACGCTGCCTCCCACTGCTTAATGGGATTCTTGAGCAATTGCTTGATGGGCACAATTTCTGTTCATGTGCCCAGAAAATCTCTTCCTTTCCTCTTGGCCTCCTGGAATCGACACTGGAATGCATGCCAGACTTCATGTAGTGGAGCTAGCTCTGGTTCTTAAATAGCTGATTCCCAAGCAGCAACATCCTGGGGGATCAGCTGCAGTTTACAGCTAGGGTCAGGCCAGGGGGTGCCAAGGGGGGCATCCAAGGGCTCGAACTCTGAGCAGCTGGAGTTTTTGCTGCCAGCATTTTCTGCAGACTTGGCAAACTGTCAGGAATAGAAGGGACACTGAGGAGGTTTGGGTCTCCACCGTTGCCTTTCAGACTTTGCAGTCATTCCAAAAAAAATGTACTGAGCACCTGGGATGTGTTGAACACCATGCCACACGTTAGAGGGAATGCTGGTGAGCTCGAGAAAGTTCTTGACTCCCCAGAGGCTCCCTATGAACTCCGCTGCTGCATCCCATGATGGGGAAGTATCAGGCGCTCTAAGAGTATTGAACTGGAACCTAGAAAGGGATCTGGGAAAAAGCTGCTTGCTCCTGAGATTTGTGGAATGGGAGAGTGGGGGGAGGGGTGCTGGGAAAGCCTGGAGGTGGGGTGGGGAGAGTCCAAAGCTGAAGACAGCCGGTGGCAGGGCTCACATGATGGCCACTGTCACTGCTTACCGAAGCCACACTCCTGTCGGGGTCCCTCTGTCCCACAACACAGAGAGCTCCAGGAGGGCAGAGTCTGTCTGTGGATCTGGTACCTGGCAGGGAGTCAGTGCTCAGAAAACATTTGAGTGAATGGACTTTACAGAATTTTGCTTAGATCTTGAGGCTACTGGGGAGCAAGAGTTTAACTTGGGGGTTAACCTGGTTAGTTTCATGCTTTTGGAAGAGCATTCAGGCAACTGTGGAAAAACAGGGGGGTGGACAATACGCCTGGGGGGCTTCCTCTGCTGGTGGCTGAAGGGGAATCAGATTTGAACCTGGCACCTGATGCTGGAGGGAGCCACATGCAAGGACCAAAGAGCAGCTGCAAGGAGCTGAGAACCATCCCTGGCCGACAGGAAATGGGGATCCCAGTCCAACAACCACAAGGAACCGAGTCCTGCCAACAGCAGGGATGAACTTGGAGGAGGATCCCAAGGGCCAGATGAGATCACGGCAGTTGGAAAGTTTGATTTTACCCTTGTAAGCGCCTATCAGAGAACCCAGCCATGCCATCCCGGACTTGTGACCTGCGGACCTGTGAAAGAATAAAAGGATATTTATTGTTTTAAGACACTAAGTGGTCATATGTTACAACAACAGTAGAAAATGAACACACCAATTTCTGGATGCATTCACTGAATTGAAAACACAGGTAGAGTGGCGGGTCAGGAAAGGCTGGCTGAGAAAATAGGCCCAGGAGGGCTTGGCGTCGACAGTGATAGTCCCCACCTCATCAGGTTGTGGAGAGGCTCAGAGACTTAGAAAAAGTGCTGGATCAACGTTGGCCCCTGTGGATGTGGCTGGAGCTGCAGGGAGACCTGAGTCCCAGGTGCAGGTGGAGATCTGGGAGTCTCCGTGGAAGGGCCTCTGCCTCTGAGCCTGTCCCAGAGTCGTTGATTCCACGAAATGTGATGGGATGGAGAAAGCAGGTGACACTGTCACTGCCTGAGCCCGGGGTCTGTCGAGTGGGCTGATTTCAACCCGCTGGCCAGGCTTACGTCTCCTCCTCCTCACACGTAGGCCTACCCTGTGGAGCAGTGAGGAATCACCGGGACTGGGTGTGGCGGCTCTGGCTTATGAACTTTTTATGACTGCTCTGTTGACAGCTGGTTTCTTGCTTTGCCTTTGGAGGGGCCTGGAGTTCACGGTCCTACTCCTAGAATGTGAGAACTCGAAGCATCCTTAGGCCCCACCTAGTCCCCCTCCCCCCATAACAGAGGGGAAGGAGAGGCTTGGAGAGGCAGCGACTCACCCTGGACCACAGAGCAAACCAGGGACCAGGCTCCCCTCCCTCCCTCAGTCAGCGCTTAGCTGGGAATGGGGAGAGGCAGGATTCGGGGAGCAGCTGGACGTCCCCTTCCCAGTCCTGTGTACCTCCTCCGCAGCCCCCAGTACTGCTGAGGAGGGACGGAAACCTGACCACGCTCGGCTTCTGTCCACACATGGAAAGAGGAATCTATCTTTTTCTTTCTTTAAGAGAGACAGAGAGGAGGGCAGCCAGGCTGGAGTGGAGCAAACTGGGGCAGAAACTGGGTTGGGAGTGTTTGGGGCTTGACTGGGAGACCTTGGCTTCCAGAGTCCGCCCGATGTAGGTGAAGACTCGGCAGAGGTTTTCTGTCAGGAGCCAGACAGTGAATATTCTAGGCTTTGTGGGCTATACAGTGTCTGTTACAGCCATTCAACTCTGCTGTGACACTATGAAAGCCGCTCTGGGCAATATGTAAACAAATGGATGTGGAGTTTCCAATGAAACTTGTGTGTAAAAACAGAGAGCGGGCTAGATTTGGCACATGGGCTGTACTCACTGTAGTTCCTTAATTTGGAAGGTGGTGGTGGTGCCAGTGGCTTCCCCTCTCCTCACCAATCTGTTGTCATCAAATACCATTATTTGGAGTCCAGTTCTGGAAGTTCTTGGATACCTAAATCACTTGCTGGCAACACAGAGCCCTTAAAATATTTTAAAAAATAGAAATATGGTTGTTTTCAGTTTTCAAAAAATTTGAGTAAGTATTATAGTCACATGGTTCAAAATGGTAACAAAAAGTTATACAGTGAACAATGTCCCTCCCACCCATTTCAGTCACCCATTTTACTAACCAGAAGCAACCAATGAGACCCATTTCCTACATTGCCTTCCATAGACAGTCCAGATCTTGTCTCTGTAAAAATGCTTTTCCATAGAAATGGTAGTATATTATGCACAGCAGTCTGAATCTTATTTTTTACAGTAGGAGATTGTTCCTATTACATTTTTGGTGTTTTTATTAGGATAGCATTAACAAATTCTTTTATCAAGTGTCTGCGAGAGGTTTGACATTATCATAATGTTGAATCTTCCTGTTTGCTTGGATCTTTTGTGTGCTCAGTATTTCAAATTTTCTTCATTTTTATCTTAAGTGTATTCCTAGGTGTTTTAGGTCTTTCTATCTTCTGATTGTTGTTGGCATATATACAGGCCACGATACTGAATTCTTTTATAGCTTAGAATAGTGTTCTGGTTAATTCTCTTTGGGTTTTCCTCATATATGATAACATTATCTGTGAATGGTGATGGTTTTGCCTACTCTTTTCCTGTTTTTATACCTCTAATTTCTTTCTCTTGTCCAATTACATTGGTTGTACACCCAGAAAAGGTTAAATAATAAATAGAAGAAGACAAGTTTGTGTCATTTCTTGCTTTAATGAAAGTGCTTCTGGAAGCTGACATTTGGGGTGCTTTTATAAATGTTTACCTTATTCTGTTTTACCAAGAATGTTTACTAAAAATATATGTTGAGATTTATCAATTTCCCTGTTAGTATGTGTTGATAAGACTTCTTCCCTCATTTAATCTCTTAATATGGTGCATTATCTTAACAGAGTTCTTAATATTAAACCATCCTTGCCTTTCTGGAATAAGCCTTCTTTGTAAGGTTTAAAATTATTATTAATGTGCTGTTAGGTTGTGTTTGCTTATTCTTCCATCAATACTCACAACTGAGCGCAGACTGGTTTTTTTTAAGTTATTTTTAAAAATTGAAGTATAATTGATGTGCTGTGGTGTGCTTGTATTGGTTGTGTCAAGCCTGATGCCTGAGATGACCTCCAAGTGGGGACATGGAGGAGGCCGTGGGACCTGTGTGTCTGGAGCTCATGGGAAAGGGCCAGACTAGAGAGAGAGAGATTCGTGGGTCATTTGCATACATGGTCTTTTGTGCCAAGAGACTGTATGATATCACCTGGGGGCTTAGTAGGTAGAGATGAAGAAAGGAGGAGGGTTGAATCTTGAGGTGCTTCAACATGTTTGAAATTCAGTCTCTGGGGGGGAAACCAGCAAAAGAAGTGGAAAATTATTTGGCAATAAAAAGGTAGAATGAAGAAGTACCAATACACACTGTAATACGGATGAACATTGAAAAAATTACGCTAAGTGAAAGAGGCCAGACACTAAATGCCATGCGCTATATGATTCCATTTACATAAAACATCCAGAATAGGCAAATCTATGGAGATGCAGAGTAGATTAGTGCTTGTAGGGGCTGGAGGGGGGGATGGGAATGACATAAGGGCAAGGGATTTTTTAGGTGATGCACATATTCTAAACTGAGATTATAATGACCTTGCCCAGCTCTGTGAATATGCCAAAACCATTGAATTGTACACTGTAAGTGGGTGGATTTTATAGTATGTCAATTATATCCCAATAAAAATGTGTGGAGGGAAAAGAAACTTGAGAAGCGGTTAGAATGTGGAAGGAAAATCTGGTGACTGACATGAGGAAGCTGCTCCCACCATGGGTCAGGGCTCAAGGTCCCACCAGTGAGTGGGAGGCTAGTTCTCACCTCTTTGGCAAAATGGAGGAACATTAACTGGGGACGGGAGAACTTGTTGGCCACAAGTTCAACTCTAGGACATCGTTCTTCATTGCTGGAAGTGGTTCTGACCTAACAGCCAAAGGGAGGGTCAATTTTAGAAGACACACTTCCCCAGGAGGCAAAGATTTACTGGCAGGAGGTGATGAAGGAAAATGGGTGGGGTGGGCCCTGCCCTAGAGCCAAGGCGAGCCCAGCATAAGCCGGTGGTGACCAGGCCGACCTGGGCCCAGGAGAGAGCATGACTGGAGCTGGTTCTATAAAGCAGAAGCCGTTGGGACTGGGCAAGATGGGCAGGGGAGTCCATGGGTCGGGGCTCTGCTGAAAAAGGGAGCAGTCAAGATTCAGATACTGGATGTCAGAATTGATGAGGTTTCTGTCACGGAGCTCAAGGGGAAGGGAAGAACGTGGTCCTGGAAATCTGGGCCGCGCCTCACTGGGGCAGTCTTAAGAATGCGGAGAGGGCTGGGCAGGGCTGGGCTGGAAACTGGTCCTCACCTGCAGGGATCAGACCTGTGCGCATGCCCAGATCACCCCTCGGGCGTGCCGGAAGTGCTGCCGTTGACCTGAGGAAAGGCAGACCTGTGAGCCCAAGGGGACTGCTGGGGCTGCAAAGTGGGCGGCGCTGGGGCAGGTGGGTATCATCTTGGAGGAAACAGAATCTGAGGAAGGTGAGGAAGAAGGGAGGCTATTCCAGGCAGACGGCGAGTTGCGCTGCCAAACGGATTGAGAAGCCACCTATGTGGGACCCCTGCCAGTGGAGATGGAGATTGCTGAGGATGTTGGAAGGCGGCGACTGACCCGAGCATCACCTGGACAAGGTACCCAATGAGGTGACAGGGGCTCGGTGGACAGGTGTTGCAGCTGGAGATGTGCAGACTGAAACTGGAATGAGACTTGGGGACTGGAAACTAGTGAATGAGTGGCCAGATCTACGGCAGGCGCTGGGTTTTCACCCTCTTTACGCCCTTTGAGTGCTGGCCAGACTTTCAAACGAAGAAAATTGAGGCTCAAAAAGGAGAAATAACTTGTTCTAAGTCTCAGAGTTGGGACGTACAGGAGCTGGGATTTGAGCCGGGTCTTCTAATTCCAAAGCCAAATCTGGAGCTCCTGTATTGGAGTTTAGGGATCTAGATGGGCAAACTTGCCCTTTATAGCATCAGATAGTAAGTATTTTTGGCTATGTGGGCCAAGAGGCAAAATTTGGATGATATTATGTAGGTAGGTAAATAATATGAGAAGAAATGAAACATTTCCATACATTTTTATTGGCAGAATTTAAAACATTATTTATGGAAACTAACTTTGGGTTTCATAGAATTTATGTGTCATGAAACACTATTCTTTTGATTTTTTTTCAACCATTAAAAAATATAAAAATCACTCTTTGTTCAAGAGTCGTACAGAATCAGACAGCAGGCCAGTGCTAAGCCCCATGCAAAGGAGCCGCCAAGGCTGCTCTTCTGAGGGGGCACTGCTGCCTTTCAGAGAGGACATAGGTGTTTCCTGATTTCATAGACTTTTCTCCAATCTGGTCAGCAGCAGTACACCCTAAATCTGTCCCTATCCCCATGCCTGAAATGCTGTACAAAAGTGAGAGTCCAATCCCAGAGGAAGCTTAAGTTTTAAAGGCTATGCCAGAGATTGTGACATGAAGCCAGACCAGGCCCCTCTGTATGTCTCATTCACTGAAGGCAGCCTTGCGAGCTCCAAGGAAACTGGAGGGTTAGGTCTGTACATGCTGCATCTTCCATTGAAGTCTGATTCCAGAAGGGTGTCCTAGACAATTCTGATTAGCCTCTGCTGGCCAGAGGCTGCTTCTGAGACTCCAAGTAGGCACAGGTGGCTGTTGCAAATGTGACCTTAGTGGGTCGGGGTTAGGGGAGCACTGGCTAGCAGAGCATCTCCACGTCTTCCGAGTCTGTCTGGAGGATTTGATTTGAGACGGGATGGGGAGCCCATCAAGCGAAGGAGTCTTCCCTGGAGGCCTCTATTGTAATTCTTGTTAGCAGCCCTAGCAGCTGTCACTTCTGCCTCCTGCCCGCCTGGCTCCCAGCTGAACTCTTGGTGGACAGTCTCATCCCTGTAGGAGTGCGGAGGGGCAGGTGCTGTCATCCCTAGTTTTACAGTTTAATTAATTAATTAATTAATTAATTAATTACCTTTCACACAATGTGTTAATTTCTGATGTACAGCATAGTGATTCAGTTACACACACATATACAATAATTATATATTATACACAATATATACAATATTATATAATACATAATATAATATATATTTTATACACATATATAACTATATATATATAATATCTATGTGTGTCATCCCTGTTTTAAAGATGAAGAAGCTGAGTTTCATGGAGGCCTAGTTAGGGACTGATATCCCTAATGCATTCAGTTGCTGAAGGTGAGTTTAGGGGGCCCAAGAGCAAGACATTAGGACCTGGTGGGGACTGGAGTGAGCTGGACAGCACCTGTCCCGCCTGCTGGACACATGAGACTGCAGCCCAGTGTGACTGCATCCAACAATTTTCCAAAAGTAACTGGAAATACAATGTTTTGTAGAAAAATCATGCTTCGTAAATGTTGGCAAATAATTTTTTTAGTGTTAAGTACTTCATTTTCCCATTTCGAACACTGTTTTAAAGCTGTAAATAATGTCTCCTTCCCTTCCCAGATCATCTTCTTCTAGGCAGACTTTCTTATTATAACACATCGGCGTGTGGGACATTTTCTTTCAACGCCATTTGCCATCGAGGAGAGCTGATTCTTAACTCTCCCAACTCTCATTGCTCTCACACATTCTGGTGAGAGGTTGGGAGGATGGCTCCCCTTCTGTGAAAGAGGTAACAGCCAGCTCCTTGCTGGTTCTCTCGGTAAAGCTACTGGCGGAGCAAAGCCTGCCACTCTGGGCTCAGAGGAGTTCTCTCAGCTACTTCAATTGGCTCCAAAGGGAGGAGGCAAATAATTCTTTACAATGTTCAAGACACTGCATGGGGCAAGCAAGCCCATCTAAGAGTCAGAATCAGCCCACTAGGAGCCAGTTTGTCACCTCGGGTTGGGAGATCTTTTACTCATTCCGCACAGATTGGAGTGCTGCCCACTGGAGATGTTGGGGTGAAGGAGACAGACCTGGTGCAGGACCTCATGGAACTCACGATCATCGTCAGTATTGTACAGTCTGTGCTCTGAGATGGGCCTTTCCTCGGGGCCTGTCACAGCTGAAGTCTGATGGATGTTGGATTAGTCAGCTAGGGCTGCGGTAATAAAGCACCACCAGCTAGGGGCGGAGGGCGGCGTGACAACAACAGAAATAGACTGTCTCACAGTTCTGGAGGCTAGGAGACCAAATTCGTGGTGTGGGTAGGGCCATGTTCCCTCTGAAGGCTTTAGGGGAGGATCTGCTTCATGCCTCTCTCCCAGCTTATGGTGTTGTGGGCAACTGGTGTACATTCATGCTATGGACTGAATGTTTGTGTCTCTCCAAATCCATCTGTTGAGAACCCAGTGTGATAGTGTTTGGAAGTGGGGCCTTTGGGAGGCAACTGGGTTTAGATGAGGTCATGAGGGTGGGGCCCTCATGATGTAATTAGTGCCCTTTTAAGGAGAGCCATGAGACAGCTTGCTTCTCTTTGCTCTCTGCCATGTGAAGATACAATGAGAAGAGAGCCCTCTGCAAACTAGGAAGGGGGCCCTCACAAGACACCGGATCTGCCAACACTTTGATCTTGGACTTCCCAGACTCTAAAACTGTGAGAAATAAATTTGTTGTCTAAGCCACCTGTCCATGGTATTTTGTTATAGCAACCTGAACTAAGGCCCTTGGGTTGTAGACCATCACTCCAGTCTCTGCCTCTGTCATCACGTGGTGTTTTCCTGTGTCCGTCTGTTTGTGTGCCTTTTCTTCTTATAAGGCACCAGTCATATTGGATCAGGGCCCTACCTACCTCAGTCTGACCTCAACTTGATTACACCTGCAAAGATCCTATTTCCAAGTAAGGTCACAGGCACCGGTACCACGGGTTGGGAACTGAACATGTCTTTTGGGCGGGTACAATTCTGCCCAAAACAGATACGCAGAGTAGGCAAGTGAAATTTGAGGAAGAGTATTCCAGGCAGAGGGAACAGCAGGTGCAAAGACAAGAGGGTGCAGATGAGTTCCAGGAAAGAAATCAGCTAGAGGGGAGAGCTGGGCATGAGATGTGGCTGGGGTGGCTCATGCCAGGCTTCTCAAGCTGAGTGGGACAGTCAGGCTTGGATAGGCTGCAATTAAAGATAAATTCCCATATCTCAATGGCTTGACCTAGTCCAGGTTCATTTCTTGCTCATGTCAAGTTGGATGTGGGTCGAACATCTCTCTCTATAATGTGGCTCTGTGGTCTTCAGAGGAGGAGAGGTCTGAAGAACACACCTGGTGTTGACTGCCCAGGCCTGGAAGTGACCCTTCCACTCACAGATCATACAGCAAGAGAGGCTGGAGGGAGGAGGGCACGGACTTCTATGAACCCCAACTGTCTCACCCAGATTCAGGGTCAAGACTTCATCCTCAGAGTACTGGGAAACCAGCCAAAGTTTTCACGAAGAGTGTGACAAGATCCAACTTACGTTTTAGAAAGCTTCCTCTGGCTGGAGCCAGAGTCAGCCCTGGAGTGAGGGAGCTGGAGGTGGTAGAGCTGTGCTGTGGGAAGTGGCCCCCGCGTGGGAGTCCGCCACTACAGTCATGACATGTATAACATGTTTGCAATTAACTCCTGCAACTTCCACCTTGCAAGCTTAGCCAAAAAAATTTTTTTAAAGAACTTTAAAGATGCATTTTGTGTTCTTGCTATTCTAGTTGGTGCTTGTACACATGCTTACACATACATTGCCTGACAGCCTGAATCCCCAAAGCCAGGGGACTGTACTCTAAGGGACCTTCAGGGGTAACTGGGCTGCTTGCTAATTTGAGAACCTCATTGTCATAGAAGATGCCCTTAACTCAAGTCTGTAACTGGGACCCAATAACAAGAGTCCCTTGTGTCAAAGGGACTTCCTGCTGTTTCCAAACATCCCAGCGTGCTGCCTGTCAGAAGCATCCTTTGGTGCAATATAAAAGCATGCTGTGCCGAGATTGACCCCCATTTGTCTGCCATTCTTTATGGTTCGTGAAGTACTTTCTGAGCCATTGCTTCATTTGAGCCTCAGAATCATTTAATCTGATATGAAATCTAATTTAGACCAAGGGACACAGGTGCTCAGAGCCTCCTTGTCCTACAGCAGTCAGGAGCCCTGGGAACAACGTGGAGTTGCCAGTGCTGGCTTAGTGGCTCTGTCATTTTAGCTGTGTGATTTCAGAGTTTTGGTGTATAAACTATCGATAACTGCATGCAAAGTTATTTTGAAGCTTCAATAAAGCAGTGTTGGTGAAAGCATTTTGCAAACTGTGATGCAACATCCACACGTTGTTATCCAGACTTTTTATGTCACTGAAAGTGTTTCCCAAGTTGTGCTAAAAGAATCCATGTGGACAAGAGCAGAAGATTAAGTTCCTCAGTAGTTATGTCCTGTGGCTATTCTCAGACTATTTGACTTTGAACTTGATCGCTTGGATTTTCTTCATGGCTTGGGCAGCTATGCCCATGCTCACCTGTGACCAAATCCCTCCCCCTTATTTCTGTGGGTGGGCAAGGGCTGGGGTGGAGTTTGTTAGGGACTTTCTTGGAAACCTTACCACCAGATTTCAGTGACATGACCAAGGTTTTATGGAGATATGTGAATTCCAGGCATAGAATCAAGCCTGAAAGTGAAATGGTCAGATGGACCTTGGGATGAACCAGAGGCATTTGCTAATCTGGGGGGTGGGTGCCCCAGCTCTAGGTGGTTGATACTTTGGGGGAAATGCAGCGTTGTGTGGCTAATAATTTTCAAATTATCTGAAAATTATTTTTTCCAAATGTGAAAGTGTCACATTTTACATTCTTATGGTAACTACACTGGCTGGTCAGACTAGGAAGTGAATTCTGGACCAGGACTCTAGGCTTGTTTTCTCATTTATAAACTGGTAGGTACCACCTTCCACAGGGTTGTTAGGACACCAGATGAGAAAACAGAACGCCCGGCCCACCACGGGGCCTGGCCGCAGGAACCCAGTAGGAAACATCAGCTACTACTGTTCTGCCGTTATTTGGTAATCCCCAGGCTTTAGAGGTTTTAATCCTGGTTCATTCGGGGTCTGTCACCCATTTGATTAAAAGGAATCACGGGATTATGCAGGCCTTTCAAGCTTGGTGGTCAAGCATATAAATAGTAAGGGGTTTTTCTACCAGAAAAAGAGGACTATTCTTCCCTTCCCTCAAACTTCATCATTTCACGGAAGTGGTGAATTTTTCTTAAAAATTGATTTCAGCAAAAAATAAATGACTCTAAAAGTGTAAATATGATGCTAATAGTCCAGGTGTTGCCAGGTGACCTAAGACTGGGGGATATGGTACTCCCAACGCTTCCTCCCGCCACATCTCGGTGGAGCATCACTGGCAAGTCACCTGGCGGACTCCGCCCCCTCCCCGCATCTGGCCCCCAGGGGAGGTGGCAGAAAGGGCGGGAGCGCGTGGCTCAGACAGCACCAAGGTCAAGGCGGCAGGGCGGGCTCCGTCCCGACTTCTCCCAGCCAGGCCAAGGACCCTGGAGGACACTAAGCGCCCAATCGCTGAAGGCCGGGTTCTGCCATTTCCAGCCGGGGACCCTGGTTTCCGAGATTTCTTAGAGCTGTTTCCTCTTTTGGGAAATGGAGTGGCCGAGGCTGCTAATGGCTGGGACGGGGCGCACCGCGACGAGAGACTACAGCCTCAGAGGGCCGAGGGCCAGTCTTGGGCCCCACAGAAGCTAGCTAGCCTCGGGCTGCTGGCCGCACCAGGTGGTGCCGTCAAGCCACCAGCCCGGCGACCCTCCGCAAGGCCCCGGCTCGCGCGGATTCTAAAATGAGGACAAAGCCCGCCCGGCTCCAGCGTGCGTGCGGCGCTGCAACCAATGGGACGTCGGAGCGGGGTTGAGTGACGGGCCGGCGAGGCCAATGAGCATGCGCCTTGTTGCGAGGTGGCCCCGGCTCCGGCATTATAAAGAGCGCCACGAGTCGGCATTGTCAGGCGGCGGCACCGCGCGGGCCTAAGCACGCTTGTTAGTTGGTGGGTTCCGTGCGGCAGCGGCGGCGGCCGAGGAGGAGGACTCGAGGTTGCGGCGGCTCCGTCGGCAGACGGGGGACAGGTCCGGCAGCGCGAGCGTGAGCGCGGCGGAGCCCGCGGCGCCTTCCCAGCGGGTGGGGACGAGAGGGCCCCGCGGCGTCATCGGCGGCGAGGTGAGCGGCCGGGCCCGCGGGCGGCGGGCGGGAGCCCGGGCGGGAGCTGCGCCGGCCTGACGCGCTGTGGCCGCATGTGGCCTCTCGTTGCAGGAGCCGCGCGCTTCGGCCTAGCATGTCGGAAGCGGGTGAGGAGCAGCCCATGGAGACGACGGGTGCCACCGAGAACGGACATGAGGCCGCCCCCGAAGGCGAGTCGCCGGCCGGCACCGGCACCGGCACCGGGGCCGCGGCAGGAGCCGGAGGCGGGAGCGCGGCGCCCCCGTCCGGCAACCAGAACGGCGCCGAGGGCGACCAGATCAACGCCAGCAAGAACGAGGAGGACGCGGGGTAGGTGCGGCCGCGGGCCGACGGGGGCGCCGCCTTTGTTCCGGGGCCGCCTTTTGTTGGCGCCACGCGGCGGGGGGAGGGGCGGCCGGGCCTGCTCGCTGCCCGCAGCCCAGCCGCGCCGCGCCGCGCCGCGCGCCGGAGTTTGCCGGAGTTTGTTGGGTCGACTTTGGCGCCGCCCCGGGGCCGCTCGAGCGGGCTGGGGGCGGGCGGCCCGGAAGGAGCGGGGGGGTGCGCTCGCACCCGGGGCCGAGCCGGTCGCGGGCTGCCCTGGCTGCGTGGGCGGAGTTGGCGCGCGCCCCGGCCTCCCTCCTCCGCCTCCTGCCGAGGGCGGAGTCACGGTCTGAACGCGGCTCGGCCCCGGAAGCCTGGAGTTCCTTGAGAGCGAGTTCTGCAAGGGGGTGCCCCGGCAGGGGCCGTAGCGTTTTGATACGTGTTGGTTAGACAAATCAGGTTTCTTCCAGCTAGTTGTGATGCTCCGGGCCTCTCTCAGGCCAGGCTGCCTTTTCCCTCGCCAGGCTCCGGGTGCGGAGTCACCTGAGGCTTTGTTGGGGTCAAGGCTGGGTTTGGGAGGGTAGTGGAGATTTGTTAATCTCTTCCAGCGGTAGAACCCTTACAGACTCTAAGGGTAGACCTTTGTCCGGAAGGTGGCTTTGTTTATAATCCTTTCAGTGAAAGCTTTGCCAGGATCAGTCGTTCTAAACTCATAGCTTTTTTTTTAAGACTTGCCATGTGTTTCACTTCACCATTTCAGAAAAATGTTCGTTGGTGGCCTGAGCTGGGATACCAGCAAAAAGGACCTAAAAGATTATTTTACCAAATTTGGAGAGGTCGTTGACTGTACAATAAAAATGGATCCCAACACGGGCCGGTCAAGAGGATTTGGGTTTATCCTCTTCAAAGATGCAGCCAGTGTGGAGAAGGTAAGCTGGGTACTTTACTGTCAGCAGCCTGTATTCTAAGAGAACGACGTTCTTAGACTATTGTTGGCTTCTGTGTTCTGTACGTGGTTGAGTGCTTTGGGAAAAGCAGAGAGGTTGGGAACTTATGCTCCTGTTTTTAAAGGGATTAAAAGTAGAGACTAAGGGGAGGAGTGAGGATGGGCTAAAGTGGTCCAGGGAGATTATAGTGGACCACTTACTTTGGTGCCTATTCTGGACCCTGTTAAAGCAGATGCTTCATTGCGGGAACTAGACGAGAGTTCGTGGTTGCTAGGAGATAGGCATTATTTTAGGCCACTTTACAGAAGACAACAAACCTAAGGCTCAGTGTAAGTAGATGAGATCACATTGGTAGTAAGGGGTGGGGGGTGAGAATTCCAGTCCTAGCACCCCAGCTCTAGCTTGTGCTTTTAATCTCTGCTGCTTTAATTCTGGAGGAGAGAGGCCTTAAATTGGGACTGCCCGGGCAGGAACAGGGGTGCACAGCATGGGTGAGGACAGGTTTATACGTGTCTAGGTAAACCAGGTGTACTTGAAGTTTGGGGGCTGGGTTGGGAAGTCAGGTTGGAGGGGATGAAGCATGTTTTGTGTACATGTTGTGGCTCAAAGAGAAGAGCCTTGTCCAGGGTTATGCTGCCAAGTTGGTATTCAACTTGCTTCTGTTGGAACAGGTTCTAGACCAGAAGGAGCATAGGCTGGATGGCCGTGTCATTGACCCCAAAAAGGCCATGGCCATGAAGAAGGATCCAGTAAAGAAAATTTTTGTAGGGGGTCTGAATCCTGAAGCCACTGAGGAGAAGATCAGGGAGTACTTCGGCGAGTTTGGGGAGGTGAGTGTATGCCCCCAGAGAGGCCTGCCAGCTGCCCTGAGCTTGCTTTCTTGGTCCTTGGCAGTCTTGGCTGGCTGGAGCTCTTTCCAGTCTCTGGTGTTTATGTGAGTGCTGAGTTCCCTAATTTAGTCCCTGGGGTAAGGGAGGCAGGCATTGGTCCTGAGCTTTGCCTGTGTTTACAGATTGAAGCCATTGAACTTCCAATGGATCCAAAGTCAAACAAAAGACGAGGCTTTGTTTTCATCACCTTTAAAGAAGAGGAACCTGTGAAGAAAGTTTTAGAGAAAAAGTTCCACACTATCAGTGGAAGTAAGGTAAGGTGTCCCCAGCTGTGTGTGCGTGGCCGCCTGCTGACCCTTCCGGGTGTGAGTCAGGGGCTTACCTGCAGGAGTTCTCCAGGGCACAGCTTACTGCAGTGTCTGCTGTCCTCACAGGGGCGGGCGGTCCTGTCCTTCGGGGAACTCCTTGGCTAGTAGAACTGGCAGTAAACAGGATGTGCGGGAGGCAGGAGAGGATGGGAGGCTTCTGTGGGGTAGGGAGTACGCTGAGTAGCTTCTTCAATTCCTGATTTAAAGCTAGAGATCAAGGTATTAGGGCGCTAGAGTACAAAGTGTATAAGGCCTGCAGTTAAGTTCTCAGAAAATACTCTAAAGCTGCCATTTACTGATTTCCCTGTGGTCAAGTCTCTTTCTGTTAAGAGCTTGCCGCAGCCTTTTCTCCTATCTTTATTCCTGCTACAACCAAATCTTTTCACCTCTATACCCTTTGGTCACTGGTTAAATTAATTGCCATCCCAAAGATCCTTCCCAAAGAGCTCCCAGGGTCCTGGCCAGCTTAAGCCCAGGGCCCGTTTAACTTCAGATGAGCAGAGTCCTGTGCAGTGAGGTGTACACTGAGGTGCAGCTCTAACCCCTGAACTCTGGACAGGAGAGAGTAGGTAATGTGCTCTAAGTGTTCTCCAGGTGGCAGTTGGGAGTTGAGGGTGTGGCCCACTGTCGGCAGGGTGTGGCAGGCTCTGCCTGAGCAGGGGTGGCAGCCAGATTAGGTGGGACCGGTAGGGTGGGGCTCCTCAATCCTGGCTAGGAATTTGGAAAGATTGGATTTGGGATTGGGACCTTAAATTTTATGTAAAATGAGATTGGATCATGGGGCTCTTACGTGAGATGTCACCCATTAATGGTTACCCCAGAGGACAGTGACACAGAGAGAGGCCTTTTCCTTGTGCCATAATGTGAAGTGGGCAGGCAGAGCCTGTTAGGATTAGACAAACTACTGGTGGTGGTCGCAGAGTAAGTTTATTTAGTTGGTGTATTTGGCGTTTTAAACTTAAGATAGAAAACATGGTATTACATCACTTGGGGATAACTTGCCAATTTTTATATGAGTGCTTGTATAGGGATGTCTTGTATAAAGTGGTTTCTTACTAGTCTTAACGGGGGCAGGTTGTGTCAGTGGACTTTTTAAAAAAAAAAAAAAACTTGAGTAGGAGCACTGGAAGGTCTGTGACCCCACCTGCACTAGACAGTTGTGAGCAAAAAGGAAGTAAGTCTCTGGGCCCTAAGGGGACACATCTAGCCCGTCCCAACAACAGACTAGTGGTTGGAGGAAGTGGGGGGAGCACTGTGGCCTTATGGAAGGCCTGCCTTGAACGTCAGTGGCTTTCTTCCTATATAAGATGGAGGTTAGGGTTGCTGCCTCAGTGGCATATTTGAGTGGGATGTTTTATTTCTTGTTGGGGGAAAAGGGAGGCTTTTTTTCTCTAATGGAGGCCTTCTTTGACTCCCTTGCCCAGTAGGGCCAAGGTGGCTGCAGACTAACACCTGGTGTGGTGTCTTCCTCCACTGGCCTGGCACTGGCCCGGCTGTCTTGCAGCTCTCCTCCCACTTGTTAGATGTGGAGCGCCCAAGGGTGACCCTCTGCAGACCTACTGGTGTATCCCATCATTTCAAGTGTCCTGGGGAAGGGCTTGAGCCAAAAAGGCGCTTGTGTGTGAGTTTCAGTCTGGGTACTAGTTGTGCTTCTGGGTACTGTCCCGGGGTGGTTTCTATTGCAGCACGTGCTGTTTATGAGCAGGTAGACAAGATGTGCCATCTGAGTGTTGGTCAGTGAAGGCCTTTATGCACACTCCCTGCCCAGAGCTCTTCTTGCTGGCATGACCCACTGCTCTCTTGGCTTTCAGTGTGAAATCAAGGTGGCTCAGCCTAAAGAGGTTTATCAACAGCAGCAGTATGGCTCCGGGGGCCGCGGGAATCGCAACCGAGGGAACCGAGGCAGCGGCGGTGGTGGCGGAAGTGGAGGAGGTGAGTGGATCCCCAGTGAAGACAGGTTCTGTTTTCCTGCCTGCATGGAGCTTCTGTGCCTGTCGTTGGGGGCTTTCTGGCCTCCAGTGCTCAGTGCAGCCAGGTGGGCAGGACCAGGACTGGTTCTCCTGGGTCGAGGCTGTGGTGCTGTTGCTGCTTGGAGTGGAAGAGCTGTAGGGCCCCAGGGCAGAGGGGGCGTCTATCTGCATCACTCTTGAGTGGTGGGGCACGGTGGGGCGCGCTTGGCTCTGGCTGTTCTGAGTCTTGGCACACCCGTGGGCAGGTGGGCAGAAGGGTAGGGCAAGGCTGTGCCAGGCGCTTAACCTTCCATCCCAGGCCCCTCTGACTCCAAAGCCTGAACTCCATCCTTTTTAAGGCCAAGCTGCCAGGGAGGGTGGGGGTGATCAGAGGGTGACGTGAATGAGAGTGAGCTGCCTCATTTGCCCCAGCGAAGTTAGTTTCCTGGCCTGGCCTTCTCATCCCCAGCTTGGGTCTCTCAGCTGCAGGGCTGGGCCCAGGGCCCTTTACACCAGGACAGCAGCCCCTTGGCCTTTCTGAGTTGCCATAGTAACCTCGCCACCCAAAGGGCAGGATCTCCTCCATCCTAGCTCCTGCGTGTGCTAAATGGTCCATGGGCCCCTGTGCCCTGCTCCCCCCACAGGTCAGAGTCAGAGTTGGAATCAGGGCTACGGCAGCTACTGGAACCAGGGCTACGGCTACCAGCAGGGCTACGGGCCTGGCTATGGCGGCTACGACTACTCGCCCTATGGCTATTACGGCTACGGCCCCGGCTACGACTACAGTAAGTAGGAGAGAGGGAGACCCCCCGTCTGCTCGCCCATCCCGGGAGGCAGGACAGACAGTGCAGGGGCCGCTGGCAGCATGGGCCGCTGGCAGCAGGGGCTTTGGAGTCAGACAGGCTGGGCTTTGTGGCCTGGCTCGGTCATTGGAGCTCCCCAGTTTGGAGCTCTTGAGCTGTGGGCCTCAGGAAGGTGGGAAGACATCCTGCTGGACAGAGTTGTCGGCTCCGGTGAGGATGCCTCTCAAGCGCCTGGCACAGGGTAAAGGCTCAGTAAGCTGTAGCTGCTGTCACTGTTGTTCTCGTCCCTAGGTCAGGGTAGCACAAATTACGGGAAGAGCCAACGACGCGGTGGCCATCAGAACAACTACAAGCCATACTGAGGCTTCGGCAGGAGTGCCCGACTGACCGCACACGCTTTGTTTGGATATCGAGTGAACACAATTATGTACCAAATTTAACTTGGCAAACTTTCTATAGCCTGTCCCATGTGCATCTTATTTAAAAATTTCCCCCTGGAAATCACTCTCCTGTTCAATATTTCCAGAGCTCTAGTTGTTTTAGGCAGCGTGTGGTGTCTTAAGAGGCCAGAGAGGCATTATGGGCTGATTTTTTATTACCGGGTGACCCAGAGCCAGGCCGGAGGGTCTGCTTCCCACTGCTGCTCTGCAGCCTGCATCTGTGTGGACCCTGGTTGTAAAGAGTAAATTGTATCTTAGGAAACCAGTGTCACCTTTTTTCACCTTTTAATTTTATATTATTTGTGTCATACATTTCCTGTAATGGAAGTGTTAATTTTACTGTACTTTTTGGTACCTTTCGGGAATCTAATGTATTGTAAGGTATTTTACACGTGTCCTGATTTTGCCACGACCTGGATATTGAAGCTATCCAAGCTTTTGAAATAAAAATTTAAAAACCCCTGAGCCTGGGTGAGTGTGGGGCACACTGTGAAAGGGGGCAGGTGCTCCAGAGCTTTCTGAGCTCCGGTGTCTTTCATGACCTAACCGCCCTGTCAGGCATAACCGCACACTATCCGCATCCTTAGCTAATTTCTTTTAATGACATGGCCCTGGCCCTGCCCAGGACTCAAGCCTTTAAAGAAAGCTTGAGGCAGCTGTTGAAGAGAGTGATGATGGTGTAGTGAGGGCTCACCATCCCCAGTGGGGACACTGCCCCAGGGTAGCGTGAGTCTGCAGCACCTTGGAACACCTGTCTTCACCAGTGGGATTCTCTACCTTCTGGTGGAGGCGGTGTGAACCTGAAGAGGAGAGCACAGCCGTAAGGGCCAGCTGGACCTGGGCGAGGCCGTGCTGGCTCTGGCACCGAGTGGAAGGCCAGGACCAGGTAGTTGCGAGAGGCGGCACTGGGCTGGGGCTCCAGGTGGGGGGGGAGCCTGGCAGAAGTTTCCTTTCCCTTAGAGGCACTGGCTGGCAGAGGAAATAGCCACTCCTGGCCCAGCAATCAAATCCAAAAGTATTCGGGAGATGTTGGCCGGGGAGGGGTGAGGAGCAGCCAGAGCCTCCTAGCGTTGGCACTCACAGAGAGGGACATCACCTGGAACAAAGGAGTTGGAGCTGCTGGCTTTTGGACGGTAAGGAGCCCAGTCCTGGGCCTTTGGGAGCAGGAAGCAAGGCCCCAGACTTACCCAGAGAAGGACACGCCTCAGCAGGGCCTCCCTCAGGGCCGGAGCCTCAGGGTCTCACAGCTTCTCACATTCTCTTCCATGTCTGGGAAAGACCGCAGAGCCACCCAGACTAGCCAGCCTTTCTCCTCTGCTGAAGACGCCCTGCCTTCAGCATGGAGAGTGTGCCCACTGGCCTGTCCAAGCCCGTGCCCCACCCTTTACCCAAGTGTGTGGGCCCCCAGCCACAGGGTCAGCAGCAGTTTCCCAACAGGACAAAAATCAGCCCTCAGGTTTCAGGAGACTTTGGGCTCAAGTCCCCTCTACAGGAATTCCAAGCCAGTTATGTGCC
This sequence comes from Camelus dromedarius, assembly GCF_036321535.1. Classification (NCBI taxonomy): domain Eukaryota; kingdom Metazoa; phylum Chordata; class Mammalia; order Artiodactyla; family Camelidae; genus Camelus; species Camelus dromedarius. Next base: position 23,933,151 of record NC_087462.1, read on the forward strand.
ATCAGCCTTTTCTTCCCAGGTTCCCTGCACACACATTCCCTTCTCCCAGCAGGTCCCCACACCACCAGCAGTTACACCTAGTAGGGACTGGGCCTCAGCTCCAGAGACCTGGGGGCAGCAGCAGAGTGTCCTGGGAAGGGGGCTGGGGTGTGAGTGGCCGGGCTGCTCTGATCTCTACCATGAGGACAGGAGTTTGCCTGTTGGGTCCCCCACTGAGCACTCTGCTCGCGTGCTAAGCAGCCTCAATACATAGTTATGTCCAATTTGGTAATTAGGTTCCCTTGTAGGTGGATTTAAGGGAGACCTTGACTTTCCTAAATGACAAGGAACGTGGGGAGGAATTTCATTTTGCGTTGAGTCAATCCTGGGCACAAATCTTGTTTCAGCCACTTGGCAGCTGAAAAAGCACAAAGCTGCCACCTTCATCTCATGGAAGCGGTAAGGACAGAATGGACTCTCCCACTGCAGTTCTGGTGGGTAGGCTTACAGCCCTTGTCCTGCTTGCCACGCTGGTACCTGCCCGGGGGGGGCGGGGAGATGGCTCAGCTCCCACCTACCTAGGGCTCAGAGTTTTGGGGGGGGTACAGGCAGGAATTAGGGGAGGCCTCCACTTCAGCTCCCTGCTTCCCACACGCCTCAGAGGCCTGGCTCAGCTGTCACAGCCCAGTCCCTGGGCATGCTGGGTTCTAGAGACAGTCAGCAGCTGCCTCTTGGCCTCCAGCTTACCTGTCAGGATGGCATCCAGTTTTGCTACCACAAGTCGTGCGTTGTCCAAGGTGAAGCACATGGGGGGCTTAAACTTCAGGACGTTCTTCCCCGGGCCATCCGTGCTTAACAAAATGTGGTTCTCCTTCAGCCTGTGAGGACAGGGCACAGCAGGGCCTGCCGCCCACCAGCCTTCCAGATCTTCCTCAGCCTGACTTTGGCCTCGTAGGCAGGGCCGCAGCCACAGTGCCCTCAGGACCCTCCACAGGCCAGTTCGCACCAGGATACGACCCCAGCCACCCTCTGCCAAGCTCCTGCCCGATTTTACGGCTCAGCACAATGGCCCCCGCCTGGGCTGCCCCACACCTGGACCTGAGCCTGCTGGCCCCAAAGCAGGGGCCTCATTTCATTCATCTCTGGGGCCCCCAGTCTAAGCCAAGCTGAGATGGGCCCCGGGGCTACAATGTGGGCAGCAAGAGTCCCTGCACCTCCCATTTTAATGGATGGTTTATGTGATGTGTATGGTTTACTTTAACATTTCTGTATTTTTTGACGGGACATAGGTAGGTAGGTTTGTTAAAAAATGGAGGTACTGGGCTTGAGCCCAGGACCCTGTGACTTCGTGCACCACTGAGCTGTACCCTCCCTGCTATGGTTTACTTTTTAAGTCGAAAAAAGCTAACATTCACAGAGTAGCATAAGGAACCCACGGAACACTTACCTAGCCCCAGTAACTTCCCTGCCAGCCCTGTTTCTCTGCCCTCCCCCAGGTTGTCTTGCAGCCCAGAGGACTTAACAGTTCTAATTTTCAGTTCTTTTTTGGAAGATACCGTCCCCATCTTTAACATGGTCATTGGTACCTAAGAATCATTTTTATTCTACATTTACACTTCTAAGCTAGGAAAGGGCCTTACCCACCTGGAGCCTGAGAAAGGGGTCTGATGTGACTGTATGTACTCTCTGACTCCCACTAACTCTTTTATTCTTTTTATATAAGCCTTGTTAGGAGCAGGGTGTTCTCAGTCGGCCGCTGGCTCCTTTCTCCCATCCCAGGCTTCCTGGCACTGACAGCGGCCGTGCTAGAAAGAACAGGTTCTGAACTTCAAAACCAGCTCTTCCTCTGACTAGCAGGGTGACTGCCAGTGAAGCACCTGCCCCCGGTTCGTTTCCTCACTGAACTGGAGAAACCACTGGGGTGGTTTTAAGGTGGAGGAGGTCAGGCTTGGCTGGGGATCTGGCTGCTGTCTTCCCACAGACCATTCTGCAGTCCCGAGTCCTGAGCTCCCTGGGGGAAGGGGTGGGTGAGCTGGTCAATGTGCCCAACCAGCAGAGAGAAGGCAGAGCTGGACGGCCGCTTAGGAGGGGTCAGCCTCAAAAGCCGTGGCAGGAAAGATTTTTACATCAGTACTGTTCATGTGAATTCAGAACAGGATGACGCATGTGTCACAATTTGAATAAGGACACACATCAGCCACTATAATGGTTTTCCAAGGAGGCAGGAGTGAGGAATGGAGATAAAAAGGGAAGGGAACAGGTCGTGGGGTTCGGGGCTTGCCTGGGGTTCCAGTGAAAGAACACGCAAACCGGAGCTGGGACAAGGGCTTCTGAGTCCTGAGGTGCCGAGTCATCCGGACCCGCTGAACCCAGATGAGCGGCAGGAGCCCTGTCTATTTGAAGACCCTGCTCTAGGAATTGGGGTTCTGGTTCTGCCACAGCCCCTGGTGGGGCTCTGGAGAAGGTGTGTCCCTGGGGCAGCCTGGTCTGAGCTCCTGCAGCGCTGGCATTTCTGGTGGAAGTGGCTGCTCAGGCTGGGAGTGGCCTGCGCCCACCTGAAGTCTTTGCTGCCAGGCACTGGGCACAGAGCTTTCTTTGTCTGCAGAGCCCAGTCAAGGGGGTGCACAGATTGGCAGCCCTCTTACCAACTCAGAGGCTAAAAGCCACCTCCTTCAGTCCACCCTCGGTGGGCCCAGAGTGCCCGGGAACATGGTGGACAAAAGGAGAGGCAAGATGTGGGCTCTCCCGGCTAGGGCTGTAGACAACGCAAAGTCAACTTGTTTGAAGAAAACATACCTGGACACCACGTAGTCAGCCTCTTCGGTTGCTGGCATCCTCGTGGCCTCATCTTTGATCAGGTCCACACCAATGAAGAGCCCAACGCCCCTGGAGCAGAAGGTGACAGCTCAGAGGCCAGGCCTAAGGGACTGTGGTCCTTGCTCTCACCTACTGCCTGGGCCTCAGCCAAGCCCTTATCAGCCCCCCAGGGCTTGGCCCTTTACCTCCTGGGGAGGCCTAGAGCCAAGGGACCTTTGGAAGGTGTGAAACAGTGCCAGGAAGTGGGGAGGGGCCCTTGATGTGGACACAGGGAAGTCTGTCCTGGCTTCAGCCCCGCCACTCCTTGCCCCCAAAGTGCCACCTTGGGCAACAGCATCTCTTGGTGCTTCGTTTTCTCTTCTGTGGAGTGGAGATCAAAGTTCCCCCTGTCCCAGGTGGTTCGCTCGTGGATAGTGACTGCTGCTCTGGGTCTCACCTGATGTCCCCAAGGATGGGATGTTTGGCTTTCTGCTGCCCAAGGAGCTCCATCAGGAAGCTGCCCACAGAGGCGGCGTGAGCCTGCAGCTGCTCCTTCTCCAAGACATCCAGGACGGCCAGTCCCACAGCGCAGGACACTGGGCTGCCCCCAAACTAAGCCAGGGGACAGAGAGCATGTCAGATGCCCAGCAGAGCGGGCCATGCCCCGGGGAGTGTGAAGGGCAGGAAACTGCCACACACATTCCAAGGGCAGTGACGAGCACAGGCCCGAATCCCACAGGGCTCAGCATGCGGGGCAGTAAATGGGGTTCTCCTGAGGCCCTCTTGGGTTGTCCCACCTTCCCAGGTGCTAATGTGACAGTAACTCAGGTCAAGTACCCCCAGGGGCGCAGGAGGAGCCCTGAGGAGATGCAAAAATCAGAGGGGAAGGTGTACTGGGCATTCCCACAGAGCTGGTTTTTGTCGAGAGGCGTCAAGGCCCCACCTTGTGGGCTGGGCCCAGACCCACAGCGCTGCACTATTCTCGTCACCTCCTTCCGGGAGGGTCGTGGGCAACACGCCAGAGCCACACCCAGGAAAAGCCGCTCTGTGTGGTTCGAGCTCAGGGCTCTGTTGGCTGAGCCCAGGGCAGATTTTAGGGTGTAAATCACAAGCTGGCTGTCCGTGAGCCAAATGGGGCCTGAGGGTTCACTTTGTTCGGATTGTGTGGCATAATTAAGAGTTTTGAATTAGGTGCTAATGTTTTAAAAGGAGACTTCACACAAAAATGTGTTTTTCTGACTTAAAACAAACCTGGCCTATCTGGCTACACTGGCACTGGCTGTCCCTTCAGGCACCCTGAGTGCTTTGACTGCAGGTGTCTGAGTAAGGACCTGCACCGTAGGCCTCCACTGCTGGCCCAGGCAACCACTGACCTGTTTCTGTCACTGCAGTCTTGCCTTTTCTGGAATGCCATACAAATGGAAATCACAAAATATGACCCTTTTGTGCCTGGCTTCTGCTCAACAAGTTTTACAAATTCATCCATACTGTTATATGCATTGGTAGTTTGTTCATTTTATGACTGCATAGTATTCCACTGTATGGACATACCACCATTTTTAATCCAGATTCCTGTTGATAGACCTTTGGCTTATTTTGATTTTGAGCTATTTATGAATAAAACTGTTAAGAACATTTATAACAAGTCTTTTTGTAAACATAAGTTCTCATTTGTCTTAGGTAACTTAGGAGTGGAATGGCTGAACTGCTTGATAAATGTATATTTCTTTATAAAAAAAACTATGAAACTGTTTTCCAAAGTGGCTGTATTATTACAACCCTTGTTACATTCTCACCACTCATTCTGTGAAACTCCAGTAGCTCCACATCCTCAAAAACATTTGGAATTGTAGTCTTTTTAATTGTAGCCATTCTAATGGGTGTGTAGTGGTATCCTGTAGACCATCTTGAAAATTTGCATGCAGAACCTCATACTTGAGATCATAAAAAGCTTTCTAGGCGATTCTGCTATGAGGCAGCTTTCTGATACGTCCAAAGCAAACCATGTGTGGAATGAACACAGGGGATGGATTGAGGCTACTTCTTATATAACATTATTAACTGTGAACTTGTTAAAAGCTGGCATGTCTATCTACCAAGAGCATCTTTGGTTTAGAATCATGGCCTGGCCAACATATACTTAAAAGCCTCAAAATACAGGAAGAAAAAAGTAAATAGTATTACAGGAAAAAACGGATCAGTTTTCATTATAGTGTGAGATTTCAACACACAGTCCTCAATTACTAATAGGTTAGTAGGAAAAAAAAAATCCAGAAAGAATCCAGAAGATTCAAACCACACAATTGACAAGTCCGACCTAAGAGACATCCAGAGAGTCTGGCCAACATTCAGGGAACACATTTTTCTCAAGGATGTGTAGTGCAACCAAGTTCCAGGTCACCGCAACACATTTTACAGAATAAGTGTCAAAAGAAGAAGCATCACACACGAGACAGGCCCTTGCACCTCAGTGTCAGTCAGAAGTTAACAAAAAGATCTGAAAAACCTAGAACTGAATGAGAACGCAGTGTTTCTCAAACTTTTGGTCTCAGAATCCCTCAACACTCAAAAATTATTGAGGAACCCGCAGAGCTTTTGTTCATGAGTTATATCTATTAATATCTGCTGTACAGAAATTAAAACTGAGAAATTTGAAAAATATTAAGAATTTAAAATATGCTACTTAAAAATAATGAAAACCCACTGCATGTTTTCATAACATATATTTATGAAAAATAACTATTTCCTAAAAAGTTAGCGAGCAGCGGTGGCCTTGTTTGTGCAGAAGCCACCATGGTGCTTCCTGGCCATGCAGCCTTCACTCACCGTGTTGAAGTACTCAACGCCGGTGGCTTCAAATGCCCTCGCCACAGCTTGGGTTGTGGCCACGCAGGCCACAGGGTGGCCATTGCCGATGGACTTGCCCATGGTGACAATGTCAGGGACAAAGTCTTCCCCCTGCAGCTGGAAGGCCCAGAAGTGCCTGCCCACTCGGCCAAAGCCCACTTGAATCTCGTCTGCAACAAAGACCCCTCCGGCCCTGCGGACGTGCCTGTGGCAGAGGACACACAGCTGACGGGGGACTGTGGTGAAAGGGGGCAGCCCGGGAGCTGGGGCTCTTGAGTTCTGACTCTGCCAACAGTAAGGTGCGCGGACCTTAGGCAGATGGCTGGCCTTCTCAGAGCCACTATTTCCTCAAGGACTTCACTGAAAATTCCAGCAAATAGTCCAGACTGAGGTCAGAATGTGGAACAAAGGCTGGGAAACCCCACCGCAGCCCTGCCATCCCTGGGGCAGCCTCTCCCACCTACTCACTCCGCCACTTCCGGGAAGTAACCAGCAGGGGGAACGATCTGCCCTCCCACACTGGGCAGGGACTCCGCAAAGAACGCTGCGATCTGTGGACGAGAAGGGAGCGCCACCGTGGAGGGGCTGGGCGGCAAGCTGAGGGCATCCTGCTGACGCTGGCTCAGTGCTGGCGCCAAGCAGGATGAGCTACTGTCCTCGCTACGCCCTGACTTCAGGCTCCCATCATGTCTCACGGTGTGTGACGTAGCTTTCTTTCAGGCCTCAGACCAACTCTTAGCACCTGGATGCCTCCAGCCCCCTTGCGCTTAGCATGCCTCAGGTGAAATCTACCAGCTTCTCCCGAATAAGCCTGCTCCTTCCCTTCCCCCACACGGTGAGTCCCGTCCCTCCCACCCAGGACAGCAATCTGGCCCTATTCTTGATTCAGCCTCCTCCTTCACCCACCAGTCAGCACAGCCTCTGACTCTGCTCCTGTGACATCTCTGCACCCATTCCTTCCCTTCCGCCTGGACAGACCTGCCAGCTTCTGCCCTGGCCTCCTGCAGTGCTTTCTAACTGGACCTCTTCCAGCCCATCCTCCACGGGCCACCAGGTGACGCCTCAACCAGACCCTGAGCTCATCACTGCCCTGTTGGAAACCCTTCGATGACCATTTTGCTTACAGAAATGACAATGACAAAACTGTGTTTTGCCTTGGAGCCGCTTCAGAGGCTACTGCTGGGATGAAGGGAGGACGGGGGTGGGAAACTGATCCCTGACTCATGCTGCCACCAGAGCGATCTCTTTCCTGGTTTTATATAAGTAGGTGCAGATCATCTAAAACACATAGGCCAGGCTTCCCGAATCCAGCTCTGCCAGCCTCTCCCAGTTGTCTTAGCTGTATATCCTGTGTTCAGCTGTCACTCCTTCAGCGAAGCCCCCTAGAGCCCTCACACCAACTGCTGGCTGCCTTCTCTCCACTGTCGCCACGGCCGCTGCCCTTCCAGGGTATACGCCACATCTCTCCTGTCTGTGCCCCACACTCCGTCTCCACTGTGCTGCCCTGGGTGGGTCTCCCCATCGCTGAGCCGGGCCAATACAGCCCGACACCTGTCACTGTCCTCATGTCTCTGGCCCCGTTCAGGTGCATCCCTTGGTCTTATTACTCCCCCTCTTAAAACCCTGTAAAGGCCCCTCGGCCAGAGGGGCACTTGCGTCCTCTGGCCTACAGTCCTGCCAGCCTCTCCAGGTTGATCTCCTGCCTGCCCAGCCTGGCCCACACTCATGCGGTGCCTGCAGAGGCTGCCCGTCTGTTGAGGATGCCTTTCCTTGTCTACACCCCACCCCACCTGAGTGGCTAACTCCTACTCACTTTCCATCACTGAAATCAGGCAGCAACCCCTCCATGGGCCTGCCTTCACACCTGCCCAGTCCAGCCTGGGCCCCTGGGCTCCAGTAATGCCTGGGACATATCTCTGCCTAATCTCTCTGCTGAGCACTTAATCCCCTGCTAGATTCCCACAGAGAGGCCCTGGTTCCGATTTCTTTCAAGGTTCCCAGGACCCAGCCCTGGGCTGGCAACACTTGCCGCTTCCTGGACCAGACCCATGTGGAGGTGGTTACCTTCCTGCCCTTCTCCTGTGCGCTGCTGACCACACGTTTCACCTCGCTGGCGTAGGCCACAGCTGGATTGGGGTGGTCCTCCCGGTAGGGGCCCCGGTAGGTGTCTGGGAGAGGTGCCTGCGGGGAGTGACAGCACCACGTCACCCAGGCTGGGGCATGAGCACCGGCCTGTTGCCCACTGGGGCAGCGCATACCACGTGGACCCACTCCTTCTGGCCGTCCAGGTCCCGGAACTTGTAGGGACTGATGTCGATCAGGGAGCTCAGGTGACCGTGATAAGCACTGGGGAGGAGAAGGGAGAGGGCGCTCAGGCCCCAGTGACAAGTCCTCCCCGGCCTGGCCCTGACAACTGTCTACCCACATCAGAGACACTCGGGAAGACCAGCCTTTCTGACACAGCCCTCAGGTCCTAGGGCCGGGAATGAGCACGGCCCTCGGAGTCAGCAAGCCTTCCTGCAAGGCTGCTTACTAGCTACGTAATGGTGGCCAATCATGTACTCTTGGGGTCCAGTTCCCTCCTCTGTAAAGTGGTGGTGGTGGGGTTTTTCCTTTGTGGTTATAATGCATGTTAAATGTGACAATCTTGGGCTGGATCTTATGCACGGGAGAGACTCAATACTGTTGGAACAGTTCTGAGAGTTAAAATGTGGGACCAACTCTCACCACCTTATAAAGCAGTCTCTGCCCCGCAGAAGAGAATACTCTTCCATACTCTGCCGTCACAGAAGGGACACCCAGAGTAAAGAACTGCCTGGGGAGGGTGCAGGGGTGTCTCTGTGGCCAGGTCCTCATGCTTCTCTCCAGAAGCCCAGGCCCTTCACCTTTCCTGACTAAGGCACCCCAAATCAGATCCTCGCCAATTCCCAATAAGCGGCGGGCCCAAGCACTGGAAACAGCACTTACTGGTCCAATACCACCACGTCCCAGTGTCCTGTGTACTGGCGTGCCAGCCTCAGGGCCAGGTCATTGGCTTCTGACCTATGGCAGAAAAGTTGGGCACTGCTTGGACAGCTGTCCAGGGCGTTTCCCTCCTGGATAACTGCTTCCTACAGAGAAAGCAGGAGGGAAGGAGGAGCCCTTCCAGGAGCAAGAAGAGTCTCAGGATACCATCTGTTAGTCATTCACTTACTCATTTGGTAAATATTTATCAAATGCCATTTGTTGCAACGTGGATGGATCTAGTGATTATCATACTAAGTAAGACAAAGAAAGACAAATACCATATGATATCACTTATATGTAAAATCTAAAAAAATGGCACAAGTGAAATTATTTACAAAACAGACTCAGACTAAGAAAACAAATTTATAGTTACCGGTGGGAAAGGGATAAATGAGGAGTTTAAGATTAGCAGATAAAAATTATTATATACAAAACAGATAAACAACAAGGTTCTACCGTACAGCACGGGAAACTATATTCAATATCTTGTAATAAATGATAATGGAAAAAACCTGAACCTTCTGATGGCTTCTCAATGCTCTTAGGATAAAAACAGATTCCTCACTTGATGATAAAGCCCTGGGTGCTGGACCTTGCCTCCCTCCCCAGTGTCTGCTCCCATCCTGTGCCCTTCCTCACTTGCTGCCTTTTGGCTCCTCAAGTGTGCCAGGATGCCGGTACCCTTCCTGCCACAGGGCCTTTGCACAGGCCGTTCCATGTGGCAACCAACCATGACAAAAGCACTTCCAATGGAGCGAGCAGCAGCACCCTTCCTTCCTCCTCACCTAGTCATCTCCTAGTCAGCTCTTAGCCTAACATCACTTCTTCAGGGAGGCCTTCCCTGATCCTCTCAGGGCATGCCAGGTCCCCTCATTGCTTCTATGCCTCATTATTCCCAGTACTTTTCTGGCAGACAATGACCCTTCTTATGATTTTGTATTTCTCTGAAGAACCTTTGATGTTTGTGTTCCTTATGGAGCAGGGGTTTGGGCTGTAGCTCCCAGCACTGTGCCTGTGTACTCATAAGGCAGAACTAAAGGGACATATTACTTCAGTGAGCCACAACAATGATCCTGGAAGGGAGGAAATGGCATCCCTTATTAAGAGAACAAAAAACTGGACAGAGAGCAGCAGGGCCTACAGCTGGGAAGCACAGGTGCTCGGCACACACTTGGTGGGCTGCCTCTCCCCACGCTCAGTGGGCTACACTATCCTGCACCCACGTAAGCACATCTCTTTATCACTGTCTCACCTTCCTGCTGGGGGCTGGCTGAGTGCACTTACCCAGAATTCAGGAAATAAAACACACAGAGCTTCTCTGGCAGGGTCTCTGACAGCCTCTGCGCATAATCCACGATGTTGTCGTGCAGGTATCGGCTGTTGGTGTTGAGCACCTGGTTCTGTTCATGTGCTGCTTGGACCACAAGAGGATGACAGTGCCCAACTGCAAGAGAGCTACCTCCATCACACAGCTGCCAATCCCACCACACCTGGCCTCCCCCAGCCCCAATCTGTAGACCCAACTAGTGGAGATGCAGTTACGGAGGGAGAGGTGGAGAGGAAAGAGGGGAGCCTGAAGACAGAGGGGCCAGACAGAGATGCTAGTCTGGAAAGGGAGACCAATAAAGGGGTCCCTGAGATTCTGGCAGAAGAAAAACTTCTCTGGCAGAAATCTAATCTAGGAAATCCATGTTCTTAAGGAAGCTTGAGGCCTTCTGCTTAACAAAGACAAAGGGTGTGGGGTTTGGGGGATGGAGAGGGGTACGGGTGTTTTTTGGTGGCCTGGACTTCACCAATCAGTAGGGCGGGAGGTAATGACTGCCAAGGGCCAAGGATTATGATAACAGTATTGAGGGCTCACCAAGTGCCAGGCACACTCTAAGTAAGTTACATGAATTAACTCACTTTATCCTAAAAACACCTGGAGGCGTGCACCTAGTGTTAGCGTGTCTATTTCGCAAATGAGCACAGAGACTTAAGAAATTCGCCCGAGATTACAAAGTCAGCAAGCAGAGAACAGGGATATGAACCCAGGCAGTCTGGAATTAGAACCTGTGTTTTTAACCTCTACTTTATTAACCTCCAATTTGCCTGCTGATTCACTGGACTCCCTGTTCTTCCATCAGCTCTAGTGGCCTCATCTGGATAACTGCATTCCTACTTTAGTTTCCTTGCCTAGGACCAGAGATGACCCTCAGGGCTTGGCCAGGGCCCTGTTGGGTTGCTGGTCATGGCCGGGCCCACTGCTGTTCTCTGAGCTCACGGTCACTCCCAAGCGGAACTAGACCCCCAGACCTAGGTCTCTGACTCATGCTGGTTTAGCACAGCTATTGCTTGGAAACTTCTGCTACTCTGGAAAGTCTAGGCCTTCTCTGCACATGGATGCTGGCTAAGCTGAAGCTGAGTTCTCTGTACTTCTCTGCAACCTGAGGCTCACCCCTGGACCAGGTTCTCAGTCTTGGCGTCCTCTCCTGCCCCATCAACCAGGTATGATACTGACCGTGAGCCACATTGTTGATGCAATCGATGTATTCTGTCCCCTCTTCATCGTACATGTACTGCCCTTGGCCTCTGACAATCTTAATAGGATCCTCAGGAAAAAAGAGTCTGCAGGAATTGCTGTGGGGACATGCAAGGAATGGACAGCCATGTCTGAAGACCTGAAGGGAGAAATCCACCCACCCCAGGCCTGCCCCACCCCTTCCCCACTTCCGGAAAGGACAAAAGCTTGAAGGGCAAAATGCTGCATCCCTGCCTCCGGAGCCCCCAACTCCACTGGTGGCTGGAAAGGAGAAAAGGGATGGGATAAGAAATTGCTAAAACTTTAAAATAGTTTCTTAAGTCATTTGAAGGCTGTGTGGCTTCATTCATTCCCGTATGTGCCCATTAGTCTCTTAGGTTCCAGAAAAGGTGCCTGCCTCAGACCCAAACAGACTCCCTATGACAGTGTTTCTTCGCTGGGATGGGTGAGAGGAGAGCCAACCGGCTCTAGGGCCCCAGACGAGAGCTGCCCGCTGGGGGCCAGCCCCAAGCTCTAGCCCAAGGCTGCCTCCTGCCCCACGTCCGACCGAGATCCCCTCTTGCACAGGTCGAAGGCGGACTTTCTCTAAGGCTGCCTGTGAGCCGGCCCCCCACCCCCACTTCGTCTGGACTTCCAGTCCCTTCCCGGGTCACTCCCAGGGGCCCGGCAGCGGCTGCGGGTGAGGACAGAACGCTGCAAGGGAAGTCCCGGCGGCGGCCGCTCGCCCCGGGCGTGCGCCGCGGCGTCTCGGGAGCCAGAGGAGCGAGGCGGATGGGCCGGGCGAGGCCGATGGGCCGGGCGAGGCCGCGCGAGGCCGCGCGGGGCGGAGGCCCGCGGGCTTCGAGCCAGACGTGGGTGCGTCGTGCGTGCGTCGTGCGCGCACGCGCGCCCCCTCTCGCGCCGCCGCGTCTGTACCTGAGCAGCCGCCGCCGCAGGGCCAGCGTCGCGGCCTTCCCACGCGGGTCGGAGGCCATGGCGCCGCCGGGAGCCGCGCCGAAACGCGGCGCCGAGGGGTGCACGGGGGGCGGGCCCCGAGCGGCCCCGCCCACAAGCCCCGCCCCTGGGCCCCCGTCCCCGCCTCCGCGCAGGGCGCTGCTCGGGGTTCCCTTCGCCCTGCACCCGGCTGGTGCCTTTCGCGTTGGTTCCTTAATTCGTCCCGCTAACAAACGTGGCGTGCGTCCCACCCCTGCCAAGTTCTTTAGGCATCGCCGCGCGGGTGCCGTGTTTGCGCTCGCCTCGCCGAATGCGGGCGGGGAATGAACCTCGAGCCTCGCCATCCGCGCCGCTGCGGTTTTCCTGCCTGGGAGGGGACCCCCGGTGACCCTGCCGCTGCTCCCGCACCCGAGGTGCGTGCCTCTTGAGCTTCGGCAGTTCTCGCTCGGGGATTCGGGCTTAGTCCCTGAGTCGCCCTCCCCGTGCATAAAATGGGACGATGCGCCGTGATCGTTCCCTGGGCAGGTGTGACGGGCGCCCAGCCTGCTGCACAGCCGGAGCCTCGGGGCAGGTGAAGTGCAGGAGCAGGACGCGGGGCTTCCCAGCCCCTTGAAGGAGCCGCAGGAAGGGCAGAAGGAGGGCACAAGGCCACTGCTGGGGCCGGCGGAGGAGGTCATGGGCACGACCTCCAGGACTCCTGCTGGAATCCAGGCAGGGTGAAGCCGAGGTGTAGCAACGCTAAGAGAATCTTACAGTGCTTAGGCGGGAGGGGAATTGGAGGGACTCTGGAGCCTTACTCATGGCCAGTAAAGGGAGCGGGCTTTGCTCTCAGACACAGAGCTAAGTGTGCCTCAGAATCTGGACTCCCAACTCCAGAGAGCGAGAGGAAAAACGTGGGAAGCCGCGAGAGCAGAGAGGTATCCCCTTATGGGGCTCTCTGCCTTGGTGAACCCTAGAACAAGGGCGCGAGGTTGCAGCCTGAGCGGGGTGACTTGGGCAGGCTGGGGCAGGGGAGGCTCCTGCTGTCCCTCCTGCCACCTCTTCACGATTCTCAGCTCTTTGCTTTGCCCCCTTGTTGCTGATTTCTTCATCTTTCCCCCGTGCAAGTGTAAAATGTTTAAGGCATTTATTGAAGAACATTTGGAGTTTCTTTATTGTGGTAACATGTACATAACATAAAATTTACCATTTTTAACATGTTTAAGTGTACACATTCAGTGGCATTAAGTACCTCACGTGCACCCATCACCACCATCCATCTCCAGAACTTTTTCGTCTTTGCAAACTGAATGGAGTTTCTTCCTTTAAATTATAAAGCTGAATTGAACCTTAGGTATGACTTCGTGAAAAAAAAAATCCCTCCCAAGTTGACCAAGAGAGGTTGCTTGTGACCAGCTTTAAATGCAATGTGAATGTTTGTGTATGTTTGTGTATGTGTTGTGTGTGTGTGTGTGTGTGTGTGTGTGGCAGAGGGAGACTGAGAGTCCTGTGTGAAGCCCATCTTTGGCCCTATCTTGAGCCCAAACACAAGCCTATCTTGTGGCCCAGAGCAGCTCAGAGAAGTCAGGTTGGCACAGAGACTTCTCCTGCCTCAGGGTAGAGGGTGAGAAGGCCGCAGTCAGGCCCAGTTCACTCCCAGGATGTCCAGGGTCAGGAGGTTGGAGGTCAGACCAAGCTGGGCCATTTCCTGGGCCAAGAGTATCTCCAACAGGGGCAGGACAACTCCAGGAAGACTCCCGTTCTTCCTGTTCAGAAGAGCCCACTCTTTCCTTCCTCTGGCCCCATGCAAAGCATGCCTCTGTCCATCATGTCATGCCTGACCTTTGAGGTGCTACTGGAGGCCAAGAGGGCAGGGGGTACGAGGAAGTAGCTGAGTCAAGACTTGAAGCCAGGGCAAGCTGTTTCTCAACGCGGGTGTTACATTCTTAGATGATTTATCATTGGGCAGGACTGTCTCCTGCGTCTCAGATGTCTGCTATCCATGGCCCTACCCACCAGTACCAGGAGTGTTCCCCCGACCATTGTGATGACTGAAAGCATCCCGTGCATTTCTAGCTGTATCCTGGGGATGAGGAGGAAGGAGGCCTGGGCAAGCCCACTCCTCTTGGGCCTCAGTTTCATCTGCAAAAGGGGAACAGTCATCCTTGTAATTAGTTTAGCTGCCGTGGCACACGGCGGGGCTCAGTAAATGTGTTTCCTCACTTCTGGAAGGGGCTAGTGTGGGGCACAGCTGCCCTCTTGGCAGGGGGACATGAGCCCCTCAATCCCTGAAGCTCAGCTGCAAGGCAAGGTGCTCCCCAGTGTCTCAGCTGGGACCTTAGCAAGTCATTCACTCTTCTGTAGTTTCTTGACCCTACTCTAAGCTCTTAGAGTACTCTGCACTTTAAATTTTGAAGTTTGCAGACCTAAGAATACACAGCATGAGGCCACAAGAGGGCAGCAGTGAGCCATGAATGGCCCTGTCCTGCTGGATGGCACTGGAAAGGACCTCCTGGATTATCTGGGGAAGTCGGGGTACTTGTGGCTTCTACCCTCATGAGGATCTGCCTGCCAGTCACCCAGCATCATGGCCCTGCCCACAGACTCCATGCCCTGCCAAGCAATTTCAGAGAGACAAACTGGAGGACACCCAAGAGCCTGGGTCCCGTCCTACACCTGCTACCACGTCCTGGCTGCGTATCCCTGGGCAGGGGACTTACCCCTCGGAGCCCCACTTTTCCCACATGTAAAGCAGAAATAGGGACACCAACCAAAGTGGTCTTGTCTTTCACAGGGTTGGAGAGGGGATCCGGTGAGGTTCCTGGGTGCAGGGAGGAGCAAATTACAAATTGTAGTGTGCAGTGGCTTGGTGCGGTGACGCCAGAACTCCAGAGGACACTTGGACGCCCAGTAGCCTCCATCAGTCATCACAGCCTCACCATGTTTCTCTTTCTTTTCACACTATGGCTTCCCTGGTGACCCACACGACTTCCACTTAGTGCCAGTAACTGAGGGAAACAGAAGTGGGGGCTTTCTTTCTCCTTAGCCAGCAGGTGGCTGGGCCTCTTGCTTAGCGAGGAGGCCACATAGCGGGGTCTGGGGGGGAAACTACCCATACTACCCATAGTGTGGCCTCCTTGGGCCTCAGTCCTTGGAGGAAGAAGGCTGAGACACTGTCACTGCAGGCCTCTTCTTGTCTATACCGCCCCGGGTGTGCTCGATTTTGCCATCTGAGAAATGGGCACGTTCACTGAGTCCCTCTCTTGGGACTGTTGTAAAGACCAGCTGGGATGAGAGATGTAGAAATACGCTGTAAGACTGTGGCACTGGCTTTGTCTTGGAGTGAGGAGGAGACAGGGAACTCACGACTGTGGTCGCTTCTGGGTGCTCCACCTGTCCTAGGTTCTTCATGTGTTCCGCCCAGTTGCTTCTCCCCAGACCACAGTCTGAGTGTAAGCGTCAACGAAGTGACAGGTTGAATTTTCTAGGACGGCTGATGCAAGATCGCCTACCCCACATTTTCTCTTTAAAATGCAATGTCAACAGTTATCCCTTGAATGAGGGTGATGAATGAGGGTGAACCTGTGATCTTGGCAGAAAGTGACACCACCTGACCTCTGAGGCTTGGCCATAAAAGGTGACTGAGGTCTACCTGGGAATCTGGCAGCCATGCTGTGAGGAAGCCCAGACCACACACACACACACACACACAGAGGTGTCCTGGCCATCGGGGGTCCCAGCTGACAGCCAGCATCAACCAGCAGGTGTGGCAAGTCTGAGCCACAACCACCCAGCTGAGCCCATTACCCCAGAGCTGTGAGAGACAAGTAGAAAGGCTCACTGTTTTAAGGCAGAAGATTTGGGGGTGCTTTGTTATGCAGCGGTCAGAGGCCACACAGGGGCTTGGTAATTCGGGTGGCTGGACAAGGGGGCTCAGGTGGCAGCATGGCAGGGCCGTGCCTTGAGTCTTTGTCTTCACAACGCCAAGCCCCATCTTTGCCCTGACTCTGAGCTACTTCCTCTGGTTTCTGGGGTGGCTCCGGCCCAGGGACAGTCCCCTTATCCCTCCCCACCTAGCGAAGGCCAGGCTGAAAGCTCGCTTGGTGGTGGTGCCAGGGGCAGTCTGCAAGGACAGGCACACCCAGACGCACATCTGTGGTTTACTACACGCAACAGTATCTGTCTACACAGGGGGCAGGCAAGTGGCCGGGTCAGAGGTGGTGGCTGGGAACCCTTGTCAGAGGTGGGGCAGCCGCTTCTCAGAGGGTCACTAGCTCGGGTCACAGGCCCCCTACTCAGGCCTGCCTGGAGCCAGCCCTGAGGCTCTCTTCATCTGCACACTCATTTTTGGCCAGAGTTCCCCTGGCTGGGAGACTTGGGGCCAGTGAGACCCAAACTCTGAGCTGGAGGTCCATCTCATCAGTCCCATCATGTCCCTGCTCTGGAGGGGCGTGGAGATAGACAGGAAGCGGCAGACACCCAGCCTGGGACCTGCTGCCCTCCACACTCGGGGATCATAGGGCTCCCCGCAGCTGGGTCCACACGGTGGCGATCATAGTGCTGGGCCTCTCCTCCTGGACACAGGATGCTTGTCCTCACGGCAGGCAGGCTGCTTCCTGAGGCCTGCGGAACTCGGTGGGAGCTCCACCTGCTTGGGGTGCTTCCCACAGCTCCCAGTGTCCGGCTGCAAGTGCTGGGCATGAGTCCTGCCCTGCTCTGATGAATCAGGGCCCAGGCGGTGGGCCCAAGGGATGGGCAGCTGGCTGTGGCTGAGTGCCGAGGCCAGAGACGCCTGGAGCAGCTGCCTTGGCCATCCGTGCCCTGAGCCTTTTTGGATGGGGTGGGCCCTGGGCAGCAGGACAGCCAGAGTCTCTGCTGATCAGGTGACTGAAGGCCTAACCTGGCCGGCGTCTTTGCAACCTCTCCTGGGCCCGGATCCTTCCCGGGAAAGCCAAGTCCCGCAGGTGGCCCTCAAGTACGTCGTGCCCCCACTGGGCCTGTCCATGTTCCCACCAGCTTCACATGCTGAGCGTTCTGGGGCTGGGCCGGGCACACTCTCAAATGTTAAAAGGCCACAGGGATGGTGGTACAGCCCGTGAAAAAAAAGATCAATATATTACTGTTTTGTTTTTACAAAAATTAAAAATGTCCACACGGATCTGTACAGGTTGTCAGCTGTGTGCTGGGGATCACTGGAAAAGGAGGGAAAAGTGAAGGTGAGGCGGCGCAGGGAGGCCCCGGAGGCCCTGCCCTGGGCCGAGCTCTCCCCACCCTGCCCACTTCCTCAGGAACAGGTGCGCACTGAATCCCTTCCTCCCAGCCTCCTGGATTCCACCCCCTCTGGGGGGTGGGGTTTAGACAGAGCCTCAGCGGGTGCTGATGGCTTTGCAATGGCTGGGCAAGGAGCTGAGTGAGCCCTGAGTGACCCACAGGCTGGGCTGTGCACAATCACCCAGGACCACAGCCACAGGCCCTGGGCCCCAAGACAGGAGAGTCACAACTAGAATCATCCAGGGAGACCTGGCTGTTCGGTCGCAGCCTGGGGAGCGGCAGACACCCAGCCCCGGGGGCCCCTTTGGTCCCAGCTTCTCCCAGCCTGCCCTGGACACTCTTTCCAGCAAGGTACCTTATGCCAGCAGCCAGGCACGGGCAGCCCGTCGGGGCCCTGGAAAGGAAGAAGGTTTCAGTGACAGGGATGGGGGCTGGTCAGATTTCTGTGCTCCACACACTCCTGCCCCGGGCGTTGGGAGCTGCAGCCCTGGGAATTGCCATGTGAGGCCACTGGACCCACTGAGGCAGGGCCCGATGCCTGCCCTGTCCAGCTTGTGGAGAGTCACAGGGCACAACAGCCCTCACTGTCCTCGTTCCAAGTGCACCCTCGTGGGCTTTGCTGGGACATGGGTGCTGTGGGCAGAACCAGGACACTGCGGAGTACTGGGCATCGTGCAGGACGTCTGTGGGCTGGAAGCAGGGCCTGGCCCCGGCCCTACCCAGGGGCTGCATGGCTTTGCTGCCTGGCAGCTGTGACAGTGGCTCTGCTCCTCACACTGGGGACCTAAGAGCCTTCAGGATGTGTTTGAGGACAGTCCAGGAAGTGGGATTCCCCTCTGGCCTGTCCTGGTCCCTGTGTCTGGATCCGAGTGGCAGACAGGGTAGGCTGAGCTCAGGGTGGAAGCTGGGCTGGGGTGGGGAGGTGTGTGTGGGCAGGTTGGAGTGGGGACTGTCACAGGCAGGGGGGTGGGTTTTCTCAGACGGCCCGGAGGT
This sequence comes from Camelus dromedarius, assembly GCF_036321535.1. Taxonomy (NCBI): domain Eukaryota; kingdom Metazoa; phylum Chordata; class Mammalia; order Artiodactyla; family Camelidae; genus Camelus; species Camelus dromedarius. Next base: position 23,951,476 of record NC_087462.1, read on the forward strand.
GGGGAGCCAGAGAGGGACAAAGGCAGACCCGTCGTCAGTCAGCCTAGCATCCCTGCGGGATGCTGTGGTGGACAACAGTTCACTCCATTCGGAAGCACACGGGCAGACGCCAGACACCAGACACGGGGACCATGCCCCCCAGAACTCCAGTGCATCCACCGGGGACACAGGCTGGGACCTAACAGGAAGTGGGGGGAGGGGCAGAAATGGAAAGGAAGGCGGGATGGAGGAAGGTGGGCCAGGGCAGCGGGCACAGGCCTCCCAGAGCACACAGCACAGCGCACAGCACAGCACAGCACACCACACAGCACACCGCAGGCCAGACCGCGTACCGCAGGGCAGGGCCCGCTGCCCCTCGCCAGGCCCCTGGAGCCCGGCGCCCCGCGCCTGCCTCCGCATTTAGGATTCTCCTGTTTCAAAGACAAAGGCTTAATGACTCAGAGGGAAGTCTTGGCCCAGGGCCTGAGCTGCGAGGCTGGGCCACCCGATCTGTCTGCTATCCCTGGCCCTCTCAGTGTGTGCCTTTCCTCCTCAAAACCATCTGGAGGTAGGGTTTAACATACCCACTGCACGGATGAGGAGACTGAGGAATGGAGGACTAAACTAACCCACCCAAGGTCAGGGGGCTGGGCCTCTGGGGTCCCCGGCCCTGACCCCCTTTGGAAGGGGGCCATACACATCATGGCAGGAGGCTCCTCTCTCCATGCCCCTGGCTGTGGTGGTCGGATGTGAGTATCTAGTCAGTTTCAGTATGGAAACTCAGCTGTTTTGTTTCTCCTGACTTTTCCGAGTTCCACTGGAGGAGTCTGACAGCTAAACCCTCCCTGCCTTCTAGAAAAAGAGAACTGAACTTTGATGATTTCAGGCACTGGGTCTGGTGAGCCATCAAAGGATGTTGTAAAAAAGCAGGGAAAGAAAGGCTGTGGAGGCAAGGGGTTCTGGGGCACGTGGAGGAGATGCAGGGGTGGGTGTGGGGCTGCCCAGACGGGCAGAAGCCTCCTCTGGGACAGGACAGACTCCCAGAGAGGTGAGGGCGGTCCCACCCCACTTCACGCCTGAGGAAGATGAGTAAAGAGGAGCAGTGACCTGGCCGGGCCTCCATCTCTGTAGAGGGGTCCCCAAGCCGTGCCCATGGAGGGGTCAAGCCCAGGGCAAGGGGCGCATCCACGACTGCAGAGACAGAAGGGGTGGCCCCAGCAGTGTGGGCATCCCGGGGCGGGGCCCGTGGGACCTCAGGGACTTGCAACTGAGCTCTGAGGACAGGGAAGGCGGGCGCCCCACCCTGGCAGGAGGCGGCGGCGAAGACCTGGGTTGGGGTCCCACCCTGCACTAACACATACCACAGGACACGGCTGGTCCAGGCCTGGGGGTCCTGGCTCGCCCTTCTGGCCTTTCATTCCTTTCCGACCGGGGACGCCGCGCTCCCCCTGTGCACGAAGGGAGATGGGGGATGTTCCTGGCTGCCAAGCCCAGGGCACCTCCAAGGCCTCTCAGAGAGATGGGCCTGGGGGTCCGGCAGCCACCCCTGCCCTGCTGCCTCATCCCAGCCTCCCTGCTCCTCCTCCTCCCCCCATCCCACCTTCTGTCTGCCTGCTTCCTGCCTCCTGTGTCCTTTCCTTCCCACCTGCCCCTCCTTCTCTTCGCTGGCCACCCTCCCTCTGTCCTCCTGTCCCCACCTCCTCTCCAGCTGCCCCCCACCTTCTCTCTGCTTCCCCCACCTTCTCTCCACGCTCGCTCTGGTCGCCTTTCTCTCCTCGGGGTCCAGGGAAACCCTGACAAAAGGATGGAAAGTTAAACGTGCAAGCGAGGTTTGCGGTTCATCTCTGCCCCTTCCCTCCATGCACATTCGTGGTACAAGCTGGCCCGGCCCCAGCTCCCAGGTGGCACAGAGGCTGGGTACAGGGCTGATTTAGAGAAAAGCGTGCGTTTGGGACACCAGCACCGTGTCCTCTGAAAGGAGAACTGCTGGCGTTTCTGGAGGGAAGCTCTCAGGCAGAACAGCTACCAAGGGCTTTCTCTAAGGTCCAGTGCAGCAGGCACTGGCCCAGGCTTGGCTGGGGACATAGACCCAGGAAACTCACGGACGTTTGTGTCACCCTCTTCAGCAGATCAAGAAATGGTGACCTCTGTTCTCTGCCCTTGGCTGAAAATCTTGTCCACCCACCCATCCATTTGTCCATCTGTCCATGTACCCAACCATTTCTAAGCATCCACTAGGAACTGGGCTGCGGGCTGAACGCTGGGGCCAGAAAAACAGATTTGACGTGTTCCCTCTTGTGTTCTTTTCGTAGTTTACTTTCTATATTTTACGATGTATTAATATCCTTGAAATTTTGCTGGCCGGGGAGAGCCTGCCTCCCCCAGGGCTAGCCAATTCTTAGGGAGAGCAAAGGGTGAGTCTGGGAGCATGGCTTTCAGAAGCAGACCAGCCGGTCCCCCAACCCGCCCCTTTAACTCTCACACACTGAGTCAGCGATTCCCCCACCCCAAATCATCCAGGGCCAGGGAGCAGGCAACGGGAGAACACCCCCATCACCCGAAGCCTGCCAGGATTATTCAGACTAGCCAGCCCCAAACCGTTTACCCGCCCTGCCCTGCCTTGCCCGTGGAAACCCCAATAAAAGCCCTGGCCTAGGCTTTTCCCTCAGTCCTTTCTGCCTCCCGACCAAACCTGGTGCTTCTCCACGTGGCCCTGTACTGCAGAGACAAGAGAGGGTGAGAGGTTCGGCTGCGCTGACACATCTGAGCCCTGGGTTGGGATTTTTCAGTTATGAGTCAGTTTAAACCAGTTTAAATTGGGTTTTCTGTCTCTTGCAACCAAAAGACACTTGACCCAATCAGTGCTCAGTTCATACTTCTCTTCCTCTCCTTCCCATAATGCTGCCCTAGCTGAAGCCTCGTCACTTCTCACCAGGATGTTTCAACAGGCTCCTCACTGCTCTTCCCGCCCCCCTGCTCCAATGGGCCATCCATCCATCCTCCATCCATCTATTCATTTATTATTCATCTATCCACCATCCATCATTCGTGTATCCACCTATCAATCATTCGTCTGTTGTCCATCCATCCATCCTTCATCCACCCATCCTCCGTCCATCCTCTACCATCCTCCACCCATTAACTATTCATCTATCATTCATCCATCTGTCCATCCATCATCCACCCACCCATCCTCCATCCTCTATCTATCATCCATCTATCAATAAAGCACCTTCCCTGGGCTGTGCATTGGACACAGCACTGGGGACACAGAGGGGACCCATCACTTGTCGTCCCAGCCATGGGGAAAGCCAACCAGACCAGATTACTGTGTGGGCAGTATGGGGACAAACGCGACACAAGGGAGGGGCCTGGTCATGGTGAACGCTGAGGTACTCACATCGAGTCCTGGCTCCCCGGGCCTGCCCTGAGGGAAGACAAAGAGGAGATGTGAGGGGGCCGAGGAGGGGGCGCTGGGAGAAGAGCTGCTGGCAAGCTCGGTCCAGTGGCTGGTCCACAGAACCTGAAGTCTGGCCTTGGGGACCAGCAGAGCGCAGGGGTTGTGCCCCCCGGGCTGAGTGACACCACAGGCATGGAGCCACATTCGGGGGAGCATTAAAGGAAGCCGGTTACCTTCTCTCCTTTGGTTCCTGGCAGCCCAATGAGGCCTGGCGGGCCAGCCGGCCCCTGGGGGGAAAGGAGTGCGTTAAGAGGCATGACAGTCACAGAGATTAGCACCTCGAAGGACAAATAAGGCTCATGACACTCACAGGCAGGCCGCTGGGGCCTCTCTCGCCCGACGCGCCCTTCTCTCCCTTTGCTCCGTCCAAGCCCTGGGAGTAAAGGGGAGACATCAGTTAGGGGGCCAGATAGACGGCAGGACAGGGGGTTTGGGGCCTGAGTGGGAACCGAAGTGTGCAGGTCAGAGGGGCAGACTCCTTCCTGTGCCAACAATCGGGAAGAGCTGCGGGTGTGTGGACTTTCCAGTTTCCCACACACGGGCTCCCTCAGTAACCGTGGAAGGCCGCTGTAGTCACACCCACTTCACAGATGAGGAAAGAGAGGCACAGGGACCGGCAGGGACGGGCCCAGCCACACAGCCAGCAAGTGGCAGGGCTGAGTAGCAACTGGGATTCTGAGCCCCAGGCTTGGACCCCGTCCCTGCCAGCAGCTGCCTCTTCTGAACATGATCTGGGGAGGCCTCGGGACAAAACAGAACCAGAAGCAGCACATCTGGTCAGGCCACATGCTCAGCCCCACTGGGCTCTGGGATTCCATGACTCTGAGGCCCCCTTCCGCGTCCGAGCTGGGGAGGCAGAGATGTGCCCTCCCCCAGGGTAAACGTGAGGGATGCAGTGAGCCCAGCTGGCTTCCCCGCGACAGGGCACATGGGCAGGCCACACTCAAGGTTTTAATTTAAGAGTAGAAGACATGGCATTATGTAATACACGCCGAACCCAAGACTTTACATCCAGGCTGCGGGCACTTGGGAGACAGATGTGCACGTGGGGGGGCGGGGGGGGAGGGAGCAAGGAATGGAGATGTCAAGTGTGGGGTCTGGGGAGTCCCAGCTCTGAGGACATCAGGGAGGTTATTCCACAGGCGACTGGGAATGGTCAGGCCCCGGGAAGGCGCAGGGCTGGTCTGGGGCCAGTGTGGGGCCCTGACTTTGCTTACTAGCAAGACTTTTTGGAACCGTCTAGGCCGTGAGCCTGCAGAGAGTAGGGGGGTTCTCATCCACGCTCCAAAACTTACCTTGGGACCCTGAATTCCCTGAAGGCCCTGGGGGAGGAGGAGAAAGCAGATCAGAAAGGCCATCAAGCTGGGTCCAGACCTCTGGACCACAAAGGCTTGCAGGCCATTCACTGGCCCCTGTGACCCCGCCCTCTGCCGCCTCCCAAGCCCAGACCTGGGGTCTGCCCTCCCGGCCTGATGCGCCCCCTCCCCCACTGGGGTACCCTGTCCTCCCTGGGCCTGGGCCCACACCCTCTCCACATCCCAGCTGCTTCAAGCCAGATGTTCTTACCATGGGGCCTGGGGGACCAGGCGGGCCTGGGGGCCCTGGCTCCACTATGATTTGGGCCTAGAAAGGGTCAGAGGTGGATTATCGCCCCATTACCCCTCACCTGCCCACACTTGAGTTCGCCACCCTTTGGAGGAGCACGCCCCCGGGGCTGAGCCACCCAACTGAGGCTCCCCCCTGCCCGGCGGCAGGCGCTGCCTGGGGAGGGACCCAGTGCCGGCCTTTGGGTTCAAAGACAGGCCCCAGGCTCCCCTCCCCCTCCCTCACCGCCCTGGGCATGGGCAGGCCAGATGGCCCTTGTTGTCCCAAAGCTTGGGGCCCCAGCGGCTGGGGCTGGGTGTTGCGCAGAGACCCTCAGCAGCCCCTTACCAGGCTCTCCTGTAGGCTGTCAGATGCCGGCTCTCCCTTCTCCCCCTTGGGGCCGTCGGTGCCCTGCAGGACAGGGCAGCCTTGAACCCTTTCTGTCCATCACCAAAATCACCGCCCGTTCAGCACCTCCCCTTCCTTCCCCCATAAGGCTTCTGGGCAATAAGCCCGGAAGGCTGTTGGCTTTTGCAGCTGAGAACAGTTTTTCCTAAATCAGGGGGAAACGTGCTCAGAGAGCACGTTAACAGCAGTATAAACTGTTTCTCGTGGGGCAGCGGGGCAGCCAGGGGCTCTGGAAGCAAAGACCCGGGGTTCAAACTCTGGCCCCAGCTCTCTGGCTGAGCGAGCCTTGTGGATGGACAACGGGTGTCTAGCGGTGGCCGCCCGACAGTGGTGACAGCGGGTATTTACCAGGTGCCAGTCAGCCACTCTCTGCCCCGCTCCTGTGTTCCCTGGTGGGTGTGGGAGATTATCACCTCCATTTTAGAGCTGAGGAAACTGAGGCCCAGGGAGGTTAGGGCACTTGAGCAGGGTTCCAGAGTCCGTAAGAGACGGAGCAGGATGCAAACCTGGGTGGTCAGAGCTCCTGGTCTAGCCACCGCCCGGCCTACTGCTCCCACCGGGCGGGGCCTCCTTATTTCACCTTTAAGTAGGCCTCGGCAGGGTGGGGTGGGGTGGGTAGGACCTTCTGTGGAGTCAGGGCAGCCCAGAGCGTCTCTTCAAAGGCCCAATGGGCCGGGGTGGGCTGAGACCAGGACAGCGGGGCCCCAGCCCCTGGCAGGTGCCATGGTGGGCATGCATCCACCTCGGGCCCCCCACACGGAGCAAGCATGGTGGGACCCACACAGCCACGTACTGGGAGGCCTGACAGGCCCATCTCGCCTGCTTCCCCTTTAGGTCCGGCTGGCCCAGCCTCTCCTGGGTCTCCTTTCTGTCCTTTGGGACCCTAAAAGCCACAGAATAAGGTGTCAAAAGGCATTTCCCCCCTACTCACACTGGCAGGTCCCCAGAGCTTAGTCCGGGCCAAGCCAGACCCCTGCTTCCTCCTCGGGGGTCCTCTCCTCTTGCCCAGGTGGCAAATGAGCTGAGGGGCCTGGACGGGGACAGGGAAGGGGCACCCCCCAACCTGGCCTGCCTCACTGCAAGCAGGGGTGCAGGCTGGGGCAGTGGGGGTGGAGCGTGGGACTGGGCAGCCACTGAGAGGGCACATATGGGGTTCGAGGCCAACCCCGTGCTCACATCTCAGGAGCCAAAAGCGGGAGCCCCCAACCCCACATACAACCAGCCATGCCCCAGTCACCCAGCCCCTGCACTCCCCCATTCAGCCAACTGCGTAACATCGCGGCGTGCACACACCAGGGACCCAGCCCTCAAGACACACTCATGAGTGTCAAATGACACCCGCGGATGCTGTCGTGTCTACGTGGGATCCCACAAACACGTGTGTGCTCACAGGCACACTGATAACGGCCGTGACACTACTAGCTGGCATTTGAAGGCTCTTTGCTATCGCACGCCGGGCACTGCTCTGATGTGTTTTCCATACAGTTATTTTACCCTCACGGCAGCCCTGTCAACCATCTTCACTGCGGGTGAGGCACCGAGGCTGCCAGAAGCAAGCAGCTTGCCTGAGGCCCACGGGCAGCACCAGGGTTTGCACAGAGGCTCGAGTCCACTCCGTTCTGTGGCCTTTCTCTGACTTAGCGCAGGTGCGTGCGCACACACACACACACACACACAGTCTGACGCCAAGCACTAGCATCACCAAGGAAATGAAAGGCCAGAGACCTTCTCTCCATCGATTCCGGGAGCCCCGGGCAGTCCAAGTTCGCCCTGGAAGGGAACAGACAGCAAGAGGGTTCACAGGGTCCCACAGCCCCCAGCAGGGATCTGTGGCTGAGCTGCCTCCCCTGACCAGCACCCTGGCCCTGGGTCGGGTCCCTGCGGTTGGACCTTCAGGGAGGTGCCCACTGGGTGCCCAGCACAGTGCCAGGCACTGGCCACCCTCTCTCCCCCGTTTCCTCAGCCCCTACGAGCAGCCCGTGGCTATAAAAGGCTGGCAGGTTATAGATTTAGAAGCTGAGACTCGGAGACTTAAGTCACTGCTCCAGGCCACACAGCCTAGGGACGATGGCCTGGACCAGACCCTCCCTGATTTCAAAGTCTGCAGCTCCCTTTCCTGAGCCAAGCGGGCAGGTGTAAGAGATGCGCACAGGCCGGAGGAACAGCTATGTAACCTACGGGACTTTGTGACATCATGAGGGGCTGTTTATGGATGACTCATGTGAACGAGGTTTCCCAGGGAGAAGCTAGGGCCAGGAAGAAGGCACCAGCTTGGTCAGGAAGGAGCAGGCCATGTTCTCTGAGCCCTGGGAGGGCAGGCTGGGGCGCTGGGAGAGAAGACGGGCAGCGTGGCAGGGAGGAGGGGGGCGGGCCCTGGGGACAGGGGCCTGGGGCGCCACACAGCTGCTCCTGCACTGACCTTGGCTCCAGGCAGCCCTGGCAGCCCTGGTGGCCCCGGTGGCCCAGGAGGACCCTGTGTGTGAAAGTCAAGAGGTTAGTGTTTAGGCGGGGCCTCCCCATGACTGCCCGTCTACCCCTCCATCCCGAGGCCACGTCCCAGCCCAGCTGGGCTGCAGCAGTGGCCCTTACGGCCCTCTTCCCACCCAGTCAGGTCAGGCCTGTGTGTCGGGGGAGGCCAGGCAGGCAGCACCAGGCATCAGGTAAGATACCAGGGTCTACTGCCCCGGGGGCGCCCAGAACCCCTCTGCCCCAGAGCCATTCCCCACCCCCATATAGATTTCTTCACAACACTCTCCTGCTCAAGATCCTGGGATGGCTCCCCATTGCCTCTAGAATCAGGCCTAAATCCTCTGCTGGCATTCAAGGCCACCCAAAAATTGAATCCCCAACAGTGACCTCTCCCATGAACTCTGCCCGCCACCTGCTGGCCCTGGGGCATCCCTTGGCCTCACAGGTAGGGGATCACTTGCCAAGTATCTTCACTCCCCAGCTCCCATCTCGACCTTGGCTTCCCGCAGGACCCCCTGCCCACCATGGCTTGTCATCACCCCCGACACTCACTCCCCCTCACAAAGGCTGTAGCCACCTAGCTCCCAGCCCAGCAAGCTCCAGGCCCCTTCCCTCTGCTTTCCCGCACCAACCTTCCCCTTCTTGTTGGTGCCTCCACTGAGATGTCCCTCATCTTCCAACCTTCCTCCATTCCACCCGTGCTCCTCCATGCCGAGGCGCAGCACCTGCCTCCCCGGGGACCTCCCTGCCGTCAGCCGTTCCCACCTTCCACACCACTTCCCAGCTAGCCTCCCACTTGTGTTTTTCAATTTCATCCCTCTATGTCTGCCTGTGGCCTGTCAAATCCAGCCATCATCCCTGTCTGGCATCTGAAATCCACTTCCCGCCTCTCTGTACTCATGGAGCTTCTCCAGGCAGCTCCCAGCCGGTCTGGGACAACCAGGCCCATACACACCCTTGGGCCGCGTCACATCACACCACACCACACCATGCAGGTCTAGGCAGGCGCAGTTCCACCAGCCTGTGTTCCCCAGGAGGCCCTGCCTCCTGTCCCCGAGGGGCGAGCTTCCCTTTTTGCCTTGGCCTCTGGGGAGCTCAGGGCCCCGTCAGCTGCCTTCACAGCAGCTTCTCAGCATAGTGTGCGTCTCCACACAGCACTGATTTCCTTATCAGGCACCTGGTGAAGTTGGGGTCCTTGAGTTAAGCTGCCCCTGGTCCCTTGTGTAGAGAAGTGAAGTATTTTTACACCAAGTAAGTGGCTATTCCCCCAGGAAATGAACAGCAAGGGCCTATCAGGGCCCACCGGGAAGGCTACCTTAAGGGCATCCAAGATCCTGCCATCGTAGTCAATCACCACCGTGTCTCCTTGCTCGCCCTTGAGGCCTGGGGGACCCTGAGGTGGGAAGGGAGGGAGAATGTCAGGGAGGAGCTTGGTAGGCGCCTCACCCAGAGGACCTAGTGACCCAGCTGCGCACAGGCCTGTGAGCCGTGGGCCAGCTCTCACCCGGCTCCTGGCTGGACCCCAGCCCCTCGTCTCCTCCTGTTCCCTCGGGCATTGGCATGCTGGCTCACTGACTAAGCACTCCAGGGCCAGGCCGGGGGTGACACGAGGGAAGGGGGAGGCCTGGGGCCAACTGAGGAACAGCCCCAGCCGGGTCTGGGGGTGGCTGTAATTTACCTTCATGTGGGAACTGAAGCCCACTGAGGCCCATCTCTGAGTCCTCAAGGGAAAATGGAGAGCCTGATTTTGATGTGAAATTCTGCAGATTTTTAAACGAACAAAGCACCCAATCCCCCCCAAACACTGTAGTAATTAAAGCCTGGCCAGCTGGCTCTTGCCCTTACACCACAGTTTCCTGACTTCAGGTAAAGGCTGCAGACACCAGGCACTGATGCTCCCATTCACTCCTGGTTCTGAGCGCACATCCAGCCACGCACGTGTCCACACGTATGTGTCTGCTCGTGTGTGTGTCCACACGCGTACCCGTCCTCATGGGCACGCGCGCCACCACGGGCCCCGCCCTTTCCCTTTGAACCTCCCCTCCCCACCCAGCTCTTCTCCACTGGGAGAGTAGCTGGGGCTGGGAGCATTTTGGTCCGGCCTGAGGCCAGCCCCGTGCACAGGACAGAGAGACCCAGGCCAGGGCCTCACTTGCCAGCTGCCTCCACGGTCATGGCCTTCCTGGAACTGTATGTGTACACTGAATTCCCACACTCGATGCTTAATCCAGTCCCGGGCTACCTGCATGACCAGGCTGCAGGCTTAGTTCTGTATTTTGGAGGAGGAGGAAGGCAGCTTCTGGGAGTGTGAGGGGATGTGACTGCTGGAGGTCACAGAGCCAAGAACGAGGACGGGGATGTGGTCCTAAAGGTGTGTTGACAGGGGCTCATCACAGAAGATCTGGGACCAGCTGTGGTGGCTGTGCCCAGCAACAGGGCTGAACTGTGATGGGGGCTGCGGGGAGGGTCCCACGGCGGTAGGGTAACGCCATGTGTGACAGATCAGGGTCTATTAAAGGTCTGAATATGCCCAGAATGAGTCTAGGAAGACAGACGCTCGCCTGGGGAGGAGAGGGGGAGGGGAGAGAATGGGGCCCTTATTTTCACATCCAAAGTTGAACATTTTCCCAAAAGCATGTATTATGAAATTAAAAGCAAAAAAATCACCAGTGAATTCTTACTAAAAAAAAAAAAAAAGACTCTCAGTTCTGGGGTCTCTGGGGGACAGGGGCTTCAGAAGGAACCAGTCCCCCAGACTCCAGGGTTGTGGCCGGAGGAGAGCTGCTTACCCGTGGCCCTGTGGCTCCGTCGGCTCCCGGGTGGCCGGGCTCCCCCTGCGGAGACACAAGGCTGCAGCCAGGTGTGCACAGCTGAAGCCAGAGGTTCCCCCGCCCCCTCCAGTCCCCTCTTCCAAAGGGTGCAGGGCTGATTGCACATGACTGGCACCCCAGGGATGGGGCTCCCTGAGGTGGGCCTGCGAGACTTCCCTCTGACCCCATGTTGCATAGAGATGGGCCACTGAGCCGAGCGCCCAAGGCTACTTAGCCACACAGCAGGCCTGGCGGGAGGCCCTGTCACTCACCCAGACCCACTGCCTCCCGCCCCCTGTGCCAGTGTCTGACCGCCGGTCAGACAAGTCCCCTGGCCCTGGGCTCTCCCGGACTCCCAGCCCGAAAGAGCGAATTAGAGGCGGAGCCGCATCTCCACCTCACGAGGGCGGCTTCGGGAGCCAAAGCGGCAAACTGAGACGTCACCTTGGGTCCTGGGGCGCCATCCGGGCCATTCTCTCCCCGAGGCCCCGCGCTCCCCGCTTCACCCTGCAACAGAGGTGTGTGCGCCGTGAGTGAGCGCTGAGGGAGGCTGGGGGTCTGCGGGCTTCCAGAGTGTTCTGAGAGTGTGCCTGCGCCCACCCAGGGGACCGTCTGCTCTGGTCTTGGGGCATAGCTGGAGCAGCTCAGGGGCTCAGCTGGTTTGGAGGCAGGCTGGCCAGGATTTGGTGGGGTCTTGAGAGGCTGGGGGAGCAAGGATGACACCCAGTCCCTGGCCTGGGGACAGGGCAGAGTGGGGCCACCTAAGACGGGAACCAGAAGACTTGAGGGTGTGAGGGAGGGTAACGGCCTGGATGACTTGCCAGGCTGATGGTGAGTGGGATCCTGGCCTTCCTGCTGCCTCTCTCTGGTCTGCCCTGGTCATCAGCCTCTGTGCCCATCATGTGAAAGGGCCGGGTAGGGGCTTTACTAGGCAGACAGGAACCCGGGAGGTGGGAGGCAGGGGGACCACCGGGGGAGGGGCATGTACCTACCTTGGGCCCTGGGGGTCCAGGGACCCCTGGCTGGCCTGGTGCCCCATCATGCCCCTGAGGAGAGAACAGCAGAGGCTGAGCCCTTGGGCCTGGACACACTGGCTGGGCCTCTGGCAGCCAGTTGGCTACCCGCCCCCCCAAACTCCCCAGCATACCAGCCCACCCTTGGTGGCAGTACTGGTCACACTGGGTCGGGACAGTGACACCCTCCCCTCCTCATCCCTTTAGGGCAGGGATGGGGTCAGACCTGCCTCTGTCCCCTGTCCCCACCAGCCCAGAACACGCCTCAGTAGGTGTGCGCAGAAGGAATGGATGGGGGCTCGTGAAGGAGAGGGAATTCACTTGTTCCATCAACAAACATCTCTGAGCGCCCTCTGCGGGCCAGGCAGAGGGTCAGAGCAGGCCGAGGGCAAAGAAATATCCAGGTAAATGCATAGCGCCACGTGGGGAAGAGAATAGAAGAGAATGGCAGGGCGGAGAGGGGCTCAGGGAGAGTGTGCTCCAGCAGGTGGCTGGGGACAGTCCTCTGGAGGAGGGGATAGTTTTGCTGAGGCCATCAGGAGGAGGAGGAGGCCCGGCCCTGGGCAGCGGTGGGGGACGATCAATCTGGGTCACTGGTTCCCAGACTTGAATGCAGGTCGGCATCACCCAGGGCGCTGCTGGGACAGAGCCCGGCCCACCCCCAGCGTCTGGCTCAGTGCCTCTGGGGCGGGCCCCAAATGCACATGTCTAATGAGCCCCCAGTAATGCCGATACTGCTGGTCCAGGGACCGCACTTTGAGAACCACTGTCCAGGACCCTGATGTGGGAACAAATCTGATGCATTTGAGTAACAGAATATATTTTTTAAGAGTGAGTGAGTGAGTGAGTGAATGAGATCCTGACTGCAGAGACAGAGACAGAGCAGCCACGCACGGTGAGGTCCCGGGCCTGGTCCTGCCGTGCCCAGCCCTGGTCTTTCCCCCCAGCCACTTCCCACATCCCCACCAAGAAGCTCCTCCAAGGTCCCCCACCTTCTTTCCAGGAACATCGGGCCCACCCTGAGGGGGAGACCGTGGGGATGCTAGAGAGAGGTCATAGCCACTCAGACACCAGGCACACCCCTCCCAGCCCAGAGACCCCGAGCCTCGCAGAGAGATGTGAATAGGTGGTGGGGCTGACAGTCCAGGACTCCACTCTGACGTGGTCCCTCCCAAGCTGAGTGACCCTGGGTAAGTTGCTGCTCCTGAAAGCGGGGCTGGGATGCCCCCAGTGTCGGAGGGGGTGGTTGCGAGATTAGAGAGAAAGTACTGAAGGCCCCTGGCTCCTGGCAGGCGCTCACTAAAGGGGGTTTCTCTCCCACCCTTCCCTCTTGCTCCGTCCAGGGATCTGGCTCCTTCAGGGAGAACCATGGCCTTTTCTACCCCGGCAGGCGCTGCTCCAGGAGTGAAGAAAAGAGCTGACATCTGGAGAGGGCTGCAAAAGCTAACGTTGTTTTACTATTCAGTCCTCACAACCTGGTATGAAGGCAAGGCAGGAAAGGCCTGTCATGCTCCCATTTGATAGATGAGTAAACTGAGGCCCAGAGAGATGAAGTCACTTGCCCAAGGTCATGGAACTTGGAGCTCCATCTCCTAACCCTGTGGCTTTGGCTTCAAGGAGGGGGTGGGAGAGGGAAAGTGTTGGGGGGAGGGAGCCAGCACCCCCCCCCCCCCAGGCCTGAGACCAGGAGTGAGGACACTTACCTGGGGCCCTGGGGGTCCACTCGGGCCCTGGAACGAGAAAAGAGAGGGTGTTAAATGTGATTCTGGAGGCTGCTCCTGGGCTGTCTTCCTTATCATCCTTATCATTGTAAAAGATGACAAGTCCCAGAGAGCAGGCAGGGCTGTTGCTGGAACCCAGCTGGGCCGCCCATTCGTGTGTCTCGGATGGAAATCTGCATTAGATCTCAAGCAGTAACAGTGGACTGCAGACTCCCTCCCAGGAATGTGGGGCTGTGAGAATTCTGCCGGGGCTGGGGTCCTGGTCCAGCCGTGCCCCACTGCTGGTGGGGACAAGAGTGCAGGTTTGTGCATGTGGACAGCAGTGTGGACAGCCACACGTACAACCCCAGTGTGGGTGTGTGTGGGAGGGGGCTTCCAGGCCAGCAGCTACAGTCCTGCCAGCCCAGGCCTCTGAAATGCCCTGGATACTGACCGTCTCGCCGTCTTGTCCAGCTTCTCCTTTGGGACCCTGAGGGGGCATGAGAAGAAAGCAATGAGGGGAGGCGGGGACTGCACGGCTGACTGAGCCCGCATCTCCTGCCAGACCCTGGGATGGGGCTGCAAGTACATTCCCTCATTCCAGCCTCACCAAACCTCTGAGAAGGGGGTTTCATTGTTCCCACTTCACAGATGAGAACGTTGAGGCTCAGGGAGTTAGTGCCCAATGTGACAAGGAATGGGTGAGCCAATTGGGGGGCTGCCCTGACAGCGGACCCCGGTGGTAGTCTGGTGGAGGTGCCAGCTCTGCACTGGGGGGGAAGGACAGCTTGCCGTCCCTGTAACCCACATCAGGATTACAGAAAGGGGTAGTTCAATGAGGTCTGGCCTCCAGAGTTTGGATTAGGACCAGGGGAGGACAATTGAAGCTTAGTTATCACTGGGGAGAAAGAGAAGGGGAAAGAAAAAAAGAGAAAAAGAGACACAGAGAGAAACAGACACGAGGGAGAGAGAGGGAGGGATCGGGGGAAAGAGGTTGGTAGAGATTTGCAGAGAAATTAGCCACATACAGTCTCAGGGTCAGGACTGGGACTGAGAGTACAACCAAGGTCGGGGTTCGGGTCTATGAATCCACCTGGGGTTACAGTGCAAGGTCTAAATTGGGTTAGGGGTCTGGTTAGTGTCAGATTTAAGGTTTGATTGGAGTTAGAGTCTGGGTTGGGGCTGGGTCTGGACTAGGGATAGGGCTGGGGTTGGGGCTAGCTCCGGGATCAGGGTTTGGGGTTTTGGTGGCTTCAGAACCAGGTCCATGCCCTCTCTTACCATGGGGCCTGGTGCTCCCCTGGGGCCGTCTTTCCCGGTGTCTCCAGGAGGGCCCCGGGCCCCAGGGGGTCCAGGAGGCCCTGGGGGCCCAGCGGCTCCTTCCTGCCCTTGGTCTCCCTGAAAGAGGCGGGGCCCAGCGTGACCCTGCGGGTGAGGGGAAGGGGGCCTGGCCTCCAGAGGGAGGCCTCCTCAGATGCACGGCCACATGCCTTCCCCTTCCCCGCCCTCAGCAGGCTCCCAGGAGAGGGCTTTGTCGTTCGTTGGGCCTCTTGTCACTTCTTGGTGGTCACATGAACGGACAAGTCCCTATACGTCAGCAAGAGAGGCCAACAGGGCCTTGAACTGTCCATGGCAGGTGCCACCTCTCCAGCTCCAGTGCCCGAAGCCCAGCTATGGTGTCGAGGTGGGAGATGGGGCACACTGGCAGTGAACAAGGCACCAGTGCCCACCCAGGCCCCTTCCTGCTGGGACAGGGACTGCGCACCTCCTGAAAGACCTTCCTGGTTGGCCAGCTCCTGTTTTACTAAGTGGTGGAGGTGCACTCTCGGGCATTCGTTCCCGAGGAGAAACGGGTTCACACAAAAACCCATGCATGGATGTCCACAGCGGCTTTATTCATAATAGCCCCCCAAACTGGAAACAATTCAAGTGTCCTTCAGTGGTGAATGGTCAACCAGCTGGGCTACATCCATATCACGGAACACAGCTCAGCCAGAAATAAAAGGAAAAAAGCGTTGACACATGCAGCAACCTGGATGCATCTCGAGACAATTATGCTGAGGGAAGAAAGCGGGTCTCAAAAGGTTCCATACCGGATGACTGCATCTACACAAGAGTCCTAGAGTGCGAATTTCGTAGCGATGGAGCACAGCTTAGCGGTGGCCAGGGGTCACGGAGCGGGGCAGGGATGGAGGGGACTGTAGCTATAAAAGGGCAGCAGGAGGGGTCTGCGTGTGGTGGTGGCAAGAATCTCGAGGTGTAAAATTGCATGGAACTAAGTAGACACGCAAATGGGTGAAATAGGTGAAACTGGAAGCAGGCTGTTGGATCACATCAATGTCAGTTTCCTGGACGTGAGATTGCACTACCGAGCTGCAAGATGTTGCCCCGGGGGGAGCCTGGGTGAAGGGTACATGGAGTGTTATTTATTACAACTGCATGTGAGTCTATGATTATCTCAAAAAAAGGGATGGTCGGTGGGGGGTACCCAAAGGGCCACACAGTCTCTCATGCAGCACAGAATCCCTGACCCTCGGGCCACGTTAGTACTGGCTCAGACCTCAGGCAGCCAGAGCCCTCACCTTGTGGCCCCACCCACAAGGGGAGACCACAGTGCCACTCACACTTCCCGTTGCCCCAGGGGTGCCCACCTAGCACGGGCACAGGAATGGGGTACGCCTGGCTCTCAGTGCCAGCGGCTCCCAACCTTCCTGTCACCAAGAAAGGAAGGAGCCTTTTGCAGATCAGGACCATGCTCTGTGCCCAGCGCGGACGGGCGAGGCCTCCTGGAGGTTACCTCGCCCGCCCCTGTGACCAGCTGGCCGGGCACTGCTACTGTCCCATTTTACAGATGGAGCGGCCGGGGCTCTGAGAGGGTAGTCATTTCCTCATGACTACAGAGTTTGGAAAGGGAGTGGCTCCTCTGGCCACGGAGGCAAGTGGTCTCTTTTAGACACTTTTTTTCATCCATGGGCCCCGTGATAAGAGAACTTGCCTCTCTGGACAACTGCCCCTAAGACATAGCTTGTTTTCCCAATTAAAAAATTAACAGAAGCGCTCAGTGTCCACCGCGTGTATCTTCTGATCAGTCTGACTCAGCCAGTGTCCTGACCGAGAGGATAGAACTCCAGCCAAAAGTAAAGAGAACTGGGTTTGGTTCAGTCACCCAGCCGGTGTGGCGTGGGTGGTGGGTAATTCCTGTCTCTTTTTACACCATATCAGATACCCTACCCACTGCTGCTCCTTTGGGAACCACTGGCCTGGCCTCTCCTTATCAAAGCAGAAGATGGGTGTGGATACTTGAGTAGGTCCCAGAGGGTCTTCCCCTGAGTTCCTCGGGGGCGAGGCGGGCCAGCCTCCTCCTCCTCTCCCCGCCGGGACTGGCTGGCTGAGGTCTCGCCCTGGGAAGGCGGGGTGAGTCGCGGGGAGCACGCACACCAGGAGCCGGGACCCGCCACTCGGCCAGTCTACCTTGAGGACGTGGCGACCGTACACGTGATGGTCTCTACTTATAAAGCCCGGGTTGAGCCTCGGGAAAACCATCTGGTCAGCAAACAGGTGTGTGGTGAGAAAGGCAGGAGGGTGATTTAGAAACCACCAGGCTACTTTACGGAGGCAAAGCCACTTAGCCCAGCCTGGGGAGAGGCAGCTTGGTCACTGGAGGACCACGTATTCCAGGGACGGCTGCCGTGCTTGGTTCCACCCCACCGGCTCCTCTGCAGGGACCCTGCAGTCTTCAAGAGCCAGAGTCTGTCTCCTCCTGACTCCGAGTGGGCCCTGTGACTGGTGTGACGGGCAGAATGCAGTGGACGTGAGGCTGTGTCTGTTTCGGAGACAGCTCTTAACCAGCCTGGCGGTTCCGGCCTCCTGCCTCTTGGAATGCTGCCCTCTGGGACATCCCTTTGGGAACCCCCTGCCAGGATGAGAGAGGCCCGAGGCGCCCAGAGACCCACGTGTGGGCACCCCCAGCTGAGCTCCCACCAACAGCTGCATCAATTACCAAGACCGGCTTTGTGGCTCCACCGCAGGGGTTCTCCACGCTGCTTCAGCCTCCATCGAGGAGACCCCTGGCTCGGCACAAGGCAATTCTGGGTCCCTGGGCCCAGGGGGCAGAGACTCTGATCTGTTTGCACCCGGGGTGCTGGGTGCCCACTGTCATGACTGCCACACATCTTTACCTCGGTAGCTTGGAGTAAGGGCTGTCACCCCCACTCCCAGTGGGAGAAACCGAGTCTTACGAGGAAGTGACTCATTCCAGGTCACTTGGCTGGTAAGTGGCAGAGCTGAACTCTGGGCTCAGGGCTGCTGGCTCCAACCACAGTCTCCCCTCTTTCTGGGGCCAGTGCCCTCAAGAGGGTCAGTCTCCAGCCTGGGCTGGGCCAGCCCCACTGTCTGCCCATCTACGGTGATGAGGGTGACTGGGATGTCTGCCAGAGACCCTCCTCTTTGCAGGGGACAGCAGCCTCGGCCAAATCAAGGTGCCTGGGGCCTTCACTTTCATTTAAATGAAAACGGGCAGCGAGACAGACCACGGCGGGGAGTGGGGAGGCTGGGCACCTCTTTCTGTGATAAGCATAGGGACCCAGAAGAAACACTAGGTATGCCTTATAATGATATAAAACAAACCACGCGGGGTGGGAGGAGGGTGCTCAGTTCTCACCCGGGGGCCGAAGTCTCCTGGTGCACCCTAGGGACAAAAAACAGGGAACCCATTACGGCCATTTGTATTACTTCCTCACATGTATGGAACATGAAGCTCAGTGCTTCACGTTCACGGCCTCACTGCATTCCAATAAAAACAGCACACAGGCTCTATATCATCTCCATTTCCAATGAGGAAACTGAGGCACAGAGAAGCTAAGTAAGTTGCCCAAGGCCACAGAGCTAGCAGGTCCAGGGCTGGGAGCCGGGTGGTCTGTTATCTGTTGCCAGCCCCCAGACACAGCGGAGCAGAAGAGTGAGGGATGGTAACTGATGCACGGTTTTAAGTCGCCAAGTTTTGGGGCAGTATGTTATATAGCAATAGATGCCAAGTTTCTCTCTGGTTTCAACGCCCCTGCCTTAATCATTTCTATGACTTGGTGGCATTAGCCAGACGGGCGGGAAGGTGACCACTGCTGGCCAGCAGCACGAGTGTCTCATCATCTACGAAGTACCCTCAGACCACGACCTCGTGCAGTTTTTCCCATGTGACGCTGCTTCTGCCTTACAGAAGGAGACACTGAGGCCCACAGAGCTGGGCAACTTTCTGAAGGCCACACAGTTGAAGGGGGAGCCGGAATGTAAACCTGAGGCTCTGAACACCGGATCCTGTGTTGTGCTCAGCCCTGATGGTGGAGTGGAACCCTGGCCGTACTGACCTACAAGTGCCTGACCTCTGACCTATGAGGGCCACATCGCAGTCGGGGTTGGGGGTGGCCCAGCCCAGCCATGCCCTGCCATGCCTCAGAAGTGCCCGTGGGTCCTGCCACACCCAGGGCTGCAAAGACCGCAGGGCCAGCTCTCTCAGTCTTTCCTTGGAGAGGTTCCTCATAAAGAAAGGTATCAGTGGTCCCTGTTCAACCCCTGGGCTTTCCTGGCACCCTCCCTGTTTCAGGATTGATTCTTTTGGAAACCCGTCATTCTGGGTAGACTGTGCTTTGAGTTTTGTTACACTCCGGTGCCAGGAGAACTCAGATCCAACCCTCCAAGTACTTTAAATTGTCAAATGTAAGCTTTGTAACCACTTTAGGAGGGAGGCACGACTAGCCCCACTTTACAGATGGGGAAACTGAGGCTCCAGGAGGGGATGTGAGTTGCCCAAGGCCACACTCTGGAACCGGGGTTTGGAGGCAGGTTTCTGGCCTCCTTGATCAGCCTACTGTGTCTGGATAGCCGCCAGCATTGCTTACCTTTTCCCCTTTGGGGCCTGGAAGTCCCTGGAGAAGGAAGGTAGAGACAGAAGAGGAGTGAGTGAGGAGGACGAGGCTGGCCCCCCTTCTCGCTTCCCCGAGGCTGTGAGGGCAGAAGGGCCTGTGAGGCTGAGTAGAGCCGTGGGCGGCCGACTGAAAAAACACACGTGCCTGTTAGCCCTTAGGAGGGGTGCTCTGCTGACCCCAGGAAAGCTCTGCACCTCCATCCTCACCACGAGGGAGACGGGGCCAGGGCAGTCACTGGCGTCCTCTCTGGACAGGGGCACATGTGCTAGTCATTCCCCCAAGAGAACAGAGCCCTCTCTGCTCAGCACCCGCGATGCCCAGGTGCCAGTGGGGAGGTCACCCCCCTCGGAGCCTGGCGGGGTGTGAATGCGGGGCTGGCTCCCTGCAGGCCACGGTGGCTGCCATCTCTCTCTGGCTGCAGGGAAATGTGTCTCTTTCAGTCTTGCCAAGTTACCAGGACTTCTAGGGAAGAGGATCAGGCCAAAAGGCACCGACTGTGGAGCTCAGAGACCCCAGGGTGGGGCCAGGCTGGGGTGGGACAGCTTGGCGTTCACACTCTTGGTCAGGGACTGACCTGATCACTGGCCTCCATCCCAAACCATCCATGTGTCCCTTCAGCTAGTAATGGAGTCGCTCACCCATTCATTCAACAACTCATCCATTTAGGGAGTTGGTAATTTTCTTCCATCTTTACTAATGCACACGTCATTCAGCTCTTCAGTCACTTGTTCATTCACTCATTTCTTCACTCATTTATCTGCTCAACCTTCATGCATTTGATCATCCACTAACTCATCTACTTTTCCATGCATCCTACTGTCTGTACAGTTACTGATTCATTAACTCACTTGACTGTCCATCCATCCATCCATCCATCCATCTCCAATCGTTAATTTTATTATGCTGTCTCTCTGTGCGTCTCATTCATTCTGCTGAGGATGGCCGTGGACCACACGCTCCTGGCCCAGGTGCTGAGAACTCTTCAGCCTGACGCCCACCATCTAACTCCTGAGACTGAATGGAGGGACGCGTCATGCCTGGGGCCTGCTAGGAGGGGCTCGTACGTTTTGAGGGCTGACTGGGCACCAGGGACAGTGCTGTCCACAGTTCTCTGCATCCCGGCCTCCCTGTGGGGAGAGTTAATATGCCTCAGGCTCAGGAGCTGAAGAGGCCTCCCCAAGGTCGCACAACCAGCAGGTGGTGGAGCTGGATTTGAACTCAAGTCTGACGGTCAAATAGCTTCTCTCTGTGCTCAACCAGGTTCTCAGTGGCTCATCTCTCTGGCATCCACGGTCATTTCCAACCCTAGGGGCAGGACCCCACCCCAGGACCACCAAACCTGCCCTGCTATCACTTACGGGTTTGCCATCCAGACCCAGTGGCCCCTGGAAAATGAGAGAGAAAGAGCAGAGGTTACACAAGGGGAAGGCATTCCTTCTGTGTTTTATGACCCAGAGGCACTACTGAGTGACAAGAGACCAAAGCCTGCCCTGAGCCCGTGGTCTGGGCGCATCTCACATGGACGCAGGGTGGGGGGCATCTCTGTGCTGTTTGTTGCCCAGAACCCCCTCTCTGATAACACAGCCTATTTCTTCTCTAAAGCCACCCTCATCCACCCCGCAGGGCTTGGGCGCCTGACCACACTCCCTCGGCCACGGTGAGCCGGCCAGGGGTGAGTGCTGTGCCGGGGGCTGTGAAGGGTGCAGCTTCAGAAGAAAGAGGGCCCCTTTCTCCTGACGGGGCTAAGCCTGGAGCTCCTAGGGGCACCGCATGGCTTGAGAAAGAGCCAGCAGAGAGGAAGGCAGGGCTGAGAGGCAGAGAGAAAGGCAGGCGAAGGGCTTGAAGCTGAAACTACCCCTGCACACTTCTGGTTTGTCAGCAAATACATTTTTTTCCTTAAGCCAGTTTGAGTTGAGTTTCTGTCACTTGTAACTTGTTAGGGGCTGAATGTGTCCCCTCAGATTCATGTGTTGAAAGCTAACCCCCGATGTGATGATGTGTGAAGGTAGGGCTTCTGGGAGGTGATGAGGTCATGAGGGTGGGGCCCTTGTGAATGAGATTAGTGCCCTCATAAAACAGACCTCAGAGGGCTCTCTAGCTCGCTCTCTGTGTGAGGACACAGTGAGAAGTCAGCCGTCTGCAACCCTGGAAGAGGGTTCTCACCAGGACTCAACCACACTCTCCTCAATCTCAGACCTCCAGCCTCCAGATGGTGGAGAGAGATTTCTGTGGTTAATAAGCCACAACAATACTTTCTTAGAGTGGCCTGAACTGACTAAGACATAACTGGAACAATCCTGAAAGCTCCTTTGGCTTCCAGCATCGCTGTGGCCTTTGCAGGCAAAAGCCAAGGCTGACAGAAGCCAAATAACACAAGCGTGGGTCCAGAGAGCTGGGGCCTCTGTGGTGTCTATTGATGGCCAGTTACCACCGCACAGCAGCCCCTACTGGGCCCCTCTACCTGTCCACCCATCTAACAAAGCCTTGCTGAGCTCCACCTCCTTCTGGGGTCTGGAGGAATCCAACAGGGGGGCCATGGACTGGGTCCATCTGGTCTCTGCCAACCCTTGTCCTGCCCCCCACCACTGCCCCCTCATCCCCACATGCACTTCACTCTTGACCTCAGCAAATGTCCTCGGCAGCTCTACTTTCCTGAGCTTTTGCACACACTGCCTGCCTGCCTGGCACACCCTCCTTGCATTTGGACGCCATCTTCAGCTCCATTACCTCCTCTTCCACAAACCCTTCCAGGCTCCTCCATTTCCCAGAGGCAGGCTGTCTGTCCCCGCGCCCAGCACATTTCCTAACTGTCACGTGTGACACAGTGTATTGTTCACGTGTGGTCTACATGAATCTTCCAGGAGACCTAGGGAAGGGTCTGATTCCTGCACCTCCAGGGCCCGAAGGAGACCTGGCACAGAGCGTGTGCCAGGAAATGAGTGCTGGGTCAGGCCCAGGGAAGGCAGCCAGGAAGATGAACCGTGCACACATACATATCATACGACATGGAAAGTGAAGAGAGGGGACAGACAAGGGGATCTGCAGGACGAGGGCCTGTCCAGCTTTGGGAGGGGCTGGAAAAGATGAGGGAGCACTACCCTGAGGAAGTAACATCTGCGGATGTGTCATGGGGAGGGCACGATGGGCAGAGAGAACAGCCCAGCAAAGGCAGGGAGGAGGGAGTGTGCAGGGGGCCTGCCGGCAGAGGGGCAGTTTGGCCTCAGCATCAACCCCCAACCCTGGTCTCACAACCGTGCACAGTTTGTCCCTGCGGTTCCACTGCTATGGCTGCACCCCTGGCCCAGCGTCAGGGTCCTCTGTGGCCAGGGGCCAGCAGTAGTTAGATGACCCATGTGTCTGGTCTCCTCAAGCTCTGAGACTTCTTTCCCATTTTCACGCCTTTGCATGGGCTGTTCCCTCTGCTTGGAATGTCATTCCCTGCCTCCTCCAACCAGTGAGAGTGACTCATTCTCGGAGACACACTCCGGCTCCAAGAAGCTTTTCTTGGCCCCTGGTTGAGGCGGTCTCTTCTTCCACAGTCCTGGACACAACCTAGGAACTGGCGAGCCTGCCCTCTGGGTCCAGCAGCAAATGGCCAATTTTCCTGGCTGGATCTCCAGGCTGTCTGGCAGACAGCCATCTGCCGATTCCCCAGATGCCATGACGGCGGCCGCTCCTTGGTGCCCTCGCAAACGGCCTCACTCCAGGCAGGAAACCACGGAAATTCTGAAAATTGGTCCCTTAAGTGCTTCTGGCCACCCACTTCACAGTTGGCCGAGGGTCTGGAGGTCAGGGTGATGGCCTGGGGGCAGCTGGGGTCCCAGGAGAGGTGGGGGCAGGGCCATTTCAAGGTCTTGGGGGTCCAGGCCCTGGGGGGTCACGGTCACAGGTGCATTCTGTCCCTGTCATCTGCGACTCACCAGGAGCTGCCCGAGCTCCACCCCTCATGCTCAGGCCCTGCTAAGCCTCCTCAGGGCCATGCCCCTCTGGGCATCTCTACCTTGGACCCCTCACCTGGGCCCAGCCCTCTCAGCTGCCACAACACACAGAACCCAGTCCCATCCTGGGGGCTGTTGGTGGCCCCCTCTACTGAATCACAACAGAAGCCCTGCATAAGGCAGGTGTTATCATCCCCGTCTTATAGGGGAGGAAACTGAGGCCCAGTGAGGGAAGACCTTGCCCCACATGCAGCCAGAAGAGGAGGAGGCTGGAGCCCGGACGGCAGACGGCAGGCACTTCAGTTCTGTGTCCTCTCTGCACTCAGGCCCCTGCAGCGGTCTCACCTGGCCCTTGGCCACTCTCTCCCCTCTAGTCCCCCTTCACATGCCTCAGAGTTCAAACCTTCCCTGCTCCATGCCATTGCCCACTGGATCGCGCCTGCCCACGGCACTCCCCCGTTACCTTGTCCAGCGTGGCTGCCACCACAGACTCTGTGACCAGGCCCTGCATGTGTCTGTATTTCCTGCTGACCTGAGCCCAAACACAGTGCAAACTCTGCCCCTCTCTAATCTGCATGGATTAAAAAAGCCGTGACGGGGGGAAGGGTATAGCTCAGTGGTAGAGCGCGTGCTTAGCATGCTCTGGGTCCTGGCTTCAATCCCCAGTATCTCCATTAAAAAAAAAAAAAAGTTAAGGAAAAAAAGCCATAATGCAGATGGAAATGAAAAAGAGACAACGATGCAGCTTAGAAATGTATAAAACTCTTTCCTTTCCAAGAAATAACAAGTGTTGGCGAGGATGTGGAGAAAAGGGATCCTTTGTGTGCTGTTGATGGGAATGTAAATTGTGCAGCCACTATGGAAAATAGTACAGAAGTTCCTCAAATAATTAAAAACAGAACTACCATATGATCCAGCAATCCCATTTCTGGGTGTATATCCAAAGAAAATGAAAACAATAATTCAAAAAGATACCAGCAAACCCGTGTTCATTGCAGCATTGTTTATAATAACCAAGACATAGAAACAAGCTAAGTGTCCACCAATGGATAAAGAAGATATATACACATAGACACCCATATATACACAATGGAATATTATTCAGCTATAAAAAAGAATGAAATCTTGCCACTTGCAACAACATGCATGGACATCGAGGTGCATTATGTTAGGTAAAAAAGTCAGACAGAGAAAGACAAATACCGTATGGTCTCACTTACATGTGGAATCTAAAACAAAACAAAGCAAAAAGAAAAAAACCCACCAAGCTCTCATAGATACAGAGAACAGATTAGAGGTTGCCAGAGGTGGCGGGGGGCGGGGGTGACTGGGGGTGAAATGGATGAAAGGGTCAACAGGTACAACCTTCTAGTTATAAGATGAACGAGTCTTGGGGATGTATGTGCAGCCTGGTGACTAAAGGCAACAGTACTGTATTGCATATTTGAAAGTTGCTAAGAGAGTAGATCTTAAAAGTCCTCATCACAAGAGAAAAAAAAAAAAAAAGAGACAAAGGTGCAGCTTAGAACCAAATAAAGCTCTCTTTTCTTCGTACACCAGGAGGGAGGGCACAGTGGCCTCATGGCCAAGTCGCTGGCGGCAGCTGGGGATGGGAGCTGGTCTCAGGACCTGGACCGCGTGATGAGCTCAAGGCGCCCCTGACAAAGGCCAGGACACAGTTGCAGACGTGGGAGTAACCTTGCCCAATAAATGCAGTTTAGGGGAGCAAAATAAAATGTCTGGACTCAGTCCTCCATATCCGCCATGGCATCTGCCCTCACCACAGCCCTGGGAGGCAGGGGCCATGACCCCTCCTACAGAGGCAGCTGAGTCAGCGGGATTGTCCCAGGCTGAACCAGGACCCCCTCTCCATGCACTGCTCTTCTCCTGCAGCACAGGGTAGCAGGAGTGGCAGATGGCCGTCCAGGGAACCTGGGAAGAAGGCTCACAGGCTTTGCCTTCCTTCCAGGAGTCCTTGTACATCTGTCTCCCTCACTGAGCAGACCCTCCCCAGGGAAGGGTTCTCTGGACCCTCTTTCACTTTGAACCTCTAACAGAGAGAGTGCTGGTTCAGACAGACACACTTGCTGTGTGACCCTGAGAGATCCAGTCAACCTCTCTGAGCCTCAGCCTCCTTATCACCAGTTCTCCCTAGCAGGGCTGTTCGTGCCTGGGCTTCACTCCTGTTTTCCCCTAAACTCTGCCATACCCTTGGGTCCCTGCCAGCCCTTGGGATTCAGAAAGAGCTGCTCCAGTGGTCTCACGTGCATACCTGGTGCCTCCTGAGACCCTGTGCACTGTCAACCCTCACACTGTTTCCTGGACCCAAGCTGGGTTTTCCCATCTCACTTCCACTGTACAGTGTCCTGCCTCTACCTGGAGAATGCCTACTCATTCTTCAAGACCCAGTTCAAATGGCCTCTCTTTTGGGAGCCCCCCCCAGGGAGCAGCAGCATCCGTCCAGACAGCCTGCTGCACATCTGGGTCTCCATCCTTCGGGAGAACAGTCCTATAGTTGACCTCTCGGAGGCACGTGGAGGGGTCAGACGAGGCAGCCTCTGGATTCAGACACACCTAGGATCAAATCCTGGCTTACCCAAGTACCAGCTGGTGACCCTGGGCCTTGTCATCTGTAACAGGGAGATGGGCCTCCTTGCCTTGTTATGTTCACTCAGTGAAACATACAAACTTCAGGAGACAAAGTAAGCGCCACCCACATGCCCCCAGTTCTTCCACCAGAAGTGGGTGGGGGAGTGCTGACACCAGCATTTTCAGATAGCAGTCCACACCACAGAAGCACATGCAGATCCCTGCCTTTCTTATTTTTAAAGCCCTGTATGGGCTGAACAATACACATCTGCGGGTCCATCTGCCCATGGGTTGTGGGAGAATCTCGTCCCTGTGACGCACATCATAGTCAGCCCTCCTCACTCTGGGTTCCACGAAGGTCCCACCATGCACGTGAGATTCTGAGCATCATTTCCACAACCCTCCCGGGACCAACACCTGTAGTCTCTCCCAGACACTGCCCTGGAGAACTTTCTAGAATGCAAATCTGACCACACTGCTCTCCAGCTTGAGCCCCTCTGAGGAGCCTCACTCCTGAAGGATGACGTCCAGACCCCCTGGCCTGGTGCCCCAGGCCGGTCACTGTCCTGATTCAGTCCCTCCCAGGGCTGGGCTGCTCTGGTCCGTCACTGAGTCCCCAGGCCCAGTTCTAGTTGACGCGAGCACGCAGAGCAGTAGGTGCCGCTGTAGAAGGGAGCCCGGGATGTTCCCTTGGCTTTGAGCCCAGAGGGAGAACCTCAGTGCCACCAGCTCTCTCTAAATGCGCTCTGACGGCCAGACCTCAGATGCTCCCTCCTGAGCGTGATCGTGGGCCCCCTGCCTCCTGGGCGGGGTGCTCCCCTCTGCCAACTCTGAGATTGTCCCTGGTGGGTCATCGACGGTGCAGCCTTGGTCCCCAAGGCCTCTTTCTGGTCTGTGAGAAGCCCCAGAAGCGGCAGGAAACCCACTTCGCACCTAGGGCCCTACCTGACTTTGGGATCACAGAGCTCTCGGCTCCCAGGACTTGGAGTTTTGAAGAAGTGACTAAAGCTTGTAGTTTCTGAATAAAGGCAGAGGGCACGTTAAGAGCAGCGATCTGGGAGACGCCGACTGCGGGGCTGAAGGAGAGTCATCTCCGATTCCCCAGGAACCCAAGATTGGAGCTGTGCATGGTTGGATGTGATGCCAATAACGTTCCCCTGGCAAACACAGAGCCCCAAGGTGTAAGTATTTAGAGAGCAGAGGGTGCTGACCTGGCCTCGGGGAAGGAGCCAGCCCACAGCCATGGCCTTGGGATATGGGGGTGGCTCTGGGCTCATCTCTGATGACACCGAGGTAAGAAGGCTGTGCCCAGGCCCCTGAGTTCTCTGTCTGAGGCAACAGCTGACCCTTGGAGAGGCTGCTGGTTTACCCGTGGTCACTGGGAGTCACTGAGGAGGGGACTCGCAGAGGGGGTGGGGCAGGGGAAAGAAACAGCCTGGCATTGGAGTCACACGGACATGCCCAGCTTGGGGGCACGGTTTTGATCCGTCTTATCCTGCAGGAGGCTGGGCTCTGGTCTGTGAACCCTAGAGGGAGGGTCCTGCCCGCAGTTACTCTATGTAATGCCTTTCCAAACCATTGTCCATGGAACACTGTCCTACAGTGTGTTAACAGGCTCGCCTGGGGAAGGGAGTTCCACAGCCAAGTAAGTTTCAGAAGGGCTGGCTTACACCCTGTGCAAGACTTGCCTGAGCCATCATTTTGCCTGTGGCTCTCCAGGAGGGCAAGGCTCTCAGCCGCACTGGGCCCCTTGTCTCAGGGCCTGGCTGAGTCTTAGCAAAACAGCTACTCTGGCTGAGTGACCATCTATGAAGCAGGCATTTCCATGGGTGGAGGGAGGCCCAAGCCTGGCTCTGGGTGCTCAGAGAGGAGGAGAAACAGCCTGGGGAAGGGCCAGGGGCTGGTCAGAGAGAGCCAAGGACAAACCTGGATTGAGGGGAGCAGTCAGGCTTGGACCAAGGCAGGACAGTGTCCAGGCTGAGTGTCCCAGCTGATAACAAGCTGGTTTGGAGCAGGATGGAGCCGTTTTGGGGAGCCGGGCCATCTGGAAGAGCAGAGCCCCAGACTGGGTGGAGGCATGGCCTTGGTGGCAGAGGGTCTTGTCCCATCAAGGCAGCCCTCCGTTTCCCCGAGCATCAGCTGCTCCAGCTGCTTGTCTCCCCGCACCTCCCACCAGAAGAGTGGAAGGAAGGACACCAGGCAGCCCACGAGGCAGCTTCATGGAGTGAAGGCAGGCCTTGGGCCTTGCCTGGGCTCCAGTCCCCTCTCTGAGCCACAGCTTCCACACACCGGGTATCCTGAGGGTCAGACGCCCCAGCACTGTGCCCAGAGGCGCTCGGTTCCTGCAGGCTCCCTCCCCTGCCTGATCAAAGCCATGGAATTCACCAGAGGTTTTCAACGCCTTCTGCCCTCCTTGAAGCCCCACAGCTGTTTACAAGCCTGAGTTCTGCTTTGAATCACTCCTTCCCAGTGCAGATCGGCGGAGCTCCAGGGCGTGTGGGAGCAAACAAAGCCCTGCACAGCGTGAAGGGCAGGCCAGGTGGAGGGAGAGCCCCCCTCACCCGCCCCCCGCCCCCCGCCCCCTGCCATGCTGACCCAGCCCTTGGCCTCACGCAGGGTCCCGAGCAGCCCAGAGACTTGGCTGCCTCACCTGTAAAACAGCGATCAGGCCATTCTATCAAATGACGAGTTCAACACGGGTCCCTGCTCGGTCCCCTCTGTCTCCTCCCCCAGGCCAACCCCAGACGTGCGACCCTGCTGGCCAGCGCACAGCACACACCAGAGGCGAGCCGCGCTGAGAGAGGACTTCCGAGCAGCAGGCGGTGGGACTCCCCGCTGGACCACCGCCGACATCTCTTACCTTTGTGGGTTTGCTCCCTCCTTCCCTCCCCACCGTTGAGTATTTCCTAAGCAGCATTTCGAGAGAGTCATCTTTTGAGAAATATTAACCAGAATGGCAAAGCAGGGGAGGTTTCTCAGGGAAGTAAGTTGGGGCCCGTGGAGTATGGTGACGTCATCCCTGGAGCTTTTCAATGTCCACCAGGGAAGAAGCCTCCAAGGGACCGTCCCCTCTGTCCCCTCCGCGCGGGGCTGGCTCTGCCCCTCCCTGTTAGCTGTGGCTCAAGCCTCCCACAATTGGCGAGAATATCCGTTGAACTGAACGAAATCAATACACTGGCCGTGTTTGGGTGATGACAGGAGTCAATGCTCAGACCGGCCGGAGCTGGGTGACTGTCTTGCTTTCTGGAAGTAATTAATGCTGATGGCCCCCGTTGGGGAATGGAGGCCTCAAAATGCACGAGGCCGGGGCCCCCTGGATGAGGGGGCTTACCAGGATTATCAGTCCAGGGCCCAGTAATTATGGCCCAGATGTTGACAATTCATCAAATTACAAGGCTCTGGGGGGCCGGGGTCCCAGCCTGGGTCGTGTACATTCCTGCGTGAAGGCTCTCTCATTACGCTGCCCCATGGGCAAGGGGGTGGGTGGGCAGCCCCCCAGGGCAGGTCAGCACCATGTGGTTCTGGTTTCTCAGGCCAGGCCGTTTGCACACACGTGGGCCACAGCGAGACTGCTCCGGCTGAGCAATTTCCCAGACTCGAATTCCCCCCGAGGGTAAGGGAAGAAAGGACCCCCACTTCTTATGTCCAGCCTGGCTGCAGCAGGGGCCTTGGTGGTGGCACATGACTCCTCCTGGGGAGCCCCTCCTCTGGATCTGGGGCTCCCTGTAGAGTGGGCCCTGCGGTCACAGCCAGCTGTGGGGGGGTTCTGTGCAGGCGGGGAGGCCTGCCTTGCCCTGCCCTGCCCTACCCTGACTCCTTGGCCCGCCCCCGCTGCCCCCTCCCACTCCACGTCTGTACAGCAAAGGGCTGGGCCAGGGCGGGGCTGGCCGGGAGCCAGGCTTGGTTTGGTTTGGTCCACGCAGTTTAAAAACAAAACAAAACAAAACTGAAAAACCAAAACTAACCGAATGAGTTTGCGTCATTTAAAAACTGTGATGTTTCACATAAACATCTGGAGTACGGACTTTCTGTGAAAAACTGCAGATCTCACACTTGGGGGCCACGGCTCCTTTAGCACCGCCCCCAGCCACAGGCTCCACCCTACCCTGTGGCCTCACACCTGGCCCCGCTGCCCCATTGAGGCCACCTGCCAGCTCTGGAGGGGGCATCTAGGTTTGTAACCCTTGGCCAAGAAAATATCTGGATCTCTTTGAGCTCTGCAACTCTGTGAGGCCAGCTGGCTTCTATTCTGCGGGGAGGGCATGCTCGGTGACTCCCCTGCGTGCGCTGGAAGCAATCGCCCGTGTGTCCTTATACATCATGGCTAGAAGAGGTGGTGCCATGCCTTTGAACCGATCCCCAAATACCTGCTTCAGTTACACACTGGCCTGTTACATGATGACCCTGTCAGGTATCAGGAGAAATTGTTCCTGGGTGGGTGGGGTGAAGGGGAGTAACCGGCCTGACTCCCACTGGGTGTGGGAGGATGGAAGGTGGATCCGTGAGTCGGACTTGTCTGCCTGAGAGCTGCCTCTGGCCCGGCGTCTCCAGCTCAGCCAGGTGGGGCTGGTCTGATGGAAGGCGAAAGAAAGAGCAGACAGGCTGGGGCACCCATCTTGGTGGCGGCCTCCGCTGGGGTGAAAATCTAGCAGGATGGACCAGAGGGGTGACCATCCCAGTGTGGCTGGAACCACGCGCCTTGCAGCAGACATGGAGGCACTCTGCAGGGACCCCTGATGCCCCGGGCTGCACACCTGATCTGCCCTCTGGCCTTCAGCCTCAGTCTGCAGGGCTGCTTCCCTGCTTCCTCCCAGCCTCACTCACGTTTGAATCTCTAGCCTCTCTGAAACCCTGGGCTTTGGTGTGGGCCCTCTTTGGTTTCCTTGGATGACACAATTGTCACCCACTCGTAATGGATTGGTTGGAATCTTTAAGAATCCAAAGACTTTGTATAGAATTTGTGTTTCCAGTTTTTCTTGACATGTTGGAAGATGTGCTAATGGTCCACCTGCCTGGGCGGAGCTGCGGCGCCACCTTTAGATGGGGCACGTGCCCCCCTAGTTCAGCCCAAGCTCAACTGTTTCCTCCACTCTCGTGCACCCAGCCAGCCCCCTATTTCCTCACCTGGCTTGTGGGGTATCAGGGAGCTTGTGAGCCTGCAATTCTAGCTCTGAACCATCTCTCCAAACCATGTCCAAGTCCAGTCCCCCACCCACCCCTGCCTAGGAGTTGGCCTCTCTCCTGGACCAGCCTCCACCAGCCTCCTTGCCTCCAGTCTCCACATACCCATCCTTCCTACCCAGCGAGGAGAGCAGGGGTTGCCCTGACTGCCACGGCCCTACCCTGAAGACCTTGGAGCGAGCTGCTTAACTTCTCTGGAGCCTGCTTCCTCCTCTGGAAAGTGAGCATGGTGTGGATGGAATGGCTCCAGCGTGGAGCTTGGCACCTGGGGATTGAATGAGTGTGACTGTAATGCGCTGCGCCAGTTTAGGGGTAAGAATCCAGGAAATGGTGAGGAGCTCAAAGACACACACCTTTACCTTCTCATCTGGACATCACTGACCCTGAGCATGGCCCTGTCAGTCAAGGACCGTTATTACCTCCGCTTTACAGATGATGAAATGGAAGCTTGGAGAGGCCAGGCATGGCCAGCTTGGCTTGGGACCCCAGCTTGAATCTTGTGCCTAAACCCCGCACCATTCCCATCTCCCCACCCCCCTCTGGCTTTAGCGGCACCTGTCACAGCCTCACCCCATCCTCAGGGCAGAGCTGCAGTGCCCCTTGGCCTGGTAGACAAGGACCCCTCCTCTGTCTCCACGGGCCTCCTTCCAGACTCACATGTCACCTCTGAGACGCCTTCCTCAACTCCCCCTCGTCCTGCACTGAGAAAATCCTGTTACTGACCCGCTGCTCTGTCTTCCTGATGCCTCCCTCCCCGCACTGACGGATCCTGAGGCTCCAGTGTCCCCCAGAGGCCTGGCTCTGAGGGATGTCTGTGAATCTTTGACGTGCCCCTCCCCCGGCCCCTCAAGCCGGGCTGTGCCATCCTGTCCCATTGAGGAGGCCAAAAGAGAGGCCTCGGTGGTGGAAGGACCTGCCCTTGTAGGGAAGATGACCCACTGGGGCCAGTCTCTCCCTAGATGCCCTTCCTGAAAGCCCTGGCTTGCACACCTTCAGTGACAGGGAACTCACTGCTTCCTGGGCAGCCTGATGGGTTTGCCAAGCTTTAGTTCAAGCCTGGCCCTTCCCAGGTAGGAGGCCACTGCAAGCTCACTCCACCTTGTGGCCCTTGGAGAGGCAGCCACCTCGCTCAATGAAGCTGGGCGCTCAGGGGCCCCCCTCCTATTCCCTCACCAGCCCGGCCTGTCTTGGGTGCACCCTCTCTCTGGACATTCCCCCGGCCGCTCCCCACTTGGTCTTTTCCAACCTTGGCTCACACCTCCCTTCCTTTGGGCGGCGCCCCGACACCGCCGCAGCCTGGGCCTGGGTAACAGACACTCTGCAGCAACCTGTGTTTTCTTGGTGCTGAACTGTGATTCTCTTTCCTGGGTTTATTTCCCACTATCTGTATCCCAAATGCCAAACAAGTGCCACATGCATAGCGAGAACACAGTAAATACTTGAATGAACCAACTGTCAAGTGAACTCTTCTGTGAATCAATGTCCGTTTCCTGCTGGCCCCGGTGCCTGGCCTGGGAGCACTAGGGGGCGCCCTTGACCTGCTGAGGGCGCCAGTGGACCCCTGCCCTGGGCCACAGCCTGGGTGCCGGGCACTGGACACTGGCCAGAGAGGGGCCTTCACCCCAAGGCTCTTCCTGCTGGGGTGGCTGGCTGTCACAGGACCTGCCACCCACTGAACCCAGCCTGTACACCGAGTGCCAGGGCTTTTGTCTACGGAGCCCCAAAGCCCACTCACTGCCCACCGTGTGGGCAGGACAGGGGGCCAGCCCCTGATTTCAGGAGACTCTGGGTGGTCCTGTTTCATACCCCAAATAACGGCTTTCTCTCAAGTCTGTTTACTCGGAGGCCCCGAGTCTGCCCCAGTGGCCTGGTGCAGGGCTGAGAACACGCTCTTCCTTGCCCGGACAGGGTGATTGGCTGCCTGGGGAAGTGGAAAGAGCCATCTACCCGTGTGGAAGGCACCACTCCGCAAAGACGTAGCCACAGGCACACCCGGAAAGGGCAGGACAAACCCTGCTGGCTCCCCCGGGGCTGTCCCTGCTGAGAGCCCTCCCGGGGCTGGACACGGGGAGAGGGAGCCTCCAGAGAGGCTCGTATCTGGGGCCGGGTCTCCCCGGCCACTGCCTGGAGCATGCAAACAGCTACCGAGGGTAAGTGGGCATCTAGGAACTGGGCAGAGGAGCAGCAGCTCGGCCCTCCTGCCCTTTGGCTGCCCCACATGTGACCCTCGAGGAACATGGGCCCAAGGCCGGGCCAAAGAGCACCTGTGATGGGCTTCTGAGAGACCCTGGGGAGGGAGAGAGGAAAGGCCAGCTCGGTGGCCGTTTCCCTTGGGTCTCGCTGTGGTCCCCCGAGGTTCCAATCTGGGGGCCATTAGCAGGGGCTCGGGAAATCCACTTTGATCCCATCCCCGTTCCACCCGGGATCTGGGGGACCGCAGAGCAGCTCTGCAGGGGTCCGATGAGAATGGGATGAAAATGAGACGTAGGATGTTGAAATCTAAAAACAGATGAATTGGGGATATTACAGATGAATCGTTTAACTAATTACATTTTTACAATCAAAGCTGTTTTTGAACTCCGAGAGTGCAAAAAAGCATATGAATGCGCGGTGCCCTGTGGTCTTTTTTGTTCACTTGATTAATTCCAAACAGTCTAACTGAGTTATTCATTTCAAAATTGGTCCCAGGCAGAGGCCCCGTCTCCTAGCCCACATTTCAGCTCAGAGTTTATGCTGTCCCCAGGGCCCAGGCTGTCGATGCCCCCACGACTGAGTCTGTGAGCAGCTCTTGTCTCCCCTCACCCACACCCGGGGGGGTCTCAACCAGATGGTGCCTGGGGACCTGGGTGCTGCCAAGCGTGAGGAGTTCCGGTTCTGGCCCCTCACCTGTCAGAGCCGGTCGGCAGCTCCCGCCAGCCCTCATTTGTCCAGTCTGCCCCCTTTCACTCCATTCTTTCTGGGACGTTCTTGGTTCAGCCGCCTGAAATGATTGTAGCTGCCTCCCACCTGGACCCCCTTCCTCCAGTCTCTGCCCTGCAACCAGGGAGGCCTTTCCAATATATACATCTGGCTGCACCCTTCTGGGTGGGTGGGTGGGGGCCCCACTCAGCGTCATCTTCCCACCTTTCCCTGCCCTCCCTCAGTCACTGTCCCCGGGGCACATGGGACCACATCTCTCCCTCTGCCGCTTTTATTGTGCCTGTGTTGGTGGAATATGCCTTCCCACCTTGTCCTCCTGCCAAACTCCTACTCATCCCTCAAGACACACCCCCATTGTCCTTCTATGAGGCCTCCCCTGGTCCCAAGCAGACTTAGCCTCTCCTTCCTCCGTGGGGCCCAAGGCCCTGCCGGGTGCCTGACTGCCCTACACACGGTGCCACAAGGATCTCTATGTGGGAGGGTCTCACCGTGTGGGGTCTAGGGAGTCTTTAGGGGGAAGCCAGGCCCTGCGTGTTTGCCCTGGTGAGATCCGTAAAAGGGGCACAGCCACGCTCAGCTTCAGTTTTTCAATCCACAAAATGGACACAAATCATCATGTCCAGGGATAGGATGTCCTTTGAAACAGCGAAGGGCTGCACAGATCCGATCCCCACCGTTCTCACCCAGGCCAAGCCTGGCACTTTGCAAACGTGGACACAGAACCAGAAGGGCTGAGTGGCTGCTGCGGGCAGGGGGTGGGGAAGGGCTGGGTCATGGCTGTGGTCCCCTGGCCTTGCCCTGCTTCACTCAGCTGCTCCCTGACAAGGACAGGACTGGCCAGGGAAATGCAGTCGGACATTTCGTCAGAGGGGGATGTTTTTCTTCCTAATTTCTCATGATCACTATGACACGGAGTATGGCTGAGGAACAGGAAAGAGGGCGGATGGAGAAATCGACTTCTTTGTTTCAGTTAGACCTGAGTTTCTCTCCTTCTTCTTCTTCTTCTTCTTCTTTAAGGAAAGCAGGTTTGATTGTTTGGGGGTTTTTTGGGGGGAGGTATTTATTTATTTATTTGGAGGGACTGGGGATTGAACCCAGAGCCTCTGGCATGCTAAGCATGCACTCTACCCCTGAGCTACACCCTCCCTCTCCCAGGGTTTTAATTTGATAATGGTGGGGGGTGGTGAAATGGGGAGAGAGCTCCAGCGCCAGGTCAAAATCGGGATGAGGAGGAGAAACAGAATATTCACTCCAAATATCTGTCCCTCTGGGTGGTGAGAGGAGAAAGACCCTCCTGCTGACGCCCGGCCAGTCTGTGCCCAGGCTGTTGCTGCAGCCTGCTTACTGACAGGGTGGCTGGTTTGTGAGCCTGGGTGCTAGTCTGGGCTTTGCCAGGCGGGTGGCCCTTGTGTCTCGGCCAAGTCCCATCAGCCTCTGAGCCCCGCTTCCTCCTCTGTCTAGCAGGGCTGAGATCGCCGACCCCCCCGGGGCCGTGGGGGCGTAAGCCCCCAGCAAGCACTGAGTCTGGGCGCTTGGCCCCTGGCACGTTGGAAAGGCTTCCGGGGGACGGAGCGGACAGTTCTTTCTCTGGTTCCTTCGGGAGGGGGAATCGCCCAGGCCCTGGCAAGGCAGCCTGTCTCTGGGGACGAGTGGTTTCGGTAACACAGAGCCAAGTTTCCTTGGCCTCCTGCCTGGGTCAGCCTCTCACCATGGCCCACAGGAGTCTACTCCAGGCAGTCCCGGAGACTTCCCCAGCCTCCCCTTCTACCGTTTCCCGCCCCTCGCTGGCCCACTCCAGCCGCACCAGCCTCGCATGTACCCCGGATGCACGATGCGGCTCCAGCCTCATGACCCATGCACTTCCTTTCTCCTCTGCCAGGAGCACTGATTTTCTTTCCCTCCAAGATTGCGGCATCTTTTCATCATTTAAGTCTCAGCTCAAATGTCATCTTCCCCAAGAGCCCTCTGATTATTTAATCCAAATTAGACCCACCCATCCGCCCGGCCAGACCCCTCATCACATCCCCTGCTTTCTTCTCAGTCTAGCACATTTCAGTTTGAAGCTGTCTTGTTGGTTCATTTTCTTGGTTGTTTCTCTCCTCCCCACCACAGACAAAAGCCTTGTCTCTCTTGTTTGGTGCTGGTCCAAAGGCCCAGAAAAGCCTCTGGCACAGACACAATGATTGATGGTGTTTCCACGGTGGCAAGCCCCCCGGTGGACCCCAGGGCCTCTGCACTGGTAGTCCTCGCAGGGTTTCATCATCTCGATGTGCCTCTGGCCTCACGACCTAACACTCTCCTCAGACATTCAAATACACAGAAATATTAAGCCCTGGAAGACTTACCAAAAACACATTTTCCAAAAAATGTTTGAATTGTCTTCTGAAGGTGTAAAACAAACCAGAAAGTCGCTAAAGCTCAATGTTGAGATTTCAAAAAGTCCAAAAACCAGAAAAGAGGGAAAGGTGAGGGTTTGATGTTATAAGGCAGAGATAATGAGTCTAATGTTTTCTGTGCAAAAGTCAAGGGGTAGGCAAGACTGTAGCTTGCGTGAGAGGCAAGACTTTCTGTCTCAGACAGAAGCCACAATTTGGAAAGGAAACAAGAGTTTGTGATAAGAGACCTCTAAGAAGGTCACAGTGACCCTTAGTTGTTCCTCCCTCGCGATCTCATGGCAAATTGGCTGTTGGTCTCTCTCCTCCACAGCTCCCCAAAGACTGCAACTGGGTCTGATTCTCTTTGTGCTATCCTTCTGGATTTGTTGAGCAGAACCAAGCCTATTTATGAGATGGTAAAATCACTTTATAAACATAAATGCTGCTTACTACCCTCACATGCAAGAGTGATGTGCCCAGGGTTCCTGCAGGTCCCACCTTGGACTCAAAATGTTCTGAGCTCAAAATGCCCCTTGTGCTGCTGATTCCATGATGTCTACTGCCCCTGGACCAACTGAGATCTGAAAGCTCTCAAGGGCTGGTGATTTCTTCTTTCAACGCTATACCTGCAATTCCAAGTGCTATCACCAGAGGGCAGTGAGGATCACACAAACTTTATGAAAACTAGTTTATATAATCTCTGAAGACTGCACTTCCAATGAAAACATACCCTAAATTAAAACAAGATCCATCCATCCATCCGTAGATTTTTACCTTATCATACCGGCATAGATTTAAAAGTATAATACCCATGGCTGGGCAGGGCTTGGGGAAACATGTAGCATGCGTGTGCTGTTGGTGGGGATGGAAGTTAGCGCAGCATCCAGGAGGGCAATTTGGCAGCACACATCGAAAGCCTTGAACATGTGCAAACCCTTTGGGCCAGACATTCAACTTCTAGACATTTATTCTAAGGAGATAATTGTGGAAATAAGCCTAGATTTATTCCCAGGATGTTGACTACAAGGGTGAGGGATTGTCAATACAAATATTAGGACGTGGAGACGAGTTAAACAGATGACATATCTGATAAAAGACTACGTAGCTACACGAATTCTTTATGATGTCGAGAAATCTCATGCTCTGTTAAGTGAAAACCGAGGCCACAAAAAAAGATTGTCCACGGTGATCCCATTTTTAGAACAATAACTATAAAAACAAACTCACACATAAAACATTTGGGAAGAACAAACACCAAAACACTGAGAAGACTTATCTGTGGGTGGTAGGGTCATGGATGATTGTTTGTCTCCTTTTTTGTGCTTTTCTCTATTTTGGGAAGTTTTTTTTTTTTTTTTTTAATCATAAACATGCCTTTCTTGTCATCAGCAGAGAGCTATCCATGAACCCTTACAGCCCGAAGGACAGGCCGGTCGCTGCACCGGGAGGCTGCGGACAAGGTGGCCGCGGGCCCCTTTCAGCCCACAACCTGCCCCACAGATGTGCTTGGTCCCTATGCCCCTGTCCCCCCGCCACTCTGCTGGGTCCACATATGGACCTGGTTTCAGCTGGTCTCCTCAGAGGAGGGGCTGCCCTGGATTAATCCAGAACCACAACCACCCTGCCTGACTCTCTTCTTGCTTTTACTTCCTTTTAGGAAGTAACATGTTTTAGCACAAAGGAAAGAAAAAAAAAACACCTCCCTGAGGCCAGTCTCGAAGTTTACCAAATTGCAGAAAGAAACGGAAAAAAAAAAAAAAACTTTCTCTAAAACTGACCGTTCTCAAAGCCATTTTCCTTTCCAAATGCTGCCACTGTGTGTTGGTGGCTCAGAATGATTTCCTAAGCCTGTCTGCCCTCTCCTCGGGGCTTTGAGAGGGAGAGTATCACAGGGCCGTACGTGGGCTCTGCCATAATGTCTCTCTCCTCACTCCATTTAAGCCTCCAACTCTGTAGGTGCAATCTCCCCAGGTTCCGAGGGGCCGAGGACCCTGCCCGAGACCACACAGCCAAGCCGGGATTGGACTTGGGTCAGATGGACTCCAAGCCCGTGGATGCTCAGCACACAAGGTGGAGCTGGGGGCGGTCGTCCTCACCCCGGGACGACCACGTGGAGCCGTCTGTAAGCAGACGCCGGGCTGGGCGCCAGGCCCTCCGCAGGCGGAGAGATCTGGATTTCAGCTTAAAACACATGGGTCCCATGAGCCTACAGAATTCTCTTCTAACCTCCCCCTGCCCAATTCCCTCTTGCAGGGGAAGCCAGGCAGGGTGTCACCTCTACCCTGTGAGCCCACCAAAGGGACAGACAAGGGTGCTTGGAGGCACACAGCTGGGCGAGCCAGCTGGCTTCTGGCACTGGAGGCATGAGCACCTTGAACCCAGCAGCAGGCAAGTCCAACCCAGCCAGGAAAGATGCCTAGATCTGTGCAGAGATGGAGGTGTGCATGAAAACGAGGGCTGGTGACTTCAGGAAAGGGGGCAACTGGCCCCGGGGTAATTGTGGGTGTGATGCCAGCTTCCCCTCACCCCTCACCCAGCCCGGCCTGCTCGGGGGTGCCCAGTGATGAGGAGCTTAAGAGGCCAAGGTCACTGGCTGCTGGGACTGCCTGCAAATGGGCAGTGGGGGAGGCTTGCTGGGCCCTGACTTGCTTCCTTCCCAGAAAGCTCCTAACTCCACACCAGGTGGACACACGCCACGTGCATCCCTCCCTTGGCCTCCCCGCCTCAAGTTCACAGGGTCTCATCTCTGGTCCAGGCTGGGTGACAAAAACCTCACACACTAAACCCCAGGCTTAATTCCCCATGATGGTCCCAGTAACCTGACACTGCTTGCTGTGACCTGAACCCCAGCACCCCTCCTCACAGGGAAGGATACATTCCTTAGCTTCACAGCTATGAGTGTGATTCAACTCCCAGCTGCTTAACGCTGCACGGGGCTCCTGCCTGTCCCTCACAGACCCTGCTGGCCACCCCCAGTCTGCTCGGCCCTGGAAGG
Organism: Camelus dromedarius; assembly: GCF_036321535.1. Taxonomy (NCBI): domain Eukaryota; kingdom Metazoa; phylum Chordata; class Mammalia; order Artiodactyla; family Camelidae; genus Camelus; species Camelus dromedarius. The sequence continues at coordinate 23,990,814 of NC_087462.1, forward strand.
AGAGGCTCTGTGCGGGGTGGACTGGACCCCCCGGCGACTACTCTGGTGTCCCCTGCTCCTTTCCTGGGGAAAGTGATTCCTGCCATCAGCCGGCATCCTCTCTGATGCTCAGAGCCAGGGAGAAAGAACTGCGTCACCATGTGCTCAGAGGAGACGACAGTGGGGGAAGAGGGAGGACACCCACTCACCCAGCCACTGTCCACTCCCCTCTGGACACCTACCGTCAACAGGAACCTTGGGGGTGGGGTGGGTATAGCTCAGTGGTAGAGCGCGTGCTTGGCACGCACAAGGGCGTGGGTTCAGTCCCCAGTATCTCCATTAAAAAAAGAAAAAAAGAGTAACCTTGGAGTATAAAAGGTAACTAGGTAATCCCAGAAGTGGTTCTCTCAGAGAGTTTCCAGTGCTCCTGAGCTGCTGAAGTGAGTGGGTCCAAGACACAAGGCTGAAAAGTTCCAGAAAAAATCTGTGGTTCCCCAAGACTCCAGCTGCCATGTCTAGGAATGGGGGCGGGGGGAGGGCTGACTCCTCCCTAATCTGGAAAAGCTGTTGGGGAGGTGGTGGCCCCCTGCCCCACCCCGTGTGCTCCTGTGGGATGAAGATGGGTCATGGCGGGTGTCACATTTCTAACTCCATCCAGAGCAGGATGTTTCTAGTCTGAGAGGCCAGGACGCTTGCTGCTGGGGCAGCCCGAGCCCCCCGGCTGCCCGGGAGATCCCAAACTGCACTCCAGGGAGAGCCCAGACCACGCTGGGCACGAAGTACGTAAAGTGCCCCGCTAAGTTACCGCCAAGTCTTAGAGGATGAGTGTGTGATGCATTTTGTGTAGCTGTCACCTCCTCAGTCTTTTTTTTTTTAAATAAATATAAAAATTTATTTTCCATTTCAGAGTTTTGTGTTGGTATGTAAAACTACTGAACTTTTTTTTTTAAATGGAGGTGCTAGGGCTGGCACCCAGGACCTCATTCATGCCAGGCATGTGCTCTACATCTGAGCTACTCTCCCTACCCCCTCAGTCTTAGTTAATCCCAACTCCAGTGCTGGGAGGGAGGCCTTGCATCACCCATTTCACAGAGCAGGACACTGAAACTCAGAGAAGGCCAGCGCCTCCCCTAGGTCACCCAGCTAGGGGGCAGCAGGTCGGAGTCCACGCCCAGGGCTGCCCTCTACAGTCGCCTGGGAAGGCGGCTCCTGCAGGGCTGGGGACGCCCACCCCCCTGCCCCACCCTCCATGGCAGCCCATCCTGACCTTGGACGGAGCTGGCCACTAGAGAGGCCTCTGAATTGATCAGCCTTTCCCTCCCTGCATCCTCCTGGCCTGAGGCATGAATCTGTCCCCCAACAGGATGGTCCTCCCGTGCTCTCTGCCCCCCAGGCTCACCCCCGTGGTTCTTTCTTTATCAGGACTTCCCGAGGCTGCTGTCACAGCCTTAACCTCCCTGCAGGACTCAGCAGTGGCACAGCCACATTTCACACGGCGCTCACTCAGCCTAGGCCAGGAGCATAGATTCCAAGTATAAGCTAAATTTTTAGGTTTAAACGTAAAAGAGCTGAGAAGTAAGGACACCACAAAGGCCAAACTGGAGCCAACCAGTCTCTGGTCCCCAAGTAGTGACAGGACACGATGGTCTGGGACAAGGAGTCTCCTGCCCACTGGAAGAGGTCGGCCGCCATGCCAGCAGGAGGGCACTGCACAGCCAAGGCTGGACCTGGCTCAGGGCAGACACACTGGCCAGGAAGAGCGGTGTTGGATGGACTCAACCCATCACCGAGGTGCCTTCGTGAAGCTGCTGCGCTGTCTGCAGGGCAGCTGGAGCTGCAGACTGTTCCCGTCAGACCACGGCCCTGCCTCCTGCACACCCCACATCTCCCCAGCGCTAACGCTAATCCCTCCGCAGAGACTACAGCAACCAAGGAGCAGGCGGGGAGGAGGAGCGGAGAGCAGTTAAATAAAAGCGCAGAGGAAGGATATTGGCTTGAGAGTAGAGGGCAAAGAGAGCAAAAAAATAAATGGCAAATTACCGGGTAGCCATCTCGTCCTGATTGCCCCTGTGGTAATTAATACGTCATTAATAATCAGACTTTCGGCAGAAAACCATATGGCAACACTTAGAACTCAATCAGGGCCCCAGATCCCCCCCATGTCTGCGGACTTTGCAGCAGGGGCTGCTGGTTGCTAACTGACTCCTTCAAGGGGCGGGGGACGCGGGGCTCCGACGGGTCTAGGGGATGCAGCTCACATCCAGGTACATGGCGAGGACCACGTGGGGATGTGGGGTTCCTGAGCATGGCATCACATGCTCCTTAAGGCCCTAGCGAGCAGATATGGGTTTCCTGTCTGTTGCTCCAGGGGATGGGGGTGACTCGAGGAAGACAGCTGTGCAAGCCAGAGATATGGGGGCACATTTACTGTTCCTGGATGCTTCGCTGCTCCCACATGCTCGGAGCGGTGACTGCCCGGCCAGCGTCCCACCCATCTCAGGTCGCAGCTTGAGAATTCTGTGTTTGCTTAATTCACTTCGTCATTTAACAGTCAAGTTTAAAAAAACACAAAAAACGCAAGAAAACAACTTTGCTCCAATAGCCCTCCACACTACGCACTTTGGCGAGTTCACACAGGTCAGCCTTCATGTGACAGTCAGGAATGACTTAACAGCAAAAAACTGCACAGGGCTTATAAATCTACACGCTCTCAATCTCTGGCTCAGTGGGATGCTGCTACACACACCAGGAAGCCTGGATTCCACAGGGTGCCGACCGGGAAATGAATCATGGTAAGCGTAAGTAAAAACGAAGCTGCTCATCTGAAAGGAATTCCTGTAGAAGGTGAATTTTTGGCTCAGGCAGGCTGTACATGTGCCTCTTGAATTGATTCGTCAGGATTTATCAGACTCTGAAAAACTGCCAAGATGCATCAAAGGCAGACTTCTGTGTCCTGCGGGAGGAGCGGGGTTTCTGGGGCTGCTGTGCGTCAGGCCGCCGGCCCCTCCCGCACACCCTTCGCCACCTCAACGCCCTCGCTGGCCAGCTGCACTCCCGAGGTCTCTGCTGCCCAGCCCAGAGAGTCAAATATTTTGGCAAAGAAGGAAAGCAGACCCCAGGATCTAGCAGTCAAGTCCAACTTATTCCTGGCATCTCTGTCTGACTCCCAAGCCCTTTGTGCCAAAGCACATGAGACCAAAACATTTAGATGGATCAGCACTGCAGGGCACTCAGGGACATGGGCACCATGCTTGCGTTTCTGTGCACCAAGCGGAGCCCCGGATTTGGTGAGCAGCAGCCAGGCTCGTGCCGCCCTCTTTGAAGGAAAACGGTCCCAGAACGCTTCCCCGAGCAAGTCAAGCCCACGGAATCCTGTGTTTGCATTCACCCACAATTCACAAAATATATGGCCGCTGTCTGGGACTGAATTTTTTTTTTTTAAGGACACACCTCTCTAACCAAATATTACTTCCATGGAAGTGCTATACACAGAGAGAGAACAAAGCGTCTTATCTTTCAGGAGCAGAGGGCCTAATCCAGGACACTTACGGGAGGACCTGCAAGACACAAGCAGAGAAGCCACAGTCAGCATCACAGGGAGAGACGGTCCCCTGGGCCAGGCCGGCCCCTCCCTTGCCCGTTTCCTGGCCTCCCCTCCTCGCAAGACTTTAATGCTATGGCCGCCCCCAAAGCCAAGTGGCAGGGCAGAGGGAGCGCCTTTGTCCTTGGAGGGGCTGGGTGGCCGTGGCCATGGTGATGACAGTTCAGGAAGTCTGGGTCCACGCCTTCATCGCCTGAGGCTGCCGCTGCTCCCTGATTGGGGCCCACCCGGGTCGGGTTTTGGCAGGCAGGGCAGGAGCCAGACCTTGTTCTTGCTTGAAGAACAAATTCTGGAGCTCACCATGGAAGGGGAGAGACTTGGGGGAGAAAACATTTTGAGCAGAGGGACGAACACCCTAGGGGCACTGGACGTGTGTGGCTGAGCAGATGTGTGGGGCAGGTGTGGCCACAGCCCAGCCTCGGGGTTAGCGGTGCCAAGCCTGGCTGTGTATGGGGGCTTGAAGGGGGCTGCGTCTGGAAGCACGGGTGGCCCTGCAGGGAAGGCTGGCGCCGCGGGCTGAGACTCGCCCCCTCCTCCCGGGAGAACCCCCAGGACACCCACATGGGTCCTCGGCTTACAGCATGCAATCCACATCTGCATTTGACCTCAATAATTTTTGTGAGAGGTATGATGAACATGTGACAGGTGACAACACAGAGGCTCAGAGAGAAAGGATTGACTTGTCCAAGGCCACGTCATTGGTTAGGGGTGGAGCTCAGCCCTGGAGGAGGCCTCCGAACCCTCCCATCCTGCACATTTTCCCCTAGAGCCACCCTGCTGCCCAGCCAGCAGCTCCTCTGCCCCCGGCAGCCCCCGCCCTCGGCCTGGGGAGTGAGGCTGGCAGCCGGCACACGTTTATGTGATGGGCAAGTGATGGCACCAGGGGTGAAAGAGGCAAGGTCTCTGACGCAGAGTTTTCCTTGGACGGATCGATACTTAAGAAAACCATTACACACGGAGAAGCACAGGGAGCTCCCGGCACAGAGCGAGTGGCCAGAGCCTGGCTGGGCCGACGGGGGACAGCAGGCCAGGCTGAGCGCAGGCGGTGAGGGATGATTACCGGGGAGAGGAAGGGGAAGGAAGAGCGTGGCGGAGAAGGAAAAGTTCGGAGCACACCAAGGTCACTGGGCAGCTGGGGACTAGGAGGGGCCGAGTGGCGGCAGCCGGGGGGCCTGGGGAGAAGGCAGCCAGAGCACAGGGTCTGGTTTCCAAGACACGGTCCAGGGGACGTGACTGGAAGGGCAGCGGGGGCCACTGAAGGGTTCTGCATGGAGGAGTGGTTTGAGGAGGCAAGAGTGTGCACAGGGATGCGCTGCAGCTGTCCCCAAGAAGGACTGTGGCCCCAACGCAGGTGCTGGCAGTGGAGACGGAGAAGTGAGTCAGATGATAAACGTTAGTGAGGACAGACAGGACCTGCTCATGGATTTGACGGTGGAGGTGGGGGTGGAGGGGTGCCTGGGGTATAGAGGAAGCACAGAGATGAAACAAAGATTTTTGGCTTGAAAACCTGACGTGCAATGGAGCTGAGACCCGAGAACGTAACGGGGGGACCGTGTGTCCCCTAATCCTAGACTGAAGGTGGGGCGGGGCGATGGCCGCGCGGATATCCGTACACCTAATGCCTCACTTTCAGCCAACGTCTTTGCTCCTTGCTTTACAGAGAAGAGAAAGCCACCACGTGGACTTGCCGGCATCTTTGCGCCGCCACACGCACACCCTGCCTGCGCCTGCACCCGTGCGCGGCCTCCGCTCCGGGCCCCTCAGGTTAACTCTGATGAAAGAAACGTTCACATGCTGAGGTGTGGGGAAGTCATACTGGCTTACACGTGAGTTAACCTGAATTTTACGTGTTAACTGAAACAGTCTGTTCGTGGCCTATCAAAATACATTGTACATCTGCTTTAATTATTAAAGAAAAGGGCGCATTGACCAGAAGTAAAGAATGTCCGTGTGGAAAATCAGGATTAAATTCCTCCCTTCCTGGAACGCCAGTGCTGCTTCTCCTGCGATAAGGCTCCCTTCCCAGGCCGAGGCCACACGACTCGCGGAGTACGTGCTGGTCTCCTCTTCTTGAAACCTCGAAGGAATGTATCCCTGACTTGTTTGATGTTCTTTGTTCAGACAAGACATAAAACTGTGCTGAACTAAACTTCAGTTAAAAAAAAATCACAAAATTTGTAGATACTGACAGGCATATGCCGAATAGATAAACAAGATTACGCTGTATAGCACAGGGAAATATATACAAGATCTTGTGGTAGATCACAGTGAAAAAAAATGTGACAATGAATATATGTATGTTCATGTATAACTGAAAAATTGTGCTCTACACTGGAAATTGACACAACTTTATAAACTGACTATAATTCAATAAAAAATGTAAGAAAAAATCACAAAAACATCAAAAGAAAAAATCTCTATGAAATCCACCATACAAGCCTAAAAAAGAAATAAATACCCCCCCCAAAACAAAAACAAAAACAAAAACAAAAACCGTGCTTCCCCAGAGCAGTTCCTCAGAGTGATCTGGGAGGCTGTCTTCCAGGCTGTAGTCCTCACTTCAGCTCATATAAACTCTTCCATTCCTGGTATAGATTGTTGATTGATTATTTACGAGGACAACTCAGAGGAGCAGACCCGCCTCCACCTCTCTGGGTCCTTGCTGCCCCCACCGCCCCCTCTCTCTCCTGGTCGCTGTCAAGCACGCCCTCTGAAGCAGAGGCTTCCCCACCAGCCTGAACATGCTCCGATCCCTTCCATGAAGAAGCCAGCCTGCACTCCGCGTCCTCCTCTGCCCTGCCCACCTCTCCTTCCTTCACAAGGAAGCGCCCTGCTGGAAGTGGGGGGGCCTCCTCTCCTCGCTCCTCTTCTCCCATGCCCCTCGTGACCCTCCGAGTGGAGGCCCTCCCTGTCCCACCCTCACCAGGTCTCCAACGACCTCCTCCCGGTCCGTAAGCCTGGCAAGGGTCTCTCCTCCCCACTGGACTCATCTCCCACCTCCCCGGCGGCTCAGCTGACTCCGCCTCCTCTCCCAGGCTCACCCTCAGGGTCCAAGTCTAAGCTTCCTTCTCTTCAGTTCCCTGTTCATCCATCTCCTCTCCGTCCTCCCCAGGTCTCTTCCACGCTCATGGCTGCACTAGGCGGAAGTGTCCCAAACGTGTACCTCCAGTCCCGACCCTGCCTTGAAGCCCAGGCTCCCTTTGCGAGCTGCCCGCTTGATCTCCCCGTGAAGAGTCCCAAGATTCCTTAAACAGACACGTGCAGCCACACGCGTGCTCTGCTTCAGCCCCTTGTCTCCGCGGATGACATCCCCTCCCACCCAGCTGGTGACCCGGAAAACAAGGAGTTCCCCTCGACACGCTCTCCCTCCCCGGTCTATCGGCACATCCATCTTTTACTGCCCTGGGATCCACCCACTCACAGCCAGTCCCTGCTGCCACCACCAGTACCACTTGGTACCACCGACACCATGGCCTAATCCATGCTGCCAGCATCTCGGGAAGCTTCTTCCCTCACCTCCCTCTTCACTCACCCCACAGACATTCGCTGAGTGCCTCCTGTTTCAGACGCTGTTCCGGGCAAGTGGGACACAGCCGTGAGAGCGGCAAGGATCCCTGTCCTGAGGAGCAGCCCTCCTAGGGAGGAGACAGCTGAGATACAGGAAGCGTGATAAACGGTACGTCCCCTGGAAGGCGCCAGTGCAAAGGAGCGGGAGAGGCGCAGGGCCGGGGAAGGGGCGCTGCCAGCACTGGGGGCGGCGCAGACGGGGACGGCTCTACCCGCCGCTTTCAGGACTTATCCTCTGAGATGGGAGCTCTTGCAGGGTTTTGAGCAGAGAGAACATGGCCTGGCTCATATTTTAAAAGGATCACACTGTGTGGGGTGGCCATGGCAGTGACGTGGGGGAGAGGCGGTGGTGGCCCACAGCCGGTGGTGGCGGTGGAGCAGGTGGACGTGGTTGGATTCTGGATTGATTCTAAAGGAGGAGCCAAGAGGATTTCTCTAGACTGTGGAGTGTGAGAGACATGAGTTGAGGAAGATTTTGGCTTGAGCAACTCTGAAAAGATGTTGCCATCAACAGAAGTTGGCAGGTTTGCTGGAAGGATTAGGGGCTCAGCTTTGTACACGTGGCCCTTGGGGGCACCCCAACAGTTAGAAGTGGGGAGAAGAGAAGGAAGTCCCAGAAGCTGAGTGGAGGAAGGGCACTGAGGAAGAGGGCCCCACCACTGTGCCCATCCCTGCTGATGGCCACATGAGGCAAAGGCCGAGATCTGACGGCTGGACACCAACAGGAGGGGAGATGGCAGTGGGCGTCTGGGGAGAGGGAAGGGGAGGAAGTGGACAGTCACAGCTTTCGGGGCGTTCTGCTGCAGATGGGAGCGAAGACACGGAGTAGTTGCTTTGGTGGCACGGAGTCCAGAGAGGGGTATTTCTTTCCAGTGTGAGGCACAGAAGCGTGTTTGCACAATGGGAGTCGTCAGCAGGGGGCGCAGATCCAACATGTTGGAAACCGGGCATTCCAGGAGCGACGTCCTGGAGGGGGTGAGGGGGACTGGCCCTGGCATCAGAGGCGGCACCGGGAGGTGGTACGTGGTGCTGCTTGGTGTGCAGACACGCAGGTGGGATTTACGGAAGTTCTCTTCCAATGGCTCCAACTGTGCCAGGGAAGGAGGAAGTGGGGCCATCAGCCATGAGTGATGGTGGCAGAAGAGGGTGGGAGGGGCTTCTGTGTGGGTATCAAGACCCTCAGGAGTTCACCCGAAGTGGTGCTGGAGACGGGGCTGGAGGCCCAGGAGAGGAAACCTCACTAGCAGCAAAGGGGACGTGCCTGGGATCAGAGGGGTTTCAAATATGCTGACCCATCCCCCTGCAGTCTCCCCTGGGAGGCCACATGCAGATCTGATCATGGCACTCCCATCCCCTGACCCTTTGCTTTCCCATTGTTCTTAGGACAGAGGCCCAAATCCGAAGCCCCATCCACACTGCGATCTGCCCCTGCCACCCCCCAACCCCTACCCGGCTCCATCTGAGCCTCTTGTACCACTGAGAAGAGAGTTATTATGAACAGAAGGTGGTGAGCAGGCTGGTGGTTATCGGGACAAAGTCAAGTTGGATTCATACCTCAGCATGAACCAGGATAAATTTCAGAAGAATCAAAGAATTATATGTTTAAGAAAAAAAAATCACAAAAATCCTAGAGGAAAATATGGAAAAATTCCTTTCTAACCATGGAGAGGGGCAAGCTTCCCCAACTTCAGTTCATAATCTCGAAACCATGACATAAAGTCTGACCCAACCATATAAAAACAAAAATGTCTGCGAGGCAGAAAGCACCGTCAGCAAAGTCCAAAGCCAGCATGGAAACATATTTCTAACTCATGTCACAAAGGCTAGATACCCTGACAAACAAGGCTCCTGCAGATCGACTCTACAAACATCAACAATCTTACAGAAAAATGGCCAAAAGAAATGAACAGCGAGTCCACAAAAAAAAAAAAAAAACCAGAGCCCTTAAGCACACGGGGAAAAAAGGGACTCTTCATTCACGATAAAAGAAAGGAGAGTTAAAACTACAATCATATCAGATTAGGAAAAGTGAAAAAATCCGATGACATCGTGTGAAGGGAAAGGTCACCACACACACAGGCTGAGCGAGGATAAACTGGTACACTCTCTACAGCTAGTGATGCTGACTAAGATGTCAGACGTTTGTGCCAATTGCCACACTGATCCTCCTGGAAATTTATTCCATAGATATATTAACAGATATACATGAGAAGACAGGTGTGTAAGGTTACTCTTTCCAGAACTGGTTGAGAGAGTAAAAACCTTTAGGAACAGCACAAGTGGAGCTGCTTAGAGAAAGGATGGATGCTTGTATAAATGCTTACCTAACTATTTACAACAGCCAAGATGTAGAAGCAACCTAAATGCCCATCGACAGAGGACTGGATAAAGAAGCTGTGGTATATTTATACAATGGAATACTACTCAGAGATAAAAAAGAATAAAATAATGCCATTTGCAGCAACATGGATGGACCTGGAGATCGTCATTCTAAGTGAAGTAAGCCAGAAAGAGAAAGAAAAATACCATATGAGATCACTCATATGTGGAATCCAAAAAAAAAAAAAAAAAAAGAAGGAAGAGGACACTAGTGAACTCATCTACAATACAGAAACAGACTCACAGACACAGTAAATACTCTTATAGTTACTGGGGGAAGGGGGTGGGAAGGTATAAATTTGGGAGTTTGAGATTTGCAAATGATAACCACTATATATAAAAATAGATAAAAAACCAAATTTTTCTGTGTAGCACAGGGAACTATATTCAATATCTTGTCATAACCTTCATGAAAAAGAATATGAAAACAAATATATGTATATATATGGATGACTGGGACATTATACTGTACACCAGAAATTGACACATTGTAACTGAGTATACTTCAGTTTTAAAAAAATGCTTATCTATGCAGCTGTGAAAAAGACTAAAGTACTTCTTTAGGTTCTGACATGGAGTACTCTCCCAGGCATATGGTTACATTTTTTTAAAAGGTGTGTTAACAGTGTGTTAATAGGCAGCCATTCGTGCTAAAAGAAATGGCTGGACTTTTGTTTGTGTGAATGTGGGACATCTCTGGGTGTGGACAGAAGGATGTGGCCAGCAGGTTGCTTCCAGATAGGGGAATGGGGCGGTGGGAAGGCAGGAGTGGCAGGGAGAAACCGACTTTTCACCGTGGACCCTTTAATGCCGTCGGATACACGTGTGTGGCCACCAAGTCAGACAAGGCAATTAAGTTAACTTAAAAGTGGCTGTGCTTTTGTCTGGGCCTCCAGCTTTTGCTGCCTTCCCCTCACCTCCAAGCTCCCTCCAAGAAAGTTCAGACTGCGATGACCATTCTGGGCGCCTGGGGTCCTGAGAGTGGAGCCCGGAGCCTGGCGTGAGGTGCAGCTCAGGAGACGAAGGAGGGGCCCCGGAAGTCACCATCACTCACTCAGGGCTCATCCTGCACTGGGAACTCCGCCGTCTGCCCTCCCCAGCCACCTCATTTAACCCCTGCTGCTGCCTGACCAGCACATTTTACAGACGAGGAAACCAAGGGTCAAAAATGTTACCGTGCCCAGGGTCACGTCCTGCTCCGATCTGAGCAGAACCCCCTAGGCAGCCTTACTTCAAGCCTAACAAAGTGCAAACTATTTTGGCAGGAAGAGCTCTGACATTTACTGTGTCACCTGAGGTCCCTGGGAGGGAGCATGGCCTGTCTGAGGTCACCCAGCTAGTGGGAAGCAGCCCTGTGGAGCCCTAAACCCATGGCCCTGTGCACCGTCCCCAGAGGGCTGGCCAGAGTGGGAATGGCAGCATTCCAGAGGCTGATCCCATCACTGGTGGGACTGGATGCATGGAGCCCACCTGAGACTCCACCATGACTCACACCAACCCACCACCTCTCTTGCGCCCTGCTGACACCCGTCACCAGCCACCACTGCTTACCGCTGGCATCATCTTTACAGCCTCCTTCTGGGCACACCCATCCCACCAGCCAGAGGGGCCTTTAAAAAATGCCCACCCCTTCCCAGGGCTTCCCATTCAAGTGGAATAACGTGCAGACTCTTGGGGGCACAGCGGTCCCACGTGACCCTGCTCCTCCTGGTCCCTGTCACCCTCGGCCTGGCACTGGGCCCCCCTTGTCTCTCTCGGTGCCCCGAGGGGCCAGCTCTCTTTGGCCCCAGGACATTCACACCCGCCTTCCTGACCATCGCCCCCCTGGTTTCCATCACAGCTCCCTAGTATTTCCTTCCAAGCACTCATCACAGTCTTCACTTCTGAAATCTGTTTATTTGTGTTTCCGTTACTGTCTGTCAGCCCCAACAGCAAGGCAGCTCCCTGAGAGCTGGGACCCTGTGTGCCTGGCTCCCAGCCATCTCCCTCCGGCCCAAGCAGGGCCCAGCAGGCACGAGCACTCTGTGAACACGTGCTGGATGGATGAGAGGGCAGAAGGGCAGGAGCGCCGAGCTTCGCCGTACAGTCCTCCCTCGGTACCCTCGGGGGGATTGGTTCCACGGCCCCCCAAGGATATCAGAACCCAAGGATGTTCAAATCCCATGTATAAAATGGTTCTATTTGCACATACCCTACACACATCCTCCTGGATATTTTAAATCACTTCTAGATTACTTATAATACCTCACACACAAACACTGTACAGAGTTTCCGGTGTACAGCAAATTCAAGTTATGCTTTTTGGAACTTTCTGGAAATTAAAAAAAAATTTCTGATAGATGGTTGGTTGAATCCACAGATGTGGAACCTGTGAATATGGGGGCCAATCGTACAGGGTTTGTGCTTGGGCTGCCCGAGGCTTCTAGAGATGCGCTCCATGGCCCATGGTGAGCTGGCCTGCCAAGAGCGATGGGTGGGGAGGGGGATCCAGGGGTCCCTGCTTAGAAAGTGAGGTGGTCTTGTAATAACCTTTAATGAAAAAAAATATGAAAGCAAATATATGTATACATATGCATGACTAAAACATTACTCTGTACACCAGAAATTTATACATTGTAACTGACTACACTTCATTTAAAAAAAAAAAGTGAGCTGGGCTGCAGGGCTTCCGGGTGGCGGTCCCACCGCGGCCGGCCCTGTTCCACACACAGCTTTCAAACACGTGCTCCAGGGATTGGCTGGATCTGCTGCCTCTGCTGTCGGGAAAGCGGGAGCGATTAAATAAGAGCCAGATGACTTGGGAAATAGATAAAACGGGTTTGAGGGTTCAGTGATTTTGTGGCCTCTTTAACTGAATTGATGTGGCCTGACAGGGACCGGGTTTCCCAAACTGGGGGCCACACCCTCTCAGCCCCGGAGGACAGGAAGGCACACGAGCTGCTTGTTGATGGGTGAGCAGAAGCGGGTGGAGGGTCTGGGGGCCCAGCACGCCCTCCTAGCGCTTTTAGTCCTGGGAGGACCATTTCTGAGGGTTTCCCGAAGGCCATATTCCTGGAGAAGCAAATTGGGAAGAGCCCTTCCCACAGCCTGGCAATTGCTCAGTGTGCACACCTGGAGGTGGCGAGGGCCGGGGTCTAGCCTGAGTGCCTGAGGCCGCTGGGGTCATCATAGCCACTGCTCACGGCCCACACCTGCTCTTCTGGGTGGTGCCTGGACCCCTGACTCCCACTCTGCCTGCTCCCTGCTCTGCCCAACAGGCCCTCCCCTCTGCCTCTCCCCTCTCAGCTGGCTCAGGTTATGGGGCTCTGCTTGACCCTAGGACACCCACCCGCCGTGAGGACAACCACCTTTGGCCACGCTTCTCTGGGGCTTCCCCTGGTGGGACAGAGTAGGCCCAGGGCTTTTATTTTATTTTCCTGATGGAGATACTGGGGATTGAACCCAGGACCTCACACATACTAAGCACGCGCTTTACTGCTGAGCTCTACCCCGCACCTGGCCCAGGGCTTTTAAACCGAGTTTGCAGGTGGATGAAGTAAGGCTTGGAGGTGGGCAAATGCAGAGCCAGGAACGAGTCGGTGAGTCGGGCACTTAGGCCACAGGGCCTGGATGTGATGAGGCCAATAGTGCCAGGGAGCGCTGAGGCCTCAGAGCCCGGCTCCCCAGCTGACGAGCTCTAAGTCTTCAGCCAGAGCCTGTCCTCTCTCGGCAAAGACTGCTTCTGGGAAACGTGGGGAGCACCGATCCCCTGCCTCTCCGGACTGCATGAGGATTGCATGAGACATTGTGTGTATATAAAGTGCTCGGGACAGCAGCAGCACAGAGCGGACACCAAAACCCAGTGCCGGCTGGAATTCCAGCACGCTCTCTCTTTGTTATGTGCACACACATTTGCACACTCCTACACAGACACGCACCCCTTAGATCACAGGGAGGAGAGAAACACAGAAGGAGGTTTTCCTTTCTTTGGCTTCATGTTGCTGAACAAACGCTGACTGCACAACAGCTTTGAAGAGTCTCCTTTGGAAATGGCAGCTCAGATGGGCCTCCAGTGTTTTGGCTGTGATGACATGTCAGGTACACGGCTGCAGCCCTGGAGTTCAGGGTCGAGCAGGCCAGCCTTGGCTTGGAGGTTTGCTCTGGCAGTTACCCTACTCAGACTCAGTGCAGGGCAGCGGCGGTGCTGATTAGAAGCCTCAGTGGAAAGTAAATACGTTGGATTAAAAAAAAAATGGTTCTACTGAGATGTAATTCATGTACCATGAAATTCACTTTTTAAAAGAGTATGTTTCAGGGATTTTTGGTATACTTGCAGAATCGCGTGGCCATCACCATTATGTAATTCTGTTTATCCTTCATTTTTTTTTTTTCTGGTTGGGGAAGGTAATTAGGTTTATTTTATTTTATTTATTTTTTAATGGAGATACTGGGTATTGAGCCCAGGACCTCATGCCTGCTAAGCACTCACTCTACCCCTGAGTTATACCCTCCTCCCCTGTTTATCAATCATTTCTGATAAACAGTCATCATTTCATTATCCCCTTCATTTTTGAAAGACAGTTTTGCTCGACGTAAGATTCTAGGTTGATGGTTCTTTTCTTTCAGTCCTTTGAAGAGGTCAGGCCATCCTAGTGCCTTCCGGCCTCCGTTGTTTCTGACAGGAAGTCAGCGGTTAATGTTACTGGGGTTCCCTTGTATGGATGAATCCTTTCTCTCCCGCTGCTTTCAAGAGTTCCTCCTTGTCTTTGACTTCCAGCATTTTACTGTGATGTGTCTGGATGTATATCTCTGCATTTATCTTATTTAGAGCTCACTGAGCTTCTTGGATATGTAGATTAATGTTTTCAGCAAATTTGAAAAGCTTTCAGCTATTGTTTCTTAAATTATTGTCTTGCTTCCTTTCATTTCATACTGAAGGAATCCCTTTAGTATTTCTGCTGCTAGAGATGAATTCTCTCCATTTTTTGTTCATCTGGACGTGTCTTAATTTCTCCTTTACTTTTCAAGTATAGCTTCCCTGGCTACAAATTTCTTTGTTGACCGTTTCTTCTTTTCTCATCACTTTGAATATGTCCCACCACCTTTTGGTTTTCATGGTTTGTGATGGGAAATCAGCTGTTAATCTTATCAAGGATCCCTCTTCTGTGATGAGGGAGCCATTGTTCTTTTGCTGCTTTCAAAGGTCTTTCTTCATTTTTTCCCTTTTGGTAATGTGGCTATGGTGCACTTAGGTTTATTCTACCTGAAATGTGTTAGGATTCTTGGATATACAATGTTTTCTTTATATTTGGGAAGATTTTGGCCATTATTTCTTCATATATTCCTTATGTCTCTTTCTCTTGTCCCCTGCTGAGGCCCCCGCTCTATGTATGTTGGCACACTTGATAGTGTCTCACAGATTTCTGAGACCCTCTTCATTTTTCTTCATTCTTTTTTCTCTTCCTTAGTCAGGATCATCTGAATTGACCTAACTTCAAATTTGCTGATCCTTTCTTCTGCCAGCCCAAATCTACTGTTGAGCCCCGTTAGTGATTTATTCATTTCAGTTACTGTACTTTATGGCTCAAGAACTTATTATTTGGCTCCTTTAAAAAAATACTTTCTATCTCTCTATTGATAGTCTCCATTTGGTGGTACATAATTCTTGTGCATCCCTTTAATTCTTTAGACGTGGTCTCCTTCAGTTCTTTGAACATATTTATAACATCCAACATAAAATCTGTGTCTGGTAAGTCCATCTGGGCTTCTCAATGATAGTTTTTATGGACCACCTTTTGTCCTTTTTAAATTGCCGTACTTTCTTGTATCTTTGTATGTCTCATAATTTTGTTAAAAACTGGGCATTAAAAATAATCTAATGTGGCTCCTTTGGAAATTACATACCCTTCCTCCTTTTCAGGATTTGCTGCTGTTGCTGTTTGTTCAGGGGCTTTTCTGGGCTAATTCTCTAAAGTGTGTACTCTTTGTCATGTGCAGCTGCTGAAGTCTCTGCTTGGGTTGTTTAATTGTCAGCTAGACAGAGTTTTTCTTTAATGCCTTGATCCAGTAAGTCTCCCACTCCATGCCAAGGTGCTCTTTGGGCGTGCTGGAACATAACTTCAGTGCTGCACCAGGTTACAACCCTGCCTTTGCCTTCATTTCCTGTTTAAGTGGAGCCTCAAGGTCAGCCTGAGATGACAGACTGGGGTTTTCTTAGGTCTTTCCCTGCACATCTTCTAGATTCCCAGGAATATGGTGGAGCATTTCAAAGCCCCTTTGGACAGCGCATACCCTAGATCTTCATTTAAGTTTTTGTGTCAGCTTCTTGTTTGCTCCAACTGGCATTGCTACCTCAGGCAGCTGCAATATTAAACAATTGCTGCTGAGTGTTTTTGGCAAGCTCTCCGGGAATAGGGCTTTTCCCAGTGAGTGAGCTCTGCATCAGATCAAATAGAGACAAGTCTATAAAAAGTGGGCTTTTCCAGGGAGCTTACAGATAGTGATGGTTCTCAGGGAATGAGCACTTGGGGGCTTCAACCTTGTTCTGCCACCTCTGCGGCTGCTACTTTTCACAGGTGCCGTGATTATGAGGCTGATGGTTTTTAAGGCTACAGCGGGGCCAGGAGATGGGCAAGTTAAAATGCTACAAACCTCACCGTTTTCAGTAAGGTTCAGATATTTCTCTTGAATAAACATTTCTTAGGTTGTTACCAGATATTAATTTCCAGAATTCTGAAAAGGTCTTTTTCCTAGTGTTCTTGCTTTCGTGGAGGAGCAGATTTTCAGAAGTCCTTACTCTATCATTCCAGAAGTGCTTCTTCCAGTGGATTTTTAGAAACAGTTTCTTGGGGCCAGGGTGGATAAAAAACCCCCAGTACTAAAACTGCTGACCTAAGGCTGGCAGCCGTAGAGATCCGGGGAGCACCTCTGTTTGTCTCTGCAGGTTTAGTGCAAGCGTCAGCCAAGCAGCTTTTGACTGTTTTCATCCTTTGCTCTTCTAGCTTCTTAACGCTTTACCCTTCATTTGCTCATCAGTTCCTCTTTCTCTCTCTCTCCTTCCTTTCCTCCCCAATTCCTATAAACAAGCTTTTATTGACCATCTATTTAGTGCCTGGGGTTCAAGCACCTGCTCTGAGGAGCCCATGCTTTGGTGGAGAAGAACATGTTTGCAGAGCAGACCACCAGCCCTGCAGGAAGCACTGGGACAGAGGGAGGGATCGGGGGCTGTGGGCAGCAGGGGGACTGATGGATGCTCTTGGGGAAAGGGGGATCTGGAAAGAGAAAGGGTTCTGCCTAAGTTCCCTAGAAAGAGGATCCCAAGGCAGTGCTGGGCTTCCCTAGGGAATGGGCCAGTGGGGAGGTGAAAAATCCCTTCCATTATGACAGAGACACATAAACACTGTAGGACCTGTAAGGCATATTCCAGGCAAAGGCTCTCACTGGGAACAAGAGAGGACCCATCCCCACAGGCAGGCAGGGTCAGCTCTGTCTGCAGCTGTAGCAGCAGCAGCAGCAGCAGCAGCAGCAGGAAGCCATCTCGGCCAGATACTGTCCCACTGGGCAAAAAGAGCCTTTCTCCCCGGGGCACAGGAAGAGCCTGGTTTGTACAAGGGAAGGGCCCAAAGCCAGGAGGTGCATGTGTGTGCAACTATCTAGAAATAAACATGAGGCCCAGCCAAAGCTAAGCAGAGACGGACATCTGCTCTGTGCTACGCACACCCCTCTGTGACAGGCAGAGAGTCAGGCCACCGCGTGGGGACGGGCAGTGAAGGGGAGGAGCAGCTTGCCCGGCAGCTGACTTCAGGCCAGACACTGCTTCCTCCTGGAGCCTCAGTTTCCTTATCTGCAAAATGGGGCTAAGGACATACGCTTATCTTGCACAGGGCTCTGTGAGGATCACGTGAGATGAAGCACTTGAAGGGCCCAGAGCCGTGTCAGCGGCCCAGTAAGTCCTGGTCTGTCTTTGACTTTTAGACGTTTGTAAACTGGAGTCAAAATTCTATTGGGTTTTTGAGTAAGTTGAGCAATATTATACTTTGTCCTAAAAAAAGTCACTATGTATTCCTCATCTCCTTCCAGAAAAGACATCGGGAGCTTACAACGAAAGGCAATAAACCCTTTCACGAGGGCAGAAATGAGAACTGAGTGATGAAGAGCGTATCTGGTGGGCTGGCGTGCGGGGGGTGGTGATTACACACAAAATCCTTTGCAGCCAAACACAAAACAGCCTTCTGCTTCTGGAAGTCAAAGCAAACAGAGTACCATGAGAGGCGTATCCTGCCAGTGAACTCTGGGAGTTTATCTGGAAGGCTTCTATGTAAGGAACTAGATAGCGCGAGCACGTAGCGGAAGGTGGGGACGAGAGCCCATGCCAGTGCCAGGAGGAAGAGTCTGAGGCTTAGAGAGAACCTGTCCTGCCTCCCCAGGCCCAGTCTGCCTGGGTCCTCTTGGTGGTGGACCCCTCTGGCATCATCACCACGCCATCCTTGTGCAGTTGCTTTGGGCTGAGCGTGTGTGCATCCGGGCATTCCTTCATTCACTGCACTGTGCATTTATAGTCCCTGGATCCTGCCCTGCGCCAGGCTCTGGGCTGGGTGCTGAAGACTCGGGGTGACAGCCCCAGCCAGAGGGGCTGGAGAGGGCTTTTTGGGGGGAGATGCTTGAGCTAGACTTCAAGGACAAAGAGTCGTGACCTTCGGTAAGAGTCCAGGTGGAGGAGGAGACATTCTGGGCGGGGGAGGGCAGAAGAGCGCAGGCTCAGAGTGGGAGGGTCCTGGACCCCCACAATGAGGCTGGAGATGGGGGACATGGTGGGAAGGGTGGTGAGAGTGGCAGGAGGCTGTGCTGATGAAGACAGAGGAGGGGGCACAGGTCTGAGACCTCCTGGGGAAGAGACTGAGCAGGACTCTGCGTGGAAGTGGCGGGGGAGGGAGCAAAGATGACGGCCCGGTGTCTGCGCAGGGAAGGAGGTGGTTGGAGTCCCGTCCCTGCGGTGGGGAGCCAGGGGGGAGCAGGCGGGGGAGGTGCTGGGCTCAGTGGGGCCACGTCCAATCTCTGGGCCCAGAGATGACTTAGCTGGAGGAAGGGGAGCATTGCCAGCAGTATGGGGGCTCTGGAGCCACAGGGTTGGGAGGGAGGAGAAGAGACGGCCAAGGGCAGATCCACTTAAGAGGCAAGTGGGGTCCCATTGGGAAGGCAAACAAGAAGGGGTCCCACAGAGATGTGGGAGGAAACACAGAGGAATTCTGGGGGCATGGCCCGCGCGAAGGTCAGGAAGACAGACAGCAGCTCATGCCGGCCAGGCCATCGGGAGGTCAGTGGTAACCCGGGCCCCAAGGATGTGGGTGGAGTGACAGTAAGAGGAGCCTGGAGGGGCCGGGATGAGCGGGAGGCAAGGCAGAGGAGGAGACAGGAGCGGGGCAGGGGCGAGTGGCCTCTGAGGGAGCTTCACGGCGAGTCTGGAGAAAGGGCTGTGCAGAGAGAGTGCATTTTGGGGGAAATGAAGATGACCGGAGGGAGGGTGGGGCAAGAACAGGTGAGCCTGCGGTTTGTATGGGAGGAAGGTGACGGCTGCTGGTGGCTCTGCCAAGGGAAGGGCAGGCCAGGTCTGGGGAGGGGTGGGGACGCACAGGAGAACCGTCTTGTGCTGAAGGTCCCAGGGTAGCGACCGTGGGTGGTGGAATCACCATCAACGCCCACAAAGACAGGAGGCCACTTTGGAGGGGGAAACCAGGGATTAAATTTCTGAGGCCAATAATGAGATTTGAGGGGGTGGCCAAGGGCACAGTGGGGACTGTCATTGGGACTGTGACACTGGATTTGCGTCAAGAAGCCAAGAAAGGCAGCCCTGGACACTGCGGCTCTGGGGACAGTGGCTGGAATTGGAGGGGAGACAAGACCTGGGCCGGGACCAAGGGTCCTGAGTTACAGGGTGGTATGGGGGTTGGCGCCGCCAGCCCGGTCCCAGGTCAAGGGCAGACCTCCAGGCCTAGGCTCAGGAGCTAAGAAAACCCAGCACTCACCGGGATCGCCTCTTCTTCCAGGCTTGCCGCGCCGTCCCGGGGGGCCTGGGCAGGAGAACAAGGAGGGGCTTGTTAAGAAGGGAAGCCAGGGGGCTCGGGCATAGCCTGCCTGCTGCTGGGCCCCCCACTCCCCACCACCCCCGTAACCGTGGCCTGGGGGAGCAGAGAGGAGCGGGAGAAAGCCCTGTCTCCTTCCTTCCCTCACCCCGGCTCCCCTGGAGAGCCCCCACCCCGTTGGCTGCATTCTCACCCCTCACTCATTCATCCATTTGTTCAACTATCCGTTCATTATTTCATTCACAAGTCCTTCCGCATTCATAAAGGTTTGCTGCTTGGAAACTCTTTTAAATAAAATTTTATTTATTTTTCTCTTAAACTTTTGGGGGGAAATAAGGTTTATTTATTTATTTTTATGGAGGTGCTGGGGATCGGACCCAGGAACTTGTGTATGCTGAGCATGTGCTCTACCAGAGCTACACCCTCCCCAACCCCTACCTAGGAAGTCTGGAGGCAGAAGAGTTTGCCGCTGAGAAATTTCAGACTTAAAAATAAGGCTGAGGGCGGGCATTCTCTTACGAAAGCCCTGACAAATGCTTTTTAACATTCACGTAAATAAAACTACAGAGACAACACGCCATAAAAAGACACTATCGCAGCATCTCAAATGCTTAAACTCGGTGCTGACAGGCTCAGTCCTACCCACCCAGCGTCCTTCTTGGCTCGGAGACCCATCGGCACCTCCCTCCCCTCCCCCACAGCCCCAGGGAGATGCTTATAAATTCCTCGTGATTTATCCCAGATAATGTGCACACTCACGCACATTCTTTTCGGTACCCAGCCCTCCATTCACACATTTGTATCTGAATCTTTCTTTTTATTTTATTTTATTTTTTAACTATTTTTATTGAGTTATAGTCATTTTACAATGTTGTGTCAAATTCCAGTGCAGAGCACGATTTTTCAGTTACACATGAACATACATATATTCATTGTCACATTCCTTTTCGCTGTGAGCTACCACAGTACCCTGTATATATTTCCCTGTGCTACACAGTATAACCTTGTTTATCTATTCTACATTTTGAAATCCCAGTCTATCCCTTTCCAACCCCCGCCCCCTTGGCAACCACAAGTTTGTATTCTATGTCTATGGGTCTGTTTCTGTTGTATCTGAATTTTTCTGAATCTGATGCAGAGCACCCTGCCCCCACCTTCTCCCCCTCGGCCCAAGTCAGCCCCCAGGACCTGAGTGACCTCAATGCTGAGGAGGGAGAGGGCTCTGGGTTATGGAACCGGGCTGCCCCCAACCCGAGCTCAGCCCTCACCCCCTCCCTCATCCCCCCGCCTCTCCTGGCGCTCGCTGCAAATGTCCCTGCAGCCCCCTTGCCTTCCCCTCTCTGCCTGCATCTTCACTCCCCCTCAGTCTAACTACCCCGCGATTCTTCCATCCAGTTTTCTCAGGGGCCAGAGGGGACGGCATGCAGAGGTGAGGTCGCAGGCACGAGACTGCAATTTTAAGTAGCATTTTACACCCCCCTCTCTCTATCCTGCTCCTCCTGGGTCGCCCGGCTCCAGGCTGAGCCTGGAGGCCACAGAGGAAGAGGCTGTGTCACAAGCACTGTCCTTTGCTATAAAAGTCAACCTTCAAACCCTCCAAAATACGTGGAACAACCACAGAGGTGAGGCAGAGGCTGCGGCAGGATGAGGTGCGTGCACGCGTGTGTGTGTTTCCCTTTATCATTCTCCTGGTTTTCAAGCCGGAGGTCAGGCCCATTTGCCTGACCTGGGGATTGGAGCAGGGCAGAAGAGCAGAAGCAGGCCCCGGTTAGCGGTGCCCCCCCGACTTTAGTTAAGGCAGCGTCCTGGATGGGGGAGATGGAGGAAGAGAGAGAGGAGAGGCTCACATGGATGGGGAGGGGGTGCTCAGTGCTATCTTAGGCTCTGAAACTTTTGTGGGTCCCGGGGGTGCGGTGAGAATGAGTTTCGTGCCTGCCTTATGGACACGGGGGCTTGAGGTCAGGACGGTTAAACAAAACTGAAAAATGAGAAACATGCTATTTCTTGTACTCCTGAGTTTGTAATTTAAAAATATTTTTTTCACTGTGGAATAAAACACACAGCATGCAATTCTCCATCTCGACCTTTTCTAGGTGTTCAGTACAGCAGTGTTAGCCTCACAGCTCTAGCGCTTTTCATCCTGTAAAATCTGAAACCATCCATCAAACAGCTCCCCCTCCCAGCCCCCACCCCCAGCCCCTGCGAAAAGCCATTTCAATTTCTGTTGCTAAGAGTCTGACTACTTTGGGTATCTCAGGTAAGTGGAATCACCCAGTATTTGTCTTTCCGTGACTGGTTTATTTCACGTAGCATAATGTCCTCAAAGTTCATCCACATTGCAGACCGGGACAGGATTTCCTTCTTTTTTAAGGCTGAATACTCCCAGCGTGGGGCAGGACCTGGCGGCATTTGTTGAGGGAAGAAGGAAGGAGGGAGAGTGTGCATGGGTGAGGAGGCCTTACGTCCCTGCGCCCCGTTTCCTGGCATTCTCTTTAAAAGGCTGTCAAATCTCACATGATCCACGGCTTAGAGGAGATGCAGGACTACCTGGTTTGATAGGAAAGCTGTTGACGTGAGGGTCACTTTCTGCCCTCCTTTCTCCCCGTGGCAGGAGACAGAGGTGGCGAGGCCTGCCGTGCTTGGCCAAACAGAGGCCCTGGGAGAGGGGGAGCCCTGGAGCTGAGCCCCACGCTGACCGCCAGGCTCCCTGTCCGCTGCTTTTGCAAACACAGAGAGGCCTGGCGCACGTGGTGCCTGGATGGTGGAACCTGCAGCGGGGAAAGGCAGGAAGGATGGCCCCTCCTCAGTTTCCAGATCAGCAGGTGCAGAGGGCCAGGCAACGGCAGCAGCTCTGCTTCAGCACCCACTAGGCGCCAGGCCAGCTTCTCACTCAGTGAACATGAACTTGGAACCCTCGGTGCTCCAGGCCTCCTGCGGCTCATCCCGGGAGCTCGTCTACTCCCTGCCTGGCCCTCTGAAGAAGGTACAGAGGAGGACCGTGCAGAGGAGGACTGTGCAGAGGAGAACTCCGAGGCTAAGTGGGACGAAAAGACTTACCCAAGGCCACACAGCTGGTGCCTTGGGAAGCCCTTCACCATCAGTTTGTGGTTCCTAAGGGGCAAGGATGGTTGTGCCAGGCATGCTGAACCCCCAGGCAGGCAGCCTTGACAATGGAAGGGGCGGCCCCCCGGGCAAGCAGCAGGGCACCCCAGGGGGAAGCTGGGCCAGCTGGCTGCAGTTAAGACATTCTCCAAACAAGCAAAGCCAGGTCCCCAGCCCAGGGTTTGCCCCAGAGCTTTCCGCTTGTTGGTTTTCTATGGTCGGAGAACATCTCCTGCTGCTGCACAGATGCAGACACTCAGGCTGTCCGGGGAGGTACCTGGGAGTCTGTCTTGATCGACCTGCCCAAGGATGCTGCTGGAAACACGGTCCCAGCTGGAGAGTCTGCCAGTGAAGAAGACCAGCTCAGACTGGTCTCCTTACCTCTGTGTGGCACCCATGCGGCTCTGGGTCAGAGGCTGGCAGCTGTGGGGACCCTGGTGTCTCACAGCAAAGCTTCCTTCCGGAGGCTGTAAGCAACAGGCATCAACCAGGCGGTGCTGGTGCAGGAGGGGAAGAGATATGACTGAAAGAGAGCTGTTCATCTGGAGCAAGTCACTCAACCTCTCTGAGCTTTAGGTGTCCAGTCCATGAGGATAAGAGTTCAGGGCTGACGGCGACCACCCCTGCCCTGCAGAATTGTTAAACAGAGGAGCTGGTAGCAGACACACCAGTATTGGGGCACAAAAGAGGGGCTGATTTAGTAACTGAGCAGGACCCTGTGGGGTTTTCTCAGGCCAGGCTTCTCCCCTTGTCCTCTGCTGCAGCTCCTCTCTGAAGCACCCAGATAGTAGTATCTCATGTGTATTTCCTGAGTTTTTCACATGCTTAAAACCACCACCAAAGGGAAGAAATTAACTACTCGATGATTGAGAGCACGTGGCCCCCAGACCTGGTGCCTAGGGTTTGATGGTGTTGACGCCCTGTTACCCCAACATCAGCCAATCAGAGGATCGTGCACGAGCTGATCACGTGCCCTGCGGTGGCACATGAACTTGCCTCTGGTAGCAGTTTGGGACCCCAAGAAATAACTGCCTAGGGGCCTCTGGGCCATCAGAGTCTGGGGACTTGATGTAAATGGGTTGTGCGCTTCCCAAGGTGGGGAGAGCCCCGGACATGGCAGCCGTATTTCAGTAGAGCTCAAGTGTGGTCCACGGGCAGGATTTGAGTCCCGATGTTGGCTGAGCCCTCAATTACACCCTGACCTTGAGCCCACGAGGGCAGGGCTGGTCTGGAGCTATTCCATGTCCCTCATCACTGTCTGTCTGTGGGCCTGGGGTTCAGGATGCAGAGGCTAAAGGGTCTGGTAATGAGATTTCTCGAAGAAATCTGGAGGTTTCAGGCCGAGCAGGGGCTGGCGGGGGCTCCAGCTTGCTGCTAAGTGACGTGGCTTGTGACAACCATCTGCACAGTAAGGATGTAACTCCACAGGGGGGACGATGTTTTTCTCAGGCACTGTTCAAGGCCAGACAAAAATGGAACCAGTTCTGACTCATAAAAGTCCCATCTCTGGTTGGACTGGAGAACTCATGTCACTGACCAACTCCAAAGGGGGCGTGAACCCTGACAGGCTCCTGGGAGGCCTGAGCAGAGATGACTTGGCTCTCAAAGTGGTGGTCTCCCCCAAGACTTCCCAGCACCTCCCTCCCCTGAGGACACCTCCCAGCAATGCCTGCCTTACTGCTGTCCTCACAACCCTGGGACAGTCTGTCCAGGCCCCTTCCTCTCCCTCTCCCCTGGCTCCACCTCCCCCGCCCCTGCCAGCCCCTAGGGCCAGGAGCTTTTGTGCAATTTATCTCCTTGAATCTCTATACAGTTCTGGAAAATGCTTTAAACCCTCTCCATTCTTTTCTCTCTAAAGACTGGGCAAACTAACGCTCAGAGAAGTCAAGAAAGGCTCCCAGATGCAACAGCAAAAGGTGGAATCAGCCCAAATGTCCATCGACGGGTGAATGGATAAACAAAATGTCTTCTCATACTTATGTGCGATGGGATATTATTCAGTCTTAAAAAGGAAGGGCATTCTGACACGTGCTCCAACATGGATGAACCTCGAAGACTTACACTAAGTGAAGTAAGCCAGTCACAAAAGGACAAACACTGAATAATTCTGCTTTTCCCAGGTACCTGGAGTGGTCAAATTCAGAGACAGAGTAGAATGGTGGTTGTCGGGGGCTTGGGCTGAGGGCTGGGGGCTCGTTTTTAATGGGAACAGGGCTTCAGTTCTGCAAGATGGAAAGAGTTCTGCAGATGGCTGGTGGTGATGGTTGCACAGAATGTACTTAATACCACAGAATTATATACTTAAAAATGGTTAAAATGGCAAATTATAAGTTATGTGTATTTTACCATAATTAAAAAGAAAAGAAAAGAAAAGAAAAGGGTGCTCAGTGACCATGGGCCAGAGCGAGACCGTGAACTCAGGTTAGCCTGATGGAGACCACAGTGATGCTGCTGGCAGCGTGGCTAGTGACCACCACTGTGTATTTACTGAGAGCCGGGAACGGTGTGGTCACGGGGCACAGTGGAGTCCCCATGGGCACACAGCAAGGAGATGGTAGAACAGGGCTTTGCACTCAGGTCTGGGTGACTCCAGGACCTGTCCTCTGAACCCCTTGGTCACCGTGCTTAAGGCCAAGGTCTTCTTACCATCCCTGAATGTGTCCACAGCCTCCTGAGGCCTTCCCAGCTGGCCCCTCCCATGGGCACTGAAAGCCTTCTTTCCAGAACTCCAGAAAGGGAGTGGGGCGTCAGGTGGCTCCGAATCCCCCAGACCTTCAGCTTGGAGGTCCCTAAGATTGCCTGGGGCCCCAGGACCATTGTGGGGGTGTGCCTTGAGCAGAAAAGGCAGGGGAAGTCCCTGGACTTGAGCTCCCATGGCAGGATTATTAAAACATCTCCCTAGATCATTTTGTTTTACAAATTTCAGACCCACCTCAGAGCTGGAAACTGCCGCCCAGGAGTTTCTCCATGCTCATTTCCAGACTGGCCTAACAAAGCCCTCTGCCCCTTGTAGGAGGGACGCAGTGTGTCCTGTGGACGCCCCTGGGAGGGCCTGGGGGACAGGCACTCCTGGTGGGGACGCTGACACCAAGAGAGGCTGGCCAGCTGGCAGGCTGCTTGGGCCCCGGGGGGGTCATGTTGTCCTCCAGGAATTAAAATCACAGCCTCTTGCTTAGCAAATACAGCTCATTCCAAAGGCATTTATGTCCCCGCAGGCTCACCCTCCACCCTCCACCCTCCACCAGGCGGCAGGGAGCCCGACAGGCCTGCGCCCGGCTGCTTGTTGTAAAGCCCTGAATGAGCTCGGAGAAGCAATGCCACAGGTCGCTGGGGTTGTAAGGAGAATGTTTGTTTGGAACCAGGATGGCTGTCCAGGCTGGTGCAGACCCCCACTGCCCCAGTGAGCAGACCTGGAGAGCCTGCCTGAACACTGTGCCATTCAGTGAGCAAATGAACAGAACCCCATCTCGGGGTTGGGGAGCGGGGTGCCAGGGGCGGGCGGGCCCCCACCTCCCATTCACAGAGGGCCACCGACATTCTTCCCAAAGGACCTGACGGTTCTGGACAGCCACAGTGGCCCCCCGACAGTGTTTAACAAAAACAAGAGGGAGGTGGTACTGTTTACTGAGTGTTTAGCTTCCCCTTGGCGTACGTTTCAGTTCCATGGTCCTAACCCACGTGTTCCTCACATCAACCCTCGGAGGAAGGCGGTGATTATGTTCTCCATCTCATAGGTGGAGAAGCTGGGGCACAAAGGGATCAGCTGACCCCCCGCGGTCCTACAGCTGGTAGTGGGTGGGACCGTGCAGTGTGGACCCAGAGCACTGGCCTCCCAGCCCTGCCTTCGGCCTCCTGCGTGAGAAGCAGCTTGCGGAAAGTGACGGTTAGAAGAGTTGACAATTTTTATAACTACTTCTTGGCGTTAGTTACTGTTATTTACATATTTTTTAATATACCATGAACCACAAAATGGAAGGGGCCCAGAGATGGCTCTTAGAAGCCCATGAATTAGATACCTAAACAAAAGGCCACAGGCCGCCAGCACTGGGGCTGCCTCCAGCCTGCTTTTTTTTTTTAAGTTTCAGAGTTATTTATTTGTTTATTTTTAGCTGAAGTACAGTCAGTTACAACGTGCCCATTCCTGGGGTACAGCACAATGTTTCGGTCAGACATATACGCACATATATTCCTTTTCATCTCCATGATAGGTTACTGCAAGGTATTGACTAGAGCTCCCTGTGCTGTACGGTAGGACCCTGTGTTTCGGCCCGCGTTGGGCACGCCCTCCCCACGCCCTCCCCAGGCCTTGACGTTCCAGGCTGGGTCCTCCCCCCGAGTCGGGAGCAGCTGTAAGAAAGCATTTCAGATGGGATCAAGGAGCCCAGACCACGGCTGACACCAGCCCTGAGAGCATCTCCCAGGGGCCCCGGCGGGAGGGGCTCAGGTGAGGGGGGTGCGGGGAGCCTAGGGGGCGGGCGGCTGAGCTGCGCTCGGCGTGCTGGGCACTTCTGCTGCATCTTTCATCCTGCCGGTAACTCTGAGGTGTGGCTGTGATTGGTCCACTGACAGAAAAGAAACTGAGGCCCAAGACGAGGTGACCTGTTCAAGTCAGAGCTCGTCGGGAGCCAGGAACTGGCCCGGGTTTGCCAGGGCTCTTGCGGCACCAGCGCCACCCTCCTACGTGCCTCCTTTTCGAAGAAACAGACTGTGATATAGACACCAGAGCTAAAAAGTGGAATGTTGCATCCAGAGGACCAGGAGAGACGCAGAACACTGATAGAGGGGATGAGGGTTGGAACGTCATCTCTAGGTCAAGGTGATAAGGCTCAGGGAAGGGCTTTCAGTAAAGGGCTTCTGTGTCTTGCAGTAGACATTTCAAGGGATTCCTTGAGGGGTCCTCGTGAGCGACAGATGTAAGGAGTTGTAAGGCACATGGGTACCGCGTTGGGGCGGCCCAGTAACAGGTCACTTCTTGGGCTTGGCAGAGCCCCCTTCCTGCAGCTCTTGGCTCAGGCAGCTGAAGGGTGGGCTGAGCAAATCTGCATTAAGAGAGAAAGTCTTAAAAAGTCCACAAACAATAAATGCTGAAGAAGGTGTGGAGAAAAGGGAACCCTCCTACACTGTTGGTGGGAATGCAGTTTGGTGCAGCCACTATGGAAAACAGTATGGAGAGTCCTCAAAAAACTAAAAATAGACTTACCATATGATCCAGCAATTCCACTTCTGGGCATATATCCCAAGGGAACTCTAATTCGAAAAGATGTGTGCACCCCAATGTTCACAGCAGCACTATTTACAATAGCCAAGACATGGAAACAGCCTAAATGTCCATCAACAGATGACTAAATAAAGAAGCTGTTGTACATTTATACAATGGAATACTACGCAGCCATAAAAAAGAATAAAATCATGCCATTTGCAGCAACATGGATGGACTCGAATATTGCACACTAAGTGAAGTAAGCCAGAAAGAGAAAGAAAAATACCATATGATATGATTTATATGTGGAATCTACACAATGACATAAAAGAACTTATTTACAAAATAGAAACAGACTCACAGACATAGAAGACAAACTTATGGTTACCAGCAGGGAGAAAGGGTGGGGAGGGATAAATTGGGAGTTCAGGATTTGCAGATACTAACTACTACATACAAAATAGATAAACAAGTTCATACTGTAGAGCACAGGGAACCATATGCAATACCTTGTAGTAGCCTATAATGAACGAGAATATGAAAAGGAATATATGTGTATATGTGTATATATATATATATATATATATACACACACACACACATAAATGAATCACTATGCTGTACACCAGAAGTTAACACAACACTGTAAATCAACTACACTTCAATTAAAAAAAAGAAAAAAGCATACTGTTTAGAATATTCTTTGCTAAAAAAAGAGTAAAAGCCCCTCAGAGGGACGAAGAGACCAGGGCCCTTCTCTCCCACACGGCTCCAGGCCGTGAATACATCTCTGAGGCCCCGATGGGCCAGCTGGCCTGGATTGGAAGGGGTGGGTGGGAAGGAGTCTAGAAAGGGGAGGACTTTCTTGGGCTCTTAAAAGGTGAAGGGAAGAGTCAGGTTAACCCGAATATGGAAGGAACTGGTGCCAGAGAGCTTGGGGTGGCTCTGTAGGGGCTCAGTCAGACCCAGATCTGTGCTGGTGCAAACTGGCTTCTCCCCAGAGCGTCTCATCTACTGGGATCCTGTTTCCTGTCGGAAAACAGGCTACAGAGAGGCACAGAGAAACCAGTGCAGCCCAGAGACACAGAGTTCCCCACCTCTCCATCCACCCCAAAGCCTTGATCACTGACATGTGGGCCAGTGCATCCCCTCAAACTCCACGAAGGCCAGGATTTATTGCTTTCAGAGAATGAAATGCTTTTTATTTTTTTTAAACTTAAAAGCTATTTATGTGAGCTTTGATTTCCATGAGAATTCCTGCTAACCTGCATGTTAAAAACCCAGTCAGAAGGTCCTAGAAAAGAGCAAGTGAGGCCTTCAGAGCACACAGACCAGCATGGTGGTGGATGGGACTTAGGAAGTATTGACCCTCAGCTTGTCCCACCAGCTCCAAGGTGACCTGACCCTACGGGCCCTGGACCTTGGCATCCAGGGTCCTCAGGACAGGAGAACAGAGCTCTGCTGAGGGAGGGGCATGCCAGCCCCCAGCAGGGCCCAGGGTGCTTTCACTTCTGCATCCAGGAAATGTGGGGAGGAAGTGGGCACTAGCGTGACCAGCCCTCCCAGTGTGCTCAGGACTGAGGGGTCTCCTGGGCCTTTCAGTGTTAAAACTGGAACAGTCCCCGGTGGGCTGGATGGTGGGTCACTCCAATGGGCAGCCTGTGAGGAAGGAGGCTCTCCACACTGCCCCATCTTCCACTGCTCCCCCTCACCCACCCCCCACCTCCACCTCCACCACAGGGCTTTCCTTCTGCTTCTCAAGCCTGCCGGGCCTGGTTCTACCTCAGGGCCTTTGCACCAGCTGTTCCCTCTGCCCGAGGCCCTCCTCACACCGTCTCTGCATGGCTAGCTCCTTGTTGAGCTTCCTGGGTGCCTTCACTGACCCCCTTCCCCTGGCAGCCACCAATCTCTTTTCTGTCTCTATGAATTTGCCCACTCTAGGGACCTCATATGAGTGGAATCATACAGTATTTATCCTTTGGTGTCTGGCTTATCCCAGTATAATGTCTTCACATTTCACCTATGTTGTAGCATTGCTATAGACTGATTGTTTATGTCCTCCCAGAATTCACATATCAAAATCCAGACTCTCAATGTGATGGTATTCGGAGGTGTGCCCCACCTCCTAATACCTTTGGGAGGTGCTGAGGTCATGTGGGTGGAGCTCTCGTGAATGGGATTAGTGCCCTTACAAAGGAGACCCTGGAGAGCTCCCTCATCCCTTCTGCCGTGTGAGGATACAAGACGATGGCTGTCTACGAACCGGAAGCAGGCTCTCACCAGACACCACCTCAGCTGGTGCCTTGATCTTGGACTTCCCGCTCTCTGGAACTGTGAGAAATAAGTATTTGCTATTTGAGGCACTCGGTCTATGGTATCTTTGTTAGAGCAGCCTGAAAAGACTAAAACAAGCACGCAGCACTTCAGTGCTCTTTACGGCTGAATAGCCTTCCATTGTATGCACAGACTGCATTTTGCTTATCCATTCTTCTGGTGATGGACGCTTGGGCTGTTTGCACCTTCCCTGGTGCTGCAGTGAATGCTGGTGTACCAGCAGGTCTCGGAGTCCCTCCTTGCTGGGTTGCATGGTGACTCTGTTTAGCTGGGCAGCGTTCTTTATTCCTAGCAGAAGAGGGACTCATCCTGTGCCTGACATCCCTCTGCATTCCCGGCCCTCTTGGGAGAAGCTGGCCTTATCTCTCTGGGATCAGGGGCCCTGCCCTGCCGGCCACCTTTCTGAGCAGCTCTGGAAGGGCATGAAGCTCACAAGGGTGATTTTGTCCCTTGTCCCTTTGTAAACAAGACAGACAGGAGCCCTACCATCACAAAGCCTGTGTTCTAAAGAGGAAAGATCGCATTTGCATCTTAGAAAGTCTGCTTTCACTGGCACAGCCCGGAGCAAGCCGTTTCCTGCCTTGGAGCTTCCGTCTCCTCACCTTTGGACTGGAGGTGGTGACCTCGGTTCTCAAGGTCGTTTGAGGTGAGCTAAGATAACACATGACCTTGAACCTCTCAGACCCTCAGCTTCCTAGGCCTCAAATGGGAATGTGAATACCTCATCTTCAGTCTGTCACTCAGGTTGTCATCCCTGAAACATCCACAGGACGCCCTGCAGGCACTGGGGACGCCGTGATGGACCAGGCCTGGGTCCCATATCCGGGTTCTGAGGCCCAGCGACTCCTGCCCCTTGAGGCGTTAACCACAACCCAGTGTGACATGCTGGGGACTGGCCTTGCCACCAGTGGGACCACCCCACAACATGCTCTCCCTGAAAGCTCAGGTGTCCTTACACCCTCACCGTGCCTGGAAACTGGCCTCTCCAGGAACTGCTTACCTGTCCCGGCCTCCCCACAGCTGTCTGGAGTGGAAGGAGGCTGGGCAGGGCGGAGGGTGGCTCCCTGGCTGGCTGGGGGTGGACCACGTCGGGTGCGTGTGGCACTGCCTGAGTGGGGAGGCACCGGTGGGCAGGGGCCTGCGGCCTGGGGCAGCTGTGTGCGGCCGTCAGCACTCCTAGGCTCACCTGGCCCCTGAGGTCCCTGCCTATGGGGACACTGGGGACTGCCTGGGGCCATCTCCCATCTATTCAGATGCCATAGCCTGGTCTCCAGACACAGGTGGCTCCTTTTGTTCCCCCCTAGATCCTGTGCTGCTCCGGCTGGGGCTGGCCTCATCTGGAGGTGGCTGCTGAGTCAGGGACGGATGTGGGGGCACCTGGGAGTCCCTGCTGACAGCGGCTGCTCCTGTCTGCAGGCCCCAGGTCCTGCCTATGGCTAGAGGTCAGGCTTCTGCCATGGGGAGATGTCCCCGTTGCTTCACGGTTCCCAGAGCTCTGGACGGGCGTCCTGGGATGCTGTGGGAGGCAAGGAAGGCAGCGTCGGCTTGTGGACCTGCCACATGCCCGGCTTTGTGCTGGGAGCTCTATGGATGTTCGCTTGTCTACTCTGCTCAGCACCCCTGCCAGGGAGGTGGAACCTGCCTTGCCCTGCAAATGAGGCAGAAGAGGCTCAGAAAGAAGGGACTTGTCCCACATCACACACCTGGTGTGTGGAAGAGCGGGGATTCAAACCCTGCTATGCCAATTCCAAAGCATTTGTCTACTTCTTTTCTTTTCTTTTTTTTGTAAAGAGAAAGAACTGGGGGCTGCCTGGGACTCCTCCTCTCTACCCAGATGCCATCGTCTGGCCAGAGGCCCCTGGATGTCCCCAGACACGAGCAGCTCCTTTCCCGTGCCCTAGGTCCTGTGCCACTCTCCAACGTGCTCAGGGCTGCTCGCCCCCCTACCCCAGTTTCAAAATCAGTGGGGCTGGGGTGACCCGAATATTTGCAGTTTTCCCAGGGGCTGTTGCTGCTGCTGGTCCAGGAAACACATTCAAGAATTGATTTCTTGTTTCTTTCTCTCCTTAAGTACTGTTTTTTTTTCTTACAAAAGATTTCAAGCCTCATGTACTTTTCATGTTGCCTTCTGTGTGCTCAGCGGGTGGGAGGTTGGAGCCAAGTTGTGAGATTACGAAACCCAGGGACACCAGTTTTGAGATCATAAACCACCCGCAATAATTTCTACCACCACCACCACCGCTACCACCACCACCACCACTGCTGCCCTAGGACTTCTGCAGTGCACACTTAGAGTTTGCCGTCTGCCAGGTGTTCTGAGCTCTGTCATGTCAATCCTCCTATAATTTTCACAGCCACCTGACATCTCATTCTGTAGAGGAGGAAACTGGACTCAGAGTGGGCAAGTCTCTGGCTTGAGGTCACACAGCATCAGTGGCAAGGTGAGGATTCGACCAGGTGGTCTGGTGCCAGAGCTCATGCTCTGAGCCACAGGCTATTCTGCCTCAGGATTAGATGAGATGGGACAGAAGCCCCTCAGCAGTTCTAGTGGAAACGGGCTGGAAATGGCTGAAACCAAAGTCTTTACCGCCCCCACCCCCAGTTCTCCATCTGAATTCCCCATCTCTGGGAACAGCATCACCATCCACCCAGCAGCCCCCTGGAATGTGGGTGGATCCATCCCATCGACACTTCCTGGGCACCCGCTCCAATACAAGAGGTCAAAGGCCACTGGCTGACCGGGCCTCAGCCCTGTCCTGGCATTTTACGTGCATTACTGTGGACCAAACAGCAACCTCAGGCGGCGGGTCCCATTATCCCCATTTTACAGATGTAGAGCTGTGGCACCATGAGGTTGAGGAACACACCCCAAATCAGAGTCAGAAGAGAAGGAGCCAGAGCCTGCCCCTCCGTGTTCCCACCAAGTCCAGTCCCAGCATCCCTCCCTGGGTCGATGGTCACAGCCTCATCCTGGCGCCCTGTTTCCCCTCATTCTCTACCCCACAGTCAGCACGGTCCTTCTAAACCACACATCCTTACATGCCACTGCCTTTAAAGCCTTGCACAGGCCCCCCCGACCTTGGCCCGCAGCCTGAGCTCTTTGGCCAATGCCCTTCCGGGATGTCCGTCTTTGGCCTGCTCTGCCCACCCCCTGCTTGTCCCGGCCTGCCGTTTGCCAGAACACCTGGCCCCTGAGCTGGGCTGCTTGTGTCTCCAGTGTCCTTTCCCCCATTACTTGCCAGAGTAACTCCTACTCATCCTTCAAGACCCAGCTAACACGTGGGCCCTCCTCTGGGGAGCCTTCCCGGCTGCCCACTCCTGGGCTAGGGGCATTTACTTGCTTCAGGACTTGGTGCACTGGGATGGAACAGTCTGCCCATCTGTCTCTCCCTCTCTTAGACTGTGTGGCCCACAAAGTGGGGACCACATCCAAGTTGCCTTGGTCCTCCGAGAGCCTGGCCCTGGCTCAGGCCAAATCCAGGTAGACTGGACTAAGGTGGATGGCCACCAGTGGCCATGCAGAGAGACTCTGGACTCCAGGACGTCCACCAGTGGCTTGTCTCTGAGTCTGATCTTTGCTGGGCATTGGGAAAGGAGAGGATGGGATTTTTTTTTCTCCTTTATAGGCTGAGCACCTGCGCCTGACCCGCCTCCGCCCACCAGGGTGGGAAAATGCCCGCTGGCGAACCAAGGGCAAGCTGCCACGGTCTTTCTAGCCGGTGCTGTTGGAAACCACTGGGGACAGATCTAGCCCTAAGAAAACTGCTCTCAGCTGCTCTCCGGGGAGAGCCCTGGGCCCCAGATAATTAGCCGCATGTGTGTGGGAGACAGGCCCGTTTTTTTCCCAAGGATTTATGAGAAAGGGGAGTATTCTCATTGACCTCCCCTTCAGGAAGGGCCAGGACCCCTTGCCGAGCGCTCCATCAACAGCAGAGCACACATGCTCGCGGCGAGCCGCTTGCCATCAGCGCGCCCAGCATATGGTTCTCGTCTCGTACGCATTTTAGCCCTCGCTTTGGGGACTGTATGTGTTTCTGCGGGTCCCTAAACACAGCTCCGAATGGAGCACTTAGAACCTACCCTCATGAAAGCCGTCACTGCTCTTTCTAAACATACTTAGAAGTGGATTCAAAGTTTATTTACAGAAATTTTTTTTTTTTTTAGTAGACAGAAAGAGTGTTTGTGAATTCTTTTTCCCAACCCCTCCCCCTGGGGACCTTGGGAAAAACTTCAGCTCACAGACCTGACACCCTCCGAGGAGGCCGTGAACGTGGGAACACAGGCCGTCTGTCCTCTCAGGCGCTTCTCCAGTTCTTCTTTGGTTTATTCACCTGTTATGATGTTTTTCTCTCCGTCTCACTTTCTCTTTCTCCCCTTCTACTCGTGTGCTCTCACCTCATCCACTCGTCCATGTATCCCTCTGTAGAAACACTACTCACTACAGAGTTTTGAGTGAATGAAAGACTATATTCATCCAGACTATCAAACATCCATCTAACATATTTACTCATCCATTCACCCAACAACAGATAATAGATAACAATCAATCTTTGTTCATTCATCCTTTTGTTCACTCATCCACCCATCCATCCACTCACCCATCCACCCATCCACTCATCCATCCATCTATCCACCCACTCATCCATCCATCCATCATCCATCCACTCATCCATCTATCCACCCATCCATCCACTCACTCACCCATCCATCTATCGATCCATCTGTCCATCCATTCGACATTAACCCACTCTGTGCCAGATCCTGGGGATTACATGTGGTTCTTGTTCTTGAGCAGCTCACAAGGAGCTGGGGGATGACAGACAAACAGCCAATTACAGCACAGTGTGGGAAATGATCTTAGAGAGATGTACAGGTGCTCCAGGGGCGTGGGGAAGGGGCATGGATGCCTGGGGACAGTTCTGGTACAGAAGGGGAGACAGAGCCATCCACAGAAGGAAAACCTGCCTGCCCTCCTTGTCTCCCAGAACCGATGGGGCAGCAGCTTGAGGTGAGTAGACTCAGCTCCTCTAAAGCCTGAAATTCCACCTCTGCCTTGCAAGCATTATCTGTCAGAAATAACCTTGACCGGGCTCCCTCAGATCTGTCACTCTCTAGTGGCCCCTACAGCAATCCTGCATCTCCATTCTGCAGAGGACAAACTGGGCTCAGGAGAGGGCAGATAATAAACAGGAGAGCGTCCATATCAGAGTTTGAAGTCTGGATGCTGGTCCCTGTCGCCTGCTGCCGCCGTTGTCCAGGGGGTGGCCCTCAGGACAGCACCAGCCGCTGGCCTATCTGCTCCCACTCTGAAGGCTTCCAGGGCGCTCGGGACCTGGGCCTGACTGCTTGGAGTCAGGGCTCTCCCTGCACCCCAGTGTCCCAGAGCTAACCAGACGTCCCTGGCAGATGAGTTGTGATCCCTCTCCGGGAAGCAGGGTGCTCACCGGACTTCCCCAAAACCCAGGTATTTCAGCTCCTCCCTTCTCCTGGCCCCGGGCCAAGGGAGCTGAGACCAAGGACCTTGCTTGCAGGCCCTGCCTGTTAAATTCCAGGCTCTGGAACCTGCAGAGAGTGGCCGTGGTTCTTTCTACAAGCACTATGGGAGCTGGACTGACTGACCCTGCCCTGCCCGGGTGAGGATGGTAGGGCAGTCCATCAGTCCCCTCTGGCTGAGGGTTTCTCCATCATCACAGGGAGGGGCTGGGGTCATGTTTCATGCCTCCCTCTTTCACTCAATTACAAGTCCTGCCTCTGGTCTCCATAATCCCTGTCAAAGAGGCCCTGTCAGCCCCACTGCCTTCGACCGACTGCAGCAGCCTCCTCTGGGCCTCCCTTCCCCCAGGCTTGCTTCTCCCATCCAACCTCTTCCCTGGTCCCCCCATCCAAGGCTCCTTTCTAAACCTGGTTATGCCACTCTTCCCAAAGAGAACAAAATCAAAGCCCGTAGCCCCTTCCTTTAGCTCAGAAGCAGGATGGGTTCAAATCCTGCTCTCTCACATACTATCCACCTGAGCTTGGGTAACTCCATGGTGCTGGACCTCCGTTCTCCCATCTGTAAAATGGACATATGAATACCTTTCTCACAAAGCAATTTTTGTTAGAATTATGGCTGCCACGTAAAGTAAAGCCTTTTCCCAAAAGGAAGGAGTCACCTTTATATTCAAATCTTCAAGGAAGTCTTTCATTTTATGTGGAGCATGTTCAATTGATTTATTCAAAAAAATATAACAGCGAAGTACCGTTTGGTGAAAACACACAACCTAAACCAATCCTAATCAACATTAGGTCTGGATGCTGACAGAGGTAACCCAAGGGATCTATTTTAAAAAAAAGGATCCAGGTAGTTATGGATGGGAGATGGATGTATCCATTTATCTCTACTACTTCCAGAAACCTGAGCTCCAAGGGCAGAGAGGTCAGGAGAGGAAACATCAGTGATGACATTCAGGAAGCTGGGAAGTAGACAAATAAGAAATTACTGCCTGTGCAGAAACGGGACAGCCAACATTTTAAGGCAACAACGGGGAAACTTCAAGAGCAAACCAACCTGCAAGGCAGAACATCCAAAGTCTGGGAATTGGCGGGATCAGGTACCTAACGATCTGGAACCCAGACCAGGATCTCAAGCTGTGGTCCATGGGCCAAATCTTACTTGACATCTATTTTTGTAAATAAAGCTTTATTAGGACATGGCTATGTCCATTTGTTCATGAACTGTCTATGGCAGCTTCTACGCGCCAAAGGCAGAGCTGAGTAGTTGCAATGGAGATGGTATTGGCCTCTGGTCTGGACAGTTGCCCTTCTTCCAACTGGGCACCAGCCTAGGGGTTTATTTTCCAGAAAGAGAAAAGCAGAGTCCCTAGCGCATGCAGGACACCAGGCACAGACGAGGGAGGAGTACCATTTGGTGAAAGTTCACACAGGGAATATGGAGGCCCACAGATCTCTTCTTCTCAACATGGCTCCCTTCCTTCGCTGCCAGGTGGGAGGCGGGAAGGTTCTTCCCAGGGAATCTGATGAGCTGAGGAGAAAGACCCAGCTGGCTCACGCCACTGCGGAGCCACACTGAAGCTCCACCTGTGTCTGCGAGCTGCCAGTCTGCTTTTCAGCCTGCAGTCTGAAAAACAAGCCAAAGGTGCTGGACATTTCAGGGAGACTCTTATGTGAAAGAGAGAGGACAAAACAAATGGAGAAAAGTAACTCAGAGGAGACAGGCTTTCAAAAACAAAAAAACTTTTTTAAAACTCCATAATTAATATGCTCAGAGATAATGGTGGCTATTATACCCATGAAACAAGATCAGGATGCTATTAAGAGGGAATAGTCAGAGAATATTTGCACAAACATTCTTTCAGATTAAAAACATGATAGCAAAGATTAAAATTCCATTAGAACTAGCGCTGTGAGAGAAAGTTTGAGGGAGGTCTCCGGGAGAGGAGAGCAAGACAAACTGATGCAGGTAACTGGAAAAAAGAGATAACAAAATCAGTCCAGGAAATCATGATCAGACCGAGGACTGTCCCCCCCTCCCTGCCCCTCCATGGGAAAAAAAAAATAAAAACCTTCAGAAAGAGAGAACAGAGAAATTTGGAGGAGAAATTGTTTTAAAAATTTAAGAAATTTGGTTTTCTGAGAGTCCAGCTCAGTGGAAAAAAAAAAACCAGGCCTTGCTAAGGCACTTCATATTGAAATTTCAGAGCACAGGGATTAAAGAGAAGATTCCAAAAATGTCCAAAGAGAAAATATAGCAGGTTTCATGCAAAGGGTTGAAAAAAAGGGAAGGCTTTGGACTTCTAATAGATAATGCCTAAAACTCAACTATCAAGAAGTTGCAGGATATTCATGTTATTTAGAGGAAGGTGATAATTACCAAGAAAACGCCCACTATTTGTCAGGTGCTGTACCAGGAACTGGGATAAAATGCGAGTAAGATACAGGACCTCCACTATCATTACAGACTAGCAGGGGAGACAGGCAGTGGCCCGATAATGTACCAAATTACAAACTGTTAAGTGCTATGAAGGAAAAGTACGGGGATCTCTTACAGAATGTGGCAGGTGAACGCGACCTGGTCTGGAAGGTCTGGGTTTCCCTGAGAAACCTATGCTTGAGACGAGGCCAGCCAGATGCCTGGAGCTAACTGGGCAGAGGGGAGGGTGTTCCAGGCAGGAGGAACCACAAGTGCAAAGGCTCTGCGGTGAGAGGAGGTGGCAGGGCCCCAACCCTCATCAGAATCACCTGAAGGGATCTCAGAACAGATGGCTGGTCTCACCCTCATGAGTCTCTGATTTAGTAAGTTTGGGGATTTGCGATTCAAATAATTCCCAGATGATTTTGATGCTGTTGGTCCAGAACCACAGTTTGAGAAGCCCTGACCTGAATGTCTGCAGAGCCCAATCGTTAAGGAATTTGTAGTTCATCTTTCAGGCTAGTGGTTCTCAAACAGAATAATCGGGGCACTGGTTGCAAATTTCCAGCTCCCTCTCCCTGCTCCTTGGGCTGGGCAGGGCCTGACAAGGTGTGCTGACTCGGATGCCCATGGTCCCAGAGGCCGCTGGAGGGCTGGGAGCCGGGAAACGGGCAGACGCCTCTGGCAGTAAAGCGGCAGGGAGGTGGCGGGCCTCACCAACCCAGGTCAGGGACTGGCGGCGGACGGGGCAGGACTGAGGGCTACCCAAAACTGAAGAGCCTGTAGGGTCCTGGCCAGCCCAGCGGCTCTTGCCTTGGGGGTCCTGGATCAGATTTCAGGTTCCTCAGCCAACGAGCACTGTCAGGCAGAAAGCCCTTCTCCAGGTGGCCAATTTCAGGTTTCAGGCGTCAGCTGGATTTTCTGCTCCGAGTCCCCTGCAACCTCCGAAAGTTCACTGCCAAATTGATTTCCAAATTTTGTAAGACAAATGTATTCCCAGGTGAAAACGTCTGTATCTGATTTCTTCTGCGGATGACCCAGCCACGGTGGAAAGTTGCTGTGTTTGACTTTAGACTCCACCAGAGGCAGCTTCCGTTTCTCAGACAACTGACGAAGCCTCAGTTCCAACCGTATCCCATCAGATGGAGTGGGCCAGCCTTGGCCTCCCTAAGGCCCCAGCCCAGGCTCCTGCCAGCAAGGCAGAGTCGATTCCAGACCCTACAAAGCGCTCAAGCCTCCTCACTCCCCACTGGGAGAGGCCTGCTGTTTCTTGACCAGAATAAGAGCAAGCAAAAGTCCCAAAAGACCCCACACATAAGGCCCTTATCGGCCCTGCATCACGCCTGCCTCTCTGGGACCCTCCCCGGGCAGTCTCAGTCCGGCCACGTTTGGACACAGGAT
Source organism: Camelus dromedarius (assembly GCF_036321535.1). Classification (NCBI taxonomy): domain Eukaryota; kingdom Metazoa; phylum Chordata; class Mammalia; order Artiodactyla; family Camelidae; genus Camelus; species Camelus dromedarius. The sequence continues at coordinate 24,030,344 of NC_087462.1, forward strand.
GGGGCTCAAATGAAAGGTAATTCACAGCTGCCCATGTGACATGGCGCCATTGGTAGAAAGTCCCAGGAACTGGGGCCCTGGGCTGGCTGTAGGCTTCTGGGGGACTCTTGGGACCTGTGTATTGTATTGGTGGTGGTGGGGGCTATGGGAGAAGGGCCTAGAGACTCTTGCCTTCCTGCCCATTTTCAAAGTCCCATGCCATTTATGAAGTACCATCTCCACCCCCCTATCCTGCCCCCAAACATACTGTATTTTTTATTTTAAAAATTTTTTTATTGATGTGTGGTTGATCTACAATGTTAGTTTCAGGTGTACAGGAAAGTGATTCAGGTGTACATATACATACATATATATATATATATTTTCCAGATTCAATTCTATTATAAGCTATTACAAGAAACTGAACATAGTTCCCTGTGCTATACAGTAAGTCCTTGTTGTTTATTTATTTTATACATAGTGGTATGTATGTTAATCCCAGACTCCCAATTTATCCCTCTCCCACTATTTCCCCTTTGGTAACCATAGTTTGTTTTCTATGAGTCTGTTTTGGGGTTGTAAATAGAATTTGTATCTTTTTTTTTTTAGATTCCACATATAAGTGATACCACATGATATTTGTCTTTGTCTGATTTACTTCACTCAGTATGATAATCTCTAGGTCCATCCATGTTGCTGTGAATGGCATTAGTTCATTTTTTTTGTGGCTGAGTAGTGTTCCATTGCATATTTTCACCACATCTTTTTTATCCAGTCATCTGTCAATGGACCTTTAGGCTGCTTCTATGTCTTGGCTATTGTAATAGTGCTGCTGTGAACATTGGGGAGCATGTGTCTTTTTGAATTAGAGTTTTCTCTGGATGTATGCCCAGAAACGGAATTGCTGGATCATATGGTTACTCTATTTTCAGTTTTTTAAGGAACCTCCATACTGTTTTCCATGTTTCTCTGTGAGCTTTGACCTCCTTCGGTTTCTTCAATCCTCAGAGCAGCCCCATGCAGCAGTATTCCCGCCTTCTGTGTGACTCAGGGCACGGCCTTCTGCTCAAGGGCACCAGACCTCCCCCTGCACCCAGGTCGAGCCCCGCCACCTTGCCCTGGCCTACGCCACGTCGCCGGACCTGTCCCGTGGCTACATCTCTGACCTCACCGCAAGTGCCCGCGTCCTGGTTAACCACACAGACCTTCTTCCTGCTGGAATGTAAGCTCCCTGACAGGCTAGGGCCTGTCTATCTTATTTCCTAGTGCTTGGCGTCTGAACTGGAGCTCAGAAATATTATGCAAATGAACGGTGAAAACCAAGGTCCATGGAGAAGTGACTGGCCCCACATCACAAGCTGTCGCAGCTGGCACTGGCCTGGCTGTCACAGCGCCTTCCCTGCTGCTCCCTTTCCTGGGCTGAGGTACTGGCTTGGCCAGCCTGAGGTGGCTCTGTGTGGGCCGTGGACTCTGATGAATGTTTCCTGCTCCAAAGAACCTCCTGGAAGGCAGAGATGCTGCATCTGGGCTTATCCTGCAGAGACAGCTGCAGAGCCTAACCAGGTAGCCAGTGCAATAGTCTCAGGGGTTGGGGGAGAGGCTTTGAAGCCAAATAGACCGAGGCTGACTCCCAGCCTGGCCACTCACTGGGTGAGTGGCCCTGGGCAGGTCACCTAATGTCCCCGAGGCTCGGTTTCCTGGTCTATAAACCCGGAATCACCGGGCATTTACCTTCTCGGCTTGTGCAGCTTACGTGAGACCCCACAGGCCCGGCTCCTGGGGCCTACCAGGGGCTGAGGCAAGGAACTCACAATCCAGGTTGAGCCCCCAGGGCTGTCTGGGTAAATGACCCGCAGAGAATCAGTGGTCCTCAGAGCAGACGATGGTGCCACATTGGGCCGGGTCCTTCGGGGAGGGCTCTGAGGACAGAGACAGCCACTGTCAGGAGGGTGGGGTGGGCACACATGCCACAAGCCCAGGAGTGTGGACACATACACTTGGCTTCTCAAATTCAGGCAGAGCTGGGACACCTCCATGGTTTTTCATCTCTTAATCCCGTCTGTTATCAGCTGTTGGGAAATAGCCCAGCCCTGTCTCCAAGCTGGCAGAGGCTTCCTCTGAATTCCACGGAGAGAACAAAGGGTTTTGAAGGGGCAACACAGCTGCCCAGACTGGCAGCCCAGGCGGCTGGCTGGGAGGAGGGCACGGGAAAGCCGAGCAAAGACACTTGGCCAGGAGGCTGACCAGCTGGCCTGCCAGGGACCACTCCAGGCCCTGGGCATCGGGGGGCAGGAGGGGGGTGTCTTCTCTTTGAGGAGTGCCCCTGTGTTTAGGAACTCAGGAGGCAGAGTTGGTGGTGTGGAGTTCCTGGCCAAGACCACCCCAGGATGCAAGGTGGGTGGCTGGGTCAGGTCCCCGCTGGGCGACCTCCCACACGCCATAGCTACCCCCTTCCCCGGAGCTTGGAGTGGTCCATGGTCATGTGTGGCTGTCCCAAACCTTCTGATCACCTCCTCACATTTCGATGCTTTCCCATAGTATAAACCCAAGTTTCCAACACGGATCACAGACTTCCCTGCTGTCTTGGGGCTAGGGGCAGGTGGGGTTCCAGGGCTCAGACACATCCGACTCGCTCAGAGCTGAGTTAGGCGGAGGCAGAGGCAGGGCTCAGGGCTGCCCATCTGCAGGTCGAGGCAGTGGGAGTCTAAGCCAGCAGCGCTGAGGAGGCCTCCCGATCTGGCGGGCGTGCCCCTGGTGGGCCGGTTCACTCCCAGAAGCTCCTCCTCCTAGGGCTTCATATCCCTTCGTAAGGAAACTCTTTTTCCTTTTTTCTTAAATTAGCTGGAGTGGGTCCTGTTGTCCGCAACCATGAATCCCTGGCAGAGTTTCAAACTCTCCTGCCTACCGGCGTGAGCAGGTTACACAGATAAAGGAAACAGGCTCATTTAGCAAAAATCACAAGACAGGCCTTTTTTGGGTCTAGATTTGATTTTTGACAGAGATGTGGTTAAAAGAAGGCTTTCTGACTGGTGTGAGGTGATACCTCATTGTAGTTTTGATTTGCATTTCTCTGATAATTAGTGATATTGAGCATTTTTTCATGTGCTTTTTGATCATTTGTATGTCTTCCTTGGAGAATTGCTTGTTTAGGTCTTCTGCCCATTTTTAGATTGGGTTGTTTATTTTTTTCTCATTGAGTCGTATGAGCTGCTTATATATTCTGGAGATCAAGCCTTTGTTGGTTTCACTTGCAAAAATTTTCTCCCATTCCGTAGGTTTTCTTCTTGTTTTACTTCTGGTTTCCTTTGCTGTGCAGAAGCTTGTAAGTTTCATTAGGTCCCATTTGTTTATTCTGGCTTTTATTTCTTCTAGGAGAAAATTTTTGAGATGTATGTCAGATAATGTTTTGCCTATGTTTTCCTCTAGGAGGTTTATTGTATCTTGTCTTATGTTTAAGTCTTTAATCCATTTTGAGTTGATTTTTGTATATGGTGTAAGGGAGTGTTCTAGCTTCACTGTTTTACATGCTGCTGTCCAGTTTTCCCAACACCATTTGCTGAAGAGACTGTCTTTATTCCAATGTATATTCTTGCCTCCTTTGTTGAAGATCAGAATGGCCGTCATTCAAAAATCCACAAATGACAAATGCTGGAGAGGCTGTGGAGAAAGGGGAACCCTCCTACACTGCTGGTGGGAATGCAGTTTGGTGCAGCCACTATGGAAAACAGTGTGGAGATTCCTCAAAAGACTAGGAATAGACTTACCATATGACCCAGGAATCCCACTCCTGGGCTTGTATCCAGAAGGAACCCTACTTCAGGATGACACCTGCACCCCAATGTTCATAGCAGCACTATTTACAATAGCCAAAACATGGAAACAGCCTAAATGTCCATCAACAGGTGACTGGATAAAGAAGATGTGGTATATTTATACAATGGAATACTACTCAGCCATAAAAACTGACAACATAATGCCATTTGCAGCAACATGGATGCTCCTGGAGAATGTCATTCTAAGTGAAGTAAGCCAGAAAGAGAAAGAAAAATACCATATGAGATCGCTCATGTGTGGAATCTAAAAAACAAAAACAAAAACAAAAACAAACAAACAAACAAACAAAAACAAAGCATAAATACAGGACAGAAATAGACTCACAGACAGAGAATACAGACTTGTGGTTACCAGGGGGGTGGAGGGTGGGAAGGGATAGACTGGGATTTCAAAATTGTAGAATAGATAAACAAGATTACACTGTATAGCACAGGGAAATATACACAAAAAGTTATGATAACTCACAGAGAAAAAATGCGACAATGAGTGTGTATATGTCCATGAATGACTGAAAAATTGTGCTGAACACTGGAATTTGACACAACATTGTAAAATGATTATGAATCAATAAAAAATGTTAAAAAAAATTTAAAAAAAAGAGAAGGCTTTCTTTACTAGACAGAGATGTGGTTAAAAGAAGGCTTTCTTTACTAGGAGAAAAGAGAGGGCAAGCCCCAGAGTAAATGGTGCCTGGTCATCAATTTCAGGGCAAGAGAGACAATAAGGAGTCGTGGGGACTGCGGCACACTGGAGATGACACACCCTGTCTAAAGGGGCAGCTACTATGTGGTTACGGAAGACTGTATCCCGATCTTTCCATTTTTCAAGAGAAACCAGAAATCAGGATTTTTGATGTGAAATGTCCTATATCTTCAATTATTTTGAAAACGCAAGGCTGAAAAACCCCAGAAGCTCAACACCTTAAATCTGGGTTTGGCCTGAGGTTGCCACTTTGTGCCCACAGCCTACAGGATCAAGTTCTAGCTCTTTACGACACATTTAAAGTTCTCTGCACAAACCCAGACTCATTTCCTCCTGCCTTCTCCTTTTCTCCCCTCCCCCACCTCTGCAGGCCCAGAACCCTTACCCTCTGCCCCTTTCCTTTCCTTATTCCCCGACCTAGCAAAATGCCTGTGCGTCCTCTAAGATCACCCCAATGGTCGATCCTTTGTGAAATGCATCCCCATCTCTTGGATTCCAGTATCCAGGTCTTGGGGCTCCCACAGTCCCCTCTATTATCCTTCCACCCTGCTTCTCACCCCGTGAGAACCACCAGAGCATCTGTGACCCCAGCCCGGTGCCAGGAGCACATCCCTCTTTGGAGAGTCTTGGCGGGAGACTGGCCCTCTGGGGAGGTGGGGTTCTCCCCGGGTCTCAGAGGGCATCCATCCTAGTGAAATGGGGTATGTTGGGTCCAGTTTAGGGAACCCTACATGGCGAGGGTAGACCTGCCTGCTTCTTCCTGCCTCAGTGACGTGGGGCTCTCCAAAACTCGGTGGGGACCATGAAAGGTAGCCAAAGGGCAGCTGGCCTCACTGTCCAATGAGTAAGCCCCGCTTCCGGATGTTGGAAACATCCACGCACCTTCAGGTAGAGGTTTTCCCTTTCTCCTTCGGGGAGGAGCTGGGCGAGCACTTGGTCTTGTCCGTGTCCTCCATTCCACGCCCCCAGGCTGCAGCCTCAGCCGGCTTGCCCCTTCTCCACCTCCCTCTCTAGCTGCAGGGTTCGCCTTCCTCCTGGCCTCCTGAGTGGGGTGGTGACTTGCTTCAGTTCACCCAGCTTGACCCAGGCTCACTTCACATCCGTTAAGCTCCTACTTGGCGCCTGAGTGGAAGCAGGCTCTCTCCCGGGGCCGTGCTCTTAACTACGACTTCTGACACCCAGAGCCCTCTGCACTCCCCACCCCAGAGGCAGCCGGACGGTACGGAGAGCGTCCACAGGGAAGTCAGACGGACCCACTCAGTATGAGCGCCCCCCGGGACAGTGACATCTCGGCTGCGCACTCTGAGCCAAATTTCTGTGACATTGGGAGGCGCAGGGAGATAAGAAAGGCCAATCAAGCATCCAGATGTGCCCCGGGCACAGAGGAGCTGTCCCCCAGCCCCAGCCTGTGCAACTCACACCCCGCAGCGTGGTGCAGCGGCTTAGGTCCACAGGCAGCGAGTCACGCAAAACCGTGCCGGGCTGAAGTCCTCCTGGGAGATCCTGAGGAAGGTGTCCTGCAGCATCTGGCCCCGTAAGAAGACAGGGCAGCAGACTGCTCCTCCCAGAGCTGGTGGCTCCCGCCTGTGCACCGACGCCAGATAAAATGGTCGCTTGTGTCTGGTGGAGACCATGTATTTAAGCCCTAGATGATTCCTTGGGACCATATGGAACAAACCCAACCACCCCTCACAAAGGCTCGTGATTGACGGGCAAAGCCACAAGCCAATTCTGCATCTCTAGGAGACGTGCGTTCCTCAACCCTCTGCGTCCCGGAAGCCTTCTTCTAGTCCTGCCCCATCTGATAGCATCCTTCCCTCTACACCAGGGTGCCTGGAACTGAGTCCTCAGGTCAAGCTTCAGACTGGAGCAGGATAATCCCCTCCCTTGTTGAAGATATTATGCTCCTGTTATCACAGCCTCAGATCCTGCCCTGACGTGCAGGCAGTCGAAGACATGATGAGTTTCTCACCCAAGCCTTTATGCTGCCCCTCTCCGGGACTCAGCTTGGCCATATGCACAGGGCTGCCCTGTTTCCGTCCAGCCGGTCTGGTAGGGGGTGGTATGAGCGGGAAGGCGTTGGCTGTGGGAGTCAGTCCCTAGGCGTCCCTGGTGTGCAGTGGGGAAGCATTCTCACTGACTCACAGCCAACTCCACATGTTTGGGGGAAGACAACAGGTATACGATTTAAATACCAAAGATATGCTCACTTATGCGCTGGAGTGAACATGAGCGGGGACGTGAGTCCGCCTGATCCTCAATGGGCCTCGGCTCCCACGGGCCTTGTGAGGGGTGAGAACCTCCAGCTGAGCTTCTGGAGTTTGGTGGCTAAGCACTTTCTAGTACTCGAAGGCTCCTGCACGCAAGCCCAAGATGGTTTTCTTCCCTCTCCCAGCGCTGGAGCAAACACCAGCTCTGCGGGGTTCTAGAGAGAGGGTGCATCTGGCATCTTCTGGGTGACCTGAGGGATTTTCAGGAGCAATATGAACTATGCAAGATCTTTTTTTTGACTTCTGTAATCACTTCAGAATAAAAATCCCATCTAAAATGTGACTTTGTAAAATGACAAACGAACTTTTATAAAACAGAAACAGACTCACAGACATAGTAAACAATCTTATGGTTACCAGGGGGAAAGGGGTGGGAAGGGACGCACTGGGAGTTCAATATTTGCAAATATTAATTAGTGTATATAAAATAGATAAACAACAAGTTTCTACTGCATAGCACAGGGAATTGTATTCAATATCTTATAGTAACCTAGAATGAAAAAGAATGTGAAAACGAATATATGTATGGCAGCAACATTATTCTGTACATCAGAAATTGACATATTGTAACAACTGACTATACTTCAATTAAAAAACAAAGTTAAACCTGCTGTCTCATTGCATTACGTGTTCACTTGCTGAAGTCTGGATGGAGCGAAGCTGCCAAACCCTGCAGGTAGCCCCAGGTGCTTCAGCCAGTGGGACCCAGGAAATGGAGTATCACTTAACCTAGAGCAATGATCTGTGCCTCTGCCCAGGGCACCTGGAGACGTGGAGGGAGCCCCGTGCCCCTGCTCAGACTGCCCCTGCCAAGCTGGACAGACCTGGCTGGCACGGCCAAGAACACAGAGGAGACATGGTGCATCCTGCGAGGCTACCTGCACACCAGTGGAGACCAGGATGGGTGAGACCAGGAGAAACAGGCTCAGGGGAACAAGCACAGGAGAGATGGTTTGGCCCAGGGAAAAGAGTGCTTGCTGCTAGAGATTCTACAAAGTGAGCTGTCACCTGACAGGAGGGCGCTCTTCATCCCAGACCTGCCAGAGCTCCAGGTGAGAGACGCTGTTCTCAGTGCAAATGTTTCTTCGTTTCGGGTCATGGGGGAAGCAGAGTGATACCCAGCAGCCCTCAGCCAAAGCTGCTCAGCAAAGAAGTCAGAGAACCTCCACCTGGACAGTCCCCTGCCAATCGAAGAGCCCTGCTGATGGAGTCCGCAGGACAGAGGTGCATCCCCATGGCCACCCGTGTCCTGTTGTGTGACCTTTGACGGGCCCTTCACCCCCCAGTGCTGCAGACGCCTTGTCCACAAAGCAGGACCTACTACGAGAGGCTGATGTGAGTGACAAGGAGAAAACTCACACACAGAACCAGCACGTGGAGGGGATGGAGCGGGCTCTTGGGAACACTGATTTATTTTAATAAAAAGATGGCTGTGATATGCCAGTAATTCTCAATTCATTCTTTTGCAAGCCCCCCTTTCTATTTATATGTATTCCTATTAAATAAGAAGCCAGACTTAATGTATGACATAGAGGCTGTCAGTAGTACTTGTAGGCGGAAATGATTAAAACAGAGGAGAATAATAGAGACAGATTCCAGGCTTAAAGAAAGATGAAAGCTCTCAGATTGCAAAGGGCCCCAGAACACCAGATAGAGTTAAGAAGGAATCCCTATCTCGCATGACTGGGAAATGATGCTGTAAACCCGAAATTGACACAATGTAACTGACTATACTTCAGTTAAAAAAAAAAAAGAAGAAAGAACCCCTATCTCAACATGTAACAGTGAAACTGAAGACTCTCAGAGACAGAGAGGTCAAAAAGTCTCGGGAGAGCAGAGCCTGCGATAAAGGAGCCAGATGCAGATCGACACCACTGCTACCGGCAGCAGCGCTGCCTGCAAGACGACAAGGTAGCAGTCGTTTTGAGAACTAATGTGAGGATTGAGGCTCTAAGTCCTGAACTTTGAACTTTGACTTTTACATCCAGTCAACTTGCATCCGCCTGCGAGGAGACGACCAGGACATTCTCACACGCAGAAGGCCCTAGACGGTCTGCCACACAGAGACCCACGTGGGAAACCGTCCTGGAGAAATAATTCAGACAAGAGAAGAGACAAACCCAGGAGATGCCCCGAGACACACGATCCAGGGGTGGTCAGATTCCCAAGTGCCCCCTTCCCTGTCCTAATTAGCTAAGACCGAGAAAAAAGAGAGAGACGGCACATCCCTAATAACATGATGGGAACCGGGCGAAGGGGACCCCAGGGACGCGAGGGCATGGTGCAGTTCCTGCCTGGACAGGAGCACGTACAGATAACAACTTTATTTATAAAAAGAAAGGATGAACAAAGCAACACAGGAAAAGCAGAGACAAGCTGGAGCCATAAACTTCTCAGTAAAAAGGCTGAGACAGTTGATTGGATAAAACACAAAATCCAGTTAAGGCTTTTTACAGGACAGACAACGAAGCCATAAATCAAAGTAATGAAGAGGCGAAGGGGGTGCGGATGGGGCAGATGTGACATTTCTTGGAGCTGGATGTGGACCATGGGGTTTCAGTCCGCGACTCCTGTCTATCTTGGCACGTCTGAATTTTTTCCATCACAAAATGCTTTTCTCCTAAAAGCGTGTTTTTGACCAAAATTTCTCTCTTTTCCGAAAGTCCAAGACAGCTGTAAATTGCTCATTTTTACATGGGGCCCATCGCCTGAACGTTCAGAAATGGTTAAATAGAAACGAGTTTCGAGGACTTGGTACGACTGGGGGATGAGAGAACATGCACATTGCCTCCGGAAATGGCCCAATCTTCTCTTTAGAAAGATCATTATAAAGTGTCAGAGATGAAAGGAAAATTGTGTTTAAGTTGATCTTTTAAAATTAAACATAAATATCTACGTACATTTAAAGATCATACATATATGCCTATTTCCATTTACGGACCCTCACACGAGCCGCCAAATGGGAACCCGGAGGCTGTCAACAAGATCGCCAGTAATAGTTGCCTCTAGGGGGTAGATCACATAAGGGGCCTTTTTATTATTTTCCTTCCCCCGTGAAAAGATCATGTGTCCCGAGCTGCGTTTGTGCAGTAACAGCTAACGTGTTTTCCCGTCATTATTAATCAGAGCCACACGCAGCGGCGGGTCAGCGCCTCTGACGGCTGTAGACAGGCAGACTTCCACGTGGGCGGATAGCGCTCCAGCTGAAAGCCAAGACACCGAGGGTCGGGCGGGCCTGAGAGGCCCACCCCTCGCCAGGCATGATTTTTCATCCATTTTTGAAATAGCAAAAATCATTGGTGGCTCCCATTACAACCTTTGGGGATCTGAGAAGGGGCCATGAGTCCACCCGCAGCGGGTGGTGGCCCTGCTCACGTCCCCTCTTGCTCCTCTGTGGCCTCGCTGTCCACTGGGGGCACTTGGAGCAGCACCACCCAGAGAGGTTTCTGTGACGCTGGACACGTTTGCCGAGCCGTCCCACGTGGAAGCCGAAAGCCACATGTTGGCTATTGAATAGCTGAAACGTGACCAGTCCAGCGCAAGAACTGAATTTTTTTTAAAGTTAATTTGTTTTAATGTGCCACTGTTGACTTTTTTTTGGGGGGGGTAATTGGGTTTATATATATATATATATTTTTTAAACGGAGGTACTGGGGATTGGACCCAGAACCTTGTGCATACTAAGCGTGCGCTCTACCACTGAGCTGTACCCCCCTGGAACTTTTAATTTCACTGAACTTTTGTTTTTGAGTTTTTATAATTTTATTTTGTTGTTTTCCCAGTAATTTCACTGAACATTAATTTGAATTTAAGCAGCCATGGGTGAACCTTGGAAACATGATGCTAAGTGAAAGAAGCCAGGCAGAAATTAAGGTGTGTATGTATGATTCCAACTACATGAAATGTCCAGAACAGGACTCTGGCTTCACAAAGACAGAAAGTAGATGAGTGGCTGCTGGATGTGGGCAGAAGTGGGGACTGGAAGTGACTGCCATGGTTTCTCTTTGTGGCGATGGAAGTGTCCTGGAATCAGGCAGTGGACATGATTGCAAGCACTGTGAATACATGAAAAACCACTGGACTGCACACTTGAAAGTGGTGAATTGTATGTTGTGGGAATTATTTCTCAATTTTAAAATACGGGAAAAAAAATGAAATAGACACAGGGGCTACTGGCTACCGTATTGGACAGCAGAGCCCTAGAGGCTTTTAAAGAGGGGTCCAGGTCTTTGATCTTCCCCCCTGCTCCAAATTCATGTCTCCTGGTCGCAGTGGTGCCCCTCAGGGGACTTCCCTGCCCTCCAGGGGCTCCTCACAGCCTCTGCTCCCCCCACAGCCCTTGGCTCCCGCCCCAGCTCCAGCCGCACTTGACCCCCGATCATACCCCTGGGCTCCTCAGCTGCTGCCCTTGGCCTGGGGGGCTCCTCCCACCAGCTGTGCCTCACCTTCAAGTCTCCTGCAGGGACACCTGCTCCTGCCACACTTCTACGCGATGACCCTCAGGTACTGTCATCTGCCACGTTCTTCTTACTTTGCTCAAAACACCCCCCGATGTTATTTTCCCCTTTGAGCTTACTGAGGAGAGGAGAGAGGGCCAGGAAGTCACCCCAAACTGGCCCTGGCTGGGTCAAGGCCCTCTCTGACTCCCCCACACCAGACCCCCTCCTCATCGCAGCCCTGGTCACACTGCTTCCTGACTGAAGCCCCTCCCCCATCAGGAGAGGGCTGGTTGGTGTGTGGCCTCAGCGCACCTCACAGGCTGGACCAGGTGGGCATCGGCTCAGATTTGCTGCCGGACAATGGACAGCGGTGATGACATCGTCACGGCTGGTAAACGGTTCACAAGGCGCCTTCACGCCCATTCGTTACTTGGCTCCTGGGCTGAGCTCTCTGCCTGGATGCAGTGCATTCTGCCCTGAGAGGGGAGGGAGGGTCTGCAGGGCCTCTTGCCAGGACCAGCCCTCATGGATGCCTGATGTCTCCCTAAGCCTAATTTGGGGAGGGGATTCCTAAGGTCCTGGGTCCAACTTGCCACCTGCTCCAAATCCAGCATTTCCCATCTGAGACCCCGAGCATGCATTCCCTGCACAGGGCCGGGTTTGGGGGCCATGGGGCCCACTGACTGCTGGCGGGAGGCCCGACTCCCCACTGCAGAGGGTCAGCCTCCCCTGTCGGCACGGGCGCGACAGGCTGACCCTCCAATCCCACCTGAATCCAAGCAGGGAGAGGGACTGAGCGCGTGTGAAAAGGCGCTTCACGAACCACACAGAAGGCGGCATTGTTTCCCTGTGTCTTGTCAGACAAAGTCTGGAAGGGATTCTTGGCAGGAGCTCTGATGAGGCCTTACCAAATTCTCAGCACAGCAAGGACCCGGGTGATTGATGTGGAGAAAAACATTTTCACCAGCCCCCTCATCTGGTTTGTATTAAGAGATTTCCATGCCTGGGTTTTTTTCCCAAGGTAAAAACACACGATGAGTTGGGAGCAAAGAAACAACAGAGGGGACAGGCCGCTGGGAGTGGGGGGATCTGGGGGGAGCCCAGACTGAAAGATGTGACCGAGGTAGAGGGAAGCCCCTTGCCCTTTAGGGCTGGTGGGCAACAGAGCCCAGCGGGCGGGTAACCAGCGATGACGGAGACGCTGGGACTGGCTTCCTTTCTCACTTTATTAAAGTCACAATGGATTTGGCAGCAAAAAAAAAAAAAAAAAAAAAAAGTGGTCCCTGGCAGCCCTTACCCCATGGCAGTGCCATCCCAGCCCCTCACCCCACGCCTGGCTGCCCCGTCCCCTCCTCTTGCTGCCTTATCTTCCTCCCCAGCACTGTCAGCATCAGATGTAACTGGAGGCTGTGTTTTGTTTGTTTTCTGTCTCCCTGCTGTAGCAAGCAAGCCCCACAAGGACATGGGACTGTTGATGGCAGGAATGAATGAATGACCTGCTCCTCCTCCTGCCTTCCCGGCCCCTACCTGGGCCCCGGGCTCCTCCTCACTTGGGTAGGGTGTCTGTGTGGCTCCAGTCTCACTGGTTTGGAGGACGCAGCCCCTTGCAGTGGCCCTGATGGGGGTGAGCCTCTGGCTTCCCCCTGGGTTCTTCTCTCCCTCTTGGGGTTGGAGAGGGTGGGTGGAGTTGGGAAAAGCCCCCAAACCCCAGTGAAGCCACTGAACGCCTGCTCGAGGACCCAGCTCGAATTGGTCTCTCGGCCTTCCAGGTCCTCCTCTCCAGGCGTCCTACGATCAGGTTACTAAGCAGAGCTGGCTGAGTACCCAGAGACTAGGTCTGGGACTCACCCTTCCCCTGCCTAAAATAACCTTGAGCACTTTCCCGCTTAGCCAGCTTTTACTCATGTCTCAGGGCAGAGTGCCCATGCCACCTCCTCCAGGAAGACTTCCTGGTCTTGTCCCTCTGTTCCTCCTTGTTTCTGACTCCATCTTGCTCTGAAGCATGGCCTGTTTCTCCATCACAGTCTTTGGTGCTTGGACATCATTAGCTCACCTGGCGAGATCTCAGATCCCTTTGGGATCCCAGCACCCATCGCAGTGCACAGAGAGGGTTTACTGGGCTGATGCGTGAAGAAGAGTGGCCAGCACGGCCCCAGCACCCAGCACGGGGTCAGGGCAGAGCAGGCAGGAAACATGGCTGGATGAACAGAGGGACCGCGGGGTGGGTTTCCGGCCACCCCTCCCTCCCCTGGCCTGTTAGGCCTGTATGGCCCACCTGCTCTGCCTCCCCAGCCTCGACTGATGACAGCTCCCTTCTTGTCCCAGGGCACCTGCCCAGGGCTCAGGCTTTTCCCTCCAGTGCTCAAGCTGCTCTCCCTGGACCGTGGGCTCAGCTGCATCAAACCCCTGTTTTTTAAAAAGCTGAGTGGCACAGTAGCTGCCATTCCACAATCACACCGCATCCTCTTGTCCAAAGAGGGACAAAGCCAGCTGGGGTCGTCTCCCGGGCTGCCAGGAGGACCAAAGCTACTTCAGAGCTCCATCACCTGCCCCGACAGCTTGGTGCAGGAGTGACCTCCGGCCACATGGAGCCTTGGTAGCCGGTATCTGGCTGCCCACGTAGTTTGAGATCGCTCAGAAATAAGCCAGGAGAGAGCCACGCGGCCAGCCACAGAGGTGGGGCAAGGAGGATTCTGACTTTGGGTAAAGAAAGAGGGGAGGAGAGACAAAGCATGATAAGGACTGAGGGAGGACAGCGCTTAGCTCTGGTGCCGGCAGTTAACCAGCAGTCTGAGATGAAGAGGGACGAGTGACATTTTCTGCTAGTGAATGAGTGACTGCGTGTGTGCACGTGTGGGTGATCCACCGGCAAGCACGTTCTGAGTGTCCACTTTGTGCGATGCTGGGGACACAGCTCAGTGGGCCTCGGCCCAGGGAACTGAGCTTGGTGGAAAGACATCCCAGAAGGTACAAGCGGTCCCCAGCAGGAGGTGCCTGGGGCTGCCAGGGTGGGTAACCGGGGGCCTGACCTGGTCTCAGGGGTCAGGAAGACTGTGTGGGTTTGGATGAGGAGAGGGTATGCTGGGTATGGGACACATGTGGGGCAGGGGAGGGGGTGGTCCAAGGGCGGATCCGTGGGGGAGGCACAAAGCTGGCAGTACGGTCAGGGGCCGGATTTGGGGCAACAGTGGGGATTGTGGATTTCATCCTTCTGAGGAAAGTGTTAACTTCATGACGCTCAGCCTGTGGGCTGTATTTTGTGTCCCGGGCTGTATTTTGTGTCCCAGGCTGTCAGGGACAAAATTGTGCCCCTTCCCTAATTCAGAGGTTAAAGTCCTGCCCCACCCCCAGCCCCAGTGGGCCTTCAGGGAGGTAATAAGGGTAAACAAAGTCATAAGGGTGGGGCCCCAATCCCACAGGATTGGTGTCCACATAGAAAGGGTCAGAGATACCAGAGACATCTCTCCTTTTCTCTCTCTCTCCACTGGGGAGGACCCAGCGAGAAGGTGGCCGTCTACAAGCCAGGAAGAGAGCCCTGTCCAAGACCTGACCCCCACAGCACCTTGGTCTTGGATTTCCAGCTTCCAGACCAGTGAGAAAGTAAATTTCTGCATTAAAGCCCCCAGCCTTGGTGTTTTGTGATGGCAGCCAGAGCAGACTGACACACAGGCCCCAAGTTAGAGCGTTTCATCCACGCTTTCCCCTTCACTCCCCAGGCGGCCCTGTGCGCTGGGCACCGTCCTCACTGCCCTTGCCCTGAGCAGAGAAGCCAGCGAGCTTCGAGGGGCTAGGGGCTGGATGCCTCGACAGGTTTGCAGAGCCAACAGTGCAACTGTAAAAGCACCTTCCAGCTTTGAGACTTTTCTCTCTTAAAAGAAGAGAGATACGATGGCTACCTTTTAAATTAGCAAGATGGAAGGGCTATTACACAAATTTAAATAAAAATAGATGTTAAGCTGATGGTGTGAGACGTTCTGCTAAAGAGAGTGACGATCAGGGGAGGGGATGAGATGAAACCTCAATGGCCTCAGGTATTTAGAATGATTTGTGTGTGTGTTTATTATTTTTTTAAATTTAAGTGTAGTTAATTTACAATGTTGTGTTAGTTTCAGGTGTACCGCCAAGTGATTCAGTTCTTTTTCAGATTCTTTTTCATTAGAGGCTATCATAAGATATTGAATATAGTTTCCTGTGCTATATAGTAGGTCCTTCTTTATCTATTTTATTTATTTATTATTATTTATTTATTTATAGCATGTTTAAAAAATACTTATTTTGCGTAGGGGGAGATAATTATGTGTGTGTGTATGTATGTATTTATTAACATTTTTTATTGAGTTATAGCTATTTTACAATGTGTCAAATTCCAGTGTAGAGCACAATTTTTCAGTTATACATGAACATACATATATTCATTGTCACATGTTTTTTTGCTGTGAGCTACCACAAGATCTTGTATATATTTCCCTGTGCTATACAGCATAATCTTGTTTATCTATTCTACATTTTGAACTCCCAGTCTGTCCCTTTCCACCCCCCTGCCCCCTTGGCAGCCACAAGTTTGTATTCTATGTCTATAAGTCTGTTTCTGTTTTGTATTTATTATTATTACTATTTTTTTTTTAGATTCCACATATGAGTGATCTCATATGGTCTTTTTCTTTCTCTTTCTGGCTTACTTCACTAGGAATGACATTCTCCAGGGACATCCATGTTGCTGCAAATGGCGCTATGTTGTCATTTATATGGCTGAAAAGTATTCCATTGTAAAATATACCACATCTTCTTTATCCAGTCATCTGCTGATGGATATTTAGGCTGTTTCCATGTCTTGGCTATTGTAAATAGTGCTGCTATGAACATTGGGGTGCAGGTGTCATTTTGAAGTAGGGTTCCTTCTGGATAGATGCCCAGGAGCGGGATTCCTGGGTCATACGGTAAGTCTATTCCTAGTCTCTTGAGGAATCTCCATGCTATTTTCCACAGCGGCTGCACCAACCTGCATTCCCACCAGCAGTGCAGGAGGGCTCCCCTTTCTCCACAGCCTCTCCAGCACTTGTCATTTGTGGACGTTTGAACAACAGCCGTTCTGACTGGGAATGATTGCTCTTTATACCTATGTTAAGAGTGATCTTTCTATCAAAACTACAAAGACATGTCACCTCACACCAGTCAGAACAACCATCATTCAAAAGCCTACAAATAATAAATGCAGGAGAGGATGCAGAGAAAAGGGAACCCTCCTACAGTGTTGGTGGGGATGTAAATTGGTGCAGCCACTGTGGAAACAGTATGGAGGTTCCTTAAAAAACTAAAAATAGAGTTACCATATGATCCCACAATCCCATTCCTGGGCATGTATCTGGAGAAAACTCTAATTTAAAAAGATACAGGGGGGGGGTATAGCTCAGTGGTAGAGTACATGCTTAGCATGCACAAGGTCCTGGGTTCAGTCCCCAGTACCTCCATTAAAACAAACAAGCAAGCAAACAAACAAACAAACAAACCTAATTACCTCTATCCTCCCCCCCAAATTAAATTAAATTAAATTAAAATTAAAAAAAATAAAAAGATACAGCAGCACTATCTACAATAGACAAGACATGGAAGCAACCTAAATGTCCATTGACAGATGACTGGATAAAGTTGTGGTATACATATACAATGGAATATTACTCAGCCACAAAAAGAATAAAATAATGCCATTTGTAACAACATGGATGGTAGAGATGATCATAATAAGCGAAGTAAGTCAGAAAGAAAAAGACAAATATTATATGATATCACTTATATGTGGAATCTTAAAAAATGATACAAATGAACTTATTTACAAAACAGAAAGAGACTCACAGACATAGAAAGCAAACTTATGTTTACCGAAGGGGAAAGTGGAGGGCAGGGGGAGGGATAAATTAGGAGCTTGCGATTAACATATACACACTACTCTGTATAAAATAAAGAAGAGAATGGCCATCATTCAAAAGTCCACAAATGACAAATGCTGGAGAGGCTGTGGAGAAAAGGGAGCCCTCCTACACTGCTGGTGGGAATGCAGTTTGGTGCAGCCGCTGTGGAAAACAGTATGGAGATTCCTCAAGAGACTAGGAATAGACTTACCATATGACCCAGGAGTCCCGGTCCTGGTCTTATATCCAGAAGGAGCCCCACTTCAAAATGACACCTGCACCCCAATGTTCATAGCAGCACTATTTACAATAGCCAAGACATGGAAACAGCCTAAATGTCCACTGACAGATGACTGGATAAAGAAGAGGTGTTATATTTATACAATGGAATATTATTCAGCCATATAAATGACAACATAGCGCCATTTGCAGCAACATGGATGTCCCTGGAGAATGTCATTCCAAGTGAAGTAAGCCAGAAAGAGAAAGAAAAAGACCGTATGAGATCACTCATATGTGGAATCTTAAAAAAAAAACAAACAAAACATAAATACAAAACAGAAACAGACTCATAGACATAGAATACAAACTTGTGGCTGCCAAGGGGGCAGGGGTTGGAAAGGGACAGACTGGGAGTTCAAAATGTAGAATAGATAAACAAGATTATACTGTATAGCACAGGAAATATATACAAGATCTTGTGGTAACTCACAGTGAAAAAAATGTGACAGTGAATATATGTATGTTCATGTATAACTGAAAAATTGTGCTGAACACTGGAATTTGACACAACATTGTAAAATGACTATGACTCAATTAAAAATGTTTAAAAAAGAACAAATGATTCTAATAAATGAATCAAATCATCAGAAAAAAAGAGCAATAATTCATTATAAAGAAGGGTTTTAATTAATGGGTAAAATATGGAAGCACAGATCTTCCAAACTCCTGGCTCTTTCCAAGACAGTGTGAAGACAAGCCTCCGCACTTTCTCCTCCCAGAAGAGAAGGCGGCAGCGCCAAGGTAAAAGAGAAGGAGCATCAAGTTCCTTGTGGCCCAATAAACAATATGCTAAAATCTTTTAAAGACACGTTATATTTTTAAGGTTGTCACTTTGGCAGTTATGGGCTGCGCAGGAGGTGTCAGGATGAGATACTTTTTTTTTCAGGTTTAAAAACTTTTTATTTGCATATTAAAAATTGTGTATTTCAATAATTAATCTAATAATTAATCGCTGGCCCAAGCTGCTGAAAGGAAGGTCTCCACCCCACACATTCTAGCATGTCCACTTGCCCGACTTTCCCACACTTAATATTTTGAGAAGAAAATAAACAAAGATATTTTCCATTAAAAAAAAAAAGCTGGCAAGGCGCTCTCCTATACCACTGGAGGGAAGAATACAGTTCAACCTCTTTAGAAAGGCGTTTGGCAATACGTTTCAAAATCGAAAACGCTCACACTCTTTGATCTAGTAATTCCGCTTTGAGTAATTCGTCCTCAGATACGCTTCCACGTGTGCACCAGAGCACCGTGTACTAGAGGACTGACGGCACCATCACGTCTAATAGAAACGGACTGGAAACAAGCCATGCGCCCAGTGACGGGAGGATGGCGAGGTAAATCATGACACACTCCTGCCGTGAAATCCTAGGCAGCCTTTAAAAAGAAGGAAGCAAAATGAAGCCATTAAAGGACTAAAAAGGAGTCATAAATTTCCTTTATAATCTCTGGTTTGGGAAGACCCTTCTACATATGACACAAACTTCAGAAGCCATGCAGTAGAAGACTGATAAATGCGAGTACATTAAAATTTTTTGGCCATGACCCCAAAGAAAAACCAAAAGCAGTCGAAGGAATAGGACCAAACTGTGGGGAGATATTTCTAACCCATATGATGACTTCTTAAATTAGTGAGGAGCAGGTGAACAACCCAGCGGAAGAACGGACCTGGGAAAGGATGGGGCCATTCACGGAAAAGGAAATTTCTCTGAAATGCATGAAAAAAATGCTCAACCTCCGTCCAAGAGAATTGCAAGTTAGAACTCTCCTGGGGTACTGTTTGTTGTCTTTCAGGATGACGTGTAGAGAAGAAGCACCATGCAGCTTAGGCAGGGCCCAGGAACAGGCCCTTTCAAGAGCAGGAAAAGACTGTATTTACACACACATTTGCTTGCATGGGCCAGAAACACCTTTAAAAGAACGCAGGGGAAGTGACTGGGGAGGGCAACTCGGTTGCTACAGGACAGAGGTGGAAGGACTTTCCTCAATGAACACCTCTCAATACCATTGGAATCTTGAGTTATAAATATCTTGCCTATTCAAATGACTAGAGTAAAATCAAAAGAATGAAGCCTGATTCATTTGTTCTGATATGGGATGATTTCCTCCTTATCTTGAAGTCTGACCAGTCAGGTGTCCAACATGCTACAATACAGATAAACTCTGGAAGCAGCCTGGGCGAAAGAAACAGGCACAAAAGACCCCGACTGTGTGATTCCGTTTATACGAAGTGTTCAGAGCAGGCAAACCTATGGAGACAGCAAGTGGATCCGTGGTTCCCTAAAGCTTGTCGGGGGGGGCTCGGGACTGCTAATGGGCCCGAGCCTCCCTTTCAGGGGATACAAGGTTCTCAAATTGATTGTAGTGATGGTTGCACAGCTCTGGGAATATATGAAAACCCATCGACTTGTACACTTTAAATGAGTGGATTGTATGGTATATGAATTATGTCTTAATAAACTCAGTATTAAAAAAAAAAAGGCCAGGTGCAGAACAGTATGTAAAGCATACCACAGTTTGTCTAAGAGAGGGGCACTCGTTTGTGAAGTTTAGTGTGGACACAGGAAATGCGTGAGCCAGGTGATCCTGGAGCAGAGGAGAAGGCGGCCACTTCCCACAGACTCTGAGACTCCCACGGCCTGAGCCCAGAGACTGGCTGCAGTCGTAGAGCCTCGGAGGGAAAGTGTGCCCATGTCAGGTTCAAAATGAAGACGATCTTTTCCAGCAGTGGTAAAGAAGGGGCTTGGCTTGCTGTCCCCGCTGGGGCACGGTGTGTAGGCTACGGTTCCAGGCCTCCCCCGGGGCCCCTGCAATAAGGCTGATAAGCACAGGATACAGACAGTGGAAGCTCAAGTTGGTTAGATGATGGCCCAAGTACCACCAAAGAGTCAGTGCTGACCCAGCAGGCCACACAAGACTACAGACTCAGGGCCCAAGCGTCCATTGCACCGAAGCCGCCCTCAAGTTTATAGAAATTAACCGGGCGCAGAGGAGCTAACAGCTGCTCTCCCTGCCGTGCCCAGCGCGGGCCTGATGCAGAGGGCGCCAGAAAGAGAACCAGGCCACCTGCCTCCCATCAGAGCCTGCGTGAGCCATGTCCCCGCCATGCTCCTCTTCCTCCCCTCCCCATTGCCACCTTCATCTCCTCTTACCTCCACCTCCTGCAGCACGAGTGGTGGCAGCTAACACTTGGCAGCACTTACTACATGCCGGACACTTGGCCTTTGCCTGGTTTAACCTTCAGGAAGTTCACCGCCCAGCCTTCACCACAGGCCTTGGGAACATCTCCCACAGAGCCCAGCATTCCCGAAGTCTCCGCTTCGAGTGATTAGGGAGCAGCTGTGTGAGTCAGGACTTCTGGGAGTGCGGCAAGGAAGGCAGGGATCGCAGGTGGGGAGAACCTTCATGGCTGTCTAGGTCAACCTCCCACCAAGGGAAGTGTGTCCATCCACCCATCTGTCCATCCTTCTATCCATCCATCCACTCATCCACCCGTCCATCCATCCGACATTTATTCAGCATCTACCATGTTGTCAAGCAGCAGACTTTGTATCAGAGATGCAATGGTGATTCAGACTTGGCCCCACTCAGGAGGCCACTTTAATGGGGTCCAGTTCAGTAGCCTTTTCATAATGGCCTTTCACCTGTTTTTGCTTACTTCTTATGCTGGGGAACTCACTATCTCAAAAGGAATCACATTCTATCTCATGGAACATTTGGACTATTCACCCCCTTCATTGTCCAGTTGAGGAAACTGAGGCCTAGGAAGAGGATGATGTGGCTGAGTCCGTACCACACACGAGTGCAGAGCTGGGTACTTGACTCAAGGCTGCCTCCTCCAGCTTAGGGCTCTCTGCAGAGACAGTGATGTGTTTCCTGTGGAGGCTGTTTGAGATACTAAAGAACTTTACATGGATGACCTGAACTTCTGTTTAGCATCTCAGACACACAGTGCACTGATGGCTGACTATTTACGTCCAAAGTCAGACAAAACCAATTTCTCTCTCCCTCTCTCTCTCTCTCTATATATATATTTTATAGAAGTACGGTCAGTTTACAATGTTGTGTCAATTTCTAGTGTGCAGCACAATGCTTCAGCCATACACGAAGATGCATATATTCGTTTTCATATTCATTTTCACCGTAAGTTTCTACAAGATAGTGAATATAGTTCCCTGTGCAATTTCTCTTTTTGTCTTAATTTTTTTTTTAAAGATTGCTTCTTGAGGGAGGGTATAGCTCAGTGGTAAAACATGTGCTTAGCGTGCATGAGATCCTGGGTTCAATCCCCAGTACTGCCATTAAAAAAAGAAAAAATGATTGTTTCTTTTCCATCTTCTTATGGAGACGGAACCGCAATAAACCAGAAGCTCACCTCCTTCACCTTGTGATTCTGGCCCACAGACTGGCTCCGGAGCAGGAGAAACAGCTTGGGCTCCCAGCCTCAGGTTCTGGTCCCAGCTAAGACCCCGGCGATCTGTCCACTTAGCCCCTCTGAGCCTCTAATTCTAAACCAGGATACTTGTGGCCGCTTTTCTAGATAATTTGAGATACTGTGTGTAAAAGACAATCTAGCAGAGAACCCGACACTAGCTAGTAAGTGCTCAGTAAAACTGAGGTTGGGTTTTTCAAAAAAAATGCTCTGAATCAAATCATTGTCTGAATTCTGCAGGATGGGGCAATGAATGAAGGTAAAGACCTAATTCCCTTTACAGGATGCTGCCTGTTTCCCTGTTCCCCTTTGCTCTTCCATCTCTAATTGCATTAAGCTCGAGTTCCCTCCCTGGTGACCCCCAGGCTGCCCAGCAGGAAGTGACCCTGAGGCCTGCCTGCCTAGAAATCTGCTCTCTGAAGTCCCCGGTAATACGTCCCCTCAGATGTGACCTTCCCTTCTCACAGGCTGCCTGGTCTGGCCCGGCCTTTCCTGTGCTTTTATAAGAGACTGACAACTTTTGAGCTTGGAGAGCGGATAAGCAGGCCTGTCCCCCAGGAGCAGGCCAGTGGCTGCAGGACTGGGGTGCAGCCTTGTCTCTGAAAGCACTTACGATGAAGTGAGGTTAGGCAGGGTCAGGCCAGGGAGAGATGGGGTCTTGCTGGGAACAATACACACTTGAGGGATTGTGTGCCTTTGAGGTTTTAACTGTCTGCTTGGGAAACTCTTTAGTGAATTCTTTAACGGAAAACATATTTTGGAATTTGGTCTGAATGATACCGCAAGCGCAGGCAGCCTTCAGAGGCCAGCCCCTGACTCCAGGCTAGAGTCATGCTGATTGTGAAGATTCCCCTCAATTTCAAAATGTTAGCCCCAAATATAAAAGAATTTACCCATCAGCTGAAGTTCTCGGTTTTTATTTGTCATATCAGATTTAAAATACGTGAACGTATGTTTAAACATGACACACCCATGTCAGATTTCATGTACGTGTAAAAACCCACACACATGAAATATTTACACATATGATATTTAAAAATTTTTACTTATTTATTTTTAATTTTTATTTCTTTCTTAATTTTTAATATTTTTGGGGAGAAGGTAATTAGGCTTATTTATTTATTTATTTATTTATTTAAATTTATTTTTCCTATGGAGGTAATGGGGATTGAACCCAGGACCTTGTGCAAGCTAAGCACTGAACTATATATACCCTCCCCCTACATTTATGGCATATTTTTTAAATGTCTGTTTCTTTATAGAAGTTCAGTGGAAAAAAATTTAAAAATAAAGGGAGAAAATCATTTCTGCTTTCATGATCTTTCCAGGACTATGGCTCAAATTTAGTGTGTTTTGTTCCATGACGGATGTCGCATCTAGTAAAGACTTCTGATTTGGCTTGGAAGAGTCCAGGGTGACCCACAGGGAGAGAAAGTGCAGAGGGTGCAGCCACGTGCAGGGTGGAAAGGCGCGGGTTTTCGAGGTCAGACCAGGCTTTGACACCAGCACTGCGGTAATTACGAGTGTGACCTTGGCAAAGTCACTTAACAACCATGAGCCTCAGTTTCCACCAATGACTCAATTGATTTCTGGGGAGAAGATGGAGCAGAGCTGCAATGGTTCCCAGAAACGAAGCTTCTTCCCCAAGGGATGGAGGGAAACGGGAGCCACGGAGCTGGATGGAGGAAGAGGCGGTAGAGGGGTCTCGGGGAGCAGGGATGGGGTCAAGGGTGAAGTCATGGAGGCAGAAAAGCTTTTCCTGAGGCTGGGCCTCATGGGAGACATTCAGCCACGCCTCCTGAGTCCCAGGGCTATGGCGACAGCTGCAATTTCACAGTTCTCTTCTGTGGTCCCCATTAACTGCCCAAATGTCCTGGGATGCCAGCCCTCTGACACGCAAACCACATCTCACAGAGACAGCCCCTGCTGCCCAGAAATGGCCCCAAATTCTTTGTCAGACTGAGAGCCGGCATTTCTAGTTGGGAAAATGTAGTCATGGTGAATTTCATGGAAGGCGGAACAAGAATAGAAACTGCTAAATTATTTTCCAGGACATGGACATTTGTTATCAGATTGCAAAATCTTTCCCCAGTGGGGAAGGGTCAATTTAAAGAGGCAGTGGTTATGACAGGGATGACGCACACATCCAGGTTCTCTCATCTGTGGAAACCACGTGCTGGACCTCACATGGGACGGCTGGGGTCCTGCGTGGGAGCCGAGCCTCCGCTAGGGCAGAGGCTGTGCACTGCCAGGCAGAGCATGAGAACGGGTGGCCTCCAGCGCTGGGTCTGAACCCCTCACAGAGCTGTGTGCTCCAGGCAAGCACCTCTCTGAGCGTCAGTTTTCCCACCTTAAAAATGGGCGTCATCATGACTGGGACATGCTGTACCCTAGAAATTGACACATTGTAACTGACTGTGCTTCAGTTACAAATAAATGGGCATCATGATAATACCAACCTGGTTGGGCTGCAGAGAGGATCAAATGAGAAACGTACTAGAAATTGGCATGCAAAGCCCAGTGCGTGGAGATTTTCAGGAAGTGGTGTCCCTGCCAGATGCAGGGCAGGCATTTCTACCGGCTGCTGTCTTTCTGCAGCAAAATCCTTCGGGGAACCAGTAACCTCAAGGAGCTAGAGATGCTCTAGGTCCCTGGGCTGGAAATTGGCCACCAGAGCGAATGTGATGGGAGAGGAAACACGATGCACTTGGCGGCTTGAGCAAGAACAAGGTCTGTGGTCTTTATCAGGTCAGCTGGATAGTCAAGGACAATGAAAGAGGTTTTGACACTCAGCTCCAGACTCAGCAAACAAGACAGGACCGAACCTTTCAGGGACACAATTTGCCATATTCAAGCAAAGACTGCCAGGAGCTGCTGTGAGAGTCTTGTTTCTGCATCTTTAATCATTCTTGTGCCGTCTCTGCACCATTTTTTTAAACCTGATTTTTTCTTTAAACTAGCTTTTCTTACTTAAGTAATTATGTTTGGAAATGAAATTGTATCTCTGCCACAAAAGGAAAACCAGTCTTCCATGCAATAAAATGGTTACTGTCCCAAAAAAAAAAAAAAAATCCAACCAAACAAACAAAAAAACAAACAAAAAACAAACACAATGCAACAAGGTTCTAGCCAAAACCCTGCCCGAAAGTGCTTAGCCTAAAGTCCCTCTTCGTAAAAAGAGAGATTAAGAAGTATTAAAGGAATGTTAAAGAGACACGAGGACCAATTGGAAGGACTGAAAGAGATCTGAAGAAGGGCTTTCTTACGTGGAGTAAATGTCTTTTGATACTGAATGAATGCTCTGTGTCCTTGTTCAGAGAAACTGTCCCCATACTGCCCCGGCGAAAACGTGGGCGCACACAGCCTGGGGGAGGTGTAACGAACGCTCTGGGATTCTCATTCATCCTACATCTCCTCGCCACTCCTCGCTGGGCTCCGGCTTCCTCTCCAGCCCTGCCCTCAACCCAAAACCTGGTCTCTCATCCTAGTCTCTCTCACACACCTGCCTGCAGAATGCATTTCTTCCTGGAACCTCCAGGCTGAGAGTTTCCAGTGTCCCTACCTCTCCAACCTGCTCCTATCCCCACTCCTGGGCTCATCCACTCCATGCTGGACCTGAGAACCCTTCAGGTACCACAGCCAGCTTTTCAAAGACAGGTACTTTCATATATATGTGCTCATCCCTGTGCACAAACTCTTTCTATCTCCTTCTACAGATGAGAAAAGTGAGGTCCAGTGAGACTAGCTGCCTGGTGTGGGTTCCCCAGCTGGTGGGCGGCCAGGCGGGTTCCCCATCCTGACTCCCGCCTTCCCTCCTGGGGTCTTCCCGCTACGTCACTCTGGACCTCTCTCTGCAAACCACAAGCTGAAATAACAGGGAGCCACAGGCGCTGCCTAGGAAATATTGAGGGGGAGGTAAAGGAGTTTTGATATTTACACAAAGGTTTCTCTCTTCCTCCCCTGAGGGTGTGAGGCCATTATAACCGGCAGCGAGGAAACTTCCTAGGTCCAGCTTCATCTTGCTGACACACTTCAGGTTTGCGGGGACACGGAGGTAGGAAGCATGTTTGAGTGCCCCCTTCTCCAGCTGACAGCCGGCTGGCTCAGGACTAGTCTTCAAAGCCAATCCCCCTGTCCCTGATTGGGGGCCAGTAGGTGGAGTCACCTGTCCCTGTTTCTATCCTGTTTCTATCCAGAGCCCAGGGAATGGAAGGAACTGGAGCTTGAAGCCAGATGGATGAGGGCTTGAATCCCAGCTTCATCACTGACCCAGGGCCAGGAAGAGGAGGCTAGGGAGCTTCTAGGAGGGGGTCCCAGACTGGAGGTAAGCCCAGGGGGAAGGTGTGTCCCACCGAACCCTGAGCCCACTGCACCCCTCTTGGCTGACCCAGAACCCAGGCTACCCTCTCAAAGGGGGTGTCTGTGGTCTGCCCAGCACCCTTTCTCTTCTCTTTTGCCTCCAGCACCTCAGTTTTCCTTGGGGAACCATCCCTCTCCACTCTCAGTTCAATGGACTCGATTAAGCCTCGATGTCCCACACGCACCCTGGCTTCCAGCATGTGACTGGCCTGGCTCTCGGCACACACTTGTTTTCCTGGTCACCGTGACTGGCTCAGAGATGGACCTGCCACCGGGGAGACTGGGTCACGGGACTTCTGCTGGACTGTTAGGAAGGAGAGGCTCTCTTCGGGTGAGCTGCAAGAAAGGAGCGAGGCTGGAGCGTCAAGGACCCCACTTTCCAAAGAGGAAGCCAGCATGGAGCAAAGCAGACCCAGGCCCCAGGGACAGGGGCTCCTGATGCCACAAAGAGAAGCCCTCAGACCCGTCTTGCTGGCATCAAATCCATGATCCACCTTTTCTTTTTCTGTTGGCTTAAGCCACTTTGAGCTAAGTTTCTTGTGACAAGGCAACAAAACATATCCTAACACATGTAAGTGGAATTGGGGGGACCCGTAGACCACAGCTGTCCCATATTAAGCATTGGTCCATCACCGACAGTCACAGTTCATCAGGGCTTTCGTACATTTTAATTCATCCTCTGCTATAGTTACCACCATCCTCTTGTCATCTGCAAATGTGATCGCTGGACACATTTTGTGTCTTCAAGTTGTTGGAAACAATGAACAAGGTAGGCCTACAGTCTGAAAGAAGATTTCCTCCTGGCTGACAGTGGCCCTCATTCACTCACTCACTCGCTCACTCATCATTCATTCAATGTTTCTGGAATTCTCCCATGGGCCAGTCATTTTGATGAGACCGCTCTATTAACTAACAAGCTATACTTTCAGCCTGACTCTAGTCCAAATGACTAGTCCCTCCCAGACAAAAAGACTGGGCCGTTTGTCAACCCATCTGAAGTCCAAATGGGCCGAGATTGAACACTCCCTCGTCCCACAGCTCGGCAGGTGGCTGTTACCTGCTGGGCCCTGATGCTCACAGGCAGCTGGTCACAGGGCCCGTGAACCCTTTGCTTCCTCACCTGCTCTAGACAGCAGCCCTGAGCTCCTGTCTGGCTCACCCACCTGGATTTTCTAGGATCTGTCCTTCTGGACACGGGACAGTTCTGACATCACACCTCGTCCTCTATTCTTCCTCGAAGACAAGGTCCTATTTCTAAGATCACATTAGCGAGTTCTTTCTGCGCTCCAGGCACAGTTGTCCAGGTCTAGAGGCGCTTAGGGTTGCCCCCGAACGTCCATCCTCACCACTCTCCATCAGAAGGTCTCTATGTGAAGCAGCAGCAGAAACCTGGGACCCAGGTCATTGTCCACTCTTGCTGCTGCCCGTGAATCCCACATCCTGGCTCCCTGGCCACATGTCTGGCTCGCCTTCCTTCTCCTTGTGCCAAACAGACTTTCAAAAGCCAACTGTGCTCTTCGGCACATTTTTGTCATCACAGGCCTGTGCTTTTCTGGGCCATTTCCCTGGCCCGGCTCCTGTGCCTCCTGTCAACACACACACACCACCTTTCTAAGGCTGAAAAGTGAGCTCCTCTGCCCATCCCCCACCCCCTGGGAGAAGGTCGTCCTTTCTCTATCCTTCCGGACATCTGCTTTCCTAGTTTCCAGGATATGAATCTTTCGGTTGTGCCAGGTTTCCAGAATGATGAGCTAAGGATGGAGGGGGCCCCGAGAGCCGGGGGCAAGGCAGGGCCTGTGTGGAGAGACCACAGTCTTGCCCCTCCTATCCCCAATGCTGAGAGACACTGGATTGTGGTTCTGGAAGGGTAGGAGGAGGCTCTTGGAAATTACGTGGTCCAGCAAGTTGCACCTTAATGAGCAGAATCAATTGGAGGGCTGAGAGACTGAGCCATGGGGTTTGGGGAGGGTCTCAGGCACCTGATCTATAAAAAGCACCCCCAGCCGCTATGACTCTGTTGATGAGTCCCACTGGGAGCTCCTTCACCTGTGGGGCAGCTGGCACCTGGCACAGGGCCCCAAGCCCTGGGATCCAGAGTAAGTTCATAGAACCTGCCCAGGACACAGCTCCCATGTACCCAGCCCAGTATTCTTATTCCCTTGTGCTGACTGCGGGCTTGGGAACCTGGGCTAGGGGCTGCTCACTTCCACCACCCTCATAAATACAGCCCGGGCTTATAAATGGATGCAGCAGTCAGACCAATAAATGGATATACAAACAGATAAATCAATGCAGCAATAAAGAGTAGGGGCCACCATCTCCTGACAATTTCTCTCTGGGGGTGGGCTTTGCAATATTGCTTTGTCGTTGTTTTTTTAAGAAGTAAAACTGTTTTCTTGGGATTCCATCCAAGCACATTAGCTAAATAACTGTGATCCAGCCCCAGCTGCTCACAGGAAACCCTGTTCAGACAGACAGTGTGGGAGAGTGAGACTGTACTTTGATGTGCAGTGTGGGGGTGTCCTGGGGGCACAGAGGCCTCCATGAGCGTCCTGGGCTCCACCATCTTTGGCTTAGCTCCCACTGGCCTCCTACTCCCCTCCATGCTCACACGGGCTGGATCTGACCATGCCTCCCGACTGCCCGAACCCTGCTGTGTCCTCTTGATGCCTTAGGACCATGTACAAGCCTATTGGCAGGTATTTAAGGTGTGGACTGGGCCCATCTCCCTGCTCCCCAGTCTCTACCATGTGGCCCAATTTCAGCCCACTGACCACTCAGCATCACCAGGGTGTTTGGTGCCCTTTTCCCTCCTCGATAGCTGTAAACCCTTGTGTTTTCTGTCCTCTTCCTGGAGAGCCAGGCCCCTCATTCTCCAAGCCCAGCTCTGACGTCACCTTCTCCCTACCCTGCCTGGTAATGGTCTCCCTGCCACACTGGGTGCTGGCTGAGGGCATAGCCTGGGTCCTCTCCCGCTGGGTCCAGGAGTGAAGCAGGAAGAGTAGGGTCAGGGCAGCAGGAGTCTTGGAGGCAGACACACTGGGTTTAAACCCTGCTCACACTCTCACCATCTGGGTCACTCCTAACAGTCTGCAAAATGATCTCTCAATGACAGGCATTGTCTGCTGCCATGTATCCTCCACGCCCAGTCCCTCCCTCCATCAGAGCGGGTATCCCATCTGTTAAAGACCATCTTCCCTACCAGCCTGCAAGTCATCAGGGCCAGCTCTGATTCCTCTCTTCCTTCTCAGCTGGACCCTCGGGTCACTGAGGAGCTCTGCTGGCTGCCAGGGCTGCTCCCAGCCCAGCCCAGCTGTCTGGAATGGAGGCAAGTCCCTGCCTATGCCTGGGGTTCCCTCTGGACCCCATGATGGGCACCACCTCCTCCATCCTCTAGGGCCCTTGGTCCCCTTTACTCTGAGCTCCCTGCGCATTCAGCCCCTCCCAACTGCCAGAGTCTCCTCTACTGCCCCTGCTCACCATCTCCTGAGCTGGGCCCCATTTGGCCCCAGCTTCTCTCACATACACTTCCGTCCACAGCCTCCTCTCCACCTGTACCCTCATCTGACTCTTCCAGGCCATCTTCCACCCTGTCCCCTGGGGAGTACTTTCAAAGCACTCAACCTCAAACACCCATCCCTGGGACTAGAACGAGTCCTGGCTGGTGTCTCCCCATCTGACCGGCAGCCACTTCCAGCTTCCCCTTGAACCACACAGCACCCTGCTCTGCCCCAAGGTGCAGCCTCCCTGAGCTGCTCCCACCTTCCTGGAAGCTCTTCCCTGCCTCTGCCTGTGCTTGTCAACATCACTTCGACTCTTGAGGCCCAGAGCAGATTCTGCCCCTTCCGGAAAGAATTTTCTGACTCTCTCCTTCATCCAGGGAGTGGGTCTGGCCCTCCTCCATGGCCCAGGAGACCCATTTTGCATCAGGACTTGGTGAGCCAGCCTTCCCAGCCATTCTAGCCCAGCTGTGCTTTCTGCATCTCCAGGCGTCTCCTCTCCTCTGGGCCTGGAATGGGGTGGGCACTTGGCGAGATTAATTGAAATTGAATTTTATGTATGCATTTAAGACCCTTCTCTGAATGGATTTTGGTCTGTGAAGCAGTCCATTTGCCATCAGACAAAATTCAGTTGCGGTCCAATATTTCCCTGTGGCCAAATCATGATCTGAGGGAACCGGTGGGATATAAATCAGCACTATCTCCATCGGCTTAGAAAAAACTGATGGCGTGGGCTCCAAGTCGTTTGATGATGTCCAGATGTGGGCTGCTGCACTGAAGCGCCTTTTCAGTAATTAAGCTTGAAGTTGACAGGGGTGTTTGGCCTTGAGCAGGTCACCCCTCTGTCCGCCCCCGTTTCTCCTCTGCAGCAGAGAGGGGGCACAGCTGGCTTATCGGCAAGTTCACATGAACGGTGGAATGATCTCCACTTTTCCTGAAGAAGTCTATACTTTGAATAGGCTGCACGTTGCACACCTGCATATTGAGGCCAAGCTCTAAGCCCATCGGAGGCTGGGGGTGCTCCTCGTGGGCTACAGCAGCTGGCCTTGCCCCCGGGCTGATCGGAGGAGACCTAGGGATGGACATTAGATCCTGCTGTGTAAGCTGGGAACCCCTGGCAGGTAGCGAGGCGGGGGCTCAATTCTGAGGTGGAGCAGGAGAGGGCTTGTCTTATCCTGGCCCTGAGCACGTGCAGGCTGCCATCACACAACCACGTCTTTCCTTTCTGTCGCACTCTCCCGGTGCACCCTCTTCCCACTTTGGGGGACTTCTTGCTCCCAAATGCCAGAAATCATTCTGGGGTGCCTGCAGGTAGTTGCACACCTGCATGCTAGTCCAGACTTCCCAGGGTACACCCCCACCCTCCCAGGTGCCCCGGCCCTGCTGGGCCCTGCAGGGAGTGGAGACGGATGAGACCCCGGAGCTCCAAGTCCCAGGGAGCTCACGGCCAGGCAGGCGACGGGCTGTGCACGCAGGGGAACCGCTCTAGGGGAGATGCCACAGCACACTAAGGAAATTGATGGGGTCAGGGGCTTCGTTTTCACATAGAGGGGATCAGGAAAGGCTTTATCAAGAAGGCAGTACTGGAGCATGGCCTTGAGGGTGAGAAGGACTTCGACTTGTTGGGAGGGCAGGTAAGGAACAGCCACTGAGACAGTTTAACACAAGATACAGATGCAGGTAAGGCTGGATTAACTCGTTTTTGTCTAAAACTCGCAGTGTGAGAAAGGCATGATGAAAAATCAAGTCCACCCACCCGGCCAGGACAGCAGGCTAAGGAGGGGGAGCCCCATGAGCTGGGGGCAGAGGCTGTACCGTAATGTTTTGTGTAGGAGAGCAGCAGGGCCAGGCTGGGGCTGTCAGAAGCCATACTCCTCTAAAGTAGCTCAGCCAGCAAGCTTCTCAGAGGCTTTCCTCTGGGAAGACCTGGTGCACTTGGCATCCCTCCAAGCCAAGCAGGGCTGTTTATTTGGACACTAAGTACTTATTATTGTTCCTGGGTTGTAAGGTTATGAGCATGCTTTTCCTGGCATGCAGGGGCTACTCCTCACTGCAGCAAATCCTGACCGATGCAACCTGAGAGAGAGGGCGGTAACACAGACGGGTGGGTGTCGGGGAAGAGAAAGAGAAATGGAGAACTGCTCGTGTGCTGTGACCCTTCAAGGTTTACCCTTTTGAGACATGCGCTCCAAATGTATTGAGCTGAGTCGATATGGAAACCTAGGCATTGAAACCATTCACAACACATACAGGATAAAAACCAACCAGCAGGTCAGGAAAAGCACAGCTAGGCTGGAACCTAGTTGACGCCAAGTGTCCACACAGCAGGATCCTAAGTCAACCTCACAGCATCTCTTAGGCACGGCCCTTGCCAGCCGGGCAGTGCTGGGCTAAGTGAATCATGGAGGGTGCCTGGGAACAAGCGCTAAAAAGGCACACCCTGCAGGAGTGTGTGGAGCCAGGCTGTGGGTCCTGAGCGTGATTTTTTTTTCTCCTCATGTTTAAAGTGTCAATGGAAATGCTCTGTGCAGACTTGGTGAGGAGTCAGAACCTGAAACTCATACCCAAGTATTTTTACTTCCTTATCCTAAGTGGATCCAAGTGGCCTTACCAGCAGGCACCCAGACCAAGACAGGTGCCAGCATTCACAGGGGTGAAATGATGTGCTCAAGCTCACACAACTGGTCCATTTACTCGAAGATCTTTATATTAAGGGATGCTGAGCAGAGAGGACGGCTGAAAAATGGGTGAGCCATGGGCCTTGTTTTTGCAACTGCAGGTGATGGGCCAGACGGGTCTCCAGGGGTGCAGCTCCAAGGCCCCCGCCCCCCTTTGCTGGGCCACGTGACGTCAGGTTGGCCAGGCTGACACTGGGAGGCCAGGACCCAAGCAGCCCCAGGCTCCTTCTGAGGCACCGTCCTCAGCTTCCTGGGCTGACTGACCGTGGTACCCGCCCTGCCCTGGCTCATAGCTCTCCCGTCCACCTTCCCATGGAGGGAGGGCCCCAATTCTGTGGTCCCTTCTGGGTAGAGGGTTTCCTCCCAAGGTAGAAACGGCTTCCCCTCCTCTCATCTCTGAGCCCACCATCTCCTGTCTGCCAGCCGAGAACCTACTGTTTTCTCCAACAAAGCCAGCTCCCATCCCACCCCACCGCACAAGGGGGTTCCATCAACTCCAACGGCGAATCTGAGGCTGAAAATGTCTCCAGGTGTTAATTTTACAGCTATTACCAACCAGAGCTAAACCCTTCTGATTTAACTTAAACTCTAGAACTACAGTTCTGAAGGTCTCATAAGTTGGTTAAAAAGGATTTCGGGGGAAAAAAAAAATCAAACCTGACCAACTCTACGTGAGGAAATCCAGGAAAATTTTTAGATTAGAGGTTGGACAATGACAGCGCAAAGAGATATTTTTGTCTGGCCTGCAGAGTGTTTTAAAAACACGTGAATTCGCTGCCCAGAGTTAAAAGGCAGTTTTGCACACAGCTCAGGATTTCTGGTTCCTCTTTAAGGAATGAGGTGATCGGGCAGCAGAGGCCAACCCTCCAAAGATGGGGACTGACTCAGGAGGGTGAAGGTGGGTGCTGGAGAGGGGAGGTGGCCCCCCAGGGTCAGGAGGCATTGAGGGAAAGGGTTGCTCACGAGAGAAGTGTGCTTAACATTCCACGTTCCCAGCGCAGACCTGGCTTGGCTGCGAGCCCTGGCGTAATTTACAGACTTGGCAGGAAAGCCATTTCCTCCAGTCTTCTGTTTCTAATTAAAGCTTTTAGGCAAAGGGCTTAGTTGCTGATTCTGCTGCCAGACTTAGCCCTGGCCTTATTAAACAGAAATATACAGCCAAGAGGAAATGAAGGAGGAAGGACAAAGGATGCCAAAGGGGAAAATGGGACTAAGAAACCAGAGCAGCATCTCTAGGACTAAAATATCAGAGGGTGCGTTCGGGGGCTTGGTGGAGAGAACAGGATGGCAGCAGGAGCCGGGAAGACTGCACGGGGCGAGGAGCATCACAGCTTCTGATTTCTTAGGAGAACCGATGAGTACTGTGGGAGCAAGAAATAACCTCCTTGGAAAGAAACAAAGGCTTAAAAGTGGCCCCAGACTTCTGCCCAGGTTTGAGCACCAGGGCTGCCACTCACCAGCTGGCTTTGTACCCTCAAGCCCCGGGTGGGTTGGGCACCCCTCCTAGTCTTGGTTTTCTCATCTGTAAAATGAGCACAGCAACAACTAGACAGGGGTTGCCATGGGGATGAGATGAGCGCATGATGTGAAAGCCTGCCAGCACCTGAGCGGCGGGATGCAGGCTGCTTCTCAGGGGCGGGACCCTGGCTGCACACCCCGGTGCTGCGGAGCTGAATCCGCTATTCCCATCGCAGCCACCACCAGTTGGAGGTAACCCTCCAGGCATGACGCTCCACAGTTTGGTCACACAAGATCAGTCTGGACAAAACTCATTCAAAGGCACAGTCCCCATAAATACTTCTCACCTTGTCCTGCTGGGGCTCCCTCCCACGGGAGGGGTGAGTAAAAGCAGAGTAGTCAGAGTTACTTTTAAACACACCTGAGCAGGATGCTCTCCTGCTGGGAGGCACACCAGCCAGCTTGGGGCGGGTGGGGAGGGGGGTGCTGAGCCACTGCTCGGACAGGAGCGCATCCTCTCCTCCTCGCCCTCACTCACCCCAGGGGACTCCAGGGACTCCTGGGAGCATTCTGCGGCGGGGGAGCGGAACGCTGGCGCTAGATAACTTGTCTCGATTTCCTGTCGGTTGCATGTGGACGAGCTTGCTTAGGTTGGGTTCCCACGTATGAGTGTTGCATATATATATCAGGAGGTTTTCTGGTCACTTATTTCGGGGGGTGGGGTAATTGGGTTTATCTATCTATCTATCTATCTATCTATCTATCTATCTATCTATCTATCTATCATTTATCTATCTATCTACATTCAGGTACTGGGGATTGAACCCAGGACCTCGTGCATGCTAAGCACGCACTCTACCCTAGAGCTGTACCTGCCCCCGCTCACTTATATTCAATCAAGTGGACCCTGGAGGGTATAATGCCCAGCACACTCTGGCCTCTGCGCTTCCTACCCTCTGCACACCCCTCTCCCTGCAACATCCTTCCAGCCACCTCTCTCCGCTTGACACACTCCTACTCGCCCTCTGGGCCCAGTTCTGCTGTCACCCTCTTTCTTCCCTGACACCTCATCGTCCCCGCAGGCTTTCCCACACCCCCACGCCACAGCTCCTGTGGGGTTTTCATGTGGACAGCAGCTCCCGCTCCTTGTAAGGTTTTTGAGCACGGTCAGGAACCAGACTGCCTGGGTTTGCATCCCGGCTCTGCCCCTTGTGACCCCCGGTGCCTCAGTGTCCTCCGGAAGGGGACACTAGGAGCAGCACCTCCTCGTGGGGCTGGGGGAGTGAATACATTGATGTCGACAGCACCTGGCTTTAGCCAGCACTGAAAACCTGTTAGCTCAACTCACCGTGGACGCCACCTCCCACCCCTTAGGATGGCCAGAATTGGGAAATCAGATAATAACAAGCGTTAGGGGGATATGGAGAAATCGGCAATGTCACACATGGCTGGTGCGGACGCACGTGCCGGGACCCCGTGTCCTGCTCGCCTTTCTTAGCTGCACTTTTCCATAGCACACGTCATCTTCTAAAATACTGCGCGATGTGCTCATTCTAGTCCTTATTGTCTGTCTCCACCGGGTCAGGGACTTGTATTCTTTTTGCTGACTTATGTATCCTCTTGTTGCACTGAGAACTTTGTCTTCGCAGCATCTCTGAGAAGGTTTTGTTTTTCCCATTTCTCAGATGAGGAAACGAAGGCTGGAAGAGGTGAAGTAACCTGCCTGGGACCCCCTTCCGCACCCCCAGCTGGCAAACGGAGTTGGGCAGGAGCCCAGGACTGCCTGTGCCGGTACTGGCCCCTGAATGTCGCATGGGTGCCACTGGTCTCCTAAACGCAGAGGTCAGGTGGTGGAAGCTGCTCTCCGGGAACCAGGCATTGAGTTAGATGCTTTCATTACACCACCTCTACTTTTAAGTGATCCAGCAAGTTCAGCCTTTCATTTCCATTAAACAGAAGAGGAAAGGGAGGCTCCCTAAGGTTATGGGACTTGCCCAAGGCCACGCAGCTCATGGAAGGCAGAGCTGAATGTTTATTTATATAAAGGGGTTTCAAGCCTTCTGGATGCAGCTGAGCTCCTCCCCACCCCCATGTGTAAGTCACGTCCTGTTTACTTGCACGAGATAAGCACCTCTGGATGAAAAGAGTGCTCAGGCAGCTGAATTAATTGGCAGGACAGGGAGTGGCAGGGAAGCATCAGCAGGCGGCCTCTCAGGACATCCTCAAAGCAAACCCCGCCAGTTTTATCTTCCCTGGGGAAGGCACCACTCTGTGGAGAGGGCCCTCGCTCCATCTGACATGCCAGGAGCCGCCGTGTCTAGTCGGCGCTCGGATGGGGTCACCCCCTGGGGGGATGGCTCAAGGACAAACTCAACTGCCTCGAAGCCTATTTGATGGGGTCTGGGAGGAAGCAGCCCAAGACTGATGGCAAAACACCAACACGAGATACATGCACCCTGTGTTCACAGCAGCACTGTTTACAATAGCCAAGACCTGGAGACAGCCTAAGTGTCCATCAACAGAGGACTGGATAAAGAAGCATGTCATATTTATACAATGGAATGCTACTCAGCCATAAAAAAAATGAATAAAATAATGCCATTGGCAGCAACATGGATGGATCTGGAGATCAACATTCTAAGTGAAGTAAGCCAGAAAGAGAAAAAAAAAATACCATATGATATTGCTCATATGTGGAGTCTGAAAAAAAAAAAAAAGAAAGGAAAAAGAAGACACTAATGAACTTATCTACAAAACAGAAACAAACTTGCAGACATAGTTAACAAACTTATGGCGGGAAGGGGGTGGGAAGGGGTAAATTGGGAGTTTGAGATTTGCAAATGTTAACTACTATATATAAAATAGATAAAAAGCAAATTTCTTCTGTATAGCACAGGGAACTATATTCAATATCTTGTGGTAACCTATAATGAAAAAGAATATGAAAAGGAATATATGTATATATATGTATGAAGCATACACTGTACACCAGAAATTGACACATTGTAACTGACTATACCTCAATTGAAAAAAAAAAGATACCCGTGTGTTCACGGGGAAGTGTCTGAGTCAGCACTGGGCAGTGGAGGGTGACGGTGTATTGGTCCAGTAGAGACACTGGTTAATGTAATATGAATAAACAGTCTCCCATAATGGGCTGCTGTTTCCCACCTGTCAGACTCGAAACCCGGAATGCCTTTCCTTCTCCACCCGTGCACAGGAAGTGCATTCCTCCGTGCTTCTGGTGAGGGAGGGATGGACTGAGTGTTGTTTAAGAAACAAAATTCTGCCCCACCCCATCTCCAAGGTGCTGAGATGCCCCGCAGTTGCTGGAGAATGTGCCCCAGCGCATTCACCAGGAGGTCGGTTCTGAAATCCTTTCACTGAACTTGTCCTTGTTTCTTAGACTCGCTCCT
This sequence comes from Camelus dromedarius, assembly GCF_036321535.1. NCBI lineage: Eukaryota > Metazoa > Chordata > Mammalia > Artiodactyla > Camelidae > Camelus > Camelus dromedarius. The sequence continues at coordinate 24,067,596 of NC_087462.1, forward strand.
CTTCCTCACCTCCTGCAATAGCCATCTGGTCCTGTGAGTCTACCGCTTACCTTCTGTGGGCACATTTCCCCAGCCCACCCCATCTCCACGCAGCCTTGGCTCCTCCTGGGCCAGGCCAGCAGCGTCCTGCCTGCAGCATTCCCCAGCGCTGATCCTCTCCCATGGGCAGCAGATCCCATCCTGTAGCTGCTGAGAGCCTCTACAGCAGGGGCGGAGGGAGAGCCGGCAGGCAGAGCAGGAGGAAGGGCAGGACGGGCCGAGGAACCCATTCGTGCAAAGGCAGAGTGGAGAGGATGGTTCTAGGGGACAGTGACCGATCTTGTGCATGTGGCAGGAGTCTGGGGCTGGTGACACGGTAGACAGAGATGACACAGACACTGGAGAGGTAGGTGGGGGTCAGGTGAGAAGGGCTTTACCTGATGTCCACATGCTAACCCCCCAAGAGGTTGACAAATTCCATGGAGCCCTTGGAAAGCACACATGTGCCCAGACACCCTGTCTGCTCCAATTTCAGGGTATCCTCGCACCCCTTGAAGTGCTTGTCGCTGCCCCACGGCAAGCGGGTCTCACCACGCAGGAGAACACCACCCTTGCACCTGAGGCTCAGGAGGACATGCAGGACGACCAAGCAGAGGCAGGGAACAGGGAGAAGGGGTCTGGGAAACAAGCCGCCACAAGGCAAAGGTCTTTGGTCAATCCTGCCAGATCCAAAGGGTAAACACAGTGCCAAAGAGAAGGCTGGAGCTGGAGGTAACTGATGCCAACCCCAAAGGGAAAAGGCAGCCATGGAGATGGGGGCCAGCTGTGAGGATGAGAAGAAGCCAATCTGTCGGGCTCGGGGTGGGGCTGAGCCTGCAGGACACGCAAGCACGGGTTTGGTGCCTCCGGGGACAGGCTGCCCCTCCATCCCCACACCACACTCCCCTCACTGCCGGTTCCCAAAGGAGAACAGAGACAGTGAGACCAAGGACAGGGAGGTGAGGGGGAGCCGGTCTCAGCCATGTTTGCCTAACAGGGCTGGACGTGAGGGCCTTCATGCAGAGCCCACACCCCTCGTCTTATTCCGAGTCCCAGACCCTCTAAGCAGAGAGTCTATTTTCAGTTGCTGCAAATCCATCTGGAGGCAAGTCTGATCTGTCTGATCTGACGTGAGGCAGCTTAGAGACTTCATTTATCCCACTTTCGGGGCGTATTTATACCTCTCACCGCAGAAATGTTAGCGTGTCTGGTGACAGGGGCTGTCTGTTACGTGTCCGACCTTCCCTTGAGCTACAGAACAATTTTGAATTCTGACCCATCAAGCCTCAAGGGGTGAGGTGACGGATTGTGAACCTATACTGGGGAAGGCTTGATTAAATCACTGTACATCTATATGGCGGTCAGAAACAAAGCCCAGGAAGATCTCCAAGACAAAAGAGATGAGATTAAAAAAAAAACCCCAACAACATTAATTCAATCATGCAACCAAAATTTGCAAAGTACGTCATGAGTTACGCCTTTTCTAGGCGCTGATATTAGGAAAGTAAAAAAAAAAATGTAAAAAGACTAAACAAAACACTTTACATGCACACGTGGGCATATAAGTGTAGGAAAAGGCCTGCCTGCAGCCACACGAACCTGGCAATAGCGGGGCCTCAGGGGGCAGGGATCCCACAGAGAGGAAGGCGGTCTTCGACATTCTATTCAACACACTATGGTACATGTGGTGTGTGTGTATATATATATATGTGTGTATATATATATATATATATATATATATATATATATATATATATATGTCAAAATTTATTGATGGCTTGCTTAAATGCTTTTTTCTTTTCAGGATTTTATTTAATTTTTTATTGAGGTATAGTGGATTTACATGGTAGTTTTTGGTGTACAGCATAGTGATTCAGATGTACATATGTATAGAATAGATACATATGTATATACTGAATGTGTGTCCCCTCCTCCCTGCCCCAGTTCACATGCTGACCCTACGCCCAGTGTGACGCTATTAGGGATGCAGTCTTTGGGAGGTGACGAGGTCATGAGGGTGGAGCCCTCAGGAAGGGATTAGTGCCCTTATAAAAGAGAGCCCAGAGAGTAACCTTGCCCCTTCTGTCAGCCGCGGGAAGACACGGCCACAGGACAGCTGTCTATGAACCAGGAATCGGGCTTTTGCTGGATGCCAAATCTGCTGGCCCGATGATCTCAGACTTCCAGTCTCAGGAACTGTGAGAAAAGTAAATTACTTGTTGTTCAGAAGACACCCAGTCTAAAGTATTGTTACAGTAGCCTGAGCTGATTAAGGCGATAAGCACAGATTGTGTATCGCTCCTGTGATTAACAGAGAAGAAAACCAGCACTACGAAAACAAAAACAGAACAAGGGGAAAAGAAACCACGCATAGAGTCCAGTCTACTTATCTTACAGACCAAGACGCTACAGCTCAGGGAAGCCCACAGGCTCAGGTCCACATCGGAACCCAGATCCTTCAGAATCCCCAGGACTCGCTCCTGAACCCACACTGCCTCTGGCACGACCCCCCCTCCCAATAATACAAGGGATGTAAAGGTGCTTTGTGAACTGCAATGAAGTCTATGAGTATGTCACCCTTTGGTGGATGGGAAATTCTACATTTGGCTTTTTTCCCCCTCAAAGTCCTTTTTACCACGGAGGAACCACTCTATTTGTGATCTGTAGGAGCCACAGAAGGAGGCTTTGAGAGCAGGCGAAGGTCGACAGAGCAAATGTCACCCAGAGTCGGAGCAAGATGAAGACTATAACCCACTGGTGAGATGTGAGCCTGGGTCACAGGTGACCTTGGTGAGGGAGCCCAGCGTGGGCTCGAAGGCACGGCCTGGCAGCGGGGCGTGGACCCGCCAGTGTAGCCGCGTGAAGCGTACCATCCTTGGATTTCCAGGGCGTGCACTATTTTTTGTGGGTTTCTTTTCTCTGCCTTTGGTTTTCTCTCCTGTTTTCTTCCTTTTCTCCGAAAGCGGAGTAACATTGTCACCCACCACATCTGAGTTTAAGCTCCAAGTTTCGATTTTGCAATTGCAGTTGATTTCATTCATTATTCATTACTTTTCATGTAATGTATGAATTTTTTATGTCGAGACATTTTTTCCAACATTTTGAAAACCAGAAGGAGCAAATGAAAGGCGACATTTGAGCCAGGCCCTAAAGGGAGGGCTGGTGGATGGGCTGGCCCTGGCCGAGGGGACAGCCCGGACAGCACAGAGGCCCAGGTTGGCGCCAAATTCGGGGACCACCCCGGTGGGAGGAGGGACACAGGAGGCAGAGGTGTGTCCCCAAACGTCTTGCTCAGTTCAGGACTGTCCAGTGGGACGTAACATAGCGCTGGATGCAGCAGAGAACCTTCTAGGGCTGTGGACGTGGAGACGGGTCAGCGAGAGGCGAGGCGGAGATCTGGGGTCTGGCTAGGCCCCCTGCACTCGGTGACTGATGCTGTGAAATAGGGTGATCTCACATTCAAGTTCTGATTTCTCGCTTGAAAAGTCAGAAGCTCTGGCCTTCCTGGGCCTGCAGAGTGGCACGGCCACAATCCCAGAAGTGGACCCGGGCTCCCGCCCCTCCTGGCCCCTCACTCACCAACAATGCTCGTCCGAGCCGGTGATGTCTGCCTTTCAGAACTAATTAGGAAGCGGCTTTTACGGGCCCCTCTCAACTCGAGAGGGTGGATAGTAAGGCCGGCAGCCTGCTCTGGCCAGGACTCCCGTGTGGAGGCTGCGTGGCCACCGTGGGGCTGCCGGCTCGCCCCTTCCCCACCTCCACCGGGTGGGAAGGGAGGGCACACAGCAGGCCCCCCGCCCCCGGCTACCCCTAGACAGACATGGGGAAGGCTCTCTTACCGGGAGATGAGCCCCTAAAGGGGCATGTGAAGGGGGTGCCTGGGTGAATAATTACCTGGAAAGTTCCCCACATTGCCCAGAAAGTGCCATGGCCATGGCTATTCCATCTCCCCAGCCCCAACCAAAGGGTGCCCTGGGCTGGGTGTCTGTGATCAAACTGGCACGTTTCCTCTCCTAAGGGGAAACCAGGGACTTCCCGGGGGCAGTGCCGCCTTGACCCTGACTCCTCATGACATGGTCTCATCAACACAGAGATGCCTGTTTCGAGGCTTCACACTACACTGGAGTCTTCCTGTGGGGGAATGTGATTCTGGCGCAGTCCCCGTGGGGCTGAGGTTTCTAAGCTGAGGGCCGCAGCCCAGAAAGACTGGGCTGTGAGCCAAAGTCACGTGGCCAGAGGGGACAGAGCCACAGCTCCAGCTGTTTGGGGCCAGAGTGCACCTTGGCTCCTGGTCAGAGGCACCTACCTTGCCTGGAAGGAGAGTCAGCTTATTGGGGTGGGAATGAAAAGCTCAAGAAGAAGAAAAAGGGTCAACTTCCAGGTTTTTTGTTTGTTTGTTTCCAAATCAGTTATTTCGAGATTCCTGTGCAGGCCTAGAGTTTGTGTCACAACAGTGGGATGAGGAAGTTAGAGCCAGGAGCCCATCTACTCCCTCCTCGTCATGTGAAGGGGACCAAGGCAGGAGGGGATGGGAGAGGATGGGCCCCGAGGCGGTGGAGACCTCAGGGAGGGCATGGATGCGCCACTGGTGACCACAGTCAAGGAGCCCGCGGAGGAGGCGCCGTGCCAGCTGGTTACACACTGGGCTTCCCCGAGTCTCTCGGAAACTGCACCCCCACCCAAGGTACCAGTATGTGCTCCCTCCACCCCCAGAAGTGGGAAATGGCGTCTTGACCCCCACAGGGGTATGGAAGGGAAAGCAGAGCCCAGACCCAGGACTCAGGTAGGACTGCAGATGGGGAATCCACTGCTGGGACCACACTCCCCCTGTCCACCTCCTCCTAAGAGAATGCCCCCCAGGGGAGAGTCGAAAAGCAGACTGTCAGCTGTGATTAGGGTGGCCTTACTCCCTGGCCAGCTGGGAAGTAAACTGAATCCAGCTGGCAACCAGGGCCTGAGAGCGGGGCGGGGAGGGAAGGCGGGCAGGGAAGGCGGGGAGGAGATGGAGGCGGGCGCAAGTGCAGACCTGGGAAGCGGTGAGACCAGACAGCAGGCCTCAGCCTTTGGCCTGGCCCCTGAAAAACTGAAAACCTGGCAGGAGTGGAAGGGCCCCTGCGATCAGGACTGCCAGTCTCTGGCGCAGGGTTCTCAAACTTGCGATGTGTTGCAGAATCACCTGGTGGGCTTGTTAACACTCAGACTGCTGCCCCCTCAACCCGATTCCCCCACCCCTACCCCCACAGTTAGGTCTGGGTGGAGCCTGATAATCTGCAATTCTTATTTGTGGAACCTTCCCAGGTGATGCTGTCATGGCTGCGGGTCCGGGGACCACACTTTGAGAACCACTGCTCTAGGCCTCATGCTCCAATCCAGCTGGAGCCAGCTCTTCCCGCAGGGACTGGACCTCCTCAGCCCTCTCCCACCCGGTCAGAATTCTCCAGACAAAAGCTCAGCTCCAACCCGCTCTCTGTCTGTGTCGGGAAACCCAGAATAAGGGCTCCAGGCTGGCTTGTTCCCCCTGCCCCGCTCTGCAGGCCCAGGACTCCGCGTGGGCTGGTGGCTACCCTGCCCTCCAGGAACCCCATCAGCCCCAGAAGGCTGTCCTGCTCTTTCTTGGGAGGTGGGCTGGGGACTGCGGAAGTCCCTGCTCGGCTGTCCCTTGGGCCCCAGGACTTTCCGTGGAAACCTGGGCCCTCAGCCTGGAGGCAGAACATGGCTTTCTCCTAAAAGCCTGGGTGAGGGTAGGGGTGCCTCGTGAATCCACCCCTGACTTCTTGAGGAAGGATCTAGTAGGGTCTTCCACACCCCCTGATTGCTCTTCCGGGTCAGGACTGCTTCCGGGCTCAAGGGTGCTGTACCTGTGACCTGGGGGCAAACCCACCACCCGGCTGCATATTGGAGCCACGAATAAAAGGCCTCAGTGGTACGGGAGTCAGGACCAACCTCATTTCAGTAGCGATGCTCCACCCATCAGTCACGTGACCTTGGACAACTTAATTTAATTTCTTCGTGCCTCAGTTTTCTCATCTTTCAAGGGAGATCATTACAGGACCTACCTGATGGGGGTCCCCGAGGAGAAAATGGGGTCACCTGTGTGAATCCATTTACTGCTTAATAAAATGTCATTATTTAAGAAATAATCCAAGAATTAAAAACTTCTAGATGAGTGGTCAGAGGCCTTATTTGCAAGAGCCAAGAGGTAGAAACAACTCAGATGTCCCTCAGCCGATGAACGGATAAACAAAATGTGGTCCATCCACCCAGGAGAACATTATGCAGCCGTGAAGAGGAACGAGGTGCTGATACAGGATACACCGGGGATGAACCCCAAACATGCTAAGTGAAAGAAGACAGACACAAACGTATCATACGGATCCACTTGGAGTAAGTGTCCAGAAGGGGTGAATCCACAGGGGCAGAGGAACAGCAGGCGCTGCCGGGATCAGGGGAGAGGGGACTGGAAGTGACTGCTAAAGGGAGCTGTATTTCCCTTCAGGGAGATGAGAAAGTTCTGGAACTCCACAGTGGTGATGGTTGTACAACCCCGTGAACGTACTAACTGCCACTCAGTTATACACTACGAGACGTGCCGGGTGCAGATGTCACCTCTCTGCACATGCTATTTCTAAGAGGTGTGATTCGTAAAACGGGGCGTGACTGGTGAGGAGACCCAGGGGCAGGGTCGGTGAAGGCGTTTTGTGGACATCACAGGTGTTACTAGTGATGCGAGGGGCGTCGGCCTGGACACGGCAAACACGGAGCTCAGGGTTGCACGCCTACCACGTTAACCCGTTCACGTGGCTTCAAATCCAGCCCCTGTCGCCGCCTCCACCTGGACTGGCTGTTTTCTCATAAAATAATTTTCACGATGTGTTGGCTCCTTGGTCTTGACATGAGAGGAAGCCTCAGAAAACCCCAGAGATGTTCATCTGGGTCGTAAATAAGGCTACAGCGTTTTAAAGGCTGACTTCTCCTCCCTTGCTCCCGTGAGCCTTGGGCCATATGGAGACCACGTGGACAGCTCTGAGAAAAGTGCCTCCCAGGGCCTCGAGTGACCCCGGACCAGACCGAGGGGACAGGTCACCCACAGCGACAAACCCTCCGCTGGGCGCCCCGCAGGGCCCGGCACCCTCCTCCCTCCTGAGCTGACTCCACACCCTCCCTCTGAGGTCACGGTTTTCAGAAGGGGAAACCAAGGCTCTGGGGGCATGTGCCAACCAGCTGGCGGGAGGTGGCGCCGGGATTCAATCTCAGGTGTGCAGATTTCAGAGCTGGGAGCCGCCTGGGACCATGAGCGACCAAGGCCCAGAGTAGGTGCCCACCTTGTGCCCATGAGACAGCGACCCAGACCCACGTTCCACAGTCGGAATGTCCCAGCACAGCCTGGGGCTTGCAGTCCCCTTGGAGAGAATTATCTGTACCTTGTCCCACAGCAGGAGAAAACCTCTAACAGAAGACCTGGTAAAATCTGTTAGGTGGAAGAGACTGGTTCCAGAGACGTGCATCCTGAGTGTGTCCAAACTTCCCACCAGTCCGAATTGGAGGGAGGCTGAATGAGGTGTCCACCCCACCCCTGCAGGTTCTCACGCGCTGGGACCTCTGTGACAGTCCGCTGGTGGCTGGGCTTGTGCCCAGCCTGGCAACAGCTGGCAGAGCCTTATGGATGTGGGTCTCACCATCTCCAGGGCTCTCCCTGCCCAGGAACTGAGCCACCGCCGTGGGAGCAGGAAGTTTAGGGAAGGAAACAGACCCCACTTTATCAAACATCAGCCCTCCACGCATGTCCCCACATCTCTGAGTCAACAGACTGGAAGCAAATGTCAAAAAATGGAAATATCTGTGCTAACCCGGCCTCGGTGACTCCTCCCAGAGGCGCGAGCCCGGCCTGCCCCAGACTCTCGGGGCGCCAGGAGCCTCGCCGGCCTGCGCCCCAAGGAGCCACTGCCTTCTTGCCCTTCTGAGAGCAGCGCGGGTCCAGCCCGCAGTGTTCACCGTGGGGAGTGACTCTTGAGCCCTTTCTCTGACACTTTCCACAGATGGGAGGTTTGCGATCTGTGGCCTCGACTCAAATAATCAGCCACAACTTCCATGTTCGCACCTGTGTTCACAGAGAACGATGCAGGGCACAGTGAACCCAAGTCCACTGCCCAGAGGCCAGAGCCAGGCCCAGCCACGGCCACCTTCAAAGGGATGGACGATAAAACCAGGAACGCGGGATCAGAACACCCACGTCGGCTGCCAGGATTTTTGAGACGTACTCAATCCATTTCAGCCTGAATTGCCTATAATATTTTACCCATTTTCCCCACATTCATACTAAACCTGACATTGCTTGGGAAATGAAAATCTGTGTGTCCTGACCATCCAGTGTCAAAGCGAGGCACGCAGAATTCACAAGTTCATGGTGACGTTAATGGTGGCTGGAAAAAGGAAAGCCCATGTGACTGGCTACATATCCAACCAGGGTTTTTTTTGTGTGTGTCTTTGTGGGTTTTTTTAAAAATATTATTATTAAAAAGGCAACATACAATTCCAGGAAATTTTAGGAATAAGGCCTGCCCACAATCCCACCAACCTAGCATAAATATTTCCATTTTTGGACATTTGTTTCCAGCCTGTTGACATGAAGACGGGTGGGCATGGGTCGGGGATGATGTTGGATACAGCGGGGGTCTGCTTCCCACCCTGAAATTCCTGCCCCCACAGGTCGCTGAGGTGCCCAGGCCCCAGGGAAGGGAAGCGCCAGCAGCGCAGAGGGGTCCCCGTACCTCTCACCCCTGTGCTGTCAGAGGACTGAGAGGAACCCTGGGCCCCGAGAGGGCGGGCGGTGGCTCAGTTCCTGGGCAGGGAGAGCTCAGGAAATGCTGAGATTCACGCTCTGTGTGGCTGTGGGTGAGATGGTCTTGCTCTTTTTTTCTTTTTTCTCTTTTAATTTCTACTTCTGTATGCACTACCATGCGCTCACCACCAGAAATTTAGTTTGTTTGTGTATTTATTTTGAGACACCCTTCTTTCGCCAAAACATTGAATGGCTCCACCCTCCACCCTGTAATTTACTTGGCCAGTCCCCCTTATGAGACATTTGAGTGTTTCCATTATTTTACTATTAAAATGGGAGCAACAGTGGGGAGGGTATAGCTCAGGGGTAGAGTGCATGCTTAGCACGCATGAGGTCCTGGGTTCAATCCCCAGCACCTCCATTTAAATAAATAAATAAACATAATTGCCTCCCCCCCACCCCCCCAAAAGGCTCAATAAATGTCCACATGCAGACCTCAGTTTTGTCCTTAGATTTCAGCCCTGGTGCCCATCTCTGCTCAGGCCCTCCTGCTGCCCCACCCTCCACATCCGGACGCCTCCCCTCACCCAGCAGGCTTCCCCCGCCCCTCCCTCTGGAGTCGACATCACCCTAGTCCCTCTTTTCTCTTTCATTTTATCTAGCTCGGCGTTGACAGTCACAACCATTCTGGCCAAGAACCTTCAGTGGCTCCCCGCAGACAGCCTCCTGGACAGAAACCACACTCCTCAGCCTGGAGATCAAGCCCCTGTCCCTGGGGCCCAGACGCCCCAGCTCTCATCTCCTTCCACACACCCTTCTGATTTCAAGCTCTGGTCAAAACCAAACCGCTCCCAGCTCCCTAGACACTGCTTGTCCAAGACTCTGCGTATGTGCACACGCAGATTCCACCACCAAGCCTCCCCACCAGGATCTGCCCACCCATGTTCCCACTGCTCTCCTCAGGCCTCTGCTCCAGCATCGCCTCTGCTCTGTCTCCTGCCCCCGACCTCTCCAGGCGGGGTAGGAACCGCCCCCCTGCATCTGGGCGCCCTGTGCACACAGTCCCGTCATGCGGCTTTCCACGTGGGCTATATTTTGGGATGTACATAGCAGCCGCCCCTCCTGGACCAAGCCCTAGACGCCCACCACCGTTCTCTTAACCTCAACACAAATACAAAGATCAAACCAAATATCACCCAGTAAGCACACGGTGAATGACCTAAATGGGAGTGAGTCTGAGTTCTCCCCACCGACTGGGTGGGACCATGGGACCATCTCAGCTCCGGGGCATCCCAGCTGAGTGCTCCCCTTACTGTCTCCCGGCTTTCCCACCCAGGGAAGAAGGCAGGTCTGTGGAGGCCTTCGGAGGTGTTGTAGAAACAGAAGGGTGGAAAATAGTGAGCCACCCCACTCTCACCTTTCCCCGGCTCACGTCCACCAGACCCCCTCTGCGTGATGCAGCTCTTCTGAGAGGCTGCCCGCGGGGGCCTGTCGGTTTCAGCTGGATATTCAGTTCCCCCGTCTCAGAGTCTCACGTGCTCCCTGGCTTGAAACAGATCTTACAGATGATAACTCAGACTCCCGAAATGCAAGCCTCCTGCCATCAAGCAGGTCCGGTTAAAATACAAGAAGTGATTTTTAGTGGTAATCTGATAATCTCACGGGAGGTTCAGTTCTCCGCTCTGCTTAAGAATTTAGGGGCTGGGGTGGCACGGGGACGTATTGCATTTAAGCTTATGTTTTCCCCTCTTCTTGGAAGGTGAGGAAAGGCAAGATGTGCCCTGTTGGAGGCAGGTGTCCCCTGGAGCCTTCAGGGGCACAACTCAGGACACATGACCTACACTTAATAGAATGTAAACACACGCTGGCAGTGAGGAGCCTTCAACTGCTCTTTCTAAGTCCTCAGAAGATCCCCAGGGCCTGGGGCCGCTGACAGCTGCTCAAGGAGGGAGGCTCTGGGAAGCAGCACCAGCAGAGCCCGGAGGTGGCTGCCGCCTTCTTGCTTGTCCCTCCCACCCCCTCTGTTTCTGGGTCCTTCCCTGACATCAAGGTAGCTACTGAGATGGGGCCTCTGACTTAGCCAGTGACCAGCACCCAGGGGTCTCCCTGTGCCCAGCATGGCCCAGCCAGCCATCCCCCGTCACTGGCATCTGATCCCGTCACTCCCTTGCACTGAAACCTGCAGTGGCTCCCTACTGCCTGAGCCATACTTCCTTTGGAGAACAAAGGCTACAGGATGGTTTAAGGGAAGCCCTTTGTAATCAGCCAAAATGGGCGTTTACTGCAGGACTTCTCAGGGCCCTTAGTATGCTATCATCCCTTGCAGCTCTCCAAGGTGGGGACTTGCAGTGGCCAGGGGTTTTGGGGGTATTATATGTGAGATTTCCCAAAGTTGTGTGACAGTGGAACCCTTTGTCCCAGAAGACTCTCATGAGTTTGGCGTTCAGGGACATTGATTTGGGAATCACTAAAGGCTAAAATTCACATTCTTTACCAAGACAATCGAAGCCTGCATAACCTGGCCTCACCTTATTTCCTCCACACTCCCACTACCTCAGGACTTGCTTGACAAAATTCCTGCTGCCTGGAAGCCTCCTTCCTTTTCCTCCTTTCGGCAAAGTCCCACTCCTCCTCCCAACATAGCTCCCAGGTCACCGCCTCCAGGAAGCCCTCTCCCACTCCCCTTCTGCACGGGGATTTTGCCGCACTCTCTCCCAGCGTGACAGTTACACAGAGTCAAGGCATGCAGTGACACCTGCACTTCATCACAGTGATTCTCTGGTTTGCATTTAAAGGATAAGCTGTAGGAAAACTTCAGCCCTCACTTCGATGGTCCGACATGCACAAGGGCTCCCAGAAGTTAACACCGCAGAGGGGGCTGGGGATTCTCCTCCCTCCCCACAGAGGGGACCTGCTGGCACTGCTTAAGTCATTTGTCTCTCTTTCCTGCTCTTCCCCTCGGACTTTTTTTTTTGTCTAGTTACAGCTGGATTTGCATCAGGTAAGTGTGCGTATAACAATATTCTGGGGGAGGGGTGCAAAATGAGTGAAGGGGGTCAAAAGGTACAAACTACCAGTTACAAGATAAATAAATCCTAGGGAGGAAATGCACATTTACTGTGCTTGGGGACCACCTTTAACAACACTGTATTGGCTATTTGAAAGTTGCTGAGAGAGTAGCTCTTAAAAGTCCTCGCCACCAGAAAAAAAAATTTTGTAACTATGTCTGGTGATGGATCTTAACTAAACTGGTTACAGTGATCATTTCACAACATATACATATATCAATCATTATCTTACATGCCTAAAACTGACACCATATTAAATGTTAATTATATCTCAACTTGAAATACGTTAAGAAAACTAAATAAAATAAAAGAGTTGGCCTAGTGAAAAAGCGAACAAACAGAAACCGTATTCCCCTCTTAAGTGGAAATGCCTCTGCCCTCCTGTCTGCGGGTCCCCCCAGGTGTCTTACTCATCATTTAGTGACAGGTGAGTGGCACGGAGCTGCGCACCACGTGGCTTCTCCTTGAGGCCGCGGGGAGCCCAGGGTGGTGAATAAACAAGGCGGACAGCACCCTGGAGTGTGGGGACGGACACACACAGGTGGCAGGGGCAGGGACGGCCCCATCCAGCCCTCTTGACCCTTCCTGCAGTGGAGCCGGTGACCCAGGGCCAGGACACTGGGAAGCTCTCCATCTGGGCTGATCTCAAAGGCTCCCAGAGAAGGTGTCTCAGCCTCGGGAGCCCGAGGAAGCCATGAGTCCTGCCAGCCTCTGCTCGTGGAGGGGGTTTGTGGGATCCGGACCACACTTCCCGAGGCTTTGCAACCTTTGAGGTGCAAGCTTGGTTCTCCCTGTCGGTGCTGCTGGAGGGCAGGAAGGCTGGCCTTGCTCTAGGACCGAGGGTGACTGTATAGCTCATCATCCAAACCAAGGTACTTTAAGAAAGAGGCCCATGAAGAATTATTTGGGAAGGAGAGGCATAAATTGGGACCATCGCAGTATGGTGGTCACTTCAGCTACGACCAGCTTGAGGAAGGCGGTGAGGAGCAGGGAGGAGTGAGGCACCTGCTTGTGCACATGGATAAATAAACTGTGCTCTATTTCCATACAATGGAATATCATTTGGAAATAAAAAAGGAATGATGTACAGATACACGCTACAGCATGGATGAAACTTGAAAATATGCGAAGTAAAAGAAGCCAGTCACAAAGACCACCTGCAACACGAGTTCACTCACAGGGAAGCCCAGAGCAGGGAGAGCTACAGACAAAAAGCAGGTCAGTGGCTGCCCGGTGCCGGGGGCAGGGGGGCTTCCGGGAAACGGTGGGTGATGACTAATGGGCGTGGGCTTCCGTTCCAGGTGAATAAGGTGTTCTGAAGTTTACTGTGGCAGTGGGTGCACAGCTCTGTGAACGTCCTAAAAGCCACTGCAGTGTGAGGGGAGGGTATAGCTCAAGAGCTAGAACGTGTGCTCAGCGTGCACGAGGTCCTGGGTTCAGTCCCCGGTACCTCCTCTAAAAAGAAACAAACCTAGCTACCCCCCACCTTCCCCAAAATAAAATAATTAAACAACACTTTTAAAACCCCACTGCAGTGGGTGAACTGTATAGTGAGTGGATTACATCTCTGTAACTCACAGCAGAACCTGCCGAAAGGCTGGGCGAGCATGGGCGTGGGACCCCGCTCTGCCCATCGGGAATCAGAGCACATTCTTTTCCCATCTTCCCAACTGCGCGTCCACTGCCTTTCTAGCATTTCCATCCTTCTTCTAAAACATTAAGGAAACTGCATCTGTGGAACCCATCTTACAGCAGACAAACCAACCAGCCCCAAACAGGACTGCTCATGGGCACAGGCCAGCAATGAGGAGCTGTCAGAACGTAACACAGGCAGGAACACAAGCTTGAACGGAAACTCTAAGTTCTCTGCCTTCTTGCAGCCATTTGAGGGCACAGGATGGCGGAGCATGGGTCAGACAGCATAGCTGACGCTCCGTAGACTCACAGCAGCCCCCGCTGGCCCTCCTGAAGTAAGTGCAGAGGAGGCAGATCTCCGTGCTCAGGACTTCAGTCCCCGATCCCCATGCGTCTGACGGGCAGATCACCTGCCTCTCCCACCTGTGTCTGGAACCAGTTCACTCAGCCCATGAGAGGACGACTGCCAAGATATGGCCCTGGGCAGGACTGAGGAACCACTGTCCCCACGAGAGGTGGGTGACCCGTGGGGATCTGCTTGTCTGCATGGGGATCGGGGACAGAGGTCCTGAGCTTGGTCATATGGCTTCTCATTTATTTCAGGAAGGCTATCCTGGACCTAAATAACTTTTTGGACTATTTCCTGTTGCAAATGAGCAAGGTTTGGAAAAAAAGAGTTGTATGAGGAGAGCTTCAGTCTCAAAGAACTAAAGTTGATAGTGATTTGGCAAACGGAAGCCTGGCCTGGCCCGAGACAGTGTGGCCCTGGTGGGCTCCAGATCTGGGGTCCACATCGGAAGTGGAGACAGTGCCAAACAAGGAATAAGCATGGCTGACCAGCAGCCGCCTGGAGGAGCTGTCAGTAAGTGTGGCCGCCCAGGGTGACGTGGCACAAATGGAACGGGACCACGGGGGGCAAATGCGATGCCCAGGACGGCACCTCGGCCCTCCCGCCTGCTGCCGCCTCAGCCCAACAGCAGCTCCCGGGAAGGGCCACTCACACGGGGCTTTTCATGCCTGCACGTGTGTCAGGGGGCAGAAGACGCCACCTCAGAAGAGGAGGCCCCAGGAGAGCAAGACCCAACCGTGTGTCCACGCAAGAGAGGAAGCGCAGGGGCAGATTAAGTGAGTTCCGGCCGCGTCTGGGCACAAGAGAAACACTTCCGGGGAGTCTGACCGCAATCCTGCAAGTGCGACAGCCCCCGGGCCACGCAGAAGGCTTTCCAGCGCTTCGCCTCCACCACCTGGCGGGATGGGATGCTCGGAATCCTGCGCTGAGGTGTCTGTGTTTTGCAGAGAGGAAACAGACTCAGAGAGGACAGGAGCCTGAGGGTCCACAGTGGGCATGTGATGGAAAACGGCTCAAATCCTGGCCTTCTGTGTATTGTTCAGTGATTTGCTGAATGTGCGTAAAACATTTGGCTCAAAAGAAGCCTTGGTACCAATCAGATGCTGTGGGGCGAGGGCGGTAGGTGGGAGGTGAACTGATAGCAGCCATCAATCAAGACTCTCCTTTCGACTAGTGTTCCCAGGGCGCCGAGGAGTGGGGAGGGCCCACCAGCACCCTGCCCACCACGGTCGCTTTGTTCCAAGACAGCAGGTGCGCAGTGTGGCCACAGATCATCAACACTTGGAGAGAAAGACCTGGGAGGGCAGGCGGGGGGCTGCAGGGGAGGAACAGAGAGGGGAGGGAACCTGCATGAAAGACAAGGGTGTCCCGAGGGCTGGGACAGGCAGGGGGCGGCCCAAGGCTCTGACACCCCCGGAGCCCGTAACCATTACCCACTCATGTCTGTCTGTCCTGCGAGGCCTGGAGCTTCCTGAGGGCAGGCCCCGAGCAGGGTTCACCCGCACCCCGTGCTCAGCCCAGGGCTGGCACAGAACGGGCACCTGGCACTTGCTGTTGAGACAGCCGCTCATAGCAAATCTGCCCCCTGCTGCCTGTTGTTCCCCCGGGAAGGCCGAGGCGGGCCTCCACCCGTCTCCCAGCTCACTTCCCAAAGATCTCTAACTAATCAAGCTGTATTTATAGGACTGGTTATTATTCTGCTCCAGAGAATTAATTCATTTCCAAATCCTTGGTGTTCTGGCCAAAATGTGGTGTCCAGGTTTGTTCCAAGGACCATGTGGCCCCAAGGTTCACATCTTTGGAGAAACAGGAAAGGAGCCAGAACCAGCGTTTCTTGCTCACAGGTCAGCTCCTGGTTCCTGTGCCCATCTTGACGGGGTGGGGGGGCGGGGTGTCGGCAGCCTCACCCTCTCAGGCAACAGGGTGATGAGAGATGAAGTGAGTCCCAAGGCTACAGTAGCAGGGCTGGACGTTCAAGCCCCTGGGTGTCGGGCAAGGGCTGAGGGAGTCGACGGGGCTGAAGCCCCGGCTCGGCTGTGCGGGCCTTTCAGCTCCACCCGCCCAGACTCTCCCCACTTCGCTGCAGGCACTCCGGGCTCCTGCCCAGTGCAGTTTGGCGTGGACTTCAAAGGAGCAGGACAGCTGAGCATCTGGGGCTTCCCTGGTGTCCACTGAGCTAATGCCAAAGATGCAGACCGCGGGGTCACCTGTCTCTCGGGTGGAGGCTGTCTGGGACCAGCCTGCCCTGCCCTGTGCCAGCTGGGCCCACGGGCTCCAGGAAGGGGCGTGCTGAGCTTCTGGGGCCATGGCCGGGCTGGCAGGACCACTGAAGACCTGCCTGGCCATTTATAGAACATGAACCATGGGCAGGTCAATGACTATCTTCGAACCACAGTTTCCATGTGAAGATGAAGGCAGAAACTGGACTGATTTAGTTGTAAGCTAAGGGATGTGAAGGATTGCTAGCAACGACTAGAAGCTGGGAACAAGCAGAGCAGGATTCTCCCCTAGAGCCTTCGGAGGGAGCATGGCCCCTGCGGATGCCTTGATTTCAGACTTCCAGCCTCAAGAACTGAGAAAACACGCCTTTGTTGTTTTAAGCCACCAAGTTCGTGGTACGTGGTTGTGGCAGTTCTGGGAAACTAACACCCACAGCAACAGGGACGTGGTAGATGTGACTGCATTAAATCTATCGAGATGGGGACTATGTGCTGCATTATCCACATGGACCCAATGTAAATCCAGAAGGAAATAGCCCTGCTGACACCTTGATTTTAAGACCCATTTGGGACCCCTGACCTCCGGAAATGTAAGAGGATAAATCTGTGTTGTTTTAAGCCACCAAGGTAATGGCAATTGGTTATAGCAGCCCCAGGAAGTGAACAAGATTAAATTAAGCCACTTGACATTGCTGGTGTACACTGGAGGCAACTGAGTCCACCCTGATGGGTCTATACCAGGCGAGGCTGCTCCACCTCCCCACGTGGTTTGTTAAGAAGTGCAGGCTCCTGGACTATACTACAAAGGTACAGTAATCAAAACAGCATGGCACCGGCACAAAACCAGACGCACAGATCAATGGAACAGAATAGCGAGCCCAGAGACACACCCACACACGTACGGTTAACCAGTCTATGACAGAAGAGGGAAGAATGAGGAAAGACAGTCTCTTCAATAGTGGTGCTGGGTAAACTGGACAGCTATATGTAAAAGAATAACATTAGAACATTTTCTCATATAACATATACAAAAATAAACTCAAAATGGATTAAAGCTCTAAATGTAAGACTGGAAACCATAAAACTCCTAGAAGAAAACAGAGGTGGAACACTCTTTGACATAAACTGCAGCAATGTTTTTTTGGATGTGTCTTCTACAGCAAAGGAAACAAAAGCAAAAATGAACAAATGGGACCTAATTAAACTTAAAAGCTGTTGCACAGCAAAGGAAACTCACAACAAAATGAAAAGACAACTTAATGAGTGGGAGAAAATATTTGCTAATGTTATGATCAGCAAGGGGTTAATAACCAAAATATATAAACAGCTCATACAACTCAATTAAAAAATGGGCAGAAGACCTGAACAGACATTTTTACAATGAAGACTTACAGATGGCCAACAGGCACATGAAAAGATGTTCAACGTCACCAATCATCAAAGAAATGCAAATCAAAGCCGCAAGGAAGGGGAGGGTATAGCTCAGTGGTAGAACGCATGCTTAGCATGCATGAGGTCCTGGGTTCAATCCCCAGTACCTCCATTACAGAAAAAGAAAATGAAATAAAATTAATTACCTCCCTTACCTCTGCCCCCCCCCCAAAAACCAACCTGCAACAAGACACCATCTCATAGCTGTCAGAATGACTATCCTCAAAAATACCACAGATAATAAATGTTGGCAAGGATGTGGAGAAAAGGGAACCCCTGTACACCACTGGTGGGAATGTAAATTGGTGTAGCCACTGTAGAAAAGTGTGGAGGTTCCTCAAAACTAAAACCAGAACTACCATATCAACCAGCAATTCCACTCCTAGGTGTGTATCCAAAAAAAAAAAAAAAAAAAGAAAACATTCATTTAAAAAGATACCTTACTTCAATGTTCACAGCAGCACTATTTACAATAGCCAAGATATGGAAACAACCTAAATGTCCATTGACAGATGACTGGATAAAGAAGCTGTGGTATATTTATACAATGGAATATTACTCAGCCATAAAAAAGAATAAAATAACACCATTTGCAGCAACATGGATGGACCTGGAGACTGTCATTCTAAGTGAAGTAATCAGAAAGAGAAAGAAAAATACCATATGATATCACTTACAACCGGAATCTAGAAAAAGACACAAATGAACTTATTTACAAAACAGAAATGGACTCATGGACCTAGAAAACAAGCTTATGGTCACCAGGAGGGAAAAGGGGTGGGAAGGGATAAATTGGGAGTTTGAGATTTGCAAATAGTAACTACTACGAATAAGATAAATAAGTTTCTTCTGTATAGCACAGGGAACTATATTCAATATCTGGTAGTAACCTATAGTGAAAAAGAATATGAAAAGGAATGTGTACATGTATGGCTGAAACATGATGCTGTGCACCAGGAACTGACACAACGTTGTAAACTGACGATACTTCAAGGAAGAAAGAAAAAAAGAAACGTGCTATGACATTCAAATGTGAAAAACGCTTACTGTGCTTTCATGTAACTTTATGGGTAAAAGTCAACCAGAAAAGAAAAAAAGAAAGAAAAATTCTTTTTGCATTAAAAAATGCTCCCAGAGTTGAAATGATTCCTTTAACATTGTTAAATATGAGGTAATATTATAAAGATGAGTTTATTTTTGGTTTCTACTTTCAAGATTTTAGCTCCAATGAAACCTTCTGTTCACTCTTTACTACGAAATTAAAAGGCCTTTGGCTGGGCCCCCTTGTTCTGACATAACAGGACCTCCAAGTGTGCCTTTTTCTGCAAGTGAGTCTCTCTTTAGACCATGGGCTCTTGGGGCAAGTAGTAATGTTTTCATCATTATCCCTGGGACCCAGGCTGGTGAGCACAGAGGAGAGAGATTGGGAGTCAAAGGAAGGGCCAGGACCCTGGGAAGGAAAAGGAGGTAAAGATAGAGACGAAGAATCTTGAAGATGCTAATTATCTCCCAGATCCAGCCATGCCTGAAGCCAGCACAGCCTGGGCCTTTGAATTTCATGAGCCAGCGTCTTCTCTATTTTATTAAAGCCAGTCTCTCTCATTTGTAACTGAACTGTCTCTCTTATCTGATCTCTAGGAACATGGGAGGGAACAGCTGCTGGCAGGATGAACACAGTGGCCTGGCGGACAAGACCCCAGCCTCTGCGTGGGAGAGGCCCAGGAGGCTCATGGGAAGCCCGGAAAACATAGGCTGTTTTCCTCGTTTTAAAACAACAAATGCAAACAAAAACCAGAGATGGTTTTTAAAACCAGAGCATCAAAAGGAGGCAGACAAAAGGAGGCAGATGTGAAGGGCTGCTGTATAAACACACTTATCTAAAAAATGATAATGAAGCGTCCAGAGCCACCAGACTGCAGAGCTGGTCTCCAAGGGAAAACTGACTGACATGACTTTTATCAAAATGACACTAAGACACATTGTTCCCATCTCCTCCTGCTCAGCTGTCTTGGGATCCGCTGCACATCCATCCCTGGGATTCTGGGGACACAGGTCCTAGTGCTGTGCCAGCACACAGGTGGAGTTAATAAATATTGGGTAATAACTAATAAATATAATAAATACATGGCTAAACGAATGAACAAGCATGAGGATCAGAGCTCAGCTGGAATGCCTCTGTCTTTTTAAAAATTTAATTTTAGGGGGTGGAGGGTATAGCTCAGTGGTGGAGTGTGTGCTTGGCGTGCATGAGGTCCTGGGTTCAATCCCCAGCGCCTCTGTTAAGGGGGAAAAAGCTTTTCAAATTTAAAAAAAATTTAATTTTAAATTTATATGAAGTAAAATTCATTCTTTTGGTCCACAGTTCTCTGTGTTTTGACAAATGAATAGCCATGTGAGCACGATGACAATCAAGGCACAGAGTAGCCTTGTATCACCCCCCAAAACCCCTTGTCCTATCCTAGCCCTCGCCCTTCATCTCTGGCAACCCCTGATGTGCTCTCTGTCCCTATGGTTTTTAACCAACTGTGGCAAAATATTCATCACATAAAACTTACCATTTTAACTGTGTTTTAGCGTGTGATTCCATGGCATGAAGTATATTCACAATGTTGTGCAACCATCACCACAGCCTATTTACAGAACTTTATCATCACCCCAAATAGAAATCCTATCCCTATTAAATAATGACTCCTCATTCTCCTTTCCCCCTGCCCCTGGCAGCCACCGTGTGACTTCTGTCTTGATGCATCTGACTCCTCTGGGAACCTCACGAAAGGGGAATCACACAGTATTTGTTTTTATGTGTCTGGCTTATTTCACTTAACATAATGTCCTCAAGGTTCATCCATGTTGTGGCACGTGTCAGAATTTCCTTCCTTTTTAAGGCTGAATAATATTCTGTTCGAAGGATGGAACACATTTGGTTAATCCATTCACCTACTGGTGGGCACTTGGGTTGTTCCCACCATTTTGATGCTGTGAATCGTGCTGCTATGAATGGAGGTACGTATGTATCTGTTTGAGTCCCTGCTTTCAATGACCATCCCTACCATTCTTCCTTTTATAGAAGGTCATACAAATGGAAGCATATGAGATGTAGTCTGACTTGGTTTTGAGTCCAGCTTCTTTATCTTAGCCTGGTGCGCTCAGCATTGATTCACCCACGCGGCTGCATGTATTAGCAGTTTATTCCTTTTCACTGCTGGATGGGAGTGCATGGGATGGATGTACCATGGTTGGTTTTTCTGTTTTCCACCTGAAGGGCATTTGAGTCATCTCTCATTTTTGGTGGTGCTGAATGACGCTGCCACGAACATTTGCATGCAGGTTTTTGTGTAAATACAAACTTTCATTCTTCTTGGGTGAACACTTAAGAGAGGGATTGGGGAGGCACATGAGGAGTAGGTGTTTATCGTTGTAAGACACTGCCTTCCAAAACTGCTTTGCAAAGTAGCTGCACCGTCTTGCATCCCCACCAGCAGGGTGCGAGAGTTCTAGGTGCCCCACATCCTTGCCAACACTTGATATTGTCAGTTGCCTCTGTCTTTTTCAAACCCATAAAGTATCCATTAATTCTCATATCTAAGTAATTGAGTAATTATAGTGGTAAGAAGTGAGTGAATGAGTGAAAACTACAACTTACTGCGATATTCTACAAGTAAGACACACGTCAAACCATTACTGTGTGCCAGGCTTGGTCCTCACAGCTTTTCAAGTATTAGCTCATTTAACCCTTACATTATCCCAGCTTACTACACCGGAGCCTTAGACCCCGAGAGAAGAAATAACCCACCCCAGGGGGCTGGTAATGGCTGAGCCAGACCTGGATCCAGGTTCCAGACCCGGACCCAGGTTCCAGACCCACCACGTCCTATGCGTCCCTCACATACAGACAGTGCTAACAAACGCGGCTTCTCCCTCCTCCCCTTGGAGAGTTTGAACACATTGTCTCTGCTGTTGCAACACCCCTCCGGAGCAGGGTTATCCTCCCCAGTTTGGAAGTGAAGAGCACCCCCAGGGAGAGGCACGGCCCCGCGGCCGGGGTCCACCTGCCTCCCGAGGCCCGGCCCCTTTCCACAGCCCCCCAGGTTCACCATGTGCAGACCGCTGCTTTCAGACCCCAGGCCTGAGCATCCGGTTTGTCCTCCAGAAACAAAGGCCGAACCCCTCCAGGTGTCTGAGCCTCAGAGCCCTGAGTGGTCCTTGTGACTCCTGGCTGGGACGCCTCTCAAATGTGCAGCCATTGTTTGCAGACGCCTCCCTGCCTGCACCAACTCAGCCCAACATCTGCAACGCTTTCCAAGAAAGACACTGTAAGGCCACGGGAAAGAAAAGAACAAGCGTTTCTGTGAAAAAGCCCCAAGATCCGCAGGTGCCTTCCAGCCTTTTGAGGTAACCCAGAAAGTGCCAGATGTGGGAGGCCGCCACCAAGCCACAGAGCCACAGGCTCACCCTGCTTCTCCCAGCCACAGCCTCAGAGAACGTGAGGCTTTTCTAAAGGGACGTTCAAAGGGTCTTTTCTTGCCTCCGGGGAGGTTCCCAGAGACAGAAAGGCAGGGAAGACAGAGGCTCAGACTGGGGTGTCATGTAGCCCGTGTCTCCCCAGGGCCCTCCACTCACTCCGCCTCCATTTGTGTGGTGAGTAGTCAGAGCCAGAAGATCCAGCAGCCACTCACTGAGAGCCTGCTGTGTGCCAGGCAGGGTCTGCCTTCAATCCCTGTGGGGTACCATGCCCATCGGAAGGAGTGCCATCCTGCTGGATGTTGGCACCTTTGTCAAATGTTAGGCCATAATGATCACCATCATCATTCAGTCATTCATTTACTTCATTTAATAACGAAGGACCACAGTCCAGTGAGGGTCATGGAGGTGGGTGCAGTGCGGTCAGCCAGGAGAGGCGGGCACCAGGTTTGTGGTGGCACCTGAGGGAGGAATCAGCTCTGTGGGGCAATGCACACTTCATGGAAGAAGAGACTCCTGAGCTATGTCTGCACGGAGGAGAAGTTGGCCAGCAAGAAAAGGTAGCAAGAATAACATGTGCAAAGGCACTGTGAGGTATGAAATGACAAGAAAGGTTTGGGGAAATACAGATCATTCCTTAGATGGGAGTATGGGGTAAGGGAGGGGGCATGAGATGAGTCCAGACCAGACCCTCCGTTGGCTCCAGTGACCCCTGATCCCCGCCACACACAGTAGGCACTTCATACTATAAGGGGCACAAAGATACTGATAACCAGAACCCTTGCTTCTTCCATCCCTCAGAGAGGCAGATGCTCACATGATACTGAGGATGGAGGGACTCTTGAGGTTCACCTGCATTTCCTCAAACGTTTCTTGTTATTTCATACCTCAGTGCCTTTGCACATGTTATTCTTTCTACCTTTTCTTCCCCAGGGGAATGCCACGGGGTGTGGACCAGCTGTGACTCTCTCTCTCTCCTCAGGAAAATGCACAGGGACGCTGGGGGAGGATGAGGTCCCTATGCTGCTAACCTCGATTTTGCTTTAATTTAGAAAAGAAAAGGAAATCATTCTCAAACCCTGGTCCTTTCACTATTACTGACGCCACGTCACCAATGGTGCCCCCACACCAGGTGTCTCTGTCTTGGTGGTCCCTTCCCGAGCTTGACACCCTGTGCCTCCCTTAAAGCCTGTCTTAACTTCTCCCACGGTCACCGCAGGCCACAAGCCCTGGCCACAAGCAGCCCGAGGGCCAGAAGGGCTTGTGCGGCCTGCAGAAGGTCCGTGTCTGTGTTCGCTCTGGGAAGCTGGGATGGATGAATCACGGCCTTATTCCGAGGCCACCTGCACCCTGATGTTTCTGCTGCTTGGTTTTGTGAGTCAGTAAATTCCCCCTTTTACTCAAGCTAGTTTAAGTTGTTGCCCGTTCCAAGACTTCTGACTAATACAGCTCTTTTCTTGTTTAGATTACTCTCTAAACACACCACGATTCAATTTTTGTATTTCCTTTCTGACCCGATAGTTATTTAAGAGAGTGTTTTAAAATCCCCAGATGGTGAAGTTTTTATATGTTTAAGCACTTTTGTTATTCATGAAGAATAGAAATAGACAAGTCCTTTCCCCTAAATTATTAAAAAAAAAAAACCCAAAAGTATCACAAACCACAATCCAACATGCTGAGACACTGCAAGCGCCCCCACGCAGGTCAGGGACCCGGTGGGGTGGGGGGAACCACCACCACTTTTATTGAATAGTTTTCCGGAAGGCTATGATAAAGGAAGGAACACCAATCTTGGAGTGGACCATGGAAGATAATAATTATTTTTACACTGTATGATTTGATACCTCAGATCACGAGAACAGCCTAAAAACTACTAGAAATAAGAAGAGAATATACTAAAATAGATGGATGTACATTTAATATATAGAAGTCAGTGCCATTTCCACACACAAATAATAACCACTTAAGAGGCACAATGGAAAACTGTTCCCCGTACGACAGATACAAGAAAAGGATGAGACGCCGATTAGTAAACTCAACGAGAAAACAAAGCATCTCTGAGAAGAAGACTCTACTGACGGACACTGAGAATGCAAATGTGCCGGAAAGCGACCTTGTTCTTGGAGAGCTAAGCAGATATTTAACACCGAAAAGACGCTTTGTCTCCTTCAATTAATCTTGAAATTGATGGGATAGCAGCCGCCACTTCCACACTCTCATTCTGGAACTTAAAGTAATACTGGGGTTCACGTGGAGAAAACGCATCAAATAGCTCTGAGAATTCTGAAGGGGAGTAAAGAGTGACCAGGAGCCCAAGAAGACGTTTAAAGCATGCTACAAAGCTGCAATAATTAAAGGTTCGGCAGAAAGATGGAAAAGACGTGCTTTGCCCCACTCCTCCTGCTAAGGACAGCGAATCACCCTGCGTATCACATATGTACACGTGCAAAGTTCATTTTATTGTGCTTTGCTTTATTGCACTTCACAGACACTGAGTTTTTTACAAATTGAAGGTTTGTGCCAACCCTGCGTCAAGCAAGTCTATGAACACCATTTTTTTCCAAACGCATTTGCTTACCTCATGTCTCTGGGTCACATTTTCCTAAGTCTCGCAGTATTGCAAACTTTTTCATTATTATTCCATTGGTTTTGGTGGTCTGTGATTGGTGATCTTTGATGTTATTATTGCAAAGAAAAAGAAATCACAACTCGCTGAAGGCTCAGATGATGGTTACCACATTTTAGCAGTAAAGTAGTTTATATTTTAATTAAGGCGTGTACATTGTTGTGGTTGTTTTTTAGCCATAATGCTATCGCACGCTTAATAGATTAGTTTAGTGGAAACCTAACTTTCATGTGCACTAGGAAGCCAGAAAGTTCGTGTGACTTGCTTTATTGCAATACCCACTTTATTGCAATGGTCTGGAAGTGAGCCTGTACTGTCCCCGAGGTCTGCCTGCACACACGAGGAAGACTCTGGAAGGTGGAGAGAAGCAGCAGGCTAGTTAGGGACCTTGGGGCCAGAGAAATGACAGACAAATAAGTCCACTTTTATGTGGGTTTTTTTTTTAGGGGGGGTCTCATGCTGTAACCAAGCAGGACCCTGTGGGATCTTCCTGGGACAGACCCCTCGCCCGTCCTCTGCTGCAGCTCCTCTCTGAAGCACCCGGATAATAGTATCTCATGCGCATTTCCTGAGCTTTTCAGATGCTAAAAACCACCACCAAATGGAAGAAATTAACCTCCGGATGATCATAAGCACATAGCCCCTAGACCTTCTGGCGCCTAAGGATTGATGGTGTTGACCACCCTTTTACCTCAACATCAACCAATCAGAGGATTGCGCACGAGCTGACACGCACCCTGGGACGCCCCAAACTCACCTTGGCTTTAAAAATGCTTTGCCGGAACCCTTCAGGGAGTTCAGGGTTTGGGGGGGCATGAGCCACCTGTCCTTGCTCAGCCCTGCAATAAACTTTTCTCGGCTCCAAACTCTGATATTTTGGTTTGTTTGGCCTCCCTTGGGCACATGAACTTGAATTTGGTAACAGTATATTCCAAACTGGGTGCCTGGGTGTTGGAAAAGCCAATGACCCAGAAACACCAATGGATGCAAACAAAAGAGTCCTCCAGCAAAGCCTGCTCTCTTTAGCCTCCAGCCAAAGGGCCAGAAAAAGGAAGCTGTACAGGACAGAACTTCTTGGGAATAACTGCTCCACACCAGGCATGTAACACAGAATAAATTGAGGTCCCACTCCTACCTGCCTCTGCAAGGCAGAGTCGGGGGCAGCCTGCCCCTTTGTCAGACCACAGCATGGGGCCCTGGCCCCCACGGGGGTGGCATCAAAGGAGCCAAATGAGGAGCTGGGACTTTCATCCTCCTGCCGTGTGGTAATGAGGCCAGACCCCAAGGGGTCAGTGGAAGCCACATGGGGAACAATAAGGAGGCACTCCAGCCCTTCCCAGCTAGAGGGTATCAGAGGAGGCTGAGTGGAGAGCCAGAACTCCCACCGTCTCCCAGGAATAACTCGGAGCCCGTCCCTATCTTGGGTGTTACGGAGGTGAGTGGAAAACGTGGACTTCCATTCCCACCTGAAAATAGCAAGGTGGCACCTCCTGCCCTCTGCCCATCAGCATGGGGTCTGAGGAGGCCAGCTAAAACACAAGATTTAAATAAGACCCCAAGTCTCATAACATAATATCCCAAATGTCCAGGATCCAACTAATAACCACTCATCAGCCCAAGAACCAGGAAAACCTCGACCTGAGGAAGAAAAGGCAATTAACAAACGTGAACACTGACAGGACATGGCTGTCAGAATGATCTGACAAAGACTTAAACAGCCATCACAAAAATGCTTTGATGAGCAATTACGAACCCACTTGAAGCCAATGAAAAAATAAAGTCTCGGCACAGAAAGGGAAGATATAAAGAAGACTCAAATGGAAATTTCACAGCTGAAAAGTGTGATACAGGAAATGGGTTCAACAGTAGAATGGAAAGAAAAGAGGAAAAAAAAACAGTGAACTTGAAGGGAGAACCAAGAGAAATTACTCAGTCTGAACGACAGAGAGAAAACAGACCAAAAAAAAAAAAAAAAAAAAGAAATGATTAGAGCTTCAGGGAATGGTAACAAAAGATCTAACATTTGTGCCACCAGAGTCCCAGAAGGAGAGAAGAAGTAGAGGGGGGCTGAAAAAATATTCAAAGGAATAATGGCTGAAAAATTTCCAAATGTGGCAGAAGACCAAAACCTTCCCATTCAACATGTTGGGCAAATCTCAAACAAGTTAAATCCAAAGAAACCCACCCCAAGAAACATCATAGTTAAACTGTTGAAAATTTGAAAACTAAAAGCAAAACCAAAAATCTTGAAAGCTGCCAAAGAGGAATGACACCTTACTTATGGAGAAAAAGAGTTCAAGCGACAGCAGACTTCTCAGCGGAAACCATGGAGGCCAGAAAGATGTGGCACGCTGGTTTTCAAATGCCGAAAGAAAATCCAGAATTCTATATCCAGTGAAATTATCCTTGAGGAATGAAGGGGAAACCAGGATATTTTCAGCTGGAAAAAAAAAAAATTGAAGAGGATTTGGTGCCAGTAGACCTACCCTGAAAGCATGCCTAAAGCAAGTTCTCTAAACAGAAAGGAAATGATGAAAGAAGGAATCTTAGGACACCAGGGAGGACGAAAGTCTGGATAAGTACAAGAGGTATTCCTTCTATTGAGTTTTCTAAATCGTGCTTCATGGTTGAAGCAAAAACTGTAACATCATTTGATGTGGTTCTCAATGTAAGCAGAGGAAATAGTTAAGACAATTATAAATGGAGGCGGGTAAGGAATGTAAAAGGAGGTATATTTCTACACTTCACTCACATTGGTACAGCTGCTCTGGAAAACAGTTTGGTAATTTCTTAAAAAAAAAAAACCAAAACACAAAACCCTAAACATACACTTTCCATATGGCCCAGAAATTACACTCCTGAGCATTTATCTCAGAGAAACGAGAAATTTTACGTCCACACAAAAACCTGTACATAAATGTTCACAGAAGCTTTATTTTTAATAGCTCAAAACTGGAAACAACCAAAATGTCCTATGATAGGTGAATGGCTAAACCAACTGTGGTATGTACATACCATAAAATACTACTTGGCAATAAAAGTGAATGAAATATTGACACATGCAACAATATGGATGGATCTCAAGGGCATTATGCGGAGTGCAAAGAGCTAATCTCAAAACATCACAAAGTATATAGTTCTAGTCATAAAACTTTCTTAAAATGGCAAATTTACAGATATGGAAAATAGATTAGTGGCTGCTAGAGGATAGGGCTGGTAGCGGGAGGGGAGCACTGTGACAGAAGATGCTGTATCTTCACTGTGCTAGTGGCTACGTGAGTCTACAGGCATGATAAACTGGTGCGCGGCTGAACACACGCTGTGTACCAATGTCAGTTTCCTGGTTTTGATATTCTACAGCACGTAAGGCGTAACCATGGTGACTATAGATGAACATGGGGTGAAGGCTACATGGGAATTCTTTGTACTATGTTTGCAACTTTCTATGAACTTACAACTATCTAAAGGGAAAAGTGAAAAAAAAAAAAACCCCAAACAAAAAAACCCAATAACCAGTCAGTGGGAAAGAAATTAACAGAACAGTGACGAAATATACAGTATCCAGAATGTCATAAATTCAGAACGTCAAGATGGCGTTTTGTTCAGTGGCAAAAGATGGTAAAAGACGGATTATCCAGGAAGAGTTGTCTGGACATCTGGGAAACCATATGGAACAATCATAAAACTGGATGGCTATCTTATTCACCATATCAAAATAATTTCCTAAGTTATTAATATAAAAATAAAACAAATAAAATTACTAGAATAAAACCTTAGTGAATTTATTTACAATGTTAGATTGGACGGAGCTTTCTAACAAGACACAGAGTCCAGAACTTGTAAAAGACTGATACATTTGACTGTGTTAAAAAAGAAACTGTGAGGGGGAGGGTACAGCTCAGTGGTACAGCACGTGCTTAGCACGCGTGAGGTCTTGGGTTCAATCTCCAGCATTTCTCTTAAAACAAACAAACAAACAAACTAAAACCAACTAGTTACCGCCCCGTCTTAAAAATTTTTTTTTAAAAAGGAACTTGTACATGTCAAAAACTATCATAAACAGGGTCACGTGACTAACATCAAATTGGAAAAAATATTTACATTATTTAAGATGAAAAGTTCATTTGTATGTTAAAACCACTTATGTGAAGCAGTATGAAAACAGAATTACTCATTAGAAAATCAGGCAAAGGGTATGAGTAGATAATTCATACATACAAAAAATGAAAATATATATATGAAAAAATACAACCTCATGTCCCATGTTAATTGACAAGAAGACTTAATATCTTTAAGATAGTAATACTCCCCAAAGCAGTCTACAGATTCAATGCAATTTCTACCAAAATTTCAGTGGCTTTTCCCCACCAGAAACAGCAAAGCCAGCCCTCAAATTCCTATGAAATTGTAAGGGGCCCAAATAGCCAAAATACTGAAACACTGAAAAAGAAGAACAAAGTTGGAGGACTCACATTTCCCAATTTCAAAACTTACCACAAAGCGACACTAACACAGCAGCGTGGTACTGGCATAAGAAAAAACATGCGGACCGAAGGAACAGAAGCGAGAGTCAGAAATGCACCCACACATCCACGGCCAATTAATTCTTGACAAGGGGTCATGGGGCAAAAAATAGACAAATGGTGATGGAAGAACTGAATGCCGACCAGGACTGAGCAGAAGGTGGAGCCACACTGAGCCACACTGAGCACAAGGTTGAATACAGAGATTTGCTTTATGCTCTCGGCCCCATCACGCACAGCCGGCGGCATCACTGACGTCCCCCAGCAGGGTGGGACATTCGCTACAATGGATGAACCTACACTGACCCGCCACGATCTCCTGGGTCCCCAGTTAATTTGAGCGCTCACTCTTGGTGTCGTACATTCTGTGGGTTTGGACGAATGTATGAAGACATGTACCCACCCCTGTGTTACCACGCAGAGTATTTTCATGGCCTTAAAAAATTCTCTGTGCGTTGCCACTCATCCCTCCCTTCCCCCAACTCCTTGTGTTATAGTCCTTTTTTGATTTTTAGTAAAATGTAACATACACAAAAGTGCACATATCCCAAGTGGTATATTATACAGCTTTCAGCATCCTACCCTTCCTCTGAGAAATTGTTTTGGGATTTTTGTATTCAGTCGTGTGATTTGAAATTTAAATTATTTTCAGTGTCTCACATAACCTTGAATTTACTTAATTGACTTAAAATCAATCAGACAGCTTTCCCTGTCCAGACCCTGCTTTCAATCCCTTCCTCCTTTCATTGCATGTATGTTGCGGCAGCTTTCTAGACATAATAATATAGAACCTGAGAAACAGCATCTCTGGGGATGGTCATTTCAGTCTTCACCCAAGAATGGCCACACAGCTATACAAGGAATTCTTGAGGATAACCTTTTCAGCTCAAACTCCATAGCCACGGCCCCGCTGTCTTCTGATCCTTAGAACTATGGCGAGGTTTGAGGCTGTTCTGCACTTTGATACTTTGCAGAGATTGGTCATGTGTCCTGTTAATGGTAGCTTTTTTTCCCCTCCCTTGAACGTTTGTGGCATATATATATATATATATATTTTTTTACCCTTTAAGTTAAAATTCTTTGCCACATGAAGTCTCGGTGAAGTTTTCCAGTTTACCTTGAATTCAGCGAGTCCCTTGATACATAGGTTCAGAACTTGAAGCATGGAAAACCTTTCTTATATATTTATTGTTTATGTTCTTACTGCTCATAGTTTTCTCCCATTTATTCATCGTCAAACAATTGTTGAGGCTCTACTGAAGTGCCAGGCATGACGCCAGGCCCCGAGAAAGGAGCAGGTCAGACAGACATGGTCTCTGATCTCATGGACCTTAGTTTGCTGGGAAGGAAATTACAACAAAGTGTCGTCCAGGAGGGGAGTCCCAGAAGTAATGAATCACAGGCAGGGGGATTTCTTCAGTCTGGGATAACGGGAAAGGACGGTCTTATGAGCCTATGTGGGGATGGAGAAGGGGTTCCAGGCAGAGAAAGAGCGTATACCACGGAGCTGGGAAAGCCTCGAGCTTCGCGGGAGGGCAGTGCTGGGGTTTGTATAAGCTCTGTGTTATTGCTTTATTTGGGGAGGTGGGTGGGGTTTCCTACCAGACCATGTGGGTTCCTAGAAACCCCTTAGACCCCATCCTATTTCACTTGTGTTCGCGACAGCTTTTCTGCGTCTGCCTCAAGCCTGAAGCTGGAGCTGGGGTAGCCAGGAGGGCACTGAGCGCCCTGGGACCCGTAGTGGGAAGACACCCAGCTGCACCGAGGCAGGGGGGCCCTGGGCCTTCTGAGGCCACTCTGCGACCCCGTGTTGATTTCATGGGTAGAGACCACCCTACCCCGAGCTGGGCCAGCAGCAGGTGCTTTTGGTCACTCCTGCAGCAGCAGCAGTGCTGTTAAGTGAGCACCTGCCACGTGCTGGAGGGTGACTCATCTCCTGGAGCACGAGCTCTCTGCGGGCAGGAGCTGTACTCGGCTCCTCCGCCACCAGCACCCAGCCTGCGAGAGGGCTCGGACTGGCTGTAACTGCTGACTAGTCTTTGGGGGAAAAAAAAAGACTAAACAATTTCCCCTCCCACTTCCCGCTTCCTCAAATGGCAGGTAACTGTCTATGTGGAAACGGGGAGTCAGGAAAGCAGAAGTCCCTGGGTCCACTTCTCAGAGACCCCAGTCCCCAGCCCCCAACCCATGACCCTGCCTGAAGACAAAGCAAGACCCCTGAGCCCGCCCACAGGTGTGGGGTCAGGGGACAGTGGGCTTCTGGCTCCCACAGCGCAGCTGCTGCCCGGCTGCTTCTCTGCTCCCAGGACAAGGGCAGGTGGTTGAAAAGCCTGTGCCTCAGTTTCTCAGTGAGAAACCTAGGGCATGTAAACACGGGTTACCCCTCCCCCAGAGAAGCAGAGCCACTTGGATTCCGCCTCTGACCCTCCCAGGAAGGAGTTAGAATCCAGCCAGAGTTGCTGCCGTCTGCTCCGTACAGTCACACACTCTTTTCCCTGACTGGGGTCCTCAGCAGGTTGGTTCCGTGGTACGTGGGGACGCTCCTGCCTCACCGGGTGAGTGACGTGGTTCTTTCCGGCAGTGGCAGGGCTGCAGACCCAAAGCCCAGCACGCTAAGTGAACGTGTGTTCCGAATGGGGCGCATGTCCCAAAGCAAGCATGTGCCCCACGTGCTCAGGGCCCAGGCTGCAGGTTCTGTCAGCCTCTTCCTCCCAGGGCCAGCCCCTCCTGGAGCATCGCCTGCCCTGCCTGCCTGCCTCCTCCCTCCATGCGGTACCTGCTCTGTTTGGATCTCACCTCTGCAGGTGATCCCTCCAGAGCCGGCAGGATACCCTGACATTCCTTCCGGATACATCATGAATGGATGCCCCGCTGGCGTGAGATGTGATTCCTGCTGCTGGGAGGGTCCTGGGGATGAAAACTCAAGGATAATTCTCTTCTGAGCCCTTGTCTGTCTCCACAAAGAGGGAGGGGACCATGTGGGCAGTCAGTGAGGTGGCCGCTCAGCAGACGACACAATGCCACATCTGAGCCAGGACTCCTGCCAGGCATGGGCAGGCCGAGGAGAAAGGCCACGCTCTTGCCCGCAGAGAGCTCCCAGCCTCGTGGAGACAGAGGCGGACAACTAGACTGTGAGCTCCTCGAGGGCACGTCTGCCAGAGGGGACCAGGCTGCAGGAGAGGAGGGTGCTGGGCAAGGCCGGAGCCCGCTTCCGGGGACAGGGGGACATCCTGGCTGATCAGGTGGGTGGAGGGGCGGCAGGCGATCAGGGCACACCAGGGTCCCTCAGCTGTGGACCGGGGACAGAGTTTCCGGGGCAATATGCCAAGTCATGAAATTGTCAAGCACCTTAAGGCCATTCTCCTCATTCAGTCCGGACCCCCCCATTCACTCATTCATTCATTCACTCACTGAATATAAATTGAGCACCTATTATTTGTCAAGCACTGGATACAGAGAAGAGGACGCGCTTCCTTGTCCTTGAGGGGTTACAATCTCAGAGGCAGGCAAAGAAACAGACCCCGCATGGCGACCAGCCTCACTCAGGAGGCCCCCGGGGCCAGTGACAGGGGGCCAAGTCACTCTGCTTCATCCCCTGGCTCCACTGCTTCTGTCTCCCCCTCTGTTTCTGGATCAGATCTGCCTTAGGGAAGACCCCCAGGGTGGTAGTCTGGCTGGAGGGGGTGGGTGCAGGAAGGAGCTGTGGCCTGGACCAGGATCCTGTAGTGGGGTTAGAGGAGACAAGTGCGTTGCACATGCACACAGGCGTAGAATTAACCAGGACGAGGCCCAGTTTTAAAGCTCTCACTTAATCCTCATAACTGGCAGTAGTATCATTCCCATTTTACAGATGAGAACACTTGAGGTTCAGACAGATTAAATAACACAGCTGAGCAGGGGATTAACTGGATCTGGAGTGGGTGTCACTGAGGGTGACCCGGGGTCTGGACGGGAGGGGGCTGATTACTGGGAGGGGAGGACAGGCAGGGAGGGGTTGATGGTGAGGAGACTGTCAACATGCAGGCCCGTCACCCCCTGACCTATGACCCTCATCTCATTCATTTCTTGTCCTTCCTGGAGGTGTGAGTCTTCCCCATCAGTGCATGAGTTTTTGGAAGTAAGGGATGCCATATGATTAAGCGCCAGCACAGGTCCTGCCGACAAGCAGCGCTTGCTGAACGAATTATTCCTAATGCCACAACAGTAGCATTTGGTCTTGACACGAGACTTGCGCTTACTGGAGTGTGGGGCAAGAAGGCAGAGCCACTCCTTCCCGACGGACAGCTCTCCTGGACATGCACACGTGCGCGCACACAACACATGCACAAGACACGCGTGCACGCTGTCACACTCATACACATGCACCCGCACACCTTAAGAATGCAGACAGATGCAGATGCACACATGCACACAACACACTCACAGACACACACAAACACACACGCACATCTAACTTTGGGGGCTTGATTGTACTGACTGTTGCCTTCAGACTGATGCTGGGGAACGCCGCCTCCCTGCTGGGTGTACCTTTTAGTTACAGCCAGTATTTTGACAGGTAAGGAGTCCGACCTCTCTCTGGTAGTAACCTGTGCTTCCAGTCACTGCCCGAGGCGGGAAGTCAGGCGTGCAACATTCCGGATGCTCGTCTGGGAGAAAGCCACAGCCCTGCCACCCTAATCCACCCCACATTCCCCCAGCGAGATATCATTATTCGGCAGAAAACCGTGGGGTCTGTATCAGAGGGAAATCCAACCCTTGGTGATAAAGGAACATTCGAAAAAAAGCCCAGGAACACCAGCATCTGATCAGACGGTTTTTATAGGTAGTTTTGCCCCTGCCCGCTGGCTGCCCCACTTCATGCAGGCCAAGGAGACTGGCTTCATCAGCAGAACAGATGTGGCCTGTCTCCACCAGGAGGATAAAGATCACAAACTACCCGCAGAAACGAGGACATTCTGAACCAGGCTGCAGCAAAAAACATCTGACCTGGGCCCAAGGAAAATCGCATGTTTCCCTTCAAGTCCAATTAACAAACATTTATGCAGGGCCTGCTATTTATTCAGCTTCATGTTTCAGTCCTGGGCGTCTCTGGCAAGGCCTCCCCCTAATCCTAGAATCAGCCTTGAGGAAGCAGCCTTAGGCTGCCAGCGGGTCGGACTGCAGGACGTCAGCCTTGTGTGCAGGACCCTGTGTCTGGAGGGCATGGCACCCATGCGCTCACAGGGTTCAAATCTTAGCTCTGCCACTTAGTAAGCTGTGTGACCTTGGATCAGTTACTTAACCTCTCTGTGCCTTGATGTCATACTTTGTAAACTGTGGACAATTATAGCACCTCCCTTGGGGTTGTGATGATTGCATGAGACAGAACACATCAAGTATGAGACTTTTATGCACTTGGTAAGGGTTGGCTATAATTATTATTAGTAACATCATGATAATTATTATCAAGTTGGCTCAGCTCTCTTGTCTGAGCTCCAGCCTCAACTTTTTCTCCCTGTTAGACTTAAAGTTCTTCCATGGACTGGAGCCCTTACAGAAATTTCAGCCCTCCTGGTCAGCCCCTGACCCTGTTGTCCCCTTTCACGAACCAGCCCCTTGCCCATCTCAGCCGTCGGTCTCAGCCACGTCTGGACGCCTGACTCCAGCTTGAGTGCTGCTTGCGCCTGGCTGCCTGGTCAGGCCTGTTGCTATCTCAACACCCCCGCCCCCCGCCCCATTAACCCCCTGAAGCTTGGGTACTGGGCAGCTGGCTAACTTCTCAGCCAGTCCTCCAGCCCCACAGGGACCCAGGCTGCTGAGTCTAACCTCATGTCCCCTCCAAGCCCTTTGCAAGAAGCAGGATGGTGAAGAGACCATCAGAGAGAGAAAATCTGAAAACAAGCCTCATCGAGCAGTCTTTGCTTCTCTGGGTCTGGAGGCAGTCAAGCCCTAAATCCCTAGTCAGAGATAGTAAACCACATGGCTTCAGTTTTGGCTGGACCGCAGAGACCCAGGCATTGTGCAAAGACTAGACCATGAAGCTGCAGATTTTAACCCTCCCTCCCTGCTCTAGAATGGAAGCCCAGGAGAGCAAGGACCCTGCCTGCCTTAGCCACGACTTCGTGCTCAGAGTGACATCCGACCCACAGGAGATGCTCAAGAAACTATAGAATGACTGAAGCAAACACAGGTGCCCCCAGGCCGCCTACTCCTTGCCTGCTTCCAATTAGGCTTTGGCACCAGTTTTTAAGGTGAGTGGCATTGCCAGCTGTGTCCAGCTCAGCCATGGCTCCACCATAGGTCACTGCCCCAGGACAAGGGGAGACCAGCAGAGCCGAGTGGGGCAAGCTTCCAACCCCTCAGTGCCAGGGCTGAAGTTATAGATAATGACACTAAACACATACTGAAAAATCTGGTCTGTGCCAGGCTCTGTGCTGGGCACCCTTAACCTGAATTATCTCCTTTCATCTGCGCGCCACCATGAGGTAGCTGTGATTACTGTCATCCCATCTTGTAGATGAAGAAGGAAAGGACTGGGAGGTAAGCCACAGCTCAAGGTCACAGGGCTTTAAGAGGCAGAGCTGGACTTGAACCCAGGCAGCAGGGTCCAAACTCAGCTCCTGTCTCTGGGCTCCACTGCCGCACCCGCCTCCCCACCAGCCCACTCCCCAGGGTTGGAAGGTCTCAGCCTTTCCTCCCCACTCTGCTTGTAGCCCAAGGGAAGGGCTGAACAAAGGACTCCGTTGTCAGGGAGGCGGAGTGTATATCCATGTCCATCACTCACAGCCATGCTGCTGCAGGGAAATCATGCCGCGTTCCTCAGTCTTCCCTCCCCGTGGAATGGGGACAATATGAAGCCTCTCCTGCGGGGCTGCGCGCAGGTGGACGAGCAGCACAGGGCCCCACAGACTGAGGCCTCATTCCTTCCTGCTCGTTGTGAGTCGTTATTTCCCTCTCGGCTCCAGCACGAGGGGAGCGTGGGCTTTGGGCCTCGAAAGGGCAAAGAATGTCCCAAACCGCAGGAAACGCTGGTGCTCCTTCGGGGGTCATCACTCCCACCTGGGGCGCGGGCTGGCCTGGGGGGCAGCTTTGTTGTTCTCATTTTATCTGTAGGATGTGCAGCAGAGTTCCATTCCCAGGGAAAACCCCCATGGACGCAGAAATAAAAACAGAGCACCCCCTCCCCAGAGGGAGGTCCCGGAAACCCAGCGCGGGAAGGACGGCTGCGGTTCTTTGTTTACTGGGAGGCTTAAAACGCTATCTGCTCCTTCGTTATCAGTTTCTCTGAATAAATGAATCAGGCTGGGAAAGAGGTTCTGTAAGTGTTAAAAATTCCCAGTGTAACCGAAACCGTTTTTGAAGTAAATTAGCAGCGACAACAGGCGTGATCTGGGAGGTACAGCTTGCCCTAAAAACGTTTCTCTATAGGAGAAGAACAAACATGTTGGAGAGTCAGCTGAACGGACACTGTGCTCCCCTGGAGGGGCCTGGGTTTCTAAGCCTTGACGCCAGCTGTGTGGTCTTGCTAAGGTCACTCAGCCTCTCTGAGTTTTGTTTTCCTCCTCCATAAAATGGAGATAGTTACGTCTGCTCCAGGAGCTGAGTCAGATGATGGATGAAAAGTCCCAGCACGAGGCGACCCCTCCCCTGGTGTCACATTTTTGCGCAGGGCCCCCACCTGCTGCCCTTTGTTAGTAGGATGCGGGACCGCTGCCTTAGCAGGACAGACAGGGAGGGAGTCGGAGGCACAGTGCAGTGGGCAGCCCGCGGCCGGGTGGCCAGGGGCTCGTCCTGCGCTGCCCGCTCCTTGTGGGTGACCGTGGACTCACCCCTTCCCGCCGGGCCTCAGTCTCTCCTCCTGTACAGTGAGGACTTGGGCTTGATCTTGGGGCTCTCTGAGCCCCCTAGTCCAAAGGCTGTATAAAAAGCCAGCTAATCCCGTGCCCACGTCTCCATCATGATTTAGAAGCACAAAGCATTTAAATAACGCGTGGCTCCTTGGGCTCTGAGAGAGGGCAGCCCACGGCTCTGCGCCAGGAAAACGGTGTCTGAAGGGAGTCCCCAGGCACTGACTGGCACCTTCCAGGTACGGAGGGCCCCCTCCCTACAGTCTCCCTGGAATCCTGCCTCTTGCCACAGGCAGCTGCATTTGCCCCAAAGCCACAACTGGTGCTTTTGCTGAAAATAAGACCAAAAAAACCAGGCTTTACAGGAACAGAGCTCCCAAGCAACTAGAAGCAAAAACCAAGTTGGAGAAGATGTTCGGCTCTGGGAACTGAGGGGTCAAAGGGGCAGCAGGCAGCAGCCACGTGGATGGCTCAGACCGAGGCAGCGGCGCCCAGGTGTGGCCCATCAAGGAGGTGCCCTGAGTCACAGCTCCTGGGAGGCTGGAAGGGCAGGGCCTGTCCTCAATAGTTACCCCGACGGTTACCAAGGATGCTGGGAATATGGACATTCAGAGTTTCTATATCTGCTTGCCCCTTGTTCTTCAGCGAGGCAGTCAGAGTGAAATTACAAGAAAAGCACTTAAATGAATGTCTCATAATCCCATGAAATAGCACTTGTAGTGTTTATAATTAAATTAGATGAGTATATATATAAATGGAACCACAAACACAGAGGCAGAGCCCTGGCGTGTTCCCTCCCCTCATCTGATCCTCACTCTAGCTCGGTGGTCCCGTAGGTGCGGGGAGGTGTGTAGCTGACGGAGCAGATAATCTGGGGGGACTGAGGACCAAGAGGTGAGAAAAGCCCACTTGACACGAGGACACTGAGGCTTGGCAGAGTTAAGTGACTTTCCTAAAGTCACACAACACTTAGACATTAGAACCCTCTGCCTTCTCCTCGGGTCTAGGACAGCGATGATGATGACGGAGTTAGAGAAAGATGCTGCCCACTCCCTGCCCCGAGGCAGTGGGCAGGACCGAGATTGAGCAGCCTCAACGGCAGGCAAACAAAGGTTCATTCCAGCACAGTGCATTCATTCCTTTCCCCACAGTGACTTCCCCTGTGTTACCTGCCAAAGCAACTCTCCAGAACAAAGGCTATGAAACCGCTTGTTAAAGCAGCTCCACTGCACTGGGCAGGGCATGTCGTGTGAATCTGACATCTGGCCCGCTCGCCCAGGGTCCGAGGGTGCACGCTGCTTCCCCAGGATGCAGACAGAAGAACGGGGCTTCAGGGAAAACCCTGTGATCCGGGTCCCAGCCGTGTCCCCTGCTCTGCCGCTGCCCTGGGAGAGGCAGTAACAGGCACACATCAGTTGGAGAGAGAACACTGAATGTTCTTCTCCAGAGCTGAACAAAGAGGGGGCAGTGCTCGGGCCAGGACGAGTTCCCCCCGCTGAACTGCCTGGGCGCTCGCAGTCACGCAGTGTCCTCCCGGCCAGGACTGAGGGTCCTTGACTTTCTTCCCTAACACAGCGATTCCTCAGTCAAACCTGAGTGGTCACAGTTCTGGCTCTGGTTCTGATACTACCAGCCGGGCCACCCAGGCAGGTTACGTACCCTCTGAGTTTCAGACACTGTCCATCAAACACAGAGGGTAATCTCTCCCCTGCCTACTCTCCCAGGCCACCTCGAGGATTCAATGAGGTCACAAGTGTGCAAATGCCGCCCCATGCGACTTGAGTAAACAACCCAGGGGACCCCTCTTGTTCAAGGAAACCAAAGAAGGGTCCTAGCCACCCTCTGCCTTCTCAGGAGGTGATGTCAGGGTAGAAACAGGCACAACTGGAATCCAGATGGGAAGGTCTGAGTTTCTCCCCACTTACTACTGATTTCCCCTGGGGCCCCAGCTTCTTTCTGACCATTGGTTTCCTCCTCTGTAGGGTGGCGATACTAACGAATGCCTGGCAGGACCCTAAGAGAAGAACAGGGAACTATCTGTAAGGTCTAAAGCACTGTGCAAAGGGGTGCTGCTTCCCAGTCTCATTGCTTGCCTCAGTTTGCCCATCTGCAAAATGGGGGTATTCACGGTGACACCTAGGGCTGCTCTGAGATGGATGAAAATCAAGCATGGAAATGGCTGGCACGTGTCTGCCATGCAGTGGGTGCTCAATTAATGTTGAGTTTGGGTCTGCAGGCAGCCTGGGAGGAGTTGGGATGAAACATGCTGAACTACAGGGGGTCCAACTGGAATTTTAAAGAACACTGGAGCCCAACATCAGTGCCCGCCTCCAGTGACAGTCTGGTTTGTCACCTGGTCTCAGCTTTTCTTTGGAAAGATGCTTTGATATCGGCCAATGAGGGAAGCATGACAGATTTGTGTCCAGAAAGCGTAGTGGCCACAGGTGACCAGAGGGCAAGGAGACAGCCCCCCAAGTACTCCCCACTCCCCTGAATACACCTCCAGGGAGGCCCCACCACTCAGGGCAAGAATGCCTGCTTCTGTTCTGTCCACAGCACGGGATGCAACCGAGGGAGGGGGGGGCTCCCACTCCCAGCTCTTCCCTCAATGCCACTGCAGAACTCGTGGCTTAGTGAGTCAGGAATAGCAGTAGAGGCTTTAGGAATCAGCTGTTTGAAACTAAAAAGTTGTTGGGGGGAGGGTAAAGCTCAGTGGTAGAGCATGTGCTTAGCGTGCACAAGGTCCTGGGTTCAATCCCCAGCACCTCCACTAAATAAATAAATAAATAAATAAATAACCTGATTACCTCCCCATCCCCTCCAAAAATAAAATAAATAGTTGTCATTATAAACAATGATCTATAAGAACATTATTCACCGTCTGAAACATGAAAGGAGAAAAATTCACTTTCAAGCCTGTCGACACCATGGAACTCTTAGTGCTTTCCTTTCTGGTCCGTGACCTTGTGCGCATGAACTCCCAGAGTTTTCAGCTGAGCTCGTGCCTCTCTGCAGCCTGCATCCTCCACCTCCTCGGCCAGTGGCTCACATTTATAAATGCTGCTTCTAACGGCTGCCCCGTGAGGAACGCCGGGGCCACAGTGTTCTCATGTCCCACCCTGCCCCCACGCACACCCTGGCTGACACAGGCCCTGCTTGGATCTGCTGTCACTGTCAGTGCTAAAATCAGGGCGTGTACAGCTTAAGAAGAAAAAACAAACAAACCAATCCAAAAATGGGCAGAAGATCTAAACAAGCGATTCTCCAATGGAGACACACGAATGGCCAATAGGCACATGAAAAAATACTCAGTGTTGCTAATTATCAGAGAAATGCAAATCAAAACTACAATGAGGCATCACCTCACACCAGCCAGAATGGCCATCGTTCAAAAGTCCACAAATGACAAATGCTGGAGAGACTGTGGAGAAAAGGGAACCCTCCTTCACTGGGAATGCAGTTTGGTGCAGCCACTGTGGAAAACTCAAAAGACTAAACTCAAAAGACTTCTCAAAAGACTAAAAATAGACTTAACCATATGATCCAGCAGTCCCACTCCTGGGCATATATCCAGAGGGAACCTTAATTCAAAAAGACACCTGCACCCCAATGTTCATAGCAGCACTATTTACAATAGCCAAGACATGGAGACAGCCTAAATGTCCATCAATGGATGACTGGATAAAGAAGTTGTGGTATATTTACACAATAGAATACTACTCAGCCATAAAAGAGAATAACATAATGCCATTTGCAGCAACGTGGATGGAACAGGAGATTGCCATTCTAAGTGAAGCCAGCCAGAAAGAGGAAGAAAAATACCGTATGATAGCACTCATATGTGGAATCTAAAAAAAAAAAGACAAATGAACTTATTTGTAAAACAGAAACAGACTCATAGACATAGAAAACAAACTTATGGTTACCAATGGGGAAGGGGGTGGGAAGAGATAAATTGGGAGTTCAAGATTTGCAGATACTGATAGATACATATATAAAATAGATAAACAAGTGTATACTGTACGGCACAGGGAACTATATTCGATATCTTGTAGTAGCTCACGGGGAAAAAGAATATGAAACCAAATATATGTGCATTCATGCATGACTGAAACAATGTGCTGTACACCAGAAATTGACACAACATGGTAAACTGACTACTCTTCAATAAAAAATAAATGTTTATGAAATCAGGGCGTGGATCCTGAGCTTGCTCAGATGCACGCCTTAGGGACTGCCAGAAGCAGTCAGAGCCACATACTTACCCTGCAGCACGTGACTTGCCCACTTCCCTACTGGGCAAAATCTGGAACAGCCATTTTGAAATGGACCATCAGACGAGCCACAGACTGGTAGAAAATATTTGCCAGACACATCTGATAAATGACTGTTATCCAAAATATATAAAGAACTCTTAACTCAACAATAAGAAAACAAAAAATCCAATTGAAAGATGGGCCAAAGACCTTAACAGACATCTTACTGAAGAAGATATACAAACGGCAAACAAGCACATGAAAGGATGGATGCACCATGTCATCTGTCATCAGGGAAATGCAAAATTAAAACAGCAGTGAGACACAGCTGCACGTCTGTCAGAATGGCTGAAGTCCACAGCACTGACAACACCGACCGCTGGCGAGGATGCAGAGCAACAGGAACTCTCATTCATGGCTGGAGGGAACACAAAATGGTACAAGCGGTCTCTTACAAAAATAACATACTCAGCATACGATCCAGCAGTCACGCTCCTTGGTATTGACATACAGGAGCTGAAAACTTACGTCCACACAAAAACCTGCACACGCATCTTTACAGCAGCTTTATTCATAACTGCCAAAGCCTAGAAGAAGTCAAGACGTCCTTTCGTAGGTGACTAGATAAACAGCGGAACATCCAGACAATGGCATCTTATTCAGTGCTCAAAAAACAAAACAAAACAAAACAAAACAAAAAACAGCTATCAAGTCATGAAAAGACACGGAGGAAACTT
Organism: Camelus dromedarius; assembly: GCF_036321535.1. Taxonomy (NCBI): domain Eukaryota; kingdom Metazoa; phylum Chordata; class Mammalia; order Artiodactyla; family Camelidae; genus Camelus; species Camelus dromedarius. Next base: position 24,109,524 of record NC_087462.1, read on the forward strand.
AAATGATTATCACCAAGTGAAGGAAACCAATAGGAAAAGGCTACGACATTCTGGAAAAGGAGAAACTATGGAGATGGTGAAAAAAGGCCAGTGGTTGGGGAGGGCCTGGGGGAGAGGGACGGATGAACAGGGAGAGCACAGGGCATCTTCGGTGCAGTGAGATCACCGTGTGTGCTACTATAGCGTCACGTGTCAGGCACAGATTTACCCAAACCCACGGAGTGCACAGTATCCAGAGTGAGCCCTAAGGGTACACTGTAGACTCCAGGCGATAGCGACGTGCCAGTGTGGCCTCACCCACTGTGCCACACGCACCGCTCTGGTGGGCGCGTTGATCATGGAGGAGGCTGGCTTGTGCTGGAGGGAGGTATAAGGGAAATCTCTGTACCTTCCTCTCAATTTTGCTGTGAACCTGAAACTGCTCTAAAAAAATCTATTAAAAAACAAACAGTTCAAGGAGGACTCATTTTCCTTCCTGGGTCATAAACTATGATTTGGTGGTGCCCGCAGTGGTCATGGGGGGGCCCCCGGTATAAGCCATCTCTGGGCTTCGGTGGGGTGGACGGCCGAGGGCAGTCACCAGCGCTACCGGCCAGCCCCACGCCCTAGGGCTCGAGGCCCCTGCACAAGCCCTGCCTCCTCCCACAGCTCGGCAGACAAGTCCCCTGGTGTCCACCTGATGCTCTCACCCCAGTGCCACATCACCACTGTGCAGGGCGAGAAGTGAACCACAGCCCTGAGATGCTCAGACGGAGGCTGCCCGCCCGTGCAGCCGGTGATGACTGGGCTCCCACGTCACAGAGGGGCAGCACCGGGATCCCTGACTCTGTCACCTGCTTAGCAGCTGTGTGACATCGGACAGGAGACCCACTCTTCTGGCCTCCTCATCCTACATTGGCACTCCAGGGAGGAAATTTTGCTCATCCTCCAAGCTGGGGAGCTGTGCTGACATCCTCCAATGATGGTTGGTGGGTTCGCCTCTGACGTCTCTGTAGGAGCTGGTGATGGATGGGTCAAAATGAGCCAAACATGGCTCCCACGAGGGAAAGTGGGCCGGACCCCCAGACAACGCTGCGCTCACAGTTCCAAAGGCACCCGTGCTGTGTGCTGGGAGGTGAACCCCCACAGCCCCATGGGATGGGCAACCCCAAAGGTGAATTTGTCCCAGGCTCTTCCTGGGGCCCCCTCGTGCCCTGTTTCCTCTGGGGTTTGCCCTGGAACTGGGACCAAAGGCAGGAAGTGGTGCCTCCGCAGTGGAAGCCAGTCTCCTTTTGCCAGGTGGGCCTGGGGCCACCCCGCAGAGGGACCAGCATGGAGGGAGGCGCCCACCTGCGTTTTCATTACTGCAGTTGCATCTTGCAGCCGCCCCACGGAGCCCCACCACTGAGCCCGTTTTTCAGGTAAAGAAACTGAGGGCTGGGGTCATTTACTGACTTGCATCAGGTCAGTCAACTGATGAATAAGAGAACTAAACTCAGGCCTTGTGAGTCCAACCCAGGGCCCCTTCCTCTTGACCCCAGCACAGGAGAGAGGGAGGCACTGCCCCCGTCAGGAGCAACTACCAGGGCGTCCAAGGCTGAAGACCCTGCCGCCTCAGAACGACCTGGGTGATGAGGGGAAGGGTCACTGCATACCTTTCGAGAAGACACCACAAGATCCTCACATGAGCAAAGCTGACGTAAGAAAGTGACTCCCACTGCCGCCTCCTCGAGGCTCCGCTGGGAGGGAGGCCTCTGGCTCCCCAACCTGACCTCTGTCCAGGCAAGAAGGAGCCGGGCAGACCCCAAGGCTGGCCACCTCTGCCCAAGCCTGAGGGGCTCTGGGCTGGCTGTTTTGCTTTATAAACTGAAGGGAGAAGAATGTTAAGGAGCCATCCTGAACCAAAAATCCCTCAAGAGAATTTTCTTGTTAAGAACCCCAACCCCACCAGACACCATGGGGCCGGGAAGAGAGGAGCCCCATGAGCCTGAGTGTTTTCTCTTTATTTCTCCAAAATGTAAAGCAATTAAACCTGCTTACAGGGAGCCATAACATGAAGGCTGAAGACAAACTTCAGTAGTCTGGACAGAAACCGTGAACACAGAGTTTCTCTCTGGAGGGGGCAAGAGGCTGGGCGTCACACGCCGAGGCCTCAGCGCGCGGACCTGGGAGGCGGGCTGGACGCCCGGCCAAGCTTGCTGTGGGGCCCGCGGCCTCCAGCCGCCCTGGGGGGCCTCTGCCTCATCCTGGCCCTCGGAACTCCTTGTGGCGGGGCCTGGATGAATGATGCTCTGGACGTGCTGCCCGGCCGGGCCTGCGCTTGTACCCAGGGCGCCCTGGCCCGGCCTGCTGGCTGGCGGCCTCCGCCCAGCACCCGGGCCTCCCCAGCCCTTGACCCAGGACGGCGGCCCTTCCTCCCGACCCCATCACGCCAGCGCCCTGATTGTGAGTGGGGGCCGGGCTGGGGACAGGACGTCTCCTGCTCCTCCAGGACACTGTTGCTGTCTGTGCCTGTGGCCGTTTATCTCAGCACCTCATTCTGTTCCTGAATTAGGCCCAGCATTTGGATTTTAACCCCCCGGCTGCCCAGATGAGTCCGTCAGCCCCAGGCCTCGGGTGCTGCAGTTGGGGGCGGGGGGCTGTGGCCGCATCTGTGATGCTGCCTGGCCGGCTCCCTCCCCACCCCGGGGTCCCGGGACCAGCACCGCATGCACACCGGCAGCCCCGCAGCCAGCTCCCTGAGGCCCCGCTGCGCCCCAGCCCCTCCCAGGCCTGCATGCTTCTCACGGGGGCCTGGCAGAGCCGCCATCCGGCTCCCTGGGTCCGATGCTGGAGGAGGAGAGTAGGGGGGCAGGCGACTGCTAGGAACGTCGGCCTCACAGACGAGGAAGTGTGAGTCCCAGGAAGTGCAGCGATGCACCCCGGGAAACAAAGGGCAGATGGGGTGACCTGGCCTGCCTGCCTCAAGCCCAGCGCTCCTGCCACCACACCGCAGTTCCCCCTTCAACGACCCAAGGGTAAAGCGTCTTTCCCCTCCTTTCCTCTGCAGAAAGCTTCTCTGCTCCCTTGATCTGAGCCTCATGGTCATCCAGGCCCATGGGGCATCCAGGCTGGGGACGCCCCAGAGTTCCTATCTAAGCCCCCATCTTCCTGGTGAGGCCCCTGGTCTCTTGCTCAGACACTACAAGTGTCTCCCCCAGCCCATTTCCTCACTGTTAACAGAGGGACCTTCTGAACACGTGGCCCTGACTGTGTCCCTGATTGTGTCCCTCCCTCCCTGCTCCACCCTCCATGGCTCCTACTGGGCGCCATCCAATGTCTCAGCCTCCCCTGAGAGGGTCTCACTGGGTGGGGCGGTTCTCCTTCCTCTCTCCCGCCTATGGCCTGGCTCTAACCCCACCACCTTCCTCGCCCCGCCAGGCACAGCTGGAGCCCAGGTTCGGTCTGTCCCCACTGACCGTGCCCTTCCCATTCCTGGTGTGGCCCTTGCATGCTCCGTGTCCAGGTGGGTTCTGGAGTCAGACCGCACACCTGTGCCCAGCAGGTCCCACAGGTGTTCAGTCAAGGAGGTCAGGCAGAGCTCAGACCTCCCTGCAGGTCCACCCAGAAAGACCTGTGTGCAATGGTTTGCCCATTTGAATGCTGAATTTTAAGAGCATTAAATACTTCTGGGTAGAAATGTCACTTTGAGACCTTCACCTTGAACGTAGGGTGCTTAATCCAGAATGTACCACATTATCTCAACTGTGCGTTCATTTCAGGTCTCCTGAGAGCTGGTGTCTTAATGCTCCTCCTGCTGGGAATACGTGATCACACCCCACGAGGAGATTCTTCTATGTGCGCCATTAACAAAGATGTACGGGTGACCTCACCAGGGGCCTGAGTTCCAGGGCCTCCACCCCCTGGAATTCTGCCACTTGTGGCCAAGAATTCCAGCCGTGGGTTCTAATTTCCCAAGGATGAATGGCTCTGGTTGCACAATTCCACCCCCAGGGCTCACTGTCCCCTGGAAAGGCCAAAATGGGCCCTGGGAAGACAAGGGAAAGAAGAGCAGTTCTGTTTTCTTGAAAGGTGGAGCTTGTGGCAAGTGGTAGAGCGCATGTTTAGCGTGCATGAGGTCCTGGGTTCAACCCCCAGGACCTCCTCTGAAAGTAAACAAACCTAATTACCTCCTCCACCCCCACCAAAATAAATTAATAAATAAATAAAATAATTTTTTAAAAGGTGAGCTTTATCTATTCATGGGGGCTGTCGACCCCCGACTTGTCCACCTGTGGGAGAGGCTCACACGTGCACACACGCATGCACATGTACACAAGTGTGCAGGGAATGCTGGTCCCATTCTCCAACCCCAGGCAGGATGCTGAGAAAGGGAAGCAACAGGATCGCATGTTCCTCTAAACAGCAGCATGGGAACTAGGGTATATTCTGATGAAATGAGAACGAGGTCATCGGTTTGCTCGAATCTACACAATTCGCGTTCCCTGAGTGTTTGCTCCGTGCCAGGCCCCGAGACCCAGGCTGTGGCTATTCACTCATGCTCACATGCATGTGAGCCCTGGGGCTGCCAGGTATGGTGGGGCATAGAGGGAAGCAAGCACATCCCTACCTGGGGGTCAGGCAGTGACAACTCTGCGGTGATGCCCTGGGAGGGTCCCCGCAGACCTGGACACCAGCAGCGGCTGCAAGAGCACAGACCGGGGAGACAACAGAAGAAGTGGCGGTGGGGACGAGCCTGGAAGGCTGAGCAGAGCTCTCCAGGCAGAGGAGGGAGGCGGGAGTTCCAGGCATCAGAAGCAGCACCAGCAAAGACACAGACGGTGAACGGTCAGTTTACGGAACAAGTGGGTGATTCAAGGTGCTGAACGGCAGTGCAGGGGCCATAAGACGGCCAGGCGGGGAGCTGCACTTGGGAACCACCTGCATAGCTCAGGAGCCACCCTCCTGTTACAGGATGTCTCTTGGTTGCAGCTGGTTTTGGAAAGCTTGTGCTGAGGGCAGAGATCTATCCACACAGAGAAAGTTCTGGAACACGACTGCCACAACGAAGTTCTGAAAGGCACTGTGGTTGGCTGGATAGTGGCCCCCAGGGAGATGCGTGTCCTAACCCCCAGAACCTGTGAATGGTTCCTAACGTGGCAAAAGGAATTTGGCAGGCGTGATTAAGTTAAGGATGTTGTGATGGGGAGATTACCCCGGATTATCCTGCGGGCCCAAAATGCCATCACAAGTGTCCTTATAAGAAGGGGGCAAAGAGAGGTTAGACACAGAAGAGGGGGAGGCAGTGTGGCCACGGAGCAGAGACTCAAGTGATGCAGCCACAGACCAGGGAGTGCCGGCAACCACTGGAGGCTGGGAGAGGCAAGGAATAGATTCTCCTGTACAGCCTCCAGAAGGAACCAGCCCTCCCGACCCTTGGTTTTAGCCTTGTAAGACTCACCTGGGGCTTCCAGAACTTTAAGAGAATAAACGTACGTGGTTTAAAGCTACCAAGATAGCGACAATGCGTCACAGCAGCCACAGGAAACTAATACAGACCGCTCTTGAATTGCCCCAAACTGCCAGCACGGAGACCCTCATTTTGAGATGGGTTATTTCAGAGTTGTCGGCGGTGCCTTCAGCTACGTAGACGAAACATGGGGTGGGGAGAAAAATCTTCCACCAAAACTTTCCATCGGCAGAAAACAGAAATCAATCAGATATCCACGAGAAACGAGAAATGATTTACAAATTCTGATTAGAAAAGTAAGAAGTTAATTTTAAGTCCGGGCCAAAAAAGAAAGGGACTTTTTACAATATGCTTTTAAGGTCTTGGGATATAAAGAACCGGCATTTCCGCAAATGTTCTAAGACTCTGGCTGCCATTAATCACAGATGGAGACTTTCAAAGCAATTTCCAGAACATTTTTCTTTTATTTTGAAGGCGTCAGAACAAAGGCTTTGTGCTTATTTATGTAGGCAGGTTCTAAAAAAAGAGAGACCACTGCAAGTGTTTACCACATTGGAAATACAATGCAGGGAGCTTGTTACACAGGTGTGGCACGGGTTGCGAAGCCAAATAGAGGACATTTAAAATAACCCAACATTTAGCAACAGCAGAAAGCCGCTAGCACCCCTAGGTGAGCAGGACAACCGAGAGGGGGCTGTGTTACTGCCCCAGGACTGGGATCACCATCAACAGCTGGACCAGAGGCAGGCAGTGTGGCCCCGGCAGGGAGGGAGACACAGAAACACCCTGGTTTCCTCTTCTCCCCGCCCCCCTCATCTGCTTCCTGCGCTCCCATTGGCTGAACCCCACAGGAAGTCAGGACACCCCAGAGTCCGCAAGGCTCAGTCGTGCTGTGATCAGAGCAGAACAGGAACGGGCCCGTCACTCGCTCACACTTTCAAACACCCAGGGCCGGGTCTGTGGGTTTGCACACCCAGTGGTGCCTGTGTCACTCTCCCGCTAAAGAGATTCATTCCTGCTGGGAGGGAGAGGATGCCGGGCAGAAGTGGAAGGAGGAAGAATGCAGGCAAGTCCTGGGGAGGGCGGCAGCAAGCGCCCCCACCCCACCGGCGTGAGCGCCTCTCTTGGCCGCGCGTGCACCTGGCCTCTCTCCTGCTCTGCCAACTCTCCTGGGCAGACTCCCATTTCAGCTCTGCGGCTGCCCTGTCTGGGGCCCTTACCCACCGTGGGCTGGTTGCTAGTGCCCCCCCCACAGCTCCCTCCCCCCACCAGCCAACTCAAATCCTAAGGACCATCACCCTCCAATCCCCACTGAGACCATCAAAACTCCAGCTTACTGGGTTTTTCACTCTCTGAAAGGCCTTTGCCCTCCTGACACCAAAAATGTGATGTCATTTCCAATTTCGCTTCTCCAACTTTCCAACACCAACTGAGTGTCCCACAATTCATTTCAATTCAGACACTGACTCCTGGGAGTTAGCACACAGACCCCCCCCAGGCTTAAAGGCTCAGTCCCGTGAGCCTGCCCCCACTTCAGAGACCAGTCACAAGTACTGGGCCATCCGTACTGCTGCCCAGCCGGCTATAAACTGGGGGTCCCCACGACCTACCCCCCGAGATTTGATGATTTGCTAGAATGGCTCACAGACCTTCGGAAGCCACTTTACTTACGTTTACTGGTTTACTATAAGGGTGCAGCTGGACAGCCAGGTGGCAGGGCAAGGTCTGGAAGGGTCCTGAGTGTAGGAACTTCAGTCCCGGGGGGTGGGGGTGTACCACCTTCCTGGCACATGTCAGAGTTCACCAACCCAGAGGCTCTCTGAACCTGGAACCTCATGGTTTAGGGTTTAGGAGGTTTCATCAGAGAGGCAGGACTGATCAAGTCATGGGCCAGTGTTGACTGAACTCAACCTCTGGCCCCTCACCCTTCCCTAGAGGTGGAGGAAGGGGAAAGTTGAAAGTTCCAACCCTGTAATCCTGTCTTGGTCTTTCTAGCAACCAGTCCCCATCCCAAAGCTAGGGAGCCCTCATCCCCACCCCCCTGCAAGCTACCGGTCATCTCAGCACACAAAAGACACTTATCTCCCTGGAGATTCCAACGGTTTTAGGAGCTTTGTAGCAGAAACCAGGGACAAAGACCAAATATTTATTTATTTATTATTATTTTTTAATATACCACACTCCCTGTCTTTTAACACTTTCTTGTGGGCTGAACTATGCTGCCCAAAATTCATATGCTGAAGTCCCCACCCCTCCTGGTACTTGAGAATTTGACTCTATTTGGAGATAGGGCTGTTCAAGGGGTAACTAATTAAAAATGAGGTTGTTAGGGTGGTCCTAATCCAGTGACTTCTGTCTTCTAAGAAGAGGAGACCAGGACACAGGCAAGCAGAGAAGGAAGGCCACGTGAAATCACAGGGAGAAGGCGGCCGTCTGCAGACCAGGAGAGAGGCCTCGGGAGAAGCCAGCCCTGCCGACACCTTGGTCTCGGATGTCCCTGCCTTTAGAACTGTGAAAAAATACATTTACGTCGTTTAAGCCACCCGGTCTGCGGTATTTTGTCATGGCAGCCCGAGTAGATGAATGCACCCTCCCAGCAACCCCAAGAGGCAGGCAGTACTGTTACCTCCGCTTTACAGATGGGGAAATCAAGGTTTACAGAGGGTAACTGGTGTGCCCAAGGTCACGCACTCATGCCCAAGGTCATGCTGCAGAAAAGTGGTGGGACATGCTCTTTCCCGCTCTACGGCTTCCCCAGCATCTCCTTGCCACACTGTCAGTGGCTGCAAGTGTCCCCAGGTGTCCCCTCTCCAGGTGTTGTAGCCACATGTGGTCCCACCAGGACAGCTTCGCACAGCACAGCGGAGTGGGGAGAAATGCCTGGACCTGGACTGGGTCGATGGGTTCTGCCACGCAGTGGCTGTGAATGGCGGTGAGGTGGGAAGCCCCATTAAACAAAACCGGCAGGACCCCCAGGCAGGGCCACTGCTCTCCTGCCAGCACCGTCGGGTTCCCTGGCCCAGCGGCTATTTCACTTTTTGCCTCAGAAACAGTTTAGTTCTAGGAAAGTGGAACTTACCCCTAAAATTCTATTGAGCTCACTCCTGATTGGTTCTTTCTCTCCCTCCTGATTGGCCCATTTCTACAAAGCTTGTTCCTAATTAGTCAACTTTTGTTATACCTTATTTGCATATGATGTTGCAAAGTGTAAACTGGCAGCCTATAAAAGCCTGTGTAAACGTTCAGATGGGGTCCAGAGCTTGGATTGTTAACTCCTCTGGGCTCGCTGGCGTAATAAACCTGAGTTCGCCAACTTTCTGAGTGCTGCTTGGTCTCTCGCCTGGATCCAGGTTGCTGTCTCAACTGAGCTGTAACACATTTTTCTGCAACAGCAGGAACTGGACCTCACTCCTTGTCTGTAAAGTGGTGAGTCCGAATGAGGGCATTGGAGGCTGATGAGCCCAGAGATGAGCCTAGGCTGAGCCTCAGCCTGCAGCAAGTGTCCCCTTTGGGGGTGACTCCCTGGGACCCCAGTCTTGGACCTCACAGGGGCAGTCCGGGGCAGGGGACCCCAGTCAGGGTGCAGGTGAGAACTGTGCTCCTGGAGAGGCCAGGCACCTCGCCCACATGTACATTTCACAGCCCAGGAAACAGACCTGGGGTGATGGGGGGGGGAGGATATAATTTTCTCAGAACCACAGAATTGGAACTTAACAGAGGTGGGATCAAACGCAGCCTGATTCCAAAGCTTCTGGCCCTTCCTGCAAGGCAAGTTGCTTCTGAACCTCAGTGTGCCCTGTGCCCCCAGGGGGGCTCACGCAGGGCACCCCACGCTGACCCCACAGCTGGCTGCTGGCTGACCCCAGGTTTCCCAGGAGCCTCTGCTGTCGAGGCAGGGGGTAGGCACCGATCCAGAGCGGCTCGCTGGGCTCGGAACGGCACCGGATACGGGCGCTGCTTGCCCAGCAGGGTAAGCAATAATCTTTTCGTCTATTCCTGGCTCCTGGAGATTTGCCTCTCTCTGGGGAAATTACTTCGGGGTCACAGCAAAATTTCTTTGACAGCTAATAAAGTAAACTTTCTGTTTCTGGAACCAGATCCCAGAGCCCTGGGCCCCTGGGGGAGGTGTGTATTGTATTTTTTCTCCTCCCTTTTAATCACCAGATGAAGTGGAAAGGGAAAGGGGTAAGGTTGAGAGCTCCAAGCTGAATTACCTCCTTGGCCAAAGTTCACTCTGAATTTGCCATTTGCAGACGGGGAGCCCAGGGAACAGCGTGTCCCCACTGTGGCCTGTAGTGACCTTCAAGTGACGTGGTTCAGGGGGCCCACGTTCAACCCTTCACTTGGCAAAGCCGAGGCTGGTGCCGAGCGCAGAGCTGGACACAGAGAAAGGCAGAGAGGCCCCCGATTTCAGACCACAGGTTATGGTGGCTCTGCCTTGTGACCTGCAGGTGGATATTTCAGCTCTCTAAGACTCAGTTTCCTCATCTGTAAGATTGGACAATAATAGGACCCATCTCCTAGGCGTCCTTGGCAGCCCCAGAATTTCCGATTTCAGGCTGGTGAGGTGGGAGCCGCTTTGCAAGCCGCAGTAGCAGAGCGGGGCAGGTGTTTTTACTTAGATGGTATGTTTGGGGGCGGCCCCAAGAAAGTTTCCTCTTTGGCCCTGTAACTTCTGGGCTCTGCTGCAGAGGAATGAATCAGATCTTGGATGAGAATGCTTGCCACCTCACTAGCACGGAATATGTTGACTGCCATTCTTTCACTGCTGTCTTTGTTAATAACAGGATATGACGCTTGGCGGGAGAGGCAGCCACGCCACCGGCCACGGCGATCAGCGTCACACACGGTGTGCCAGGCACTATGCGAGGACCCCGGGAGCCTGTTTAATTCTGCCTGGGCACCCAGGGCTGACTTCACAGAGCCAGTGACGTGTTAATCGAGTCTCAAAGGATGCACCTGGTCTCAGGGCAGGGTGGGGCCTTCAGGCAGAGGTCGGCGTGAGTGAAAGCGAGGGGGCATGAGAAGCATCCTGCCAAGAGGCCAGGTGAGGCAGCCAACGGCCCTGAACACTGTCCCGGGACGGGGGCTCTGAGTCCCAAACTCAGATGCCTGGTGTTTAGCTGTGTTGACGGTGTGGAGAGAATGCACAGAACACTGTTTCTGCTGAAAACCACCTAGAAACACTCTGCTGGCTTTCCCCCAAATGTACCACGGTCAGGGATTCACCAGGGATGCCTCAGAACAAAGGCACCAGAGTGGTGGACGAGCTGCTGCTTTCTTATGGTGTCACTGTGTGGCCTCTGGTGACACAGCTAAGCCATCCTTACTGAGCAAAGAGGGTGGGAACCCAAAGATGAGCCCTGCTCACCCCACAGCTCACTGTGTAAGACACAGAGCTGACAGCTAACACTGAACAGGTACTTGCCTGTGGAGAAACTGTGGGCTCAACTCATTTCATGCTTGAGGGGTGGTATCCCCATTTTGCAAAGGAAGAGACTGAGGGTCAGGGAGGGTACACCTGTTGGTCAAAGTTGCGCGGCGGTAGGCAGCGCAGCCAGGGTTCGGCCTGGCCCGCACAGTTGACAGGGCACTTTCAGAGCCTCGTCTCCTGGAGACTCCTTCCTTCCCGCTGTCTCCCTCCCAAGGACCACTGTGCCATCAGGTGTCAGAATGAGCCCTTGAACAACCTGGGATGTCTGTCTCCAGGTTCAATGCTCCTTGAGACAGGACCACGCCCTCCACCTTGGCGGGCTGCAATCTTTCACCTCACTCCTGGTGGGGGGTGGGGGTGGGGGGTGCCTGATCATAACCCTCTTCCTGCTTTTCATGCTCCACGTTGGAAGAAACAGTTCCGGGCAGAGGGTGCAGGTGAGGAAGGGAACACAGAGACCAGGAGCAGGTGGGCACGTCTCTGGCATCAAGGGACCCCACATGAGCCTCACCCTCGAGAGCTCCCAGAGGAGGAGGGAATGTGTGCTGGGGGAGGGGTTGGGGGGCAGTCCCTGGTGGACTGCAGCTGGGCCCAGCTGCTGCTACCTGCCCAGCATGACCTATGACTTATCTTCCACTCCTCTGCCCGGGAGCAAATCCAGCCTCTGAGTCTAAGGCCCTGGTGCTGCTCTGAGTTCAGAGGAAGCAGGCTCTGAGGATGCGCCAAGGCCCAGGGCTCTCCATCCCTCATCTGGCCCCTCTGAGGCCGGCCTCAGGACCATTTCCATCAGTCAAGAGGCAGAAGTCAAGAAGCTGACCCAGACCAGTGGGCACAGGGAGACGGGACCCCGAGGGGAGGGTAGATAGCAGGGGGGCCTCAGCCAAGCTTCTGGGCTGCTCACATCTGGGGGCCTGGTCTACGTGCCCATGATGGGCTCAGAGGTCCCTGAAGACCACAGTGAATAAACCTGAAGTTGACCCAAGGCTGCAGGTCAGGGCTCGAAAAATCTCAGCCAATGTGTCATAATCCCAGGGCCAAAGACAAGCAGGGGCAAGGCTCCCCTGAAGCACCTGCCTCCACTGAGACTCCCTGCTCGGGTCCACACCAAGAGATTAAAGCATTAAGTGCAAAGAATGCAAACAGTACCGAGAGAACCTAATATGCCAGGGCACTTGGTAAAACAGTCCAACTTTAAAAAATAAAGCCAGCTTGGGCCTCCTCCTCAAGTTCCTGCTGTAAGAGTTAAAAGATCCTTGAGTTTCATGGGCAGGAACGCACAAGTGCCAAACACCTGGAGGAACTAAAAAGTACAAACCATCACTGTTGTTTATTTAATTTACTATCTGAAAACATTTCGGCAAGAAAAGTATGCATAAATGAGCTTCCCAGGATGATCTGGGATGCTGGCGAAATAAACTGTTTTACCTATAGTTCCTCAGTTCATCATTTGTGTCTGAGGTGTGTTTATGTAGACACGCGCTGGCCAGACCACAGAGCAGGCAACATGCAGCTAATCTGCTGGCTCCTCACCCACAAGTATCTTTAAATTCCTTCTGTGTCCGTATTTGTAAATATTTTTCTGTAAACCAGATGGATTTATAGAGCACGTGCACTGGAATCTGTTTTATTTTTTTTTAACAACATGTACTGTAAATGCTTCGGAAAAATGATCTGTTCGTTTGAAAGAAAAAAAAAGGTTTCTTGGTCTAGGTCTGAAATGGCAAGAGAATCAAGAAGACGCAGAGGAAATGCTGGCATTGGAAGCATCTGCTCGGAATTGACTCTTGGGTCCAAACAAGTCGCCTAGAGCAGTGATTCTCAAACTTGGCTGCACAATATGATCACCTGGGGAGGTTTAAAAAGTTCTGGAGGTCAGGCCTTGCCCTTTGCCAAGTATACGAAAAGCACTGGGTGAGACCCAGGCATCTGCAGCTTGTCAACAGCCACCCCCCCCCCCCAGCCCCAGGGGTTTCCAGTCTCCAGCCTCCAGTTTCCAGGAGTCTGCGAACCTGCCTTGGAGCGTGGTCTCTGCCCAGGTGCACTCTGCACTCACCTGGGAGCCTTAAACCTCTCCACGTCCAGGCTGCGCCCCAGGTCAGTCACACCACGACCAGCCGGCAGGTCTTAAAGTTTCCCAGGTGATTCAAATGTGCAGCCAGGGCTGGAAACCACTTCCCTTGGAGGGTCTGGGAACGATCCTAAGGGATGTGACAGCTGGGCTGGCCGGGCTCGATGGGAACCTGAGACGGGCCAGGGGCTCCCGCACCACCGTCTCAGACCAGACGCCAGTCTTGCTTTCAGGTCACCTCCATCTCTCTCTGCTACTTATTAATTGTGTGACACGGAGCCAGTTTCAGGAGTGTTCTGCGACACCCTCTCCTTGACTCCCAGCCTTGCCAGAGGCATCTCTTGTCTCCAACCGCCCGCTGCAGCTTGAGTCCTTGACCCTCCAGCCTCTGCCTCGCCCCCATTCCTCTCCCTCCTAGTCAGCCCCCACCCTGCAGCTGGAGGAACCTCATCCCATCTCTCATCCGCTGCAATCCTCCAGCAGACGTGGAAGACCCTGGAACCGTCATGTGCTGCTGGTGGGAATGTGAAACTGTGTGTGCCCATTTCTCATCGAGGTAAACATCTGTTTACTATACAATGCGGTGATTCCACTCCTAGGACCTCCCGGGAGAAATGAAAACACACGTCCACGCAAAGACTGGGACACAAGAGCTCACAGCAGCGATATCCACCTAGCCAAACTGGAAGCAGTCCAAATGTCCATCAGCTGGCCGGTGGGCAGGCTGCAGTCTCTCCAGTCAACGGAGCGCTGCTACACACGGCAGCATGGATGGACCTTAGAACCATGAGGCCGTGGGACAGAAGCCAGATACAAGAGATGATGTAGTGTATGTTTTCATTTGTACGAGATTTCTAGAAAAGACAGATCTTCAGAGACAGAAAGCAGATCAGTGGTTGCCTGGGGTTGGGGGTAGGATTAGGGGTTGACTGGAAATGGGTAGAAGGGAAGTTTCTGGAGTGATGGAAAAGCCCTAAAGCTGGATCGTGGAACTAAAAATCATGGAACTCTATACTTACAATGGGTGAATTTTACAGTGTATAAATGATACTTCAAAAACTGTTTTTAAAAAAACAAAAACTTCCAGTGGCTCACATAGGCTAGGGAGCAAGCTCTTTGCCTGGTATGCAAAGCCCTCCACCGTCGCCGATCTGCTTTTCCAGGACCGTCTCCCCTGGTGCCCAAGCTCGCACCTTTCCTCAGTCGCAGACATGGCCCCTGTGTCTGGAATTCCTCGGCCTGGCAAACCCCTCATCTTCCAGGGCTCAGAGCAAATAACACGCACCTGGGAAATCCACACCCCCTACCCGGCACCCACCATCACGTTTATCAAAATACCATTATTTGCTTGGACACTGGTCTCTCCCTTGTAAAACTTAGGAGTTTTGAAATCAACTAATGCATTGGAAGCTAACGGGTTGTGAAATCAACTTTGTGTGCTACAACCAGCGTTTTAAAAAATGAAATAAAATAGAGTAGAAAAGAGAGTGCACTGTGCTTCGTGAACACACTGGCCTATGAAAGTACTGCCTCACCTTTAATGCATGTGTACTCGTACGAGCACTGTGTTGTTTTTTTCATACTCTGGGGTGAGGTTTTAAAAGCCGGAAAAAGGCTTAATTAGACAAGGAGTTTCCTGGGGGCAGGGGCTGTGCTCTGTTCCTTGTATTCCTGTGGTCAGCACAGGGCTTGGAACCCAGAAGTCATCCAGTACGGTGTCCGCTCAGTGAGAGTGGTTTTGTGCAAATGTGAAGCTCCCCGCAACACCCGATTATACATCCTTCTGAGTCATATTTTTTTTCCTCTCCCATAACCCACATGTAGCTTTTAAATAGTTGTTTGATGGCTTACAACCCATGTTCTACAGTCTGGCAGCAAACCCCAGCAAGGAGTTCAAATATCTGCTGTAAATCTGAGTTATAAGACTGACTATAGCGCCAAATACATTTTTGAGAGTTAAGATCTACAACGTTAAAATAACAAGGTAATAGGAGTAATTCAGGTTGAAAACTCCAGACAGCAATGGCTACATAATTTGTGGGGTCCAGTGCAAGAGGAAAGTGTGGGCCCCTCATTGACAAACAATGAAGAATTTAAGATGGCAACAGCAGAGCATTAAACCAAGGAGGGAGCCCCCCAAGTGAGGGGCCATAGGGCCTCACCCACCAAGCCTGGCCCCGACCCCAGATCGCAGAGACAGAGACCTGGGGTGGGGGGAGTTTAAAAGAGCTAACTCTGGTCTTAACTGGGGGGGGCCACAGAAGATCGCATTTAACTCCAGATGTTTAGAGAAACAGGGGTTCAAGTAAGTCAGGCAGAGAAAGTCAAACATCTGATAGCACTTAGATGTGGAATCTAAAAAAAAATGACACAAATGAACTTATCTACAAAACAGAAACAGACTCACAGACCTAGAAAACAAACTTACGGTTACCAGCGCGGAGAGGGGTTGGTGGATAAATTGGGAGTTTGGGATTTGCAGATACAAACTACTGTAATGAAACAGATGAACAACAACAAGGTCCTACTGTCTAGCACGGGGAACTATATTCAATAGCTTGTAATGGCCTATAATGAAAAAGCATATGAAACGGAGTATGTGTCTGTATATGGTTGACTGAAACACTATGCCGTACACCAGAAACTGGCTATACTTAAACTAAAAAAAATTTTTTAATTGAAAAAAAGAAAAACAGACCAAGGACAAAAAGGGATCATTCACCACAGAAACAACAGATGCTAATCACTGTCAACAGTAAATTATTTATAACTCTTAGTAAATCTCGTGGAAATAAATTGTGAATGCACAATAAGAAAAATGAACTGCTCAAGAACTTCTGTTGCTCAAAAAGAAAAAAAGAATATGAAAAAGACACACATATATGTATAACTGAAACACTACGCTGTAACCAGAAACTAACGCAACATTGTTAAGTCAACTGTATACTTCAATTTAAAAAAATGCTTTTGGAACAAACCAAAAAAACAGCCAAGGGACCTCTACCTGATGAGTCGGGCTGGCAGATTC